>NC_080434.1:39288362-40488362 GCF_028018845.1 Melospiza georgiana | reverse complement strand
TCTAATAAATGGCCAATCATAGTCAGCTGGCTTAGACTCTCTGAGAGTCACGAGCTTTTGTTATCATTCCATTTCCATTCCTTTCCTTGCCAGCCTTCTGATGAAACCCTTTCTTCTATTCTTTTAGTATAGTTTTAATATATCATTTTATTTTAATATAATATATATCATAAAATGAGAAATCAGCCTTCTGAAACACCAAGTCAAGATTCTCGTCTCTTCCCTCGTCCCGGGACCCCTGTGAGCACCACCACACCATGGCCCTGTCCTATCTACTCTGAAGAAAATTAATCCTACACGAGGCAAAACCAACATGGGCAGAAACAGGAACACCCCTCAGGAAGGAAACCAACACAAAGAGCATCCTGTGTTCTCCCCTTGCCAGGCAGAATGCAATAACTTAGCGAAAGGGAGAGAACAGAGGCGAGAGCGTGTTCGGGGTGCCAGGTGAAGCTGCTCTCTGCCCACCTTGCCTTCCCAGGTCCTTCTGTACAACAAGGGTGAGGCTCTGGCTGTAAAAAGTAAGTTAATTAGTTGTGTGGAAGATGATCCATCTACACCAGATGTGTTTCCAAAGTTAGAAAGGCCTGTGCCCCATATCGTGACCTCCTCCACAAGGAACAGAACAGACAGACCCTTAGGATAAGAGACCTGCTGGAGCAGATGGAACCTGGGCCTGTTGGTCACCAACACAACTGAGCTAATTGGGCAAGATTCCAGGCAATATGGGCTGCAGTGATTATGAAATGGTGGAATTGACAGTCGTGAGGAATATGGGAAAGGCAAGAATCAAGACCATGAATTCTTAGAGAGCACAATTCCATCTCTTCAAGGGGGCAGCCAACAGGATGACACCAGAGAGAGTGATGTGGTTGACATGCCAGAGGGATGGGACACCATGCCGTGGCACCTGAGAAAGCTTCAGAAATGTGTCCATGGGAATCTCACGAGGTTTATTTAACAATGCCAAGTGAAAGGTGCTGCAGCTGGGACGGGGCAAACCCCTGATGTCAATCCAGGCTGGGGGATGAACAGGTGAAGAGCAGCCCTGCCCAGACCTGGGAGTGCTGGTGGAGGAGAGGCTGGACATGACCCAGCCATGGCATTCACAGCTCAGAGAGCCAAAAGTGTCCTGGGCTGCATCCAGAGCACAGGGGAGGGAGGGAGGGAGGAAGGAAGGGAGAGGATTCTGCCCTCTCCTCTGGTGAGAGCCTGTTGCAGACATCTTTTATAAAAAATCTTTTCCTTAGGATTTTTCCTCCTGAGAAGCTGGGAGGCCTCAGGAACAAAATGCAAACATTGATTATCTGCTGCTGTGGAATGCAACAGGTGCATCTGTGATTGGCCCATGTTGGATGTTTGTAATTAAGGGCCAATCACAGCCCAGCTGGCTCGGACAGAGAGCCGAGCCACAAACCTTTGTTATCATTCTTTGCTATTCTATTCTTAGCCAGCCTTCTGAGATGAAATCCTTTCTTCTATTCTTTTAGTATAGTTTTAATGTAATATATATCATAAAATAATAAATCAAGCCTTGTGAAACACGGAGTCAGATCCTCGTCTCTTCCCTCAACCTGAGACCCCTGTGAACACGGTCACAAGAGCCCACCTGCATTGCTGCATCCAGCTCTGGGCTCCCAGCACAGGAACGACATGGAGCTGTTGGAGTGGCTCCAATGTACAGCCACAAAAATGATTAGAGGCATGAAACATGTTTCCTGTGAGAAAAGAGAGAGATTTGGGGTTGTTAAGCCTCTAGACGAGAAGTCTCTGGGGAGGTCTCTGTGTGGCCTCTAAATACTAAAGGGGGATTGTAAGAAAGATGAAGGCAAGGGGACAGACTTTAAGTAAAGCTGTGGAAATAGGACAAGTCATGTTTTTAAACTGACAGAGCATAGATTTAGACTGTGTTTAAAGACTAAATATTTTACAGTGAGAGTAGTAAAACTGGCCCAGGCTGCCCTGGAAGTGTTGAAGCTCGGGGCTCTGAGCCCTAAATTGAAGATGTCCGTGGGATTTTCAAGGATGACCAGATAAGGCCCTGAGCAGCACATATTGGTGGCCAGGCTCATCCTCCTGTGAGCAGCCAGCTGGAGCAGAAACTTCCAGAGGTCCCTTCCCACCTCAATTTTCCCATTATCCTTTGAAGAGTCTGCTCAGCTCTGTCATGAACAGTTTTTGATGTTTGTTAATAAAACTGGAAAAGAGCAATAAAAAATTACAAACCTATTTCAAAGATTGAAACTTTTGTTTTATTTTAAGGGATAAAGTCTATGATTTTATGTGGTTTATTTGTAAATAGGAAACTTAAATAGTAGTTTGATCAGAGTATGTACTCACTACAAGGGAGAGGAAACTTTAATAATTTGTTCTGCAGTCCAGCAGACAGAAATGTGAGTGGAGTCTGGAAGCAGTTCATAGGTGCATTGAAATCAGATATTAGATGTTCCTAAAAGCAAAATAAAATTAAAATGAGGTCATTTAACTGGAAAGCCAGCTAAGTGATTTGGTTGATTGGTGATCACTGGTAATTTTAAAATCAGGTTTAGATGTTATTTCTAAATGAGGTAGTCTGATTCAAATGGAGCCAAATCAGAAAAATCATATGACCTGTGTTATGCAAAAAGATGAATTAGATGAGTACACTGAGTACCTCCAGTCCTCTTATTTATGGAAATAAAAAATAATTTAGCTCAAACTGATAGGGATGTCAACCAACACAGCAGATTTTTTGTCTTGGAATAATTTAGAAAATCAGATCATTTCCTTCCTCAAAGAAGCAAGATTATTCAAGCAAGTGAGATGTCCAGCTATGGAGTTTTAATGCTAAAATGCATTGTGCTACATTACATCCATGGCGGTGACAGCAGCACACATGGAACCAGAAACTAGCTACAAATATGCAGGAAAAAGGGAGGGGGAAAAAATAGTTTTCTCAAGAGAGACTGTGAAGTAAACAAATGAAATAATAGTGAAGAACATCGAATTCCTTTCCTTCCTCAATCTGGGCTATATTTTTTTTCCTGTGTTTAGAGCTTAAATCAGTAGTAACCTGGTAGTTTCAGAACTTTAATGTCTTCTCAAAAAAAAAAAAAAGCTATCCAATTTATCTGGAAATTCCAGAGCATATAGAATTTTTCAGCAAGCTGCAGACATTGTTTCAAAGCACAGTTCATACCAATGCTGAGAAGTGTTTTGGCCAGTGACCTGAACCACTGAAGTTAAACCTGACTAAAGAGATCCCAGATGGCTCAGTGTAGCAATCCAGACGCACTGAAAGAGGCTGCTTCAGAATTTGTGTAATTCCTTTATATGTGTAGCCCCTTCATCTGATATCCCTCAGGATATGCATCAGTTGTGCAAAGCTCTGATGCACAGACATTCAGGTCCTGGTCAATAAGTGACAGCAACCTGCAAATAGGGTTATTCTAGGCTTTCCTATCATGATTTACATTGCAATATGTATAATAATACATTTAAAAGCTTTTATTTTAATATTTTAGGAATTCATCCTCTACTTCAAGTGCACCGACAGTCGGCGCTTCCAGGGGAAATGTAGGAAGATTTTGTGTATGGATTTTGAAACCTGAAGAAAATAATTGGTTCTAAGAATTTAAGAGGCACTCATATGATTTCTTCCAAATATAGATGAGTTAAAAAATACTAAAAAAAACCCCAAGTGAGACCCAGACATTATGCTCACTTTAGAATATTTGTGTCTTTTTGTCTCCATTTTACAGATGCCACATTCATGAAGGTACCACCTACAGCTCACAAAATAGATTCAGTCCTACAAACTTGAAGGAAGGAAAGAAGTGGATGTGGGAGGGAAGGAAACAAGCAGAGGGTGGTGCCTGTGATGCCTTCCTGCATTAACACCAACATCCACAGCTTTCAGTGGGTGTTCAGTGTGACCCTTCTTATTTCCATGGCTCTGGAGCCATCAGAGCTTTGGGTAATTGCAAAAATGTTAAACAAGCAGGAAAGGGGGCACTGGGTTAATTATTTATCCCGCATCCCTCTGTAAAAGCAAACCAACATAAACAACTTTTATTCCTCTAAATGAGGCTGCTACTTGTGCATAAACTGATGCAACCTCTGCCATTGATAGGGCTGAGTGGGCTACAGTATCACATGGAAATGAAAAGCTGTAAGAGTGAGGAAATTGTATGAATTTCATTATCATTAATATAGCAGAACAGCAGCGCTTAACTTCAAAATCATATTTTCTGATGGGAAGATGAACATTTCATCTCATTTTAACTCAGCATTTTGGTTTTTTGTTGGGTTTTTTTCTTCTATCTAGTTAGAAAAAATGAGCTTACATGCTCTTTCCCTCAAAGGAAAATAATTTAGAGGATATTCTATTCAAAATGGGCATACTGCTATGGCTGTCTTTTAGACCATGCACGATGGTTTTCCATCTTTACATGAAATCAGGGGAAAATTATTCTAGGCTTACCTATTATGATTTACATTGCAATATGTATAATGATACATTTAAAAGCTCTTATTTCAATATTTTAGGAATTCATTCTGTACTTCAAATGCACTGACAATCGGAGCTTCCAGGGGAAAGGTAGGAAGATTTTGTTTTCAGTATTTTGATTAAATGAGCTGGAAGTTCCTGATAAGCTGAGTACCAAAATCCCTTGTTCCAGATTTTATTTATTTATTTATTTATTTATGTGTTTATTTTCCCATGATGACTGAAAGTGTGAGCACACAAACACACCTTTAAAGCAGGGCCTGCCTGATGGGAACCAGCAGGAGAGTGGAAGCAGCAGCTGATTGAGCATGGCCAAAAATCTTAGCCTGCCCCAGATGGTCTCATATACAGAGGCTTTCCAAATTCCCACCTGATGCCTACTGCCTTCAGGGGGAATCAACACTGACAGCAACTTTCTGAAAAAAAAAAAAAAAAAAAAAAAAGATAAATAATCTCAGTAGGCATGAGCATAACCTAAAAACTTATGTGCAGACAGGGTAGCCAAGGGATTTTGTAGCCTGCTGCTTTTCACATGGTGTGGGTGACTCTGAGGGATGTGAAGCAGCTGTTAAACTTCATCCCTCTGTGCCACCCCACCAGCCAGCATCAAACTGCATCCAAAAACTGACAGGAATTCTGGAAGGGAAAAGGGATTACAAGTGCACCTCCGAGGCTGAGGTTTTCAATATGGGGAAATGTCGCAGACATCTTTTATGGAAAATCCTTTCCTTAGGATTTTTCCTCCTGAGAAGCTGGGAGGCCTCAGGAACAAAATGCAAACATTGATTATCTGCTGCTGTGGAATGCAACAGGTGCATCTGTGATTGGTCCATGTTGGATGTTTGTAATTAATGGCCAATCACAGCCCAGCTGGCTCGGACAGAGAGCTGAGCCACAAACCTTTGTTATCATTCTTTGCTATTCTATTCTTAGCCAGCCTTCTGAGGAAATCCTTTCTTCTATTCTTTTAGTATAGTTTTAATGTAATATATATCATAAAATAATAAATCAAGCCTTGTGAAACATGGAGTCAGATCCTTGTCTCTTCCCTCAATCTGAGACCCCTGTGAACACTGTCACAGGGAAACAACCTAAGAACAGGGTAAAAACCCAGAAGACAGTGAGTTCTAACTAGAAAAGCAATCAGTGTGTTTACCTGCGGAGACATTTGGATGGTCTAAAGGAGGGTTAGGATGGAAGGAACAAGGGAGAAATAGTTTGGATTGCTAGGAAGGAGGAGGGCTGAGTAGTAGGGAAGAGAGGAGTGAGGAGAAGCTGCTGAAAAGTGCAAGCAGTGGAAGAAGTTAGAGGCATATTTCATACATCTGAGTCCAATCTTTTCCAATTTTTGCCCTGAAATATGTGTAGTCCGTTCCTGTGGCTTGTCCAGCCTCCCTTGAGGACCTTTGGCATGAGCTCTGGATATGGGAGCTAATGGCATTTTTCAAATAGAGAATCTTTTCCTGATGAGGGGGACAAGGGCTGGGAGGCAAGAAGTAAAGCAGAATGCTTCGAGTCATGCAAGAAAATATGAAAGAACATTTTAAACCTTTTATTTTTTGGCTCTAGTCATTACTTGGCTGCAGCATCTGACAAATCTTTCCACAGCTTGTATTCAGCCCTGACTTTCTAGTTTTAGTTTACAATTTCTGGATTTCTTGAATCAAAACTGTTACCTACAGAAAATCTGCACCAGAACAGATTTCACTTCTTCAGAGATGGAGGTGTCTGTCCCTTTTTTTCAAAATAAACTTGTGTTTGAGAGCTTGAAATGTAGCAGAAGGCTTATTCAGTGTTCCTTGTGTAGTGTAGTTCTAGGGAAGAAAAAAGGCTTAAAACTACTCCTTCTATGGCTGATTGTTAATGACCCCAGCTGAAATGAAATAATCAATAAATGTACATACTAATTTGGAAGTTTAATGCATTTTTGTTCTCAATTTTCAACATGTAGCACATTAGAGGAGAAAAGCCTAAAGCTGTGCATAACATGACCTATTGGTGATGACAACAGTGAAATGAAAATCTTCAGTGGGTTTATTATATACTTTGGAGGTTAATAATTAGTAGTCATTCTGTAAAGTAGGTGAGAAAGCTTTTTTCTCTCTTTATTTTTTTCTTGACTGCTAGTTTAAAGGGTCCTTTCTCTACACCCATTTATGGGGTCTTTCCTCATCATCCACTCTGAAAACACTTAGACACAAAATACCTGGCATTTTCCATTTCCACTGTCATTTATTTGTAGGCATAGAAAATGGAGTACCACAGCATGGCTAATTTATACCCACAAGTAAATATGGGTCCCAGAGTTGCATTTGCTTATAATCTCTTTTCCTTTCAAAAGAAGGTTGACTTTTATGAAATACACTTTTAATTGTGTCCCCAAGCATTCATAGCTTGTTGTTCTGTTCTGGAAACTCCAAGAAGAAAACCACAAATCCTTTCTATTGACAAAGCATGTGAAGTTATGTTAGAATGAAGCCCTACTGAGACCTAATATTTTCAGGCTCATTTTGGAACCACAGCTTATTTGCAGATAAGTAGATCCTACTGTGATTTTCTAAGGTTCTGAAAATAGACAAGTCCTTACCTTTGAAATTTATATAAGTGGAATGTACAGAAGCAGGGGTTTGTTCTGGCTGAGAATATGGCAGATGCTATTAATAATTGGCATTTGGTCCTTTTTATTGTTGGAGTTACATTGTTTGTGAAACAGGACTGCCTAAATAACACCCTTAACTTCTTTGAGATCTTACCCTCTAATGAAATGCATTTATCCAAAAACATTTTCTAATGACTAATTTCTTTTTTTCTTATCTAATTCTTTTGTAGCTGCTGCAATGATTTCTTGCTCATATGGTTTCAGTAATACTATGTAGGAGAAGACAAAAGTGACTAAATCCTTGACAAGTTAAGGGTCACATTTGTATTAGAGAGGAAGAAAATAGGCATCAGTAGATGAATCTCCTCTCTTCCCAGTACTATTGATCAGTAGCAGGAAACATTACTCTTTAGAAAAAATTAGCTTGAGAAAAATATCTCGAGTTTTCTAAGTGTTTTAATATTTTTTCTTTATTTTTTTTAATCACTGAATTTTATTAAGTCAAATAGTAAGAAACTGACCTTTTCAGAGGTCTTGTCACACTGTGAATCTATTAGGTACCCACCAGTTTTATTACCAGTTTTCTTATAAGACTTACCTAATTTTCTCCAAGTAATTTTTGTGTGCGAGGAAAGACAGGGAAAAGGTTTTTGCCTCTGTGTTACACATCACTTGATTTATCATCTGCAACCAAGATTTCTCAGTTGACAGCATTTTTTGGCAGGCTTACTAGCATTTCCCATGCCTCACCCATTAAGAACCTATTAACAAATTCTGTGCAATTTTTGTATTCCTGAAATTTTTATATTTCTTCATATCTGGGCAGAAATATTTTATATATGAGCTAATCTAAATATGTTATGGCATTCCAGAAAGTAAGTCCATCAGTAATTCAAATTTCACAATGAGGAGAAAAATAAGAAAAGCATTGAGTAATTTTTGGTAAAAAATATTTCTTGTTCTGTAATGTTATCCATCCTCTACATTGATTGAAACAGGATTCATAATAAATTTAGAACTGCACTTAGCTGATTGATGCAAACCTGATTTGCAAAAGCAAGAGCATAGAGTGAGACAATAGCATCAACCTTAAATTAGCCTTTTCTATCTCTTAAGGGCTTTAAGCCTTAATGTTCTATAATATAGATTACCTATTTCTCTTACATGTAAAACATCTTGAAGTACACTTCCTTTTTTCCATTTGCTATTCCTATTCATATATTCATAGAAGGATCCTAAGATCCTTCAATCCAGCTGTTAACCAAGGCTGCCATGTTCACCACTAAGCCATGCCCCAGGTGCCACATCCACACATTATTTGAGCACTTCCAGGGACGGTGATTTCACTTCCCTGGGCAGCCCACTCCAATGCCTGGTCACCCTTTCAGTGGAGAAATGTTCCCTTTTGATGCCGGCCAGGGGTCTGTGTACAAATCACAAACAGGACAGAGCTGCTGTGGAACTGCCTTGAGCTGTTTTATTTTCCAGCATCACTCTCATTACATGGTTATGATAATGGGAAGATGCCACCAGCTAACATCCCAGGCAGCAGACAAAGAACTCAATGTTACAACTCACTTTATAAGTTTTTTGACCAATCACACAGAGCAAAAGCACATTGACAGTAGTTCTACCCAACCACTATAAGCACATGTACCTTTGGTTAAAACAATGCTTGCTTATTTCAAATACAATACCTGCTTGTGAGCCTTAAACACAATGCACAGAGCTCCATTATTAAGCTCCAATCTTCCTAATATCTTGCTAGATAAACTTTTCTGATGCTTAGGGAGTTATTCTAGACAAGTGTTAATACACAGACCATTGTTCCATTTGTCCTTGCTTTTCTACAATTTAAATAATTTTTTCTGCTGACCAATCTCATGGCTGCTGCTTAGCTCTGATCACAGTTCTGCTGCCTCTGGGGCCTGCCTTTTGCAGCTTTCCCAAAACCCTCTGATTTTGTGGATTCCCACACCCTATTATCCAGTCTAAAGCTTCCTGGAACAACTTGAGTCTGTTTCCTCTTGTGCTGTCGCTGGTTGCCTGGAAGAAGAGGCTGACTCCCACCTCACTCCAACCTCTTTTCATCTACATGCGGCTCTCTGGTCTAATTTTATCTTGATTTGTACAGTTCTGTTTAAGTTGCATGCATTTAAGTTAGGGTAGGTGGTACTTGCTGTCCTATAATACTTTCTGGGCTGGTTCTTGATAGAACAGAGCTTTAATTGCTGCATTTCCTTGGACTAGTTAACCAGGAGTGATCCTTTAAGTCTGATTTCAACAATAATGCATTTATCCTGGGATAACTGGCTGAAACTCTCTGCCTAACCAATTGTAAAATGGTGATGGGTCTTTAATTGAAAACTGTTTGTAAGTATCAGTGGAAGGCTCTGCCTCTCAATGTAAGAGCAATGTCTGACTGCACAAGGAATGAACTAACCCACCTTGTTCAGTATTAAAGTAGATAGGAGATTTCTGGTATATTTTGGACCACACAGAGAGGTATTATGTCCTTGCATACATATATGTATAAATATATGCATGTGTGTCACTATGTAAATATATACATAAAATTAAAGTTTTTATATATAATATACAAAAAAAATTTAAAAATTATATATATAATATGCAAAACCTACAATTTTTCAATAAAAAAATTGTTTCCTAGGATGGCATGTAGTATGTCCTGTCCATTACATTCCAAATTTAGAAACAATAAATGTATCAAAAATATGCTGTTATGTATCTGCTTAACTTGCCCTTGTGGCTTATGGAAAACTGATAATAGTTGGGAAGCCTGTTCCATTAAATCTCACTGAATTTGGAATGAAGGTTCTAATTTCACATTCCGTGTGAAATGAGTCTATGTGAACTAACAGAAAAATCAAAGAGCAAGTATGGGTTTATGTCGCAGACATCTTTTATGGAAAATCCTTTCCTTAGGATTTTTCCTCCTGAGAAGCTGGGAGGCCTCAGGAACAAAATGCAAACATTGATTATCTGCTGCTGTGGAATGCAACAGATGCATCTGTGACTGGCCCATGTTGGATGTTTGTAATTAATGGCCAATCACAGCCCAGCTGGCTCGGACAGAGAGCCGAGCCACAAACCTTTGTTATCATTCTTTGCTATTCTATTCTTAGCCAGCCTTCTGAGGAAATCCTTTCTTCTATTCTTTTAGTATAGTTTTAATGTAATATATATCATAAAATAATAAATCAAGCCTTGTGAAACATGGAGTCAGATCCTCATCTCTTCCCTCATCCTCAGACCCCTGTGAACACCGTCACAGGTTTATGAAGGAGAATGTTCAAATAAACTGCTTTTGAAAGTGGACAGCAAAGTGGAAATTCCCCAGTAATGGGTAACACTTATCAAATCGTTTATACAACAATAGGAAATGATCAGTTAAGGAAAAAACTCCTTCCTAAGGAAGAGGTGGCACTCTGATCATGAACTGCCTGGCATGGCATTAAGTATCTTTCAGTGTTACTTAACTATTGCTTTTGTTTGAGTGAAGGATGACTGCAATGGTCATCTTGATTCTAAAATACAATCCCTTTGATTTTAGGTTAGCAACTGAAAGTTAGCAACTGTTTGCCTTATTTTGTAAATATTATGTTTTCCAGAAGGACAAATACAAGTATTTGTTCACTCAGTATGGTAGCTAGCTAAATGTCTGGGGCTAGTTGTGTAAGACAGGTACTGCAAACTGGTAGTGGGGAAGGGCACACTTGGAGAACTCCTGTGTACATGTCAGAAACTGGAAATTCAAATATAAAATACCCCACCCATAGAATAGAGAGGTATTTAAGCAAAGAACTGCATTAAAATCTTATTGGGTTGAATATAAATGTTTCTCTTCTTCCTGACCGAAGCTGGGAACCTGCCATGCAGTGAAGCTATTGTTGCAATGATAGCAAGAATAATAGAGGAATACACTGACAAATTTCACAGGGGGTATTGTATTAATTTCTCTTGATTCTCTGAGTTGGCGATGTAATATGAGTAAAATTTCCTTTTTTAAATAAGCACTGTTTAGTAAAAAGCCAGCAATAGTATTTCCTGAAACATTTATTTCTTTCAGTTGCTAACCTAGAAAGATAATGAAACAATTTAAATGCAATATTTTGGGTAGAAAATATGTCCAGAACAAGAAATTGTAAGTTGAGATTCATCCTAGTATGGATTAAAATAGCTGAATTATAAACCACTCAAAAAACCCAGACTGATGATGGCAGTGGGCACAGAATTTTAAGCACGATGGTGCTAGCAGATTGATACTGAATTGCTAGAATTTTGACAGAAAATATACTCAAGCTTTCATTCAACAGAATATTATTTTTCCTGAAATCTGCAAGACATTTTGTGATACCCACAGAGGTGTCAGTCAGAAAAGCCTTGAATAATATTATATAATTATAGATATAATTATATATATATATAATTTATATTTTTATATATAATTATATATATATATATATATATAAATTATATATGTATATATGTATACAGAATATAATTAAAGCTGTTGACCTTGGCAAGCAAGGGGCTGAGTTTGGAATTGTGTGTCTGCAGACCCACCTGCAGCACCTCAGTTCAGTATCTTTTGCAAGGAGGTTGCTCAAGCAGAGGCATGATCAAAGTCCCCCCAAAATATGTGTGTTTTTTTCACAGGTCAAATTTTAAGCTCTTGTTTTGGATCTGCAAAGCTACAAGTGTGATTTTAGCCTCTAAATAACCACAGGAGGTTTCTACCATTGATTCGAGTGGTCCTCAGATAAGACTCTGCGTGCATCAACACATTCCATGCAGCATGTAAAATTCATTTTAGCTTAAACTTTATGCATAATTTACGCTGAGAAACACCCTGGTAGCTGGCATGTTATTTATTTTTATCTTCTGTTGCAGTCACCCTCATCTGTGGTCTCTGCCTCTGCTTTTCACTTTTTTTTTTAACCAGGAATTTTCTTTCTACTCTCATGTATAATTGTTTTGTTTCTTTGTTGTTGTTGCTGCTGCTGGTTTTAACACCCATCTTAGCTCACTCATCCACCACCCTCCACTTTTCTCTTAAATGACTATTCTCTTTGCTACCAAACTATTCATTCTTTGTTTTCTAATAAACAGTTCTTCCCTGCTTCCTTCTCATGCCCAACTCACCATGACACCTCTCCTTTATCTTTCCATCTCATATATCATGTTCCACCAGCTTTCCATGTATCTGAAGCTCTAGAGCCCTATCATCTTCTTACAGAAATCTTACTATTTGCCTCTCCTCATTATCTACATTCAGGTTTCCTTCATGTTTCCAAATTTATCTGAATTTTTAATTCAATAGTTTTGGATAAAATAAAAATATCCTATATTCATAAAAAGTTCAAAGTCTGTAAGTCTCCCATATCAAAAATATGAATTTAGTCCCTTCTAAATTCTGCCTCACCATTTCCTCTCCCTCCTTTTAATACACTTGCCTCTATTTTCCTTCACTTCAGTATACTGTTAAACTCTAAAGACAATTTCCATTGGAAAGTCAAACCCTAATGTTGAAGTTTAAATGGTGGAAAGGTGATTTTTATCAGAATATATATTATCTAATATTAAATTCCTACTTGAATTTGTGCAAACTTTATGAAGAACTTAGTAAGAATTAGGAACGTACTCTAAAGAATCTCCAGTAGCTCAAGATCTTTCATTGAAACATAAAGGCTTTACATAGAATGAAAGCTCTGAAGAGCCATTCAGAAGAAAATATTTAGCTATTTAAAACATTAAATGCTTTAAAATCTTGATTTAACACTTAGTGTAATCTGTCTGGAAAGATCCACCTTCAGGAACATGATGAGCCCAAGGTTGTGAGAGTCCTGCAGCCTTGAAGAATTAAGACCTATGGTATACAATTCTGATGTCAGAAAGCACAATCTACCCCGAAAAAATAAATGAAATAATTAGCTGAACTCATCATCACAGGAAAGAATGCTGGTCTGAGACAAATAACACAAATATCCATACATAGGTTTGTCTAGAAGGATATTAAAAAATATTATGCATTACTTTTTATTGTTTACATCCCAGATAAACATCTGCAGCTATATAATTCTTAAAAGATGAGAGCTGGTAATAATCACAGAAAATGCTTTGCCAATTACCAAACTGTGTTTTCTTAAACAAAATTAGATATGTGTTATTACAAAGAATACTCAGAAACATCCAGAGATAATGCAGAGCTCCAGAATGTCAGCACTTTTAAAACAATTCAGTTAGCATATTTAAGCAGACTTGATTAGGGACTGAGACCCACTTCCTCAAAGGTGATTAAGTACATAACTCCCACTGAAATCAATTTACTTATATATGAATTTAAAATGGCTACACAGATGTACTTTGATATGAAATTAATTTTAAATATTTGCTCACCACCACGGCAAGTATAGCAAGGTTAAACTCTGTTACCATAAAAATTTAAAGATTTTCTTAAATATGTTATATCAGCATGAAAAAAAAGCCCAAACCTGCTTAAGGATACCTGTCATTTTTATGACACCACATTTCTGATATTTTATTAAATGATCTTGCAAATTTAACTTCTATGGTAGTCAGATATTAAGATAGCAATAATTATAGTCACTTGGTAATTTCCAACCTAGTCATTACTTTCTCAAGCAGCAGTCCTAGTTGGAACTCTGGAATAATTTAGCTGAGAAATCATAAAACCAGTATAAAAACTTTAATACACAATTATTTTTATAATTATTCCTGACTTCCCAAGTCGTTCTGTCAACCTGATGTTTCTGAAGTAGAATTGTTAAAAGGACTTTCAATATTTAGTGATGAATTTCAGCAGAAATAGCCTCTTCTGTATCCTTGGGTTGAAGGTTTCCTTTACTCTCTGCTGTGACAATTAACACCATATATATTGAACGGCTGCTATGAAAGAAAAAATAGAAAGTGAAGAGACTGTAGGAGAACTGCAGCGCACAGACAATGAATTTTGCTGGTTTTCTCTTTTGTTATTTTAACCATAGAACCAGCACCTGCAGTTATTGTTCAGTGCTTCTTCCTGCTTTAAACATTTTGTACAAAGGAAGTAAGAGGGAGACGTCCCTCCACTTGCAAGAGTTAAATATTTATGTCTACTTACTTTTGTGTCTTTTGGGCCAGTGTTTATTCATGTCAAGGATATTTTCTGTGGTACCAAGGCTGTTTACTTCAGTTAAATTCTTTGGTGAAGCATTCCCTGGAATTTTGTGGAATGGTCTACCCATGAGGTGATGCCATGTGCCAGCAGTAAAGCGTTGCAGGGTTTTGTGAGAGAATGGGACCTGGAAAAAAGAAATGGCTGAGGAAATGAACATCTCTGTAAGAATTAGATAAAGCATGTGGGAAAAATAAAGGTAATTTCAAGTGCAAAAAATAAACTTTGAGGCCAGCATAATCACTCAGGAGCAGTGTCAAGACAAAGGATATGATGCATGGGACATCACAGCTTGACAGGTTTTATCTGAAAACATTTGAGGTAACTGATTTTAACTTGCTCTTTTGATGGAGCGCCTAGAACTGCATTTAATTATCTTGAACATGTGAAAACAGTTCTACCATTTTTGTATTGTTATTTTTTGTATTGCCTGAAAACTCTCAGCTTTTCACTCTGCCATATCTCTGCTATAGGTACTTGAGGCTGGTGATTTTTATTTGAAAAACAGCAGTAATCATTCAAAAAGATTAAAAATAAACTTCTAAAAACCAACTCAACCAAACTAATAAATAGATTCAGGAAAAATTCCTGAAAGAACCCCCTAATTCTTCTTTTGTAATAGTTTTAACATGTTTAATAAACTGAAAGAAAATTACAGGAGAAAGATACTTGAATCAGGACCACTTAATGTAGTGGATGATTAGCATCTTGCAACTTCTTGATAGCTGTTATAAAATATTCAAAACTTTGATTACATATAAAAGAGCTTAAATGCTACATAGTCTTGTGTGATGATGTTCACAGGGGTTTTCAGGTGAGGGAAGAGATGAGAATGTTGACTCCATGTTTCAGAAGACTTGATTTATTATTTTATTATACACATATTACATTAAAATGATACTAAAAAGAATAGAAGGAAAAGTTTCATTTCAGAAGGCTAGCTAAGCTAAGAATAGAAAGGAATGAATAATAAAGGTCTGTGTCTCAGACAGAGAGTCCAAGCTAACTGGGCTGTGGTTGGCCATTAATTGTAAACATCCAACATGGGCCAATCACAGATGCACCTGTTGCATTCCACAGCAGCAGAAAATCAATGTTTGCATTTTGTTCCTGAGGACTCCCAGCTTCTCAGCAAGAAAAAATCCTAATGAAAGGATTTTCATGAAAAGATGTCTGCGACAGTCTTTTTTTAAGGTTTTATAGTCTGGAGTAAAAGATCTTCCATTTGCTGGTTGCTTGGGAATGGATACCAGCTGAGAAACTGGGTCCTGCAGGAGGAACAAGGGCCTGCTGATGGTGAGAACTTACCCTCCAAACCATAGCAGTGGGAGTTTCACATATATTTAGCAGCAAGGGTGTAAATCCCACACAGACTTTCTAGAGCACAAACTTAATTTCTTAGTTTTGCCCGTCTCAACTACATCCCCAAACATTGGACGGGGAGGCTGAGGGGAGTGGAGGTGAGAAATAAATATTAAAATCATGTAGCTTAGTATTAAGCAAGGCTTAATGAGGACTTGGAGTTATACTGCTGGAAAGAGTTTCAAAGGGAGTGATTCAGCTCCCCAAATCCGGGCATTCAAAAGCTTAATCGTCCAGCTTAAGCTAATCACCTTATGTTTCTGTTACCTGGCTCATTGATGAATTTGGGTGAATATCTCCTGGCTTTCCAAATGAATTCAAGAACTGAGAAAATATGTAGGAAGGGAATCACTGATAAGTGTGATAGATAAGACTGTTTTAAGCTTTATTTCTCTTTGAAGCCGTTTTCCAGTTGTCGGTATGGCAGAGTGCCCCACTTTGCTGTTATCCTGAGAATCTTTGTACTGGATATCATACATGCAAACTGCATTATCTCCATAGCTGTGCTAATCTGGAGCCAGCCTCTCCGATTGCATTCATTCCTCTTTTTGGTGCTGTAGGAAGAAAAGCTGATTTAATACAGAGGAAAATTGAAAATAAATTAAATTTTTAAAAATACATGCCACTTCTCCTCCTCTCAAGTACAACACAGATATAAAAGTATGTGAAATGACATTTCATTGCTATCCATTCTTAAGGTCTATTCCACCTTGTCAAATCGAGGTAAAAGGGTTTTCTTTCATATTATGATGAAAAAGTTGAGAGCTTTTTTGTTTCCTATTTGTGAATATCTCTCTGTGTTCATTTTGGTCTCCGAAATATGGACATTCAGCCATAGTATTCAGAATTTAAGATAAAAAATTTCCTAGGAAAATACTGCTTATGAGAGTTAGTAATACACTCAGCATAAGGACAACTGCTAGTATTAGAATAAACTATTTACCTGAAATATCTACATTGGTAATTAGTTTAAATATATGATTTTTTGCATAGAGAATTGGACATTTCAGTCAATTCAAAAGAATGTGTATCAAGAACTAGAGAAAAGGTGGGCACAATGTTTTTCCTAATTTAGGGAGGTGTATAGGGGGAAGAATAACAATGAATTAGAAAATTGAGATACATATGCAAAAGGAAAAAAAAAAATTCATCCTTACTCCATGTTTTCATGTCTTCTACATAATAATTTATCCCAAACTTAAGAGAAAAATGTATTTTCAGTAAATCCTTATTAATATCTCAGAATGGATAAGCTTAAATTAAAGCAAGTTTCTATCATTATGGTTACATTGAAATTTTTTGAGATTTTTTTGGAGAACCAAGTATATCTAGGTACTTATTTGAGAAGCACATGTATAACTTCCATCTCATTTCCTATGATTGGAAATAAGGTTTTCTTTCAACAAAACATTTTTTAGTCTCCAAAGCTTTATTTTTCTTCAGGTATTAGAAATTAAAGGATTATGATGCTTACTTGCTGTTTTTGCTGAAATCTAGATTGATAATTAAATCATAACATAGAATAATTGTCTTTCATACTCAGATCTTGAATTTCAAAGAGTATAACAGAGATAAGTAGTTAATTTAATTTTTACAACTGATTGCTATGATTGCTACTTAAGCTGCAAAACACCATCAATTTTGGGGATATTGGGGTATGAGCTAAAAGATTATGAAATTATGATTAGTTATATGAATTTATGCCAGTGGATCTCTTCTGCACAAAATTTTAAATCCATTTTGAAATAAGATGCATAGATATAATACATGGGGAAATCCTCCAAGTAAATTTCAAAAAGTAACTCTATAGTCTTGCCATTTTCTGCTGTTTGTTCATTAATTTCCAACTCCTTTAATTGCCTTTGCCGTTGCTTAATCACTATTACTGCTGCATCTGAATCTGAGGAGACTATGACAGCATCTCAATTTTAGGGTAAAAGGGAGATGAACTGTTTTAAAATTTTACAGAAATAAAAAGAGGATATTTCTCATTTCTGTGTCTCAACTAAAATTACAAACATGTATCTTGTTAAAAAATGTAGACATTATTATTAATTACAGGGAGATCAAGTCATGGAACATGACTAAAATCAAATGTACAAAACAATAATGAAAAACCCTGATTCTAAGAGGCTATAAAAGTTGGGAAAAATTTTTTCTAAAATCTGCTTTCTACTAGTTTATCCTTTTATTCATTTTCTCAGTCTAGATGCATGATAATGCATGCTTAATTCTGCCTGTTTTCCAAAATATAAGCAGGTTTCTAAAGGAACATAAGTAGCTAAAGTCAACAGATTTCCATGATGCTTCAGACATTTTTTGAATTTTGGCACATATTTATGAGCCTTGCCAAATTCAGATGTTGATTTTTTTATGGATTATGCTCTTTAAATTTTATAGGGAAGATAAGAGAGGTTATATCACTCACGTAATTACAAGTGCACAGTAAAATGGGGAAATTCTTTGATCAATAAGGCTCTTTATCATTATTCAGCCTCTTATGGACACATGCTCTTTAGGAAAGTCATGAATTCAAGTCTTTTAAGAAAGCTTCATTAGTATAAAGTATGTATTTCAAGAACTAGTATCTCCAATTATCACCCTGATGCAGTCCAGCAAGGTTGGAAATTACTGCCAATCATGAGATTTCCTCTGAAATTCCAGAAAAGCAGAGCTGGAGCAGAGGATACTGCTGCCTTCTGAACTCTAGACTAGTTTAGGAACCTTTTTTGCATACTATATAGTGCAAGTCTTCAACTCTAGCATGGATAATGGCAGAAAGCTTGAAAATCAATTACCTTTAAATATAGAACAAGGAAATCCTTTTTATTTTTTTTTTTCTCTAAAGCACCTGGAACACTGTTAACTGCAACTTAACTGTGTTTAACTGTAATTTAAAAGATATGCAAATCTTGCTAAAAATGCCAAAATGGAAATATATTGCCTAGTCCCACTTTTGTAGAGTCACTGTTAGCTGCCTGTTTCATATTTGTGTTTGGGTTGGCTCTTGAGCTGTGTGCAAGTTGAATAGAACAAGGCGTGTGGTTTATGAACTGTGTTTACACTCATGGTGCCAAAGTAAAATGTAAAAATGTCAAAATATCTCTTTTAAACACCTATGTAGACTTTACCAGAAGAAGTCCAGAAGAAACCAGGGGAAAGAAGAAGCCAGTTGCCCTGTGGATACAGCAGCTCCTTCATCTGCTGCTGCCTTCTCTAGGAAAGTACTTACAGTACTTAATCCGTAGCATTGAGTTTAAGGCTATACCCTTTTGTCAGCCTGTTTCAGGGTATTTTGGTGAGGAGGTGGGGCAGAACATACGGTGAACACCAATTTTTTATGCCTTTAGGCTCTGTAAGAAGTGTTTTTACAGCACAGAGAGAAATACAGTAAGAAGTGAATCAAAAATTTGTGCAGGTTGAAGCTGGTCAGAGAAAACTGAGTTCTTTCTTTTTTCTGTTTTAGGCTGGAAGATGTAGCTGGGGGTGTGTATTCTGTCACCATCTGTTAGAGGTGGGGCAGTTATTGTCTGTTAATTGGGCAGTTTTCTTTATCTCTTCCACAACCAATTCTCCCTCCAAGGATATATCTGCTGTTAATGGGCCACTGAGTGTCACTGCATGGCTGATAAAATTCCATCATCCATTGGGAGATGCTCCACCCAGGGGGAGGAGCCAAGCATTCCTACCTGGATATAATCTGAGATTTGGAACACCACAGGCAGCCTTTTCCCACTGGATTCCCAGAGGAGCAGCTTTCTTCTCCACTGGATTCCCAGAGGAAGACCAGGCCCATCTACCCCACTGTTGGATCTTCAGAGGAAAACTCTACTCTTCTACAGGATCCCTGCTCCAGCAGAACCACCCCTGTCACTGCAGGAGGGCTGCAGCCACCATTTAATGGGACTGCTGCCAATATCCTGACCCACAGTGTGTCAGGCTGTACTCTGACTCAGTCAGTATTGTTTTGTACTACTGCATTTTTATTTTATTTTTATTTTCTTCCCTAATAAGGAGCTGTTATTCCTACTCCCATATCTTTGCCTGAAAGCCCCTTAATTTCTAAATTATAATAATTCAGTAGGTGGGGGTTTACATTTTCCATTTCAAGGGAGGCTCCTGCCTTCTTTAGCAGACACCTGTCTGTTCAAACCAAGACATTGTCCTAGTGAAGGGAGTCCAGATCAGATCCACATGTTCTTCCAAGGCTTGCTCAGTCAAGGCTAAGATCACTTGGTTCCTTTGGCTGCCTCTTCAGCAGTATGTATCCATAAGACAAAGAAAAGTTATTGGCACTGAAGACACTGCGAAGCAGCAAGGGAAACCAGAGACATCAGAGCCAAGAGCTAAAGTGGAGTTTTACCCTGCCCAGGTACTAATGCGGTTTTCTAGTGTCTGTGGCTGGCCCTCATCTTCAAAGTGAAAACCATGAGAAATGTCTTGTCAGGTCAGGAAAACCTTGCCGGCTGTCCATGTTAAAAAGATGCTTCAAGAAAAGTTGTGCAAAACAAGGATTTTTTTATCAGTATAATCTTCCACTGGTCAAGTGTAACCTCAGGGAAATTAATCGTTATTAAAATAACTATCCTTACACCTGCTATGGAATGGGTGATTGGATTTCCTTTTAAAAGTCTTGGTTTGTGCTTTGTTAAGTTTTTCAGTTATGTAAAGAGACTTCAAATTGTTTTTCCAGCTGGATAATCTAATCTCCATTTCTCTGCAAATCAAAGTTTAACCAATTTTATATTGTACAAATATCCACATCCTATTGCTTGGAGTATATCTGGGCTATTAGAGAAAATTTTAGTGCTGATAGTAAAGACTGGAACAGAAAGATGCATATTTTTATGTGCTTAATTCAAACATGTCACTTGTTCAATAATTTAGAATAAGGGTCTATATAGGGAAAAGTAAATATTATTTATTCCTCTGTGAGAGTCTTTTATAGCCATCACCCTTATGGTGGCTGAGCTCCAGAAATCAATATTTATTTCCAGCATATTTAAGCTTCTTATATAACTAGAACATTAAGTTTATAAAGCTATGTAAAATATCTGATTTTAAGACTCTGACAAGGGTTTAATGTGTTACAAATATATTTGCAGAGTAAATGTTATCCCCTGGTGAATAAATTGCGTGAAAACTGCTGTGAGAGGTGAATACAACACTTTCTAGAAAACACATCCTTTCCTCTAGGTCTGCAATATAAAATATCAGAGAATTAAGTACATCAAAAAGCTTCAGTCATTTCTGCGGAGATTCATTGAAATCTCAGATTTAATATGTAACATTTGAACCACAATAATTTTTTTTCACTCTTTGATGCTATACAGCTGGAAGGAGAGAGAAATAATGAAGGATCATCTGACTGCCTATAGATTTGCTTACTTGGACCAGCCATTTTCAAATTGTACGTGGTCTTCTTAAATTGTGTTCATACTTATCAGTAAGGGATGAATAAATTCAATGAAATTTGTGGATTTTACATTGGTTGAAAATTGAGACTCCAAATCAACAGTTTTTGTAGCTCTGGAGCACAGTTCTTTAAGAGCTGAAGCTGGTGATGAAGTTTTATGTGTTGAAGTTGTATTGTTTGAATTATACCTAACTTTGAGACAAGTGTAATTCCTTGAAAAGTAGCGTTTGGTAGTTAACCTCTCATTATTTTTTTTCCTGTCACTGATATTCTTTTACATAATTTTGTTCAGAGTTGACCTTTTCTTTTTTAGTTCTTACTGTGTTAGAATGAAATGTGTGTTTTACAGCTGGGTTTGGGCATATAGGACAAGCCTGTCACTCAAATCTGATTTTGTCCCCTTCAGTACAATCATTTTGTTCTTATGTTTCCTGACTATATCAAGAGTACATCACATTTTATAAATGTGCTGAAGTGTTGTTCTGGCTCTTGATTCTCATTCCTTTTCCCCAAAGCTCACAATTTCTTTCTATCTTTACTGCCTAATGTCTGGCTTTTACCTTTCTTTTCCCTTTATTAAAAAAAAAAAAATAGGGAAACCAGAAATAAGGAAGAAATTAAATATATATTTTGCAAATTCTATATAAAGATATGTATTTATTGATAAATTGAATTTGATCTAAATTCTCACTAAGCAAGCTTTTTAGAAATTTTTCCCTAAACTTGTGATATTTTTAGGTGTGTACTGTTACTGCACTCTTCTCTATGACCTGATTATATAAATTTCAACTGTGCATTTAGCCCTCATAGCAAGCTAGTTTGTAATGGACTATTTTGCAGAATAACACTTCTTATTCTTAAAACAAAGATTTTTTTGCCCTGCATGTCTGATGGCTGTAAAATTAGAGTTTTCTTTTGAATTGTTTTGAAATTTGAAGATCTTCTGTTCATAGGTAAAGTTGAAATGTGTTATGAAATGTATATATTTCTGTGAAGTTTACATTCTATAAACATCAGTAAAGATGGGTCATTCAAATGATACAGTAATTCAAGTGCATTTAGATTGAGTGAGTAAAGTTTCTAATTTTAGATTGAGTAAAGTTTCTCTGTTTAAAACAAAAAAAACCATGTTCTTGCTTTGTTTTATTAGGTGCTCCCTGATGGATTTAAAGGAGGGAGAGTGGAAAGAAAACCCAAAAGTTTTTTGTATGCAAGAAGACTTATGGACTATTTTGTTACCTTTCTACGATGATTTGAAAAGGTCAGTTGCCATATTCATTTAATAATACATTGATTTTATTGATAGACACAGACTACTTTAAGATGGTATTTTTAGGTAACAGTTTTTTTCTTTAAATATTTTAATTTATTCTTATTTCAAGATAAGACCCTTCTAATAGCAGTTAAAGAAAAATTGGGATGATAATAAAAGGCAGGACCAGAATGAAATAGCAGGCTCAACATGACACATTACTGCATATAGTTTTAGGGTAGGGAAATTTAGTTAAATAATAAAAGATCTTCTTGCTCATTCTAAATATAATTTTCACAGGATGCTCATTAGTCTAAGGTATATTTTAAAATATGTTGTTTCGTAATATTTTAATCTCTCCAAAAGAAAACATTTTAGTAGATGGGATACTTTCTAAATATAGAATCAAATTCTGTTTAATGAAAATCATTGATGAGCTTTGCACCAGACACTGAGATGGAGATGGCTATTAAATTAAAAAGTGAATGCTTAGGCATTTCAACTTTGAAAATAAATTGTCCACTTTTCTTGAGGCAGCATGAGGTTTCTCTGTCCTTCTGAAATCTGTGGCTTTGAAGAGACATGAACTCTGGGAGCTAAACATTTCTCTGCGGATTTTCTGTCAACCCCTATGAATTTGTTGGGTTTATAATGATTTTTCCCAATCTCCTCCTCCAGTGGCACTCTTCTTTCAGTTTTTTTAAGGGGTTTTTCTTTCAAGAAATTGTACAAAATTAGGGAAGAAATGATCTTTACAGTGACAAATTTTGCCTGAGAAGAATAGTGGTAACAATGATAATAGTATCAGTGATGATGATGATGATGATAATAGTAGTAATAATAAATACATTTTGTTTTTGTAGTGGACAAGAGATACATCAAGGGACATTTTTCAGGCTTTATACTCTCATTTACATTGATATTAATTTAATTGATACCACAATTAAGGATGACATTGCTATCATGGGAGTAAAGAATGTTATGGCACAAGTATAACTAAAAATTTAATCACAAGAACAAGAAAAAACTAAGGCAAATGATAAGAAGACTTGATACATGATTACAAACTGATAAAATTGTTTTGATTATGTCCTACATAGAAATCAGTGACCATAAAGATCAACCTAGGCAGCTTAACTACCTTGAAATATTAATAATTATAATTTAATGGGATATAATGGGACTAGGTGGGACTTAGGCAACCATGCACAATGAAGAAGGTGCCTGCTACTTTTCAAAGTACTTTTAGGTTAGTGTATGTACTGAAAAAATGCAAAGCTTGAGACATGGCAAGCTTTGGGAAATAAATATATGTCATATTATATGATTTTGAAAATTCCTATTAGGAATGAAGGGACATATGGGGCAACATACAGCAAGTCCAGTGAGGAGAAGCTGAGGGATCTGCGGGTGTTTATCCTTGAGAAAAGGAGGCTCCAGGGAGGTCTTATCACTCTCTACAAATCCCTCAAAAGTGTTTGTAGCCTGGGGGGGGGGGATCAGTCTTCTCCCAGGTAACAAGTAACAGGACAAGGGGAAACGAAGCCAAGCTGCACCAGGGGAGGTTGAGATTGTGCATCAGGAAGAATTTCTTCACTGGAATGGTGTTTAACCACTGAGATGGGCTGTCCAGAGAAGTTGTGAGTTTGTCATTCCTGCAAGTTTTCAAGAAATTACTGATGTGGCACTTCTTGCTGTGGTTTTTTTGACATGGTAGCGCTCGGTCAAAGGTTGGACTCAATGACTTTGGACATCTCTTCCAGCCCTTAATGATTCTGATTCTATTCCCCTATGGCTCTGTGGCTCTGATTCTAAGATTCTATGATTCTGTGAATAGAAGGAAGCAGCCAACAAGTTCCCTACAGCGATCTGGACCAAATTTATCTGAGAAGCTGTGTGAAAGGCGCTGTGAGAGGTATGCAAAGAGCCACATCCAGTAGAGATGACGAGGCCATGACAATGCCACAGGGGAACAGGGGTGGTTATCAGACAGCTGGAGCTCCCAAAAGCCCTTCCTTCAGCTTTCAGCCTCCTGAACTAGCACTACTGAGTGAAAATTAGAGCTTCCAGTTGTAAACAGGAGGCCTTGACAGCAGAAATGGCAGTAATTCACCTGTGGGTCGATGTCGCAGACATCTTTTTATGAAAAATCCTTTCCTTGGGGTTTGTTCTTCCTGAGAAGCTGAAAGGCCTCAGGAACAAAATGTAAACATTGATTATCTGCTGCTGTGGAATGCAACAGGTGCATCTGAAATTGGCCCATGTTGGATGTTTGTAATTAATGGCCAATCACAGCCCAGATGGCTCGGACTGAGAGCCGGGCCACAAACCTTTGTTATCATTCTTTGCTATTCTATTCTTAGCCAGCCTTCTGAGGAAATCCTTTCTTCTATTCTTTTAGTATAGTTTTAATGTAATATATATTATAAAATAATAAATCAAGCCTTCTGAAACATGGAGTCAGATCCTTGTCTCTTCCCTCAACCTGAGACCCCTGTGAACAAAATCACAGGTCAACAGTTTTGAGTGCCTTGAGCAAAAGGGATGTAATATTTCCGTTAGTGTCTAGCCTGAGGTGGTGTTTGGCCTAAATTAATTCAAATTGTTCTTTATATATTTTTGCTCTTTGTGCTCTGATATCATTCTAGCATTTTCTCTTGCCTCTTCCATTCCTCTTTGTAGAAAAGGGACAGGGAGGTTGAAGAAACAACTACCTTGCTTAACTCCCTGATCATCTCTTGCTGGTTCTCCTGCCAATAAAGACCAGTGCCCCAGAGCACCCTTTTGGTTTGATTTGTGTATTTGAAAGTCTCTTTTGGAGGAATAGTGAAGAGATAACCCAATTAAGTCTGCTGCCTCTAACAACACATTGATGCAGATAATGATAATTTGATTTTTGCAGTCAGATTTTGTTTTTAAAAACTCACATTACTGATATATGATTTGAGTCACATTTGTCAGAAATCTAGTTGGTATGACTCTGTTTTCATTGAATTCCTTGGATTTCTGTGGGAATTGATAGAGGCTCTGGTTTTGTGTCTGTAAATTAAGCGTTTCATATCAGCAAAGGGCTGCCTGAAAATCTTTTCTGACATTTTTATAGCCATCTTCTAAACAGAACAGCATTTTGATATTTTACTGTAACAGTGCTATTGTACAGAACAAAGTAATTTCCTGATTGAAATGAGTGTGGTTGCACTTCTGTGCATTATGCTCCATTCTACTAGCTTGTGCTTTTAAAATGCAAATATTTCAAAGAAATGACTGATTTTTACACAAATTTCACTCTTCTAGATCACTACATAAACTCGCATTGCTTTGAAAAGATTATTCTTATGTATGTCCACTTATCATTACAAGTTTCTGAAGTCACTCAATAATCCTAATTTATTTACACAATCCTCATATTATCTCCTTGATTTCATAGACAGGCATGTCAGTTCATTAGAGCAATAAATAATTTGGCAAAAAAAAAGAGATAAAAATATATTCAGCACATTGCATAGAGAATGGCAAGGACAACCTGTGACCATCCTTGAAGACAGCAACTTTCTGATTGAGATAGGTAAATCAGTTTAGATAGATTTTTTAAAAAGTAAATACTACTAAGTAAAATGGAGTTTTCTGATTTAGATACATGGTATAAGGAAAAAACATAGAGTGACTATATTGAAAGAATGGTGATCTACATCCAGTTACTTATTTTATACATATTTATTCAGTTATTTTATATGTGTTTAATCCCAATTTATCAATTGAAATTAAGAATTAATAGGTAGTATCCTAAAATATAAATTATGTCATCGCAATTGCTAGTATTTCACTTTACATGCAGGTCTTCGGTGGCACGGAAATGTTACATCCCATTGGTTTTGTTTTTTTACTTGGGATTATTTTATTTGCTCAAGCAGAAAAAATCAGTCAGCAATGTCCTTATTTGAGGGTGAAAATGAAAATGACAATGAAAGAAAGCTCACTACAAGCAGAACTTTTAATAAAAAGACTGAATTTTAATTCATTGATAATTACTATTCCAAACACTAGATAATGTCACTCAGCCTATCAGAACACATTCCATTGGGTGGAGGAGCTAGGCAGTGTCTTTCTATTTTTGTCATACAAGTTTTGAATTTCCTTTCGTGTTACTGATAATTCCACATGAAAAAGATTCAGAGAATTCAGAAATTCTCTTTCTTCCTCTTTTACTCGTAGATCTAGTATGTTTTAACATAATAAATGAATTAATATTTTTCAATATAAGACTGCAACTATTTTGCAAATTGCCTTTCTCCTTTAACCCATACTCTTCAACTTAAAAGCAATACATATTTAGGTTTTTGTTTTAAATCTTAAAACGTTTCTCAAATATGCTTCTATACAAGATTTAATAAAAATCTGGATCTGCAAGGCTCTGTGCAAGGTCACATAATTGAATGAATACAAGCATGAGATTTGTAGTACATTGGAAGTGACTAAAAAGTCTTAAAAATTTTGATATGGTTTTCATTATTTATTTAATTAATACAAACCTTATTCTTTTTTTTTTTTTCTCAATGTTTCTTGTACCTTTCTCCCTATTCCCAGCAACTATTATTTCATAACTTCTCATTTTATTTGGAGTTTTTGTTTATTAATTTTTTTGGGGAAAAGTCATTGCAATTAGAAAAGATCTCTTAGGACAGAAAGCAAAGCCCCACAAATACAGGACTGTAATATAGAATATAGTCCCCTGTGTTTTAACGATTCCATTTTAATTGTTTTGAGGAAGATCTAGCACACTGTAGAATACTCTCAGGAGAAAAAAAAGTGGAAATATCCTTTCTCACTTACAGTAAATCATTCTTCAAATTCAGATTACATCGTCCTTTTCTCAATCTGATCTCATTATTTCTAGCTATATCCCATTTGTATTTTTAAATAATTACTCTTGCCCCTTGGTGTTTACCTTCTCATTGCTTTTGACAGATATATCATCTCCCTCTCCCCCTACTTAATTGTTGGTTAGTCAAGCTGTACATATTTAATCTTTCTAAGCTTTTCTCATGTATCATCCCTTCCAACCCGTTGAGCCCCTCTTTGCTCTGAGATCCTTTCAGGGTGTCAAAGTACAAATGTTGGAGCTGATTGCACTTGTCGAGGGTTCTCCAGTTCAAATTTGAAAGGATCTTTGTTGACTTGCAAAGAAATGACAGCTCGGTCCCTTGTTGGTGCTAAGGTCCACTTTCTACACTCTGAGACAATGCAAAAACATTTAATTAGAGATGCTGATTTTCCTCACTGCTGCTGTAAAAGAGCCTGAGCGCACCAAGGTGCTGGTTGATGTTTTATCAACTTAATTTTTACATAATCCAAACTTGAATAATTCAAATTTTCATGAGTCTTGTTTTGCTGTGCTATAGATACCTCTGCATATGGAGGGGTTAATATCCTGAAAAAGCCAGCAGGAATGGAAATAGTTTCATGCTGTTGCTTGAGAACTGGCCACATTTGAAAGGACATGGTGAGACTAAATGACGTAAGGTTATGAGGATAAAGTGTGATGACTTGGCCTGGAAATAAGTGTTAATCTCCAGACATGAGCTGCAAAAGGGATGCTAACACAAAGATTACAGCAGAAAACAAACTATGCTGGTACAGCTTGTAATGAGAGAGATTTCTGAAAATATCACAATTATCAGATGGGCAATATTTGCCAACACAACCACGTCTGTGATTTTTTTCTGTGCTGCTTTTACAAATAGATGGCCTTCACTTAAAAAGTCTGAATAAATCAGTAAAGTATATCTGTATTACTATCTGTTGGTAGGGTTTATCTGAAACCACAGCTTTATTGGCAGGTGATATTTCAGCTCAGAAACAGATGAGCAGCTCTTGCTGTTCCTCTGACGCCACTGGCTTCTTATGCAATCTAAATAAATTACTGAGAATGGCTCTGTAAATCAGGGATTTGTATTGACCAGCCTTGGAAAAAATAACATGTGAAAGGCCAAGCTGGGAAGGAGATGGGAGATGGATTTTCTTGCTAAATCAAACAAATAAAACAAACAAAAAATCCCCACAAGGTAAATGCATTTGGAACTAGCCATAGAGGTTAAGTATTATATCCATTTTCCTGTGCTTGTAGGCATATTTCAATTTCTAAAGAGATCTCTCATGTTTACTGGAGTTGTCTGATTTCAAAGAGGGAAAACGATCCCAAATCCTAGCATGTATATATATAACTATATACATTTTTATAACTATATATATATAGGTACAAATATAACATGCTTAAATCTGTAATTGATAAAATTTTAAATTTATATAAACAAAAATATTTATATCAGCATATTTTCCTCTGTTGCTACACGAACATCTTGATGAAGGCTTTAGCCAAATGCCTGTTTGCCGACTCTGATGCCCTACCATCATTACTGTTGAATGTTTTTAAGAAAAGTCATTAAAACTACTGTATTCACGATTGAACTAGGTCTAAACATTCAATTTTAGTTCAAAATATTTAGGTGGCCTCTAAATGCATAAATAAAAATGAGAAGGAAAAACATGAGGAATATTCTATCCAAAATCTCTTTTAAAATAAGGTGTTTCTCTGAAAATAAGAACCTAATTATATTAGGATGTGCCTAATTATATGTCCTGGATG
The DNA here is from genome assembly GCF_028018845.1 of Melospiza georgiana. Lineage (NCBI taxonomy): Eukaryota > Metazoa > Chordata > Aves > Passeriformes > Passerellidae > Melospiza > Melospiza georgiana. The sequence goes on along the minus strand of NC_080434.1, from coordinate 40,459,403 downwards.
TACCTTATCAAATATACTTGCTTGCCTGTAGATCTTAGTTTTTGAGTTGGCTTAATTCTGAATCTTTCCTTAATTTCTTTTAAAAATATTTCTAGAACTCTGGTTAATTTCCACTTGACTCTCTTTGCTCACTAACTCCTTAAGCTTGCTACTTCTGACAGATTACAAGGGTATTATTAAGTAATGCAAGTTCATGTCCCATTAGCAGACAATCCTGTTGACCTTCATTTCCCCCTGTCCCATCCTGCATCCCATTTTGATGCTGGCAGCCTCATTTTTACTTCATCCAGGCTCTTAGCTCTATAAAAGAAGCACAGGAAACCATGAGTGCTCTGGTGCCCTGGTCTCACCTTGGAGCTGTGGCTTTTCAAGGCAAACTAAAGGGTTATGGTTCTCAATGGGTTTGTTCTCCTATTATTTATATTTGCAAGCTGCTGCTTAATGGAAATGACTCCTTTCTTTCTGAAAAGGCTGTACAGTGCAAAGGCTTAGGGAGTTTGTGATCTCATTGTCATTAACTCTGATGAGTCAAGACATGAGGGTTATCTTTCAAGTCTCACCATTCTTCAGTCTTATCACCTGCTCCGTTCCCTGGCTTTGCCATTGAAGGTCCTGTGTGGAACTAACACAGTCACACATACATTAACCTGTGACATTTATGCTTGATGGCAGTGCTGGGCTGAAGCTTCTCTGTGCTGTTTCTCCCTCTGTGCGTAGCTCACTTTGACCTGGCTTTAATATGCATGATTTGATTAAACCCTGGCCAGTAATGGGTAAAGCCCTGAAAAACAAAAAACAAAAAACAAAAAACAAAATAAGGTCTGGTAGTGATACTAATCACCCTCTAAATCTCTGTAAAACAAGCTGGTGTGAAAAGGACACAGGGAATTTAATGCCAGTGATTTTGTTTTCTAGGCAGAAGGGTATTAAGCAAGCTTTTGCAAAGTACATATTGTACTGCCCTTTCGTTTCCAGCCAGGGAAGGAAGCAAAGGCATCATCTGTCATGGGGATGAAAAGCTGCCAGGTATCTCAAAACCTCATCTTTCATCTTCAGTGAGGAAAGCTGAAATTAACACTGCTGATGTGAAGGAAGGTATAAAATCATATGAGTTCAAGATGGGGATCTAGATATAGACATTCACCTTAAAATACGAAAAAAGGAGGAAAGCAGAACTCTTCAGCTGGGTAAATCTTAGTATTCCATAGTGATGAAAAGCAGCATCAGAACTGTAAAGCACAGGGGAAAAAACCCACCATGTACTATACTGAAATCTCCCTTTTTAATGTCAAATACAGTTGCATTAGGATAGTTTCAATGGAGATACTTATTTTGCCTCTTTTGAAACCTTTATTCAGCTAGCCAGTATAAACAAGATGAAGCATTTGCATTTTGAGTTAAAGAATATTGCCTGAAGTATGTCTTAAAAGTCGTAAATAAATGTGAGCCATTACCAATTGTTTAGTCAATAGCCACATACAATTTTTCCCCTTTTATTATGCACAGCACATCTATTCAAAATGCTTACAGAAAGTACAGTATTTTGCAATTATTTTATTTTGTTTTCTAAGTACTGTCTCTAAGCTGCCTTTTGATAACATGTAAGCTTTACATACCTGGACAATTGTGAAACTTAGCTTTCTGCCCTGCCCAACTGTATTCCTCTGAAGTGAAGTTTTCCATCAAGTGTTTATCATCTGTTCTCCTTGTCTGGAAATAAACGTCCTGAAATATGGAGCAGCTCAGTGGGTGCAGGATTTTTACATTCTGCGTGTGCCGTTCCTGAGTTGCTGACAACCACTTGAGGACCAGAAAGAGAAAAAGTGTGGTCCAAATCAAATCTGCATTGTTTCCTTGGTGGCAGAAAAGATGCAGCAAGTTTATTCTTTGCTGTGATTTATATTTGAATAGTCACTTCTAAGTGGGTTTTTCTCATAATACTAAAACTGATCAAGTGTGTAACAAGAACTGTGTTATGGTCTGGAACAGGCTTTACAAAAGGTGAAGAAAAGAGTGTTACAGTGAGGACTGATTTGAGGTGGTTTTAATATCTCCCTCTCCCTGAAATGGGACCTTTTCTCCTGTTAACTCTAGTAGTGGATTAACAAAACTGGGCTAACAAAATCCATTTTAAGGCAGAAAAATTCATCATAAGTAAATGCTCTGAGGTCTGAACTTTTTGAAAAAAAAAATGGCTATTGATAGCTTTGGGACACCTGATTTGACAGAGCAGATTTGGAATGATGTGACAGGCTTTAATTTCCTTGTTTACTGGACATAGAAATGAATAAATATGGAGCTTATTCAGTTTCTAAGAATGTATTCTTTAAAATACCTCAAAAATTTAATAATAATCTAGGTACTATCAAATAATCCAAATTAAGCTTTTTGTAGATTTTTAGTCTAGAGAAATCTGCAGTTTTATATCATTCAAAGATCTCTCAATCATCTGAACAATTTATCGTTACTATGCTTTTATCAAACAGAAACAATATTAAATGAACTGTTGATTTTTTTTCATGAATTGTGAAATATGGTGTGGAAATTAACTGAAATAATAAATAAATAAATAAACAATAAATAGCATTTTTTTCTTCAGTGAAGTGATTTAATTTACCAGTACACAAAAAACCTATTTTCTCAAACATAAAATTATTTTCTCTCTAAGATACTCCCTTAGTGATTGTGTTTGACTTTGTTCACAAAAGAATGAATTTATATCAGGTATAAAACCTAATTTTTGTTGTGGCAATGCATATCTGCATATTTGGGTATTGAGGATGTGGCTCCAGCCTCTCCAGGTGAGGCTGTATTTGGAGAGAGGCTCCAAAAAAAACGCTGCCGAAAGGCAATTAAGATCTTCCAGCTTTTTCAGATTATGTGCATCTGCAGCAGGCAGGCTCCAAAGATGTGTCTCTGGACGTGCAGGAAGAAAGACAGGTTTAATTAGCAACAGAAATGATGAAGTCCTTTGAAAGTTTTTGGTGATTAGCTCGTATGGATAAAGTTGTCATTCTTCCCTTGCCTGTGGGACACTGGTCTGCAACTGGATCCCTGTGCAGCTTTGCAGAAAGTAAAGAGGCAGCAAAGAGAGAGCACTTCTTTTTGCCAGCCCACTGTTAATGGAAACAGAAACCCCAGTCAAAGTAAGGTTATTAAGAAAGTTATTAAAAATAAATGAAAAAAAAAAAAAAAGAAAAGCAAGGAATATGAGGTTCTTTGTTATTCCTAGGGATGAGAACATGGTAACTTATACCCCAAAGAAGATGGGAGCATCACAGAAGTGAGATTATTTTATTTGTCTGAAGTTAAAGGACTGACCAAACAATAGATATGGAGTAAGCAGTATCACCAGAAGATCTCAGTGTTTATTTGCACAGAGAAATGTGATGCTGACTGTAGTTGTACTTTAATTATTTGTGATAGCAGGGAAAACTAAAAAGAGGGATATCTGTATCCTATGAAAGGGGGAGCAGGAATGTTGATGTTGCTCTATTGTCTTTGGTAGGTACCATAGAGAGGAATTCAGGCAACTGCTTCTAAATATCAGAATAGTTATCAATAGAGCAATTGTGACACTTTTGTTTTGTATTGTATTGCCTTGTAGTTGTTCAGGATTGAGCAAGTCAGCCTAGAAATCCCCTCAGGGGCTAAAAATATAATTTTGAACTGCTGGATAAGATGAAGTCAAAATCAACAGCACTTCTGTTCTGCTTCATTTCAAGAAGCTCAATTGTTGAATGCTGCTCTTTAAATTATTTTTTTTTTCTGATTGTGGCAAGGGAAAAATCAAACAAAATAATTAAAATTTGATCCAGCCCTTATCTATTTTCTTCTAACTGAGCATAGCTGCCTTTTAACAAGTAAATAATCTTCCTACCCTTGTAGGTGTTTTGAGTTGCTTTAAATTAATCGTTTTACTTGATTGACAAACCACCATCATCTTTTTTTTAGAAGATGTATGTTAGTTTGTCAATCCTTCACTTATGAAACATAATTATATGATCATGTTGGAAACTCCAGGAAAAATGTTAGCCCAAGAGTTAAGCCTGGCTGTTAAACAAAACCCAGACTTTCAATATTATAACCTCTGAGCAAAAATTAGCATGCCAGTTCCCCAGGCAATCAAAGCACACACAAAGCACAAAGGATCAGGATTTTATCCTAGCAGATGTGTTCTTGAGGAAAATGGCCACTTTTGGCTTTGTGATTATTTGCCTAGATGTTTCATCTTCACATGATAAGAGAACTTGAAGAAACTGGCTGCAAAGCTGTTTGCACATGTCTGGGGCCAAGAGCAGGAGGTGCACCCACTGAGCTGAGTGAAACAGTGGCCACCTGAGCACAGGGCCCTGACAATGGGGCAGGAACCAGAGGTCAGGTTCAGCACATTGATCTCCTCGTGCCAAACGAGCCAGACCTAGCCACACAGCCTCAGGGCATGTTTGCTCTTCCCCAGGAGATTCACATTAACCAGCTCCAGACCTGAGCCACGCTCTTCCAGCTCTACTGCTTCTGGTGCAGGCATTAGATTAGCCACAACTAGATCAATGAGGCGGTGTGGGATGGAAGAGCTCCCTGAAAACATCGGCTTCAGAGCACAGCCTCTTCCCTCCAGGTGTGACACTTCTGGAGACAAACCTGCCTTCAGCTCCCCTTAGGAAACCAGGTGTTGGAAGGAATATTTTTCAAGCATATCACATTTCCAAGATAACTACCTTGGTTAGTAATACTGTGATAGCATTTATTAAGTGTCTCACCCTGAGAATCTGCAAATGATGAAAGGACAGGGTTTGGCACTGGTGTGCATCTGCCAGGTTGGTGAGCTTAAGCCCATGCCAGTAGAAGGAAAAAAGACTACTTGTGTGAAATGTGCTGTGATGGTGTTCACAGGGGTCTCAGGTTGAGGGAAGAGACGAGGATCTGACTCCATGTTTCAGAAGGCTTGATTTATTATTTTATGATATATATTACATTAAAACTATACTAAAAGAATACAAGAAGGGATTTCATCAGAAGGCTGGCTAAGAATAGAATAGAAAAGAATGATAACAAAGGTTTGTGGCTCGGCTCTCTGTCCAAGCCAGCTGGGCTGTGATTGGCCATTAATTACAAACATCCAACATGGGCCAATCACAGATGCACCTGTTGCATTCCACAGCAGCAGATAATCAATGTTTGCATTTTGTTCCTGAGGCCTCCCAGCTTGTCAGGAGGAAAAATCCTAAGGAAAGGCTTTTTCATAAAAGATGTCTGCAACAATGTGACTCTACACTAAATCTGGCTGTGCCACTCCACTCTTCTTCCTAATAGCTAGCAAGTTCCCTTTTTTTTTTTTTTTTTTTTTTTTTGAATAAACCATTTAGACTCACCTGTAAGAGCCGAAATGAGGGATGCAGGACTGCAGTGGCTCTCCAAAATGCAGTTTATTCCATCCAAGGTGTCACAGCAGCCCAGGGTCGTGGGTGACAGAGCTGTGCTACAGCTGTCAGCTCCAGCTGCAGGGAGCGCTGAGACCCTTTGGTTTTGGTTACAGTGCATTATAGACTTTTCTTTTGGTTACAGTGCATTCTATACTTTTCTTTGCTGAGCATCTTCATACAGTAGAACCAATCCATGCCTTAACTTTTATCTATAGCCTGTCATAACTACTATAATTACCATATTCATGTTACTATTCTCCCATCACTAAAAGTTAGTACATTACAGTTTAAGCTAGAAGTTGTTTTTCAGTTTTCTGGCAGTGGAAAATTCTGAGACCTTTTCTCTACTTGCCACATTGGCAGGCTTGTTTGCCTGTGCTCTCTTTCTGCTTGGTAAAAACATCGTCTTGTTTGAAGTGGGTTTATCCTTTGCTCTAAGCCATAAAAACCCCTTCTGACTAACCCACCCCTTGCCTCCTTGGATATCCAGTAAGGCTGGCTCAGCAATTTTCTTCTACATCAAAACTTGCTTCCAACTCTATTCCTTCATCAGACTCCACATTTAAAAATCTTTCTGCTAAGCACACATATCTGTGAGACTTTCTTGTCGAACTTTCATCCTTCCTAGCACTCACCAGTTCAGGTCATTTCAAGGCTGGGAATTAATTTTCATCTTCCCTTGATATATAGCCATGGCCTTAGAGACAGGGGTTTCCTTCTCATCTGCCTTCCAATCTGATATAGTCCCAGGTTAGGAGGGTTGGAATGGTTCCTTTATTTAAAATAATCTTTTTTTTTTTTTTCACCCATTGGGACACTTGTGATATAAACACCAGGATGGACTTGTCAGCAGAAGGAGGTTGCTGCAGCCCCATCTCTTAATATAGACCTAGTGTGCAGTAACTTTAGCAAAGAAATCAGTGACAAAGCTTACACAAAAATGCAATCTTGCCATTTGCACAACAATGGTTAATCTGCAACGTTTTACTTATGTGTGTTGGCCTACAGTAACTGTACACTTAAAAAATACTTTGGAATAAAACATGCATCTCAGAGAGCTTTGCATTACCTCCACAAATTCTAAAGGAGTGCCTTCAGATCAGGAGATGAGGCACAAATCACAGTAATGAGATATGCTTGCAAACATGTAAAGCAATGTAGGTAATAAATACATCCAACATTTGTATATAATTTACTGTTTGGTGATTAAATATCAGTGCCAATGTTTCTCAAAGTAACTCCTAAATATTTTTTTTTTATTTATGTTTGATACATGCCAATGTAGCTATCTCTGTGTGAAATGTTGGTCTTAATTCTTTATCACACATTGGTCTACTCACATTTATTTTATTACTTTTATTTCTGATTTACTCCAAAATTACTGAGAGGGGTGGTTCAGGTCTGGAAACAGTAGTACATCTCAAAGGCAATTCAGAAATACCAAGGTGAATGTCTTCCATAAACAGATATAATAACTCAAAGGAAATAGTTACCATTGTTTGGTATGTTCTCAGCTGTGTCATAAAGTTCATAGAAAAGTTCTTAGTACCAGATTTTCATGTGTAATCCGCACATTAAATTTGGACTCAGAACAATTGCAATCAAGTAGATTGGGTCTCACTTCATTCACATTTCCAAATTCAAGCAAAGATATTCCTCCAAATTTTCTGGATGCCTCAGAGATAGGGGTTGTCTTTCCTGGTGAATATGGTGCATGAATGTAAGTGCTGGAAAGGGCAAGAGAGTATGGACAGAAAAAATCAATGTATAACCCTGGCAAGGGCAAGCACTGTGAGCTTTAAGAAAGGCAACTTTGTGAAGAAATATCTGGCAAAACCATCTTAAATTTATACAGAAAATACCATCTTAATTTTATACAGAAAATTATCTTTGGATCATTACAAATCCAGCTGCTGATTGCAGGACATTAGATGATGAAAATTCAGCTGTTAGATGGAGAAGAGGCATCCTTGTGCCTGAGGGCTTATGCCAACCAACTGGGAGTCCAGCCAAGGTGACAGACCAGAAAAATGAGGTACCAGCTCTGCAGCACCCATAAGGCATCAAGGCAGAATGCCATTGTTTCAAAATATTACAAGTTTGATCTACGTAAGTGATTCCACAGGATGTCATTTTTCCCAGTTAGTGGAAATTACGTGTTTAAAAGAACAATCTCTTCACTAATAGATAATTTTTTTTTATGAAAATTCAAGCTGGAACACTTTGAGCAAGTTCTAGGTATATTTTTCACCCAACAGTACTCCTATAAAATTATTTTTAATCCAATAATCTGCTAATGCAATTTCAAATTACTTAAAAAATGTGTCATAGAATCCATCACATTTTAAGAAGAAAGGGGAATTTCTTTTGCCATCCAAAGGTGAAATTTAGATAACTTATCATGAAAATTTGTTGATAAAAACATGAAAGGGCAAATTCCTCTTCTCTGTCTGCTGTATTTTTTTCCTCAACTCCACCAAAAGAGGGAACAGATTTAGGGTTTTCTTTAGCTCAATGAGAATTCTAATTAATAATGGCAAATATAGCAATTACTATGCAAACAAATCTAGTACAAGCATGTTTAATTGTTATTTTGTTTTGGTAATCATTTATCTTTCCCCAAATTTAAAGCTTTGCACAGTTAATAAATGGCTTTCATTTAAATTCTGTAATTCCCCATTCCATATATTGTTCATTAATTTCAGTGAGCATTGGATGAGAGAATATTGCTATCTGCATCTCAAAAACACCCCAAAAAAGTCCTTCTCTGAGAAAAACTGTTCTGTACAGGATCTAAATATTGCAATATCAGTGGTTTTTTAGTTTGGTGAAATACTTAATAGTATGAAATAATGTGAGTCTGGAAAAAGTCTTGAGAGCATCCATTATTTTCAAAATTAAAAAATGAATGCATTTCTTAGGTCACACATTGTAATAAGAAAAAGTTTACTTGAAATTTTTAGGAATGTTATAATACCAGAATGTTCCTAAATTATTTCCTGGGTATTTCATTCTGGTAAAAAGACACTGAGAATTACTTTCACCATTAAGTATTTTCCTGTAAATATATATATTATATATATATATATATATATACACACCTCTTTTTTTCATTTTTTTCCTATAAACACACACACACACAGGTTTTAATGTATATACATAGGAAAATGAGCAAAATATGTATATGCTTGTAAATATATGTAAATAATACCAAACCAAACCTGTGCTTGTAGTTTTTTTGCATATATTTTCAGGGTGAAACTTACTGATTCTGCCCAGTTGTCTGTCTAAAAAACAGCTTCTGCTCTCTACCATGAGAGAGTGCAGTGACTCCACTGACAGATTTGGGGGGTTGTGTCTCTGGCCAAGATTATTCCTGTGCACAAAGAGAAGGCAAGAAAACTAAATTTTGTGCAGTTGGCTACTCTTGCAAGCCATTAATATAATGTGCTTACATTCTAATGCACAGAAACAAGTATGTTGCAGATATGATGCAAGTGATGGTGCAAATTAATGATCAAAGATTACAGGCAGTATGAACCTAAACCAAAAAGTCTGTGAACCACTGCTGTGTTTTCATTACCTTCATAAAATAAAATAAATTTAAAAAAAAAGGGGAAAAATTATTCCCCTCTTTATTTTTTTTTAATCTTTATTTAATTTTCCATCTAAATTAAATTTCTGTTAATTTAAAATTAATCTCTACTGATTACTTTTAAATATTAGAATTACTGTTTTAATAAACTGTTTGTTTATTTTTTAATTTGTTTTTTTAGGTATGCTCCAACCCAGATGTGTATTGGTTCACAGGATGCCCCTGGAAGTTTGGAGAAGAGCAAAGAAACCTCTCCATTTCAATCTAAAAAGTTTTTAAGTATTAAGTCAGAGATAAAACTCAGAATTTCCTGCGTATTTTCACCCTCTCCATGCCAATGCGTTTCAGTAGTAGTATTGATTATAGTACAAGTGTTCTGGTCATGACCTGCTGCTGTTTATGTTGCACAGCAGCTTTCCTTCCTTGTTCCTTGCTCTTGGAAATGTTCACCATTCAGGCTGAGACGTTTTTTGGTTCTCTCCCTGGGGCTGAATTTCACTGGCAGGTTTGGGCAAAAGCATTTGTGCTATTTGTCAACGAGGGGACAGGGAATAAACAAACCATTCTTTTAATTGCAAAAGTATTGCTTCTGAGCAGTTCCGTTTTTTGCTTGTTTGGGTTTTTTTGTCTTTTTGTTTAATCTGAACTTCAACATTTCAGAAGTAATTTTCTTTTTTCCAGTTGCTAATGGGTAGACACTGAATTGTATTCCTGAGGATTACTGCAGTTTTCCGTAATTCATATTCCTTTTATGCTGCAAATTCATCTGCATTTATCCATGAGGGAAAGAACTGGGAGGGAAAGGTCTTGTCAGAAAAGCAATGGAGCAAAACTTAGGGTACGTGGGTTTAGTTTCTAACACAGCTGTGCATGTCTTGAATGGTCAAGCTGCTTAGGGACAGATCTTTCAAAAGCACCTCAAGACTTTCCAAGTATAACTCGTTTGCTTTTTGGAAAACAAAATCCACATTTTTTTCCTCACAGCGTCATTTCAAGGTCTATCGGGTAACTCCCAAGGATGAGGAGCATGTAAAATTCCAACAAAATTACTCTGTAAAAACAGAGATGATAATGCTTCCTCTATTTCTTCTAACTTGTTATTTTGTGTTTTATTGTGTTTGCTTAGTACAATGAAGCTGGGAGCTGAATGGCAATCTGCTGAATAGTGATGGTGATACTGTGGACAAATTTACACTTCCTATGCTGCCCATTTCAAATTCTGCAGGAACAGGGCACAAATGGTAAATTGCTCAAGGGCACCAAATGTCACAGGAGGAATAGTCAGCTGAGTACTTCTGCTGATAACTGAAACTCAGCCAATTAAATAAATATAAGGGACTGCATTAATTATGGACTTGATTTAAATGATGAGCTTAAAATTCCAATTAGGAAAACATTTGAAAACATGCTTAAGTCTCATCATAGGCCATAATTGCATTTCAGCTTTTTACTAGAAATTAATCTGACATTAAAAATTAAATATGAATTAAAGGATAATTTATCTATAAAATTCTTTATCTCCCAAAGTCAATCTTTCAGTAACTTGTGGATATCTGAAAGCAGTTTCTTATCTGTGAAATGTTGTACAGTTGTAACTTCAGCAATCATAGCCAGATCAATTTCTGCATGTATACCCATGTGAAAAAATATTTTAATATTCACATTGCTGAGAAAATTCAGTGTTATATATGAAAAATAAAACCCATATGAGATTGTTCTGTTATTTACATATTGTATACTGCAGAGTATGAGTACAGAAAATTACATTTCTAGTAATAAAAGATAACATGAATTAATAATTATTGATTTATTTTTTATCTTCATACCAGGAATTTAAAATGAATTCTGATTAGTCTTGATTTTGCCTGGTAATTAATGGAAATTATACTGTAAGTCCACAGGTATTAGATCTTGCTGTTCCATATGCTTGTCGTCTGAAATAGGTTTGTGCTGCTGCATATGCATTATTAAATTCTTTATTCAGGGATTTCCAGACATTTTCAAACATATGGGGGGGCAACAGTGTCCAAGTGTTAACTGAGTAGATTCTGAATTTGAATAGTTTCAGTGATTGAAATACCTCTGGGACCATTGTCAGTGAATTCAGACAACAGTATGGGGGGTGGGAAATGTAATTCTAAGAGATAATTATGAAAATTCAAAATAATACATAAACAATTTCCTACATTTACTTCAAAAATTATACTCCAAATAGTTAATAATATTAAGATGATTAAAATAACTATTCAGATATATGTGTGCAAGCAACATAATTTTCTCATCCAATTAATGCAACCAGCAGTGATGTTTCTCATGGTGTTATTTTCTATTTGGCTTAAGGTAAGAGTCTTAGTCTTTCATGTTTAAAAAACCACTGATTTAATATGTAGAATTCTCTTATTTAAAATGCATGACATGCTTTTCCTTCTGCATCAAGCAACTGGGTTCAGGGGAAGAAGGGACACCACAGACAGAAAGTGTTCCTGACACAGTTCTGTGTGCTGTGGGCACTGGAAAAAGGTGCCCCAGGAGGCACTGCTGGTCCTGCATTTCTCCAGACATCCAATGGGTTTGCAAAGGGACTCAAAGGCATCTTTTATCCTTCAGGAGACAGATCTGGGGAGAGGGGACTGGGGTCCAGCTCCTGGTCACTGTGAAGCTTGGGTCCTGGGTAGGGATGTGTGAAGACTCACATCACAGGGTACCATTGAAACTGGCTTTTTATAGCAACCTTTGCAGGCATATCTTACACTGGTTTCTAGGCTGACTTCTTTGGTCTTGTAATAAATCACATCTGGTTCACGGGCTTCACTGTGAGACCTGTTCAAGCGCAGGTCAGAAAAATCTGATATTCAGCAGGTGTGTGATGGGGGCAGGAGCCCTCCCAGTGGGTTTAGTTGATAGGACTGGGATGGCTGTGTTTGTCCCAGGTCAAAATGTAATCCTTGTGAAATGCTGTCACAGCCATCTTGTTATGAAAATCCCTTCCTTAGGATTTTTCCTCCTGAGAAGCTGGAGGCCTCAGGAACAAAATGCAAACATTGATTATCTGCTGCTGTGGAATGCAGCAGGCGGATCTGTGATTGGCCCATGTTGGATGTTTGTAATTAATGGCCAATCACAGCCCAGCTGGCTCCAACTCTCTGTCCGAGCCACAAACCTTTGTTATCATTCCTTGCTATTCTATTCTTAGCTAGCCTGCTGAGATGAATTTTTTCTTCTATTCTTTTAGTATAGTTTTAATGTAATATATATCATAAAATAATAAATCAAGCCTTCTGAGACATGGAGTCAAATCCTCATCTCTTCCCTCATCCTAAGACCCCTGTGAACACCATCACAAAGTGACTTCCTTGAAACCACCACTTGTATTTCCCACCCTAGGTGAATTCTCTATTTGTCCCTCTCAGTATTGCCTTTCCCTGAAAAAGCTGCTTACTTACAGATAAATTTTCATACTCTCTTCACTCTTCCAAATGACACATATCTCTCCCAGTCTCTCCTCCTGAACAGAATAATAGGATCCTTCTTGCTGCCATTTATCTCTGTGAACACCCTGAATTATAACAGTCAAGAAAATAAGATTCAAACAAATGTTTTAAATTATGGGGGTTTTGGTCTATTACATTTGCATATGATGAAATTACACGACCTTTATGATAGTCCCAAATGAAGTGTACAAAGTGGAATTAGTGTAAAAGAGGAACTTTTCAAAGATTATTTCCATCACTGGATATAACCAGACCTATTATTTTTCTCCTGCAAATGGCTCCCAGGTTGGCCAAAATTACAAATGTATCCTTTAAGGAACATAATTGGAGAGTGCTTTCAGATTTGGTTGTTTCTGAAGAAGTTTTGCACCTTTAATTCATTCTTTATAATAATGGGGTAGTTCCTCACTGTGTCATTATAAATTATGATAGAGATCCAGCTGAGTCCTTGGAATTGAGTGTAAATTTAGTATTAGCGTTTCTTGGGAATGTAGAACTTAATGAATAGGAAATTTATAAACGATTGTATTCTACTGAAGCAATCTGCTTGTAAGCTCTTTGTTCTGAATCCCATCCCTTGTGCACTGCCTCAAAAAATCCTTTGGGAGTGATGAGTAATGCACCAGAGTGAACAGAGGCTGGATTTGGAGAGAAGTCAAGATGTTTCTGATCACTTTGGAAAGAAACAATGTCATTATACTAAGTGAACACCAAAGTGAGCTATGGGGTGGAAATTGCAAGATAAAGCCAAGGGGGTTATTTTTATTCCATCTTCCACATGCTTTAGGAAGACCGTGCTAGTTTTAAAGAATGTTATATTTAAAATAAATATCTTATTTGAGATATTAAAAATCACCGTGGCTTTAGGTAATGTTTTTAGTGTTCAGATCTATTTGACACATCTGTCTGGAGCCATGGGAAAATTGCAAATTAAAAAGATCCACAAGATAAGCACACACCAGTGTCTAAGGGAGACTAATCATTTGGGTAGACCTTTTTTTTTTTTTGCGTACTCTGACCCAAATAGCTTATTTTTCCCCTTTGATTTAGAACACAGAAGTTATTTGCTATTTGCAGATCAGGTTATTTGGGTCAAAGCACTGGAGTAGGCCTAAAGTATCTGAACAGCTGGGGGCTTCCTTTTTTATCTTTTTTATTTCTTTTCCTTTCCATTCTTTTTTTTTTTTTTCCTTTTTTTTCTTTTTTTTTCTTTTTTTTTTTTTTTTTTTGCATCAGCTTTGTTCTACTTCACTGCTGCTCCACATTTTAGCATCAGCAACCAGTGCCAGCTCCCTGATCCCAGAACAGCAAAACTCCATCTGGGTCGGGGTGCAGGTGGGATAAATATGCCTTGCAGGTGTGTGTGGTGAGGACAGGTCTTTTCAAACAGAATTAAATATGAGTTTGCAAAGTATATGAGCTGCATGCAATACACATGCTCTTTAACAAGCCACTCGGTGCAGCATTTCTGAACTGAAAATATAATTCAGAAAGTTACCTTGACTGAAACTCTGCCATTAGGCAATAGCAGATAGAAGGTGTTAATCAAAAGTACTGTAACCAGCAGAGAGATGCAGGAATCCCCTCTTAGTCCAGTTGTCCTTAACATCTGTGGAAGAGCTGGAGCTGCATTTTACTATTTTGGAGTGGATAAGTAGCTGGGAAATGTTAAAAATACCCATAGAGATAAAAAAGAAAAAGAGAAAAAAAGAAAAAAAAAAAGAGAAGACTGAAGTGCATTTGGGAAGAAAAGATAAAAACTGCTGCTTTGAAAATTATCTGAAACAAGGACAATGTGGGGAAAAGTGATAATGATACAGACTTCAGAAGCACAAGAGAAGAGATGATTAGATGTCATAGTAATAGACAAAAATCAGTTAGGGTTTATATATACAGAATTAATGAACTGTGAAAGAAAGAAATGATAGTGAGAGAGAACACAGTGTGCATACACCCTCCAAGTACACTTGATGAGTCTGATAAATTTCCTTGTAGCTCAGCAGGGAGTCACAGAGAGGACGTCTCTCAGATGGAGAGAAGGCCTTTGTTCTGGATTTGGTCCTCAGAAGTAGGTGCCTGAAATTTAAGTGTGAAAAATCATTGTGCTTTATGCCCCAGCAAGGAATCTCTTGTCTGTCCTGAATGTTTTCCTTTCCTTTACTGTCTTCAGTTTTGTTTCAGTACCTGAATATGAGTTGGATTTACTGCTCGCCCCTCACTATTCATTGGAGGAGCTGCATCCAGGAGTGTTTGGCAAATGTTATTTTATGTGTTGTTTTAATCTATGAAGAATAGGGGAAAAGTTCTGCTTCTCTCAACCTCTGCTAGGTTTTGGGTTTCTGGATTTAATCTGAAGTCAGTATCCTTGTCTACCCATTTCTTAATGAGATTCCGAGTGATAACATAGCAATTGTGCATGAATTAGTGCATGAATGATAGAAACTTTTTATAAGGGCATGTAATGACAAGAAAGACAGGAGGAAGATTTAGATTAGAGATTAGAAAGAAATTGATCTCTGTGAGTGTGGTGAGGCCATGTCACAGGTTGCCCAGAGAAGTTGTGGATGCCCCAACCCTGGAAGTATTCAAGGCCAGGTTGGATGGGGCTCTGATCAACCTCATCTGGTGGAAAGTGTCCCTGCCCATGGTAGCGGGGTTGGAACTCAATTTTTAAGATTCCTTCTAACCCAAACCATTCTGTGATTCTGTGATTTCTTACAGATCTCCATAGCAGCTGCATCCTGCAGGATAGAAAGGCTGGGTTAGCTTTAGATTTGAAGGGCAAGAAATAGGAAGGGGAAAAAAGAAATCAGTCTTTGTACTAAGCTGTAACATTTCCACCAAAGTAAGGTGAGCCCTTTTATCATCTCAACTCTTGAACCCCAGCTCCTTACCAGTCCAACTTGTCTTATGGCACATGTGAATATTCCCCTCAATAATTCCTGTGTTGGGGTAGTAGCAGCACGGTGAGCTGCTCTTATCCAGCCTTTGCCCAAGGGAACTCGAAATATTTTGCGGTTTTGTTCCATCAAATTTTTTAAGATCTTTAAACATCTGGAATAGGGCTAGGGTTCCTTGTTGGCTTGCCTACAGACTGACCTGCTTAATAAGGAAAGCAACACTTCCAGGTGCAGTGTTTTGCTGTCAGGCATGGAATAATGCTCCAGTGGGAGCTGCCTCAAAATTTAATACCCTCAGAGAACACATCCAAAGGTTTTTTGGGTGCACTTAGGCTATGGAGGGCAATTGCTGAAGGGTTTGCAGACTTCTGTTTAACACATGTATTTAGACAAAAGATAATTTTTTTGTTGAAGATGTAAGGAAAATATTGCTTGCATAAAAGCCTAACTAGGAATTTTGACATGCTTTTTTTTCACATTTAGATTTGCAAAAACTTTCAGGCTATTAAGTTTTATAATTAAATAAGCAAAGTATGTGCATTTCAACTCCCACTTTGCATTGTAATATTGTAAATTTTACTCAGTTATGAAAATCTATGGTGCTAAGATTAAAGAAAAATAGTGTTAAAATTAATGAATAAAAACCCTTTTGCTGCCAACAGATTTAAAAATCGTTAAAGAAAAATACCCACAAAATTAAAGGTTTTTTTCAATAATCCTTGCATTGTTACATGAACATCCTAAATGAATCTGTGCTGTACATGATTGTTGCATGATTCAGTGAATGATGAAATTACCTTCAATGGTTCTCTGTTACTGGTAACTCTTTCACATGCATTTCCATTAGAAAGAACAAAGTGCTCAGTATTAAGATGAGAGTGCTCTTTAGTGGTCTCAATAGCTGGCTCATTCAACAATTCCAACTGTCAATATGCCAGATATTTCTATGCAGTGTTCCCATTTAATGTTTTAATCAAGAAAAACTACTGTAATAGCAGCAAATTGGGCATATAATTAAAAGAGAAAAAATTCATATTTTCCCTTTCATGTAACTGTACTAATTCTCTAATAAATTTCATAAAGTTGACTCATATTTCTGCTTTGGCATTCTGACAAAAGAACAGAATTCTTTGCAAGTGTTTGCTTAATTTCCATTTTTCAAAACTAATTTCAATTTTTATTGCTTCTTTTTAAATTTATTGATTAAAGTAATATTAAGTCTTGCGAAGCTTTGCCAAAGAAAATGAAAGAACGAAATTATGTATATTTAATTAGCTACAGCTCTTATTAAGGAACAACCTATTCTGTCTCTTTTAAGGGTGATTTCTTATCAAGTAAACTAATTCACTCATAACACATTAGTCAATCCTGTGAGAAAGATGAGGGGTAAGGGGGCTGAAAAAGTCCTTTTGTATTTAAAACCTTTAAAGGAAATTCAGAAAGCTGTTTTATAAAATGAAAGGCTTCTGTCTTCCTCAAATCTCCACAAGATTTATATTTTGATCTGTACTGCTCCAGCATTGGCTTCAACATTGCTACTTCCAGGTAACAGATTCTTGGGGAAAGAAAGAATGAAATTTGGTACCATATGAAGGAAAAAAAAAAAGAGCAGGGTTGATCTACTGAAATTCCTGTGTTCATTTCAGATTAAGATTTATGTTTTAGGTGCATATTAAAATGAAGAAGTATTGCTGCTGTTTGTTGGCTTTGAAGAGACTTCAAAATGCTAACTGCAGAAGTAGCTTTCTTCATTAGTAATAGAGGTTTTGTTGTCATGGTCCAATGTTTTTGTTAAATTGGGAGTGTGCCCAGCACCTTCACAAATATGTCCGAAATGATCAAGCCACATTAAAAAAAAAAATGACATGTGTCACATTACAGCAATAACAGTGAACAATAAATCAGTTAATCAAACGTGTGGCAAAAGTAATTTTGGGGTGAAAATTAAAATTGATTTCTATTAGAAAGAAAAAAAATAGAATTTACAATTCATATTTATGCAGAAATATGAATTTAATAAACCCTTGTTTATAGAAACTAATATTGAAGATGACAGTCTCTAAAAATTGAAATAGCAAGGTTCTTTCTATGATAGCTTTTCTTTAATTCTGTAGAGAAGAATGCAAAAATTTAAAATGCTCTCTTGTCCCCAGACCAGGGAAACATGTTCCAGTGGAGCACACAATAAGAGAACTTTCCCCCTCATAAGAAACCTTTATAAAAGAAAAAAAAATCAGGCATTAAAGGAAAACATATTTGTTAAACCAATTGGCAAAACTGAACAATCTATCACATCTGAGCATGAGAACACTTTGAAATCCCTTCTTCTGCTACAATTGTAGAGCAGCTGATGATGTAGCTGGTCTTTTGCCTCTTCTCCTGGATAAGCTCCTAAAATTTTTATCCAAACTCCACAAAACATACAGTTGTTGTGTTGTCAGTCACTTAAACTCCAGCTACATAACCACTGATGTATTTTCTGTTAGATAAATCCCAAAAATCATAAATAAGACCAAGCTCTTGTCTTTGAACTTATGTTTGATTTCTTCTTGCCCCAGCTCTACTGCATTTGTCATGTTTTTTTATATTAAATTATTTCAATATATATTTATATATTTATATATAAATATATAAATATATAAATATATAAATATAATTTTATTTATATTTCTTTATATATTTAATACATATAAATATATAATATGAAATATAAATGTAAATATTATATATATTTATATTTTATATTATATATTTATATAAAAATATTTTTATATATAATAAATATATATAGACATTTAACATATATTTAATATAAAAACTAACTCCCAAGTAAAGGGTTCTCTTTTCTTTCCCTTTGTTCTTCCCTTTCTTCTCTCCTGTTCCTCATTTACAGCCCCTTCATTTCACTGTCGGTGGCTGCAGTCAGGATGACACACATGTAAATCAATTTGGGCATAATTTTACATATTCCATTATGAACATTAGTGACATATTCATCCTAATATCAGACTCTAAGTGTTGTAACATTTCTATGTTAGCATTGTAGAGGTCTCCAGAGAATTGCTCTGTAATACCCAAGAAGGTTAGGCATGACCCATGCCCACAGTTTCTTTGTACCAAAACATGCCAGCAAAAATGTATTTCTTTATTAGGACATCCAATAGGACCCAGGGAATTCTGGTTTGCTCCTATGACCTCTTTTGGGTGTCAAAAAAAACCAAAAACCCTGTCTTCTAAGGTTTTAACTTACAGCAATAAATGTCCTGTACTATACATGTAGTGCTGTACAGCTTCCCTGGTCATCCATCATTTGTTAAGCTGTATTAATTCAAAATATATAATAGTAACCACAGGAGCAAGGAAAAACAGCTTCTGAGTACAAATGGCTACAATGCTTTAAAATTGTGTGGTTTTCCCATTCAGTTAGATTTTGATGTAGCACTGATGGAGCAGCCTTTTCTGTGTGTTCTACTGGTGGAAATGTTCTTGTGGCACATGTCATGCAGAATACACATTGCCAGATTGGTTCTATTTAGTACATGTTTAACAAGAGTGTCCCAACCCACTAATTAGAACAAGTAACCCAGAGGTCCATTACAAATTGCTAAAAGGACACATATGATAACCCTAGAGAAGAAATATGATTGCCTTTATTTATTATTAATCATTACTATAGTTAACCAATTAACAAAGAATTTTATTCTTTCAGGCTTTTAAGGAAAGGCATATTTCTATCTTAATTATCACCACTCAGTTATGAATACTATAGAATAAAAGAATTAAACATTTTAATGTTACTTTGCTCTAAGCAAACAATAACCCTTAAGATTTGTAACCTCCAACCCCATCAGTCATTTATTTAAATAGTGAAACAATTAATTTTCTAAATGATATAACCATTTTTACTCTGCAAGCCCATTCTTCCATTGAGTGAATAAATATGCTGTTCCCACAGGCTTTTCCAGCTCAGAGCACATTGACAGGAAGCCCATGGTGGCACTGCTCTGTGCTAGTTTTATTGATTTGGAGTTGATTTGTTGGAGTCCCAATGTAAATTTTTAGCTTTGCGTGAAGAGGCTCAAAAAACCATTTCACGTGCATCTCTAAAATAACTACTCCTGTGCCTAAAGAAAGAGGATGTGTCCTATTTCCTTTGCTTTGTGTAGAGCAGGTTCACTCTCTTGAGAGGAAATATTGTAGCTCTTGTTTCCTTGATTACCATGTCAAGGTTTTCAGTGGAGCAAGAACTGGATTTGTGCCTCTTCATCTTAAGGGAGGTACCCATAGCCCTTGGCTAAGGAATTGCTCTCAACTTTAGTGGTTTTTTGGTGCACTGAATATTTAATTAGTTATTGCAAAGTGGAACAGCTTTCAGGCTGGAATAGGAGGGGGAAAATATTTTCCTCCCTCATGAATATCTTATGGGATATTCTCCTGGAAGGTAAGAATTCAGATCTTCTCAAGCAGAGAAGAGAGTGAACCCAGGTCTCTTGCACTCAAGCTTGGGGCACAGGCTTGGAATTAAATTAACTAGAAAGCTGTCTAGTTGTAAATGGGTCAGCCTGTGTGTGAGTAAAAATAGTCCAGGTAAGTTAAGTCACCTTGCTTCTGCTCCTGTGAATCCTAACCAGGGAGAGGGGTCTGCCTCTGACATGATCCATATTTGAAGCACATTTTTTCCACTCCTTTAACATATGCACTGAGTTTTTGTGAATCCTACTATAATCCCACTGTTAGAAATCAAATTGTTCTCCTGCCTTGTGTATGAAGCCTCCATGCCAAAGCAAGGATGGGCATTTGGTTTGGTAGCTACACAACAGAAAGTCATTGTTTCGTCTAAATTTTTAGCATGTGTGAGCCCTTACTGGAGCCAAAACCTACATACACCATGGTCCTGGGATAAAACAAAGTGAACACCTCACATGCCAGGATAGCAGCATCCTCTCCTGATAGGTACACTGAAAGAGAAGTTCAGGAAATGACTGAATTCTGCTAGCAAAGTCTGCTTGAGTGCAAATAAACACTGTGAGGAATTAAAGATTAGACTTGGTATTAGGTCTAACTCCAATGTGAGTTTATTATTTTCTTCTTTTTTTGGGGTGAATTATCATTATTGGAAATTGTTTAGCAGCTAAGATTAAAAAAAAAAAAAAAGGTTAATTAGAAAAAGGTCCAAAATGCTTTCACAGCTGAGATTCACAGAAAATAGAAATCACAATGTGTTGCTCAATAACTTTGCTCTGTGTTATAACCTCAATATTACTTTTTGCTTTTGAAAAATCATCAGATCTTTATAGATAGCTTGGGTATTCTATCACTTTGCTTTTTTAAATATTGGAACACAGAGTTGGTTTCTTCTTTTTGTGTTCATGTACCAAGCAAAAGGAAAAAAGGTAATAATGGCAAGCATTTTGCTAAATAAAAATGATTTCACTTTGAGGTAAATTTCTCACATTGTGACTGTGTTGCTACTAAACACACTTTTATCACTCAGTCAGCAAATAGATTTTGGGGTCCCATTTATAGTCAGATCTCTGAAAGGAAGATCCATCTGAGAAAACATTCTGGCAGCTCCCAATAACAGCAGTTGTTAATGTAAAAAATGTGAAAAAATATTTTTGTAAATTGATGCTGAATGATTTCTTTATAATAACTGAGAATTTCTTCACTCCCACTAAAACTGTTTTTCCTAGTGAATAAATACCCTGTACAATTTGTAGGTTTTCTTGCTTTTCAATCTAAATTTAAGCCATTATACAAAGCTTTTCTTTTGTCAAAGCTTTTTGCATTTTAAAAGGCACCTACAGAATATTTCTACTACAAAGGCATATGTGGGTGAGAAGGAAAAATGGAAGAGATGAAGTTGATTTCACTTTGCTTCTTTCACTTATAGTTGCTTGATGAAACCTGCCAAATTTGATTTTGGAGTGTGCACGTACAGCATATATTAAAGGAGATAGTAAATTTCCAGAAAGGGAAATCAATAGAATAATTCAATGTGAAAAGCTCATTCTTAACTGACAGATTAGTTGAGGTTTCATGACTCACTGTACATTTCAAGAGCAACATTCAAGGCTGCTACTGATCATGGGAAAGAGTTAATCCTAAAAGGAAATGTGTATGTTGAGGAATGTTGACTTCATAATATACTTTCTATCCAGGTCACAAATACCTCATGGCACTGCTAGAATAAAGGCCACATACGAAATTTTAAATCTCAGAAATAAAGTTCTTAAAATTTACATTAAATAGATATTATTATTCTCTTCCTTTTATTCAGATGAAGGTTCAGAAAGATGAACTGATTCAACTGAGGGCAACATTGAAAGTCCACAAAAAAATCCCTGGGGTGAGTGATCCATTTCAAACCTGGCAAAAATCTTTTTTAAATTCCCCTCTCTTTCTGAGTCCCATAAAATTCTACAGCTCAAAGATAAGCTATCTTTCTACACTCTTCATGTAATCAATCTGTGTTGTTAATGGCTCACCAGTGAGATGATATGTCCACGTCACCAACCCTTTTGATGGACAGGTTTTTATCAGTAAGTTGCAGAAGCTATATAGCAACAAATTCCTAACTTTCTCTTTTGTAGAACAAAAATGTATTTATACTGCCATAGGCAGAATTGTACACTAAAAGATTGAGAGGTATACACATTTCCTTAGAACCAAATTTAAACTGATACATTTTCAAAAATGTGATTATTTTTATTCCTATTGGTTTAAATTAGTTAATATTTTACCTCCTACTAAGTTCTCCCTCTCCCTTTGTCTGTCTGTCTGTCTCCATCAGAATCTCTTCGGTATCCCTAGAAATCTGGATCAAAACTTTAAGGGTCACTGAATGCAGCAGAATCTCAGCAGAATCTGTCTTCTCAGCACTGCAATTCATCAAGAGATTCACTAAATATCATACACCTTAAAGAATCTGGATATAATAAAAAAAAAAAAAAAAACCAAAAAAACACAAAAACCAAAATTTAAAAAAAAAAATCTAAAATTTCCTTGCATGTTTACAAAAGTCCCCCTCAACAATCCTGAGAAAACCAAGATCAATGTCAGTGCCTATATTGGGGGATACTGTTATAAGAGTGTTTCACTTCAGCAGTGAACATTATTCTTCAGCTGGGTACAAAAACACCGCCTTATGAAGCCAAAACTTCCAATTAAAGAAAAATTTTCCATTGTGAGAATTGATCAGATGTTTTTTCCAGGGCAGAATAAGTTTTGAAGTCCTCATTCTATTAGCTGTCTGGTACATAAAGTAGTAGCTTATACATCAATTCATCCACAGAAAATAATTAATTTTCTGTAAAAATTAAATATTTTTATAAAATTCTGTAAAAAATTTACAGATTTTGATGGTAAGTGAGGGAAATAAATCTTTTAACTGATTCTTTCTGTCTGAAAAATAATCAGGAAGAAACTAATTCTTGCTATGTGCCTGCAGAGAGGAGAAACTAACACCTAGCAGGTAAGAAATCTATTCCGATTTGCTGAAAATCATCAAATAAAAAAATATGTAGGAGTTAGCAGGTCTTTTCTGAGCTGACTCTGCCTAAAAATAGTTCATTTGGGGTTTGCATAAACTATATTTTGGGTTTTATATCCTTAACTTTTATTTTTAGCGCAAGTGCCCACGCTTCTGGTGATTTTCTTCAAACAGCTTGAAGAATATACATCAGCCTCCTATCTGTTATGGACATTGTGCACAATATTCATGATTTAGCTGACCTCTTTGTGGTCTGTTACGGTAAAAATGTTTTTTTAAAATTCTTAGCATAGGTTGTATTTTTATCAAAATGATTAAAACTGCTTCCAAAACACAAACATCTAAGCCTGAATGTTCCCTCCCTGCAGTTGTGACTTTTAAGGGCTGAGTGTTGACTTGCCATAAATCTTCTCTTTCACTGAAGCTTGAAGATGTGGGGAAGTTTTCTCGTTTCTAGTTATTAGCTATGTGTTGAAAGAGATACCTTCGTGTTCCATAAGGTCTTCTGTAACACTTTTAGGTACTTCAAACATTTGAATTTAACTGTGGACTGCAATGCAAATGTGAGGTGAATTTTGCACCATCTCTTAAGACAGTTATTTGACCACAATGAGTTTGTAGTTTCAAAGTAAAGAGCTAGAAAAGCAATAATTCTTGACTGTTCATTATTTAATTGAATTATAAAATGGGGAGAAGTAATAATGAAGTTATAAGAAGGGTTGTGAAATCAAATTGTGCTGTAAGATGAAAAGCAGCAGTATTAATTGCTGAATTATTTTCCTTAGTCAAAAACCAGACAAGTTTTAAATGAATGGCAGAAACCCAGTTTATTCAAGGGAAAAATAGGAATGGGAAAATACTTTTATTTTTGCCCTTAGGGACTATATATGCTGAAGGGAAAAGACAAAATGTATCAAACACAGGGTGCCTCACACGGTGAGTACTGAAATTTAGTATATCTTTATTTAATCTGCTTAGGTTTTCCTTAACAAACAAAAAGAGAAGCAGTTCTACCTTTAATACTCAGAATTATACAACCAACCAAAGGTTTCCAGCTTTCTGTAAATTTAGCCTTTTAATATCAGTATCATGATAAATAAACCTCAGGGGTTTACTGAAATTTTATTATTGAGTTTTATATACTCTGTTATATGCTGTATCAGAAATACCTCATGCTGAATGTTAGTCTTAATAGCCATTTCCAAATGGCTTTTTTGCTTTTTTTTTCAGTTCATCGTGTTTAATAATAAATAAAAGTTTTGATTGAGTTTGCTGCAGTTTATTTTCAGAATGACTTTCAAGCACTCTGTTTATCTGCATGTTGAACTGAAAATGAAAGCAATATTAGTGACAAGCATATTTTGCTTTTTTTCAGATTTCAAACATTTTTTAAGGTCATATGGGTATTGCTGGCCAAGCATCAGTAGTTTATTTATTGCTTGATTACAAGTGGAACCGTAAATGGAATGAAATAAGATGGATATGGAGGATTACCAACTGCTGTTGGCATACAACCACATGCTTAAAGATGTCTTCATTCATTAACAGGCTCCTTTAGCTTGCCAGGGTTGGAAATGAAATGCAAGTCACAGCTTGTACATTTATCACTGTAAGGAAAGGCTCCTGCCAGTGCTGGTTAGGCAGAGTGTACTCGCAGCCATTAGCAGTCCAGCCTGATTACTGGGCTCCATCTGTTACCAATGGCAACCAGTGCCACTGCCAGTGCTCTGACAGCATTGTTTCCATCTGTGCCCACAGGAGAAATTTCAAATCTTAGAGTTTGAAATCCTGAAACAACCTTACAGACACAATTAATTAATTAATTTTCTTCGTAGGGATTTTTTTTTTTCACCTGCAGCAAGCAAACTGACCCTTACCTTCTGTAGAAGCCAATTAGCAGTTGGCTTCAATTATAACTTGTTCTATGAATTGATATCTCAGGTCTGTGCTCTTAAACTACTCGCAGTTCTCCTTCCCAGCACTGCTCAGCTTCTCCTTCCAAGACAGATCTGGTGAGTGTTTTCACCAAAGCTGAAGGGAGAATTGCTTGTGGGAGTTAACACAGGAGGAAAGTGAGATGGGGGTATGTGGTGTGTGAAAAATGCATGTATTTTATGATTGGCTTTTCGCAAATATTCAAATGGATATTATATGTGTTGTATAAGAAAGTAATGCAATATAAATTCTCTTAAGTACTGTGTTAAACATAATTTTAGGTTATAAAAAACTGTAAAATAGAAACTATGCTACTATATGAAAGTAGGATACTTTTTTAAAAGAAAGGACTCACAGCAAGATAGCAGCCACAGGACACCTGAATCTTTCAGAGAAAAAGAATTTATTGCCCCATTATCAGAAGAAATGAACTTCTTCCCACCTCGAAGGCGCTGTCAGGATTCAGAGGAAGAAGTTGACCATGACCAGACAGAATTCTGTGTTTGAATGGAATTCATGCATCATGTATGAAGTGTATGAACATGCAACAGGCTGTTGTTTTTAAGGGTTAATCCTCTGTTAACGTGGGTCCTTTTCCGGGCTTGAGCTGCCCAGAAAAGGTACCTGGATGTCTGTAACTCTTTGTATTTATTGTCTCATATTGTCCTAATTCAATTTGTCCAAATACTTATTACTCTAAATATATTACTCTTTTTAATAACCATTTTATTACTATTAAACTTTTAAAATTTTAAAAACAAGTGATTGACATTTTTCACATGGTGGAAGGGAGGCATTAGGGAAAAGAAGCAGGATGCAGGGGTCAGTGGTGGAAGATTGCTGGTTGGTCCTGGCAAAAAAAATTTGACAATATATATGAAAATAAAGCATTGTAAGACAGCCCTATGTTTATTTTTGCTGCTGCCTTATGTCTTGTACAACAAATTTTGATCACATAAACGTCATGCTGTGCATTACATCAGCTTTGCTAACTCAAACTCTTTATAAAATTTCTCTCTGTAGTACATAGGAATACTTCTCCTTTGCTGAATAATTGTTTTAAGCCTGAAAATCTACATCAGAAACTGGGTATATCTAAGAATTTTCTTGTGTTTTAAATGTGTCTGATGCAGTAGAACTTTTTCATCTCAGCAGCCTTTTTGTAGTTTACCTCAGAGGTCAGGAATAGCAGGTAAACAAGCAATCAATTATTTCAAGTATAGGCACAATAATGCAAAAAGTTAAGAAGAAGGTGCCAGCTCTGTTTCAGTTCTTTCCAAACTAAAACATGCCTACCTTTTGAACAGATGTATATTTTAAAAAGCTTTGTTTTTCTTCTTTTTCCTGAACAGGCCACGGTAAATTTACAACTGGTATTCATCCTCATCAAAGTTTTATTACACCAAAGAAGAAACAGCCAGGCCAGTCTAAGATATGACTGACTCTCGTCTGCCTCTACTGTAATATATTGATCTTCCAGCACAACTGGAGGAACAAATTCCTAGATGATATACTGCCAGTTTCTTGAGAGAAAACCTGCTAGCCGCAGCATGTGTCACATTGAGCTGCCTGGCTGACTTGGAGATGCAACAGAACCAGCTGCGGAACAGAACCAGGGATGGACGGGCTCCCTGGCCAACTCCAGAAGGAGCAAGATGCCAATGCAAGATCTGGCATTTCTGCCCTAAGCATCTCACAAGAAACTGAGCACAGGGAGCTCTAGTTGGTACCTTTGTCTCAGGGTTGTTTAGCAACCTTTTTCCATTCTCTGAAAGGACAACAAGGAAATATTTTTTTCTCCAGGGAATATGTGAGGATGGTCACAAGTGTTAGAGCATCTCTGTGACTGGATGATGACCATATCACAACTGGTGAGTATGGAAAGAGTGGCAGCACCTCTGTGCAAATTAATATGAGAGCTTACACTGAGAGGCTAAAAAGCCTGTGCTAGCATAGGAAAAAGAGTGCTTTCCACAGCACTCTTTAGAAAATAACTCTCAGAAAATAACTTGGGGAGAAATGAAGCTGATTTAAAGAAAATGCAATCAAGAAGATAGAGGGCAAGGCAAAGCATTCAGAGTGCAAAGTCAGGAGAATGAAACAAAACAAAGCCAAAAGAAAGCAAAATCAGGAATAACTATTGTGCGGAACAAGATACATGCATAGCTCTGAGTATAACAAGACGGAAAGTATTTAATGAAATAATTCTACAAAAATAGGAAGGAGGGCATCCATGTATTTTTTGTTCCTGAGCATCTTTCTAAATCTCTGAGTAATATCTGATAAATTGTGCAGTTTGTTAAAAAGAAAAAGAGAACCAAAACCCCCTGCAAAACTGAACAATTGAATCATAAGGACTTATATCAAACAGCTTTAACATTAACCTGTTTTAAAGTCTGACCATATGCCTTTATGCAAATTTCCTAAATAGCTAATAAACTGAAGCAAAGGCCAAAAGCCTTTGACATACAGGTTTAAAATATCAGGAACTGGTTTCATTAAAATGAAAACCATTGAGCCAAAGCTTGAATGCCCGTTTCATCTAAATCCATCCATGATTTGTCAGTTTCTGCTGTGCACATTCTGTTTCTGAGATCGTAATTTAGCCCAAGTCCCTTCTCCAAAAACGAAATTCAGTGTCCTTGACTGGTACTGAGAGAAAAATGGGCAGAAAAAAGTGATCATTATCTATCCAGGGAGAATAATAGGAGAAACTCACATAAAACAAGGGCTCATTCTCTGGAGGTGAGAGTACAATTAATATATTTCAAGATATTAAAGGCCAGAGGGATGTTGTGAACAAATAAGCATAATTTAATTCTTAATGAATTATCAAAAAAAAAAAAAAAAAAAAGAAGAAAGAAAGAAAAAGAAGCCTCCCAAATGACTAGGAGCAAAAATTGAGTTACTACAATCTAATTTTAGCTTAATTCTGTTGCAAGCTTTCCTAATATCTAAAAAATGAAACAAAATTGTGATAATTGTCTGATTTTGAACACTGTAATAATTAGGCTGCAATAAACAGGAAAACAGGTGAAAGAGCTCAGGTATATTACAATAGGGCAAGGTTTAGAATATCTACAATTAATGACATGTGGGGAATAACTGAGCAGTCACTCTTTCATTCCTATGGAGATCTGCTAAGACTGAGACAGCAGCAATGTTTGGAAATGTTAGAAGACAATGGGGAAAACTGAATCCTGAGATGGTTATAGAGCAACAGATTAGACAAAATGCATTTCCCAAGGTAAAACAAATCTTAAAATAAGGACACTTTACAGGTCCTTTCTTATTCTGCCCCAGAGTGAGCTCCATGTGCTGAAGTTTTAATGAAAGTACATTGGAGAGAAAGAACACAGAGGCAAGTTTCTGATTTGATTATAGCTGCAGATTAAAACAAGGACATGAAATCATCCAAGTCAGGAGGAAAAAGACACAGAGGAAGGGAGGGGAGGGTTAGAGCTAGTAGGTTCCTGGGAAGGAGGCTGTTGGCCTGTGGGGAGCAGAATAATATATCATAGAATGGCTTGGGTTGGAAGCGAACTCATACATCTCATTCCAACCCCTGTCACAGACATCTTTTATGGAAAATCCTTTCCTTAGGATTTTAAGAAGCTAAGAGGCCTCAGGAACAAAATGTAAACAATGATTATCTGCTGCTGTGCAATGCAACAGGTGGATCTGTGATTGGTCTCATGTGGTTGTTTTTAATTAATGGCCAATCACGGTCAGCTGGGTCAGATTGTCTTGGTCAGTCATGAGATTTTATTATCATTCCATTCTTTTCTATTCTGTGCTAGCTTTCTGATGAAATCCTTTCTTCTATTCTTTTAGTATAATTTTATTATATCATCTTCTTTCATTATAATATATATCATAAAGTAATACATCAGTCTTCTGAAACATGGAATCAAATCCTCGTCTCTTCCCTCGTCCTGGAACCCCTGTGAAAGCCACCACAAATCTCCCCTGCCATCTTTTCTACTTTATGATGTGCTGAATGTTATCTTAAATACCCACTTTTGAAAATTATTTCATATTCTGATGTGGCAAATTAAGCAGACAAGTTGAAATGCAGCCAGAGCCATCACAGGAATATTGCTCTCTGTCCCTGTACTGCCTGCTGATATGAAAAGATTTCAAGGTAACACTTCTGAAAGTATATGGTATATATTCAGAAAGAATTATATAATACTATTCCTAAAGATGCTGTCATAAAGATTGTAAAGAAGTTGTGACCTCTTTATGGCAGTTGCAGTAGGAGTTCATTCTCTCAGCAATATTCCATATCATGTTCTCATCTGAAAGTACATACAATAACTATGACTCAGTTAAACAATGCTCAAAATTCAGTCAGTAGAAAAAATATTTCATATGAATTTCAAACCTTTTTTTGTTTTAGTTTTCCTCCTCCTCCAATGACAATGGAATAACATTTTCCTTATTATGAAAATAACCCAGATTAATAAAACCAAAAACCCCAGTGTTCTAAATTAGCTTAATAGTAACTTTGACACATTTATGGATTGATGCAGAAGTCCAACAATTTAAAAGCCAATAAGGAAAAATCATCTAACCCCCCATGCCCACATCTCTGTCAAATCACAAATACACTCAAAATATAAAGAGGGTTAAAGTAGAAACATAAGCTCGGCTATATTAAAATTAATTTGAAAGCATGAAATAATCACTGTTGAAAATTATGCTATTAAAAAAATTCAATTAAGATTCATGACTCACTTCAGTTTTGATTTTATCCCTTCTGCTCTAGAAAGTTACAAACTGCATATCAAGTGTCCGGTGGGGTTTGGGAGGCAATGACGAACATTCATTTCAGGACATTTCTTTTGGATTCAGGAAGCACTGACTGAGTGAAAAAGGGATGAAGATACCTCAATGAATTTCCTGCATATTGCAACAGCATTGCATCTGACCTGGTTTTGCTTTTCATTAGAGAGCATTTTTGATTTGGTTTACAATGTTTTGAGAAGGAAATGTTATCGATTCTTTTTCAGGAACATAATATTGCGGGATTTTACATTTATGATACATTTTTAGTAAAATCTTTATTTTGAAAGCAGCAGCATGTTTCTATTTTTTTCATTTTGCTGCATCTATGTTAGCTATAGTAGAAAATCCAGAACTGTTGAAGCTCTGCACTGACATTGGCACAAACTGTCCAGCAGTGGAGAAGTGAAACACACTGCAATATCCATTACTCTCATTTTAGCACTTCTAGTATTTCTGTTCCATTTGAGGCATAGTCTCTCACAATCAGCTGAGCTCATGAGAAACTTCCCATCACCTAAACCTGATTTATGTCAGCATCAGGCCAGTGCCAATGAGGACACCTCTGCCCCACCTCCCCAAATATTGAAGGAAAATAAGTTTTCTGTATGGGGCTTGTATTTTTATTGATGAGTATCTACATCTGCATGTAGAAAAGGAAGAAAGGAAGCAAAACAAAGAATGATATAAAGGAAAAAAATATCTGTACTTAAGGCAACCTTAGTATCTTGAATAAAACTCTCTGGCAGTCGTGAGAAAACTCTGAGACAATCATATCAAATGCTAGATGACCTTCCCCTATATATACTCAAGTTACCTGGGACTTAACCAAGATGATGACATAACCCAGACAAATTATTTAGGCTCCATTACAGATGACAGAGGAAGATTTGTACTTAGTGACAGGGTTTCATCTTGCCCATAGTAAAGCACAGAAAAATGTGGTCAGAGCAGCAATGAAGCAGAGGAGGAGGATGCAATCTTAACAGGAAAGTGAGATGACCAGCCACAGGAAGAATGCACAGAAAATTGTTGCATTATGATAATGGTGTTTGATTGATTTTACAGCATCCTGAAAAGGAATCATAGCAAGATTTTTAGGAGAAAGCTATAATGTGTGTTGGCCCTCCAACAAAAATTTTATCATTGGTATGGAAAGGTAACCTCAAATGAAGTAGTAAACACCATCTTTGCATAATTCTGAGCATAATAGAATACAAAATGTGGTGTAAAATTAATTTAGATGTAATGAAATCACTGAAGAAACTCTCTCTTGTGGTACATCAGGACAACTCCAGAGGTGTCAGTTGGCTTGTAGAGGCAATTTAGCCTGACTGCTTCAGTTTATCAGTGTTACTGTATAAAAAGCACTGCTTATGGTGGGGATTAGTTGTTGTCTCATCTCACTTCATGTTCTGAATAATAAATGTTTATGCATGTTGCCTTCAATATGATTTGTCATATAAATGCTATATGATTTTGTTATTAAGATAAGATACTATGTGACAATATTTATACAAGAGAATCCTCCCAATCACTCAACTGCTTCTAAGTGCTAAGGGCCAATTAGATGATTTTTGCTTCTGAGATCTGGTAATAGTTTGTTGACAGATATTAAATGATTCATATAAACACATTCAACTATTTTCTCCCATGAAATAAATACCATTTTCCTTTTCTTTTTTATAATTTTATTTTAATGAATGCATTTTTTAATTAAATCTCAGTAAATTTAGAGCTTACCCAACATTTGAATTGCACTACACATCGCTTCAAAACTATAAGCACCTAATTTATAGTGCACTTCTAATATTAATTGCAAGTCCTACCACCAACATCATATTAGTCTCCACAAGGAGTTCTTCAATATCCAGCTGCTTTGTTCTTTGTACCACCTCAGCATTCTGGCTTACCAAAAGCCAACTCGTCAGAGGAAACACATTGCAACCCAGTTTCCATGGCAAATGTCCTCTGTTGATAACATCTAGTGCTACACAGTGTAGCACTTCCAGAAAAGCTCCCAAAATTTGCTGCTTTCCCCAGGGCCAGTGACACAGCATTCCCAAAACAGGAGTAGGGCTTGTAGCTCAAGAGTGGCTCTCGGCACTACTCATGAATCCCACGATCTGTTACAAAGGTTTTCCTCCCACATCTACCTATTGGTTTTCTGGTCCCATTTCATTTATATAGAAGGATTAAAAAAAAATTATTTTAACAGAACCTCAACTGATTGCAAGTTTATGAATTGCATTTGGCATAATGCAAGGCAGAGATTCGACCTTGAAGTATTACACCCCGTTAGGTTTGAGGCAGAGTTGGAAATAAATTGGCAGAAAATGTGCATAAATCTGCTACAGTAGTTTCTTTGAAGTCTGTATTTACTACAAGCTCATGGGCTAATTACATTATCATAGTTTTGCATTGGCTTATATGATATGTAAGCCAGCACAGTAATTTATAACTTTTCTGCTAAACCAGTGCAGAGGCATCTTGTCAGGCTAGCTGGGTACACCAGAGAGGCAACTTTTTCTTCACTCTAGAGAACAGTACACCAACATCACAAAATTTCTCACAAAACCAACCAGCAGGTCTAGTGCCAGATGCTCATGAGCAGAGTTTGGGGCTGCCACTACCTTCAGTGAAGAGCAGACGTGGTCTGACTGTGAGCCAGCCCTGGAGCCTGCCCGATGTGTCACCAGCCCTCCCACCAGCTCCTCAGCTCAGCGTGTGACATATGCTGCCTTCCCACTGGCAATCACAAGGTAACTCCTCACTTTGGAGTGAGAAAGCCACGAGCCACTGAACTTGCACAGCTCTTTGGATATGTCACCTCACAGAGTGCTTGTAGTGCCTGATGGTTCATTATGCCTAGAAAGCACCACACAGCATTTTTAATGAGCCAGGACAAAGACTCCCTTCCCTTTCAAAATGAGGCATTTTTGAGAGTCTTCTCTCCTTTTCATACAATCAGAAGGAATTAAAATACATTACCAAGGAATTGTGGCATCATAAAAGAGAATTATGTGGTGGATGTGAACAAGGCTATTCTGGCTGTTTCAAGTTTTGGGTGTGGTTTGTTTGTTTGTTTGTTTTTAACTAGTGCTGCTTCAAGCATTAAGCAACAATAGAGCACAAGTTAAAATACAAGAAATTCTGTCAGGCATAAAATTTTTTTATTGTTGATACACATTTTTATAAGGTAGATATTTTTCAAACAGTAGATTCATATACATACACACGTGTATGAATAAAATACATGTACATACGTACATGTATGACTGTTGTCCCAATTCAAATAATCTTCTATATGTTGCTTTTCTCTTCCTCACAGAAGGGACTTAGTAAACAAAATGCAATGCATAGTATTCTTGCCTTGCTTCATCTACATAGGCTTTCTTTTAATACCATATATTCTCTTTTCAAACTTAGACATGTTTATTATATTTGGGTATTTCTATATGTACAAAAATCTATCTTTCAATGTCATCATATAGCTTGCTGCTTCCTAATGATGCATAGTTACCTGAAGGGAAACTTACCCTCATTTAAAACAACAAAAGAAAGAAGGAAAAAAAACCCAAAAAACAAACCTGGGTGTTTTTCTTGCAATTATAAACATATCACATTTTATTTTTAATTTGCATCAAAACCCACAGAAAAACTGGAGGTGAATTTAGGCCCTCACCAGCTTTTTGCACATTTTGCTGGCACATTTAACTTCCTCTGTTTAGCCCCAGCTATTTGCAATGCCTCCCACACTCCTTGGAGCAGGCATCCTGTTAACTAACTTCTTGTTTAAATGAAGGGCTATGCTGACAATTAAATGTAGGATTGTGCATGCTTCAGTGCCGTGCCTTATTATAATCAACGTGAGTAGAAGCAGAGTGCTGAAATTATGGGTTTTAGTCTGCATCTGCATGGCATTATTATGCTTATCAAGGTGAAAATGTCAACGCTGAAGAATGTAATTGTGTACCTTAAGCTGCAGCAATAGTTAAACTGAACTCCTGCCCCGACTATTAATGCATCAGAGTGCTACACTTAAGAGGCTCTATAACTCTTTATGTGGGCAGAGCTTTCAAATCATGAATTTATTTCCTTCCTTTCTGTTTTTTTTTTAAGACTTTCAGACCTGAGGTTTTTCTGTTTGGTTACTGCTTCAATATGGATTTTCTGGTGCAGTTTTTTCTTTTTAACAAAGTTGAGGAGCAGAAAGCACAGCGTAGGTTTGTGCACAGCTCCGCTGCCCTCCGGGAGGTCAAGTGTGAAATGAGTTGAGAGACACATTGACAGTCCGTGCGTGAGCCAAAGCTGCTCCTGCTAGTTATCAGTAATTCAGATCTGTGGTCTAGTCTGGCCTCTTATTATATCCAATCACACCAAAGAATCAAATAATTTAGTGAATTTTCTATGTTTACTAGATTGTCATTTTGATCTGAACATTGTCTCACAGCAACTACACATGTTTTATTTGTTGATTTTAATGTTTAGTCATCCTGAAGATTTTGATTTGTTATTAATTTATACTGAAAATCAAATGCAATTGTCTTAATACAATACAGTACTTTGTTGGGTTTAATACAGTGCTTATTTCAGTCACTTGTAAGTTATCTGTAGGTAGGGGAATATCACTTTTCTTTACACAAAGACAGAGGGAATATTTCACAGTCACAGTGATTCTTTTGAGCTGCTTACACTGTGCTGAACCCATACAATTGGCTCAACACATATGCCAAAAATACGTCCCCATGCCTGCACATTAGTTAGTTTCCAAATTATAATACTGAAAATTCTGTTAGTTCTCCTTCCTTCCTTCCTTCCTTCCTTCCTTCCTTCCTTCCTTCCTTCCTTCCTTCCTTCCTTCCTTCCTTCCTTCCTTCCTTCCTTCCTTCCTTCCTTCCTTCCTTCCTTCCTTCCTTCCTTCCTTCCTTCCTTCCTTCCTTCCTTCCTTCCTTCCTTCCTTCCTTCCTTCCTTCCTTCCTTCCTTCCTTCCTTCCTTCCTTCCTTCCTTCCTTCCTTCCTTCCCTCCTTCCCTCCTTCCCTCCTTCCCTCCTTCCCTCCTTCCCTCCTTCCCTCCTTCCCTCCTTCCCTCCTTCCCTCCTTCCTTCCCTCCTTCCCTCCTTCCTTCCCTCCTTCCTTCCCTCCTTCCCTCTCTCCCTCCTTCCCTCCCTCTCTCCCTCCTTCCCTCCTTCCCTCCTTCCCTCCTTCCTTCCCCTCCCTAATTTCCCTGTACAACGGATTTAGCAGGAAAACAGGGAATATATGGTAATATAAAAAACTTTTTTTTCAATAACTTCAGTCTGTTTCAATTTCTAAAAAAAAAAAAAAAAAGAAAGAAAAATAAGAAATTGATAAGAAATTTCACAGGCTTTAGTATTTTACGAGTCATTATTTTAAACTGATTTATTTATTCTAAAATGCTATTTTCTCATTCCTGATCTGGTTTTTGCCATGAAGAGAAATACAACAGAAACTCAAGGATCTGAGGATTACATACATGATGTATTTCATACGTGATTAAAGTTTACTCTTCTAGTCCTTTGTGTAAAAGGAAGAAAATAGCCAGAAAATGTTTGTATTTAGGAATTATTCGGTAATTTCCTTAAAGATAAAATTAATCTTAGCAACATAGAGAGAAGATTTTGCTTCTTTTGTTGAAACACTTGGTAGCCTAACAGGAAGAGCAGCTCCCTTGTGCTTCTGGGCAGCTCCAAGGAGCTCAGTGCAGAGGTGAAGGAGGGCTGTGGCTGCACCGGAGGCAGAGACTGGGAAGATTAATGCTTCTAGATTTACTCCTATATCATTTGTGCAAGTGAAGAAGTTACTCATACCACTCAAAATAAGTAAGAAGAATTATTTTGCCTTCAGAGCACTGAACCTTAGCATGCTTTCCAGCTGCCAAGCACAAGATTTCTGCTCATCCTTATACGGGGACTACTGGGATCTGGAGTTACAGAAATTAGGGGTGATGGCATGCTTATGCTGCAGGGATAAGACAATGTATAAGGCTAAGAGGGTCAGTTTTCTATTAAATGCTACATAGCATTAAAAGTTTTAAAAATATATTCACTGCAATTTACAAAAAAATGTGTATTTTCTCCTACTGGACTGGGAATAGAAAAGAACTGGGTTGCTTGGAGCAGTAGTGGATCAGTCTGAGAATCAGAGATTTCTTAATAATAAATAAAAAGTTTCAGATGTTGAGTTTGTTTCTAATCTTGCTTGCATCAATATAAATCTAGAAAAGCTCTTTGAAACCAATGAAGTAAAACTAATACAAATCAGTATTTTAAAATGAGACAGTCAGCCACTTTTTACTCATTACTGTCAGAGCTGTATATCTCCACTGATTTTATTAGAGTGATATATCAAGATCAGACTTTTAAATCATTCTACAATCAAAACTCCTGTTGCAATGACAGGTAAGCCCTTTCTCTTGCATACATTGAAATAGATGTGAGAGGCTGTTATCAATTCTGCAGCTGGAAAGCAGAATCTGTGCTTCTGAGATTCGGAGCTCTCTTTGCAGGCTAATCTTCCTGTACAGGTGTGTCCTGGTTTAGGGCAAATTTGGTAGAGAATCTCCAAAGGGGGCTCCTTCAGAAAGCAAACCCACACGGGCCCTCCCTCCAACCGGGTCGGGAAGGATTCCTCAGAGACAAGTGAAAAGAGCCTGTTTATTTACAGGCAAAGCACTGTGAGAGTCTGTCCGAATTTTCCCTCATCTGCCTCATGATTGTCCTTGGGACACCACTGAAGAGAAGACCCACTCCGTCTAGAATATCTGGCTCTGAAGGAGAAAAGTCACATGCCAAAAGCCCAGAGACCTGAAAGCTCAGTGTTAAGCTATTGTTTTCACAGGTGTGTTTGCCTAAGAAGGGGGCACCGTGCCTCTTTTGCAACAATAGCAGCTCTGGAAGCTGTCCCACCTCTCGGCCTGGCTGGACTTGTCCTGAGTTTCAGGTGGTCTCCCACAGAAGACCCTCACCTGTTTTACAACCATCGTGACAGACAGACTGGGATGTAAGAAGCCTCTCCATCAAGGACTGAGACATGGAACCCCCATGTGGAAAGGCCCCTCTGCTCCATCAAGGACTGAGACATGGAACCCCCATGTGGAAAGGCCCCTCTGCTCCTTCCAAGGACTGAGACATGAAACCTCCATGTGGAAAGGCCCCTCTGCTCCTTCCAAAGACTGAGGCTAAAACCCCCATGTGGAAAGGCCCCTCTGCTCCTTCCAAGGACTGGAACTGAAACCCCCCAGCCCGGGGAGGTGTGATGGGGAGGCAAGCTGATGAAAGCAAGATTTTTGCCTGCAGGTTGTGACCACTGGACCACGAAAACAATGGCTCTCACTTACTGCTGAGAGCATGGACTACCTGTTACATCTATTCCCTATTGTATCTGTTTCCCCCCCCCCCTCACAATTTTCAGTAATAAAAACCTCTGAGTTAGCTAGAGCCTTTGAGATCTCCCCAGCGTAACAGGCGGATCCTTGACTGGACTGGACCAAGGGACTTTGCGTTGGTAGCTATATCCCCTCTCCCTCTCTCTTCTCTCTCTTTATCTTTTTCTCTCCCTTTATCCCTCTATAGCATTTTTGCTGTGGTTATTTCAATAAAACTGCATTTGATTTGATTATCACTGCAAACCCCCTTGTACCGTGTTGGTTTTTGCACTCTGAGATCATTCCTACGAACCATCAGGTCATCTGTTCACTAGGATGGATCCTGACAAGCACCCCCAGCACACAGAATGAACAGCACTGGGGGATACCACTCTTTCACCACTCTGAAAAAGATGACAAATTCAGAAAGTCTCTCTTGGGGGTGGTGGCTCTGTTCTCAGTCCCTCTGGCGCTGGGGCAGCTGCTGCCCAGAGTAGGCCCCACTAGGCCACAGGGTGCAAACTCTTGGTGTTCCCAGGGCCCAGTCTGGAGCAGGTTTAAGTAGGTCCAAAAAAAGGAAAGGAGAAACAGTCCAGGAAGAAATTTGGACTGTTTAGCTAAACTAGCTACCGAGCAGAAGCAAGAGCAAAGCAAAAAACGAAGTAAAAAGCAAAAGCAGCACCATGTACTGCCCTGTTTGTGTGTCCCGCCAGCTGCGGGGGAGAAGCTGATAAGAAACCCAAAATAAAACGTTTGCTCTTCAGAGCCACTCTTGAAGGCACAGAACATGATATCCGGCATAAATAGAACACATGAATGGGGATACAAGCATCATAACATCACCCTAGGACAAGGTGGAATTTTTAACTCCTCTCCAGGAGCAGCAAGCCCTTTGAGAGAGAACCCCAGACTGGCTCAGGCTGGGAGGGACCTCTGGACACCACCTAGCCTGCTCCTCTCCCCACTGATGCATGATCACCATGTCCAGGTGGCTTTAGAACATCTCCAAGGACAGAGACTCTGCCTCCCTCCTCTCCCTGCTGGCCCAGCACAGAGTAAAGAAGGGCAATACCATGTGGCTGAGAGACAGTTTGTGCTGTTTGTGCCTGCCAGCTGAGTGGGAGCGAGGGGAGGCAGGGGAATAGGCTGTGACATGACTTTGCTTTGAAGCTCCTATCAAGTGCAAATAAGGCTCATGCTAAATAAGTCCCTGCTAGGGAGTTGGATATTTTTATTTCTAACGTTTAGCTTGCAACCAAAAATCTGTTTTGGTTCAATTCTTTCAGCATTCAGAAAAGCATTGAAATGACAATTTACTTCTGGTTCAAGCAAAACAATGGTTTGCATGATTATCAGTTCAGCTTCATGGTTTGATTACAAAAAGCTTTGATTTTAAAACATTGAGTTTAACTCTGTCAAAGGATCAAACCTCATAATTTTTTTTATCTAAACCTGACATTTTCCTCATGCATATAACCCCTTTCTGCCCTTCCTCTTTCTCTCTTGCTAATAAACTGCTGACAAGCCATGTTTGATTGTCTTGTGAAGGCAAGAAGATCAAATACATACCGAATATTAACAAATAAGAAAAGATATCCTAAGGGGTGAAAAAAAATGTTACAGAATGTATTCACTTGTTCTGCTGGAAAGAGTTGTCAGGCACATTGAAAAAACAGTTCAGAGTTGTCCTGCCACGGTGAGGGAGCGGGACCCTCGGCATCACACGGGGGATTTTGGGATTGCAGAAGTGCTCTGCTCATCCCTGTCAGTCCTGGGCTGGGCTGAGGGAGGCAGGAAGGAAAGGAGGGATGCTGCTCCCAGCCACTGACCTCACAGCTATTGAGTCTGTCTCACAAATAGAGGGTAAAAATTCCTGTTCATGATCGACAAACAAGGCCCTTCTTCCCCAGCTGCACTGTGTCTATTTTGTGCTTGTTTATTTTCCCCTGCTTGTGGTGTTTTTTGTGACGGTGTTCACAGGGGTTTTAGGATGAGGGAAGAGACAAGGATCTGACTCCATGTTTCAGAAGGCTTGATTCATTATTTTATGATATATATTACATTAAAACTGTACTAAAAGAATAGAAGAAAAGGTTTCATCAGAAGTCTAGCTAAGAATAGAGTAGGAAGGAATGATAAAAAATGTTTGTGGTGTGAACTCTGTGTCCGAGCCAGCTCGCTGTGATTGGCCATTAATTACAAACATCCAACATGGGCCAATCACAAATGCACCTGTTGCATTCCACAGCAGCAGATAATCATTGTTTACATTTTGCTCCTGAGGCCTCCCAGCTTCTCAGGAGGAAAAATCCCAAGGAAAGGATTTTCCATAAAAGATGTCTGCGACAATGTTGTTCTCTGGAGTCCTGTCCCTGATCACCACAGAGAACCCCTCTGTGGCTGCCTGCTTCTGCCTCTGCTGTACTGGGTGGGTTTAGAGAGCCAGAGAAAAAAAGGGTGGCTCACATCTGAGCACCTTTGGCACATTGAAATTCTACATGAAAGCTCACATTGCAGTTTAAGTACCAATTTAGTAGCTGCAATTTTACCTTGAAATTATGTTTAAATATTACTTTGTGCAGGTTCTATAAACATGTTTGCAGTTACTGTTCCACGCAACTACATATAGAAAAAAACATTGTCTATACCTGATCCTGGTGTTTGCAGGTCTGGTATTTCTCCTTAGTCTTGTCCATGCCAGTTTAGCTAATAAAAATGTTAATTTACTGCTATCCTCAGAGTAAGTCCTTTCTTGTCCTCATAATAGAGACAGAACAGAGGTAACACTAAACAGAAAAAGAACACAAAGGACATATTAAATAAAAGAACTAGAAAGAGATAGAAAAAAGTGAAACTTTTCTTGAGCAAAAGAACAAGCAAAAGAGATCAACACCTTGAATTATTTACAGAGGGCCAGTAACTCAGGTTCTTTCTGCCCAGTATACAAGTAGTCTGTTTATTCTGATAAAGAAGCAGCTTTTTATGTATATCAAACAACATGTTCAGAAAGCTTACAAAAAAACTCTATAGCCTCAAAGACAAATTCTTATCTGGATCATGGAGGAAAAGAAACTCTAGAAGTTAATGTGTGTGCCTCTCTGTCTGCACCAGCACCTCCTGAATAAAAGCATTCTTATTTTCATCCTGAGTTAAGATACACGCATATTAAAATAATATATACACCTACAAGCACACACACACACACACAGACATATTGAATCTCATATTTTCAAGCTGAATACTGCAGCAATTTATTTTAATATGAATGAAACTGCGACTCATGCTTGACTTGAGATTAATTTGAAAAAGAATTTCCAGTACCATGACAGGACTGCGGCATCGTAGCTGTTGTCTTGACCTACTTGACAGGTAAATCAGGTACAGCTTTGTTCCTCCAAGGTTATTCATTCCAGGGATAGGTTTTCTGTTTCGTATGCAGGCTTGCAAAACCACCCTTTGAAGATGTGGAGTTGTCTTGCTCTCTCTAGATGTTAAGCTTCCTTTAAACTGTGATGAAGGATAGGGAAAAGAGTTCTAATCACCAAAGAAATCCTTTAAAGCATTGATGTTTTCAGCTGTCAGATCACCTTGTAACAGCAGCAATGGAGAATTAAAACTCATGTCCAGTTGTCTGTGAAACCTTGGCTCTGCACAGACACCTCAATGTGACAATAAGAGGAAGCAAACATTGCATTGGAGCTGTTCTTGTGTCAGTCACCATAAAAAAAATTCTAGTGCTAATTTACTTAAAGTTACAACCTGATTCATTACTGATGGAGAAATAAAAAGTTAGAAAACAAAATATTTTATTATGTGCAAGTCTCTTAATAGAATAGAATAATCCAGCCAGAAACACTCTGAGACAGTAAATATTTGCAAGTTTGGATAATATGCTTGTCTTCATAATTGGCAGAATTGATCTTGCTGAGTGTTCACTTCACAATTCAGAATTATCCCTCACTCTCTCATATACACAGACCCCTTTCCTTTTCAGATTTGTACAGACAAGTAGCTTGTATAAAATAAAAATTCACTGCAGGCTAATTTAAAGTTTTATAATAATAGAGGGTGAGATTTTAGGTGGGGAAAATTAAAATCCCAAATTAATTCTCAATCCTCTTTTCTGGAACTATGCCTATTTGTCACATAGACTCAATAAATATGATAATAGCATTATATTGTTAGCATCTTAACAGACATTCTATTTTTTAAGCAAGCAATTCTATTTTTTAATGCAGAAATTCCTAAAATCGTTTAGCATACTTGATATCTGATCCAAGAAGAATTTTAAAATCATTTCACAAGATGCAAACTGAACAGCTTCTGTAATTTCACGCCTCATTCAAGTTTGCTTTATGTTATGCTGCCATTTCTACCTCTGAAAAGCAAGTGTTACAACATGGAATGGAACAGTGGCCCTTCAGGCTTTCTGTGGGCACTGCAATCCACACAGACACAAGACAGATGATTTAGTCTGGTCAAATGTCTTATGAGCTATTGTGCTTGTCCATCAAAACACCTGTCAGGTAATGGCATAGGAGAGTGAGTGATGATAGCAGAGACCTTTCAGGTCTGCTGCACATACCAAGGGCTGCTTCAGATGTGCTCCAGCCACTCAAGCTTCTTGCCTTATGAGGCATCAGGTGAATAAATCATGATTATGCTCTACGCAACAGTAAAGGAAAAATGTAGGAATCAACAATTACTTCAATTTAGATTATAGTATCTTGGGTTTTGTGTTGTTGAAATGGCTCCAGAGGTATTAAAGAGTCTTTTTTCCTGGCCCCATGACCGAAGAAGAAGTCAAGATTCCTCGGCTCTGGTTCTCAAGGTTGTTTATTTTCTCATATCTGTTACATTCTTTTTCTGACCTGCTGAGGTCTGTCTGGCAGGTTGGTTTGTGACACACTGACCACCCTTGGGGCGCTGTTAGATTTTTATGCTAAAAACTATGTATAGTTTATTTACTTAAATACTTAAATATAGTTTATTTATTTAAATACTTTATTTACAATAATTTTCCAATACCTATAACCTATGTTAGACAGTCTGTCTCTACTCTAAACCAATCTAGAAGTGCCACCATCACAGAAGAAGAAGGAGAAGGAGAAGGAGAAGGAGAAGGAGAAGGAGAAGGAGAAGGAGAAGGAGAAGGAGAAGGAGAAGGAGAAGGAGAAGGAGAAGGAGAAGGAGAAGGAGAAGGAGAAAGAGGAGAAGGAGAAGAAGAAGAAGAAGGAGAAGAAGAGGAAGAGGAAGAAGAAGAAGAAGAAGAATAAGAAGGAGAAGAAGAAGAAGAAGAAGAAGAAGAAGAAGGAGGAGGAGGAGGAGGAGGAGGAGGAGGAGGAGGAGGAGGAGGAGGAGGAGGAGGAGGAGGAGAGGACATGCCCAGATTCCTCCATCTCACCTCTTGACTCCCCATTCTAAAACCCCAAAATTCTACTTTTTCACCCTGTGAAAAATTCACTATCATTCTACTCAAACCCTTGTGGCTTGTAACTCCTCACACAAAGTTGGTAATTGTTTCCATGGCTTAAAATCAAAGGCACAGGTGTCTTTGACTCCGTGCCAAGGTCTCTGAGCCCCCTGTCAGGGTCTTGAGCCATCCAGGGCACTCAGAGGAATGTCCTGAGTTCCAACAATAGTACTGCTGAAATTTCAGCATTTTTGATCTCTACTCTCTGGCCAATAATTTTGCCTTTATTTGTCTTACCTCCCCATAGAGTTGGCGTCAGAGCAGAGGGACTTGTGTTGCAGGGCAGTGAAAAGTTTTCTAGTAAGCTTCCTTTGGTAATGCATGGGCATGGTTCTAGTAAGCACATACCATTATTCCAGAGCCAGGAAACTTGGGAGCACAACATCTATTTTACTGATGGAGTGCAAAGTCACATAGTAACCACAAAAGTCAAATAAAACATCTACTCCAGATGATTTATAATGGAGGAAGTTGTCCTGTGGTGGCTTTATGATGCTTGTATCCCCAATTGTCTGTGCTGCTTATGCTGGATATTTAACCAAATACCAAGTGAGGACAAACACTTACTCAATTTAAGTGAAAGCCTTACAAATATTTTTAAAATATTACATGTTATGGTGAAATAATACTTTCCACTTTTTGGAGGAATTTCTAAACAATATATTTTACTAAGCTTGGTACTAAAAACTGTTTATAGTCCAAACTTCATGAAGCCAGGTGCAAGGAGCTGCTTGCTTACACATCAGCATCAACTTCAAAGAATCCATTTGACCACTCAGAGGAACAAAGCAGGAGTAATTCCTAAGACAACCAAAGGCAATGGCAGGTTTTTTAGGAAGTGGTGTTCCTCAGCTAAGCTGTGTGAGGGTGGTTAATTCCTTCACTGCCCTGCAGCAGCAGGGGATGTGTACACAGCTGCACAACAAAAATTCTGCTTTGGTTGCTCAGTTCTGTCACTTTCTCAGTACAGCTGGCTATATTAAGCAGATTAATTAAGTTAATTAGGACATTTCATATGTGAATAGAAATGATGCCATGGCAATACTGCAATTTTATGTCTCTGTAGCATGTTTACACATGCTGAGGTTTAATGCTC
Source organism: Melospiza georgiana (assembly GCF_028018845.1). NCBI lineage: Eukaryota > Metazoa > Chordata > Aves > Passeriformes > Passerellidae > Melospiza > Melospiza georgiana. Next base: position 40,415,823 of record NC_080434.1, on the reverse strand, counting down.
ATCTTAAATAGAAATAAAGGTGGGTATCTGCTTAGAAAGGTATCTTCTTCTCTCCCCTGTCCTCAGGTACACTGGTCCATCCCTAATATTTGCCAAAACCAACAGCCAAGTTACTTCATCTTAGACTTATCAGGAGCGTGCTCACACTGATTTATTATTTCCATGGAGACTTGAAAATCAGACCCAGGATCCACATCCCCACATAATTCCACTAGCACAGCTCTGGGTACAGAGAAGCAAGAAAAAGTCAGTGCAAGGAGTAAAACCAGCCCTGTTTTGCATCAGTCAGAGTTTCCATGATCATCCCACTGCAGCCCAGGACACCAAAGGTGGAGCTACTACAGCTACTATCTCTAAGATTATCTACTTTTCACTGGAAAAGAAATATAACTTTTAGAGTTCAATAAGCTTAGAATTCCATTTCAAAGTATAATTCACAAAGAAATTCACAACAACAATTGTTTAGTTGTTCTGTCCTCACCACTCAGTAATTACCAGTTTAAAAAAAAAGTTTCTTTAATGTGAACTCCTGACAGCAAAAGCACAGGAGAACTAACATACAAAGTTCTCCTTGGCCTTATTGATTTCCCTGCAAAATATATAGTGAGGGCTTAAGTGATCATGAAGTGGAGCTGCAAAGAAGCCTAGACATAAAAGAGAACAAGCATAACATGGAAAACTACTGGAAGGAGCTTACAACTCTATACTGTGGCTGAGACTCAGTACAGGAGAGGTTCTTTGCAGGTGTGAAATGCTCACATGCTACAGAAAATAGAGAAAACAACACTGAGAGAACGATAAGCAAAAGGAGGAACACGTGAGAATTGGGAGGAAGTCAAAAATAAAGAATAAAGGAAGTTGCAGGAAGAGAAATGGCAAAGTGAGAAGCAGGGGGAAAAGAAGTGATGGGTTGCAACTCTGTAATGAAATAAAGATGGAAAGAAAAAGGAATCTTTGAAGCCTGCAATTAAAACCAATGCATAAACGTACTTTTTAATTGAGATTGATTGAAATGATTGCTTAGGCCTAGTTTTTTATTAAATATTGCTGTGGAACCAAGTTTGTTTTGTACTTTTTTTCACTTCTTTGTTGGTTTTGAAAAAAATTATTTGGGACTTTTAAATTAGCATTTAAATATTATTTGATCATTAGCATTTAAATATTATTTAAATGCTTATCATGTATATCCAAAGCAACCAATAGAGATAATAACTAAGAGCTTCTTAAATTTTCTGACATTTAAAAGTGCACATAATGCAGAGGCTTTATGGAATGCTGATAAATTTCCTTGACCTACTGCTGAAATTTGAATAAACATATCATTATGGGCTTTAAAATGGGGTTTTTATGTATAGTAGCACATTAGGACCTGATGTGGTAGGCCTTAAGTAGCCTATTAGAAAATCTTTCAGCTTGCAGACAATTCCAGCTATTGTGGGGTCACTGAGGGTTAGCAATTTATTCCTGAAATGAATGGGAGTTGTGTCATTGATTTAACAGAACTGGTAAAGACATTTTGCTTTTTCATTTTTAATAGCTCTTCTGGAAAGCACACTGTATGAACAGAAGCCTCAACCTTATTGGAAATCTAGCTGTGGTGCAGTAAATCCAACATTTACATGGATTTCTGACCCCAGAAGCACTGGGAACACAGTGTGATACGCGTTCTAAGTTTATCTACGTCTTTTGCCTCAAACAAACTGGGTGAATTCAGTGAAAGAAAGAAAATCAGAGAACATCAAATTATCAAATTCTTCTATGGAATGGGTACTAGCAGAAAGCATTTCCACTTCCAAGCAAGGAATCAAAGTACCTCAGTCACTTCAAACAGCCAAAAAATGTGATGGCATCCACTTCCAATATATCCTAGTATAGGTATACACAAGCAACACCCACTAAATAACTTTGAGCCATATTTTAGTAAGTAGGAATCTGATATTTTAGGAATCATAAAAAGAAATTGGTTAGTTTTGGTAAATGAGTTCATTATAATTTATAACTCTATATTGGTGAAAAGTATAATTTTATTAGATCTCACTTCTCTGACATCTTACAGCCCCCTGAAATTGAAAAAAAAAGAAATAGCAGGTAAGAATATGCTTGCACTAAACCACTGAAATTATAGTCCACTTTGTAGTTTAATAGCTATCTTGTTGTTAACTTTGAAATTTTTATGATTCTGACAGATTTTATCTATAATAGCATAACATAACATGTGATTAATATACAATAAAATACAAAACTGCTGCATACTATAACATAAATGCTATTCTTGGAGAATTGATTTCAAATCTGAAGTAGTGATTAGATGTTCTTTGCAGAGCCATGGCAAAGGGATGACTCCCTACTAGAGAGTATGAGAGGTGATCTGCAGGGTGAGCTGGCAGTGTGGCAGAACAGGGACACAGCAGCAATGTTTACTCAGAAAGGGCTGTTACACACTTAAAAGGTCACGAATGGGATTGGTATGGAATAACAAACTTGTTCACTGCCTCATTTACCTCATTGCCATTTCAGAAAAAAAAGCCTTAGATAAATATAGGCAAATTTCTTACAGCAGTCAAAAAGTATTCATTAAAATGTGAAGAAACAGTGGAGAATAGGAATGGATTGGAACAAGTGACACCAGAGTGGTTAAGTGTTTTACTGAAACAGGAGCTTTGACAGAAAAGACAGATAAAAATCTGACTGAACCATGAATTTAAGCTCACTGACAGCCTCAGGGTGGGTTCTGCTTGACCCCTGTGTAAGATAAATAGGGACTGTCCCTGTAGCCTCAACTTCCAAAGTGAAGAATTTTCCTACACAGACTTGTTCACAGTCAGACTTTTTGTACCCAGAGTTGAAGGGTGCCAGATTCTGTCATTTGCCTTTTTCTCTCTACAATTAATATATTAATGATATTATATTAATGATATTTGGTTATATAAATTATAACATATAGATGATATGATATATTATTTTTATGTATTTTTGCAATACATACATTTCAGATTGCAATCTGCCTTGTTAAGCCCACAATTCTCCATATCATCCCTTAGCTGTGGTTAAAACAAATGATTAATTTGACATTTTCTGGAAAAATACTCTAATTTGTCAGAATAAGGGAGTCTGAATGCAGAAAGTAAACAAATCCAGGAAACTGCCAAGAAATCCATTATTCCATGGATTTTTAATGTTGATTTGTACAATGTACTTTTGCTTTTAAAATAATGGTATATTTAATTATTTTTATCTTTTAATTTAAGAGCCTGGAATAGAAAGTTGACTCTTTCTTCTGGACACTGCAACAACTGAGACCATTCACCTCCTGTACAATAATTTACTTGGTCATAAATAATAACCTGACCATTGTTTTGGACATGATGAGAAAATATGTGTTAATAAAGAAACTGTCAGAAGCCACATATATTTATTTAAGGACTTTTGTTTGAACTGTGAACACATTTGAAGTACTGTGTGGGTACCAGAAGTGTTTTATTCAAGAGGGTCATCAAAGGCTCTTATTGAAACACACTTCTGTCTTAAAGGCACTCTATATGATAAAAGGTAAAGACTGAAACAGAAATCAGCTTTAAAATTTTCTGTGGTACCATATCCTTGAATTGAAATTCTGTAAAAAATTTTGGAATTTCTCATATTTATATATCAGAAATATCAAATAGATGCATGACAGTGCAGTCATCTAAAAAAAGGGAGTTGTTGTGCACTAGTGCTTCATAATTTTTAAAGAGAAATAGTAAAATCTTATAAACAAGTGGTAATTGAACAGCTTACATCATTTGCTATTGGATAATTTCACTGTGCAGCTTATTTAAAAACTAGGGAACCTTGTGAAAGAAAATCAACTTTTTTTCCCAGTTTGAACAAGCTGATGATAGGTGTTTATATGGCAGGATTAATCACAGATGTTTTGTGCAGAATACAAAATTAAATAAATAGTTTTCCTTGGATAATTTTTCATAATATTTATCTTTGCTATATATTTGAAACATGAAAGTTTGCCAAGTATAACTTTTGTTTCTCAATTGTCTTTTGGGATACTTTTAATATTATTGTCTAATTTAGAATAGGAAACTTCACCCTTTTTTCAGCATCTATGGAATGTTTTTAAAAGTCAGTACAGTATGCGTTGTCTGTGCATGCAAACAGAAATAACTACCTAGGGAACATAATCATGGCAAAAGGTCATGTTTGCCCTTTATTTGAAATACTTTTAGACTGTCAAGTGGTTTTGAAGTCACTCAATACCAGAAGTCAAGGAAAGCAGTTTGTTTTATCAACATGAAGATATTTTGAGTTTTCTGAGATGGAATGGTGTTTCCTTCTGCATTTTAATTGAGATTTCATAAAATCCCTGTTTTAGTGTAACTGGCAAGGGTGTTTAAGCTGCACTACACCACAGTATCCACCTGAGACACAAATGTTTTAAAAATCTGAAAGACCCATATGAGGCCCTTTCTCATCCTCTTTCCCCTTCTGTCTTCAAAAGGCAAATCATCATGAAAGCTGAGACTATAAACACCTCCATATACGTGTGAAAACAGTAAGGGTGCACTGAGAGATATAAATATAACCCATATATACCATAAATCAGTTTTAATTTTCATGCTGTTTGTTCTATTGACACAAGAAGAACTTTAAAGTTGGATGTGGATACAGATTGCAGGCACATTTCCTATAAACAAATGGTTTTGTATAAAACCAGAGGTGATTAAAAGAAAGAAGTCTATCTGAGTTTTAGAGGCTTTGGAATAGATATTTTCAGATTATTTTATTGTACAGTCCATCTGAGTTATTTTAATTTAAAAGACCTAAAACATTTGTTCCTATCTGCAACCTATTGTCTAGTAATAAATCCCATAAACTGTGCTTTTCTATGTAAGTTTTTATACTGAAAACTCCCTTATAAATCAGATCCCCAAATCTCTTGCATCTTTGAATTAAAGAAAAAAAAAAAAAACAAAACCAAAACAAGTCAAAACCAACCTATTTCTGAAGGGCTGATGAAAATCATGCCATAAAAGACTGTATGAACATGAACAAGTTTTTAATAAAAAGTATTAAAATAGCATTGTTTTTGTAAATTCCACATATCTGTTTTCAATCTAAGAACTGAAAATTCTCAATTAAATAATGAAATGGAAAATTAATATGTCTTGAAACTGTAAAAGGAGCATGAGTCCAGAGGGACCAGAGTTAATACAACGTACCAGACTTTGTGAACCATGGTTAGCTGAGAGAACCAGGAGTGCAAATTGCAAAATTATAGCTAATATGAGGAGATGGCCAACAAGAATATGCAGAATTGGGTCCACGTCTAAGGTGCTGCATTTTATTTGAGACCAGATTTCTGGAAAAACCATGCTACACATTAAATTTTGATGCACTATAAAAATCAATTACTTTAATTACTCAAGGAAACTAATAATTATTAAACCCTAGTTCTTCCGTTATGCCTTTTCCTTTTTTTTAGGGAAAAAAAAAGAATTACAATATCTGACTTGTTATGCTAAGAAATATGTGTATTTAAATGAAAAAAAAATTAGAAAAAAACGTAAATGTTCAGCCTGGGTGAACATTCTCTTAGTCATTATCTCAAAATTAGTATAAAGACTAAAAAACTAAAATAGCTTATTAATGGACTGAGACTCCTTAAACTTTTCATAATGTGAGTCAGGTGCATAGAATCTTTTGAAAAACCTCACTAAGTAACTCTCTGCATCTTTAGGCACTTAAGTGTCTTTCCCTACTCTGCTCTCGTCAATTGATTTCAATTAGGGTGCTGGAACTCAGAAATATTGTGATTTCTTCACAGATATAAGAACAGACTACCTGTACCTGGGTGGGCACTGCCAGGGATGCTGCACACAGAGGACTCTGCTGGACAGGGTCCTGGCCCATCTTGTCCAGACTCTGCTTTTGACAAGAAAGTCGGAACCAGGTGACTTTTGAGAGCTCCTTGAACAATTGAACAATCCAATGTTTCTATGAAGAGATTGTTTCAAATTCACTTGAAGATACACAGGAATTTAGTGGGTGAAATCTGACTTTTAGTGAGAGAAACTACTGCATGTTGCAAAGGTTGTGCTTTCACTTCTATGCAGCTTTTTAAACTAGGGGGGCCCAATTTCACAAAAGGGGATGTCACTGTCATATTTTCTGGAAAAATCCCCTTGCCAGGATTTCTCTCCTGGGAAGATGAGAAGCCTCAGAGAAGGGGGAGAACAGTGCTATCTCATTTGATTCTCCTGTGTTTTGCTGCTTTGGAATGTGGTTGGAGATTGTTTATCCAATATGTGAATTGTTTTTACTTAATGATCAATCACCATCCAGCTGTGTCAGGACTCTGGAGAGAGTCACGAGTTTTTTCATTAGTATCTTGTTAAGCCTTCTGTAAGTATCCTTTCTCTATTCTTTAGTATAATTCTAGTATAATATCATATCATATCATATCATATCATATCATAAAATAATGAATTAGCCTTCTAAAAACATGGAGTCAGATTCATCATTTCCTTCCTCCCACGGGGAACCCTGAAAACACCACAGGGGAAGTCAATAATACCCTTACCATTGCTTTTGTCTAGAAAGTTTAAAGGGATATGAAGCCAAAGAGAAAGCTGAATTTGCTACAGGTGATAGGAGCTACTGCATTAGCTGGGAACAAAGCAATGAAAGGATGGGAAGAAAACCATAGTTCTTCCCCCTTATAACGGTGCAGCACCATCTATGTGCCATGAAGGTAAATGATATTGTTGTTTGGGCTCAACACAGATTTTGGGGCTCAGTGGATTCCAATACCTAGGCAACAGCTTCATTCCAACAATATTGTGAACATTATTGACAGGAACTGGCTCTATTTCTGCACTTTATGAGAAAAATTCACTGTATCTCCTTTTTTTTTTTTTCTTTTCCTATTTTTCCATCTTTCCTGAAAAGAAAAAATCCTAATTTTTAACTCCTATCTAAAGTTTCATCCTTAAGGATTTTGTACTTGTAAACAAAACGACTAAAAGCTGACAGTTGGAAATGTCATGTCTGCTGTCAACCATTCATGAATAATTGACACCAAGATTACCCAGGGAAAGCTGCAATTATCCTGACTCATTAACATATGAACTAAGCCTGGTTTTGTTCTGCAGTTGTAGGATTTTCCTTCAACTCCTTGATGCAGAAGGTAAAAAAACCCCAGCGGGAGTTTGCTATACAAAGAGTAAGTCTGAATGAATAAACAAAACCTCAGAACTATGAAGACATATTAGAATTTCAAGCAGTGTTTTGTTTAATCTTGTATGTACCATTTTGCTACTCTGCTATTTTACAGGGGATATCACTGTGACAGATTTGTGTGCTCGCCTACGGCTTGGAGAACAGCTTTTTGCAAATAGAGGTGTCAATGGGAAGATCTTCTTACCCATGTTCATATTTCCATACCCAACCAGCTGAAGGTGTCTTATCAGAAAGCTGAAATGGTTGGTGTTCAATCAGAATTTAAGCAAGCTGAGTTGTCTGGATGATAACAGCATCAACAGAGTGATTTTTTTTAAACGAAATTCCTATTTTTTTTAATAAAAAAAGGTCTTAACTTGATTTTAATACTAAGTTTAGCAAATCAGCATTAACCCCTGAAACAAGCAGGCAAAAAAAAGTAGTCAGGAATTTCACAAGCCAGGAAAAACATGTAAAGATATAAACTCCAAATATTTACTAAGATAATGGAAATTACTAATGGCTGCTCCCATGTATGTTAAATGCTTTCTCACAACCTATACAATAAGAGAGAAACAAAATTTTTTGTAGGTAGGGTAGCCCTGAGTTCAAGGATAGGATCTCAATTAAAATTATTTTCTTGAAAAAAAAAAAAGCCCTTTGAACTGCACGTTGAAACCATGAATCTCTTTCCCACAAGTAATTACCATTTTGGATTCCACTCACTGCTGGTCCTATTGCCTTTAGAAGCACAGCATATATTGGAGGCCATCATATCAATCTACAGAGTTGAATTATAACTTCTTTGATATAACAGGCTCTCTTTGACAGTCACACATAGTCAAAGTCACTGTTCAGAAAGGATAACCAAGCTATTGCCTCTCAAGTGTAATACACTTCATTAAAATGCAAGTCATTTCTTAAAATGCACATTCACTGAACTCCAACCCTTCATAAATCTTGTAACATTTCATTTCACAGCTTTGAAATCTTTAAATTTGGGGCTCTGGTAACTTCCTGCATAATCTTAAAACACATATAAATTTCCCATTAGAAATTTTAGTATTTTTCTTCCCTTTTGTACAAAAATTGCCAGAGAAAATGACAAACAGTTTGGAATCTCTTGCCTATGTGATCCTTGCAGCACACCTGTCAAAAGTAATTATTAGACACTGGGTCTTCTGATGTTGTTGAAGACTTTTTGACATTCGCCCAAATTTTCCATCTTTCAATTCCATATCTTTGTTCTGGTTGATAATGTTTTGGAAAAAAAAAATTCTTTTTTCTAGGTTTATAGGTAATTTCTTTTATGTGGTCTTTATATGATTTTCATTCCCCCTTAGAAAATCCAAAACTATCCATCTTAATGCAAACAGAGAAAATAAACAAAAGGTGTAAAGGAGTGTAAAATGTGTATAAAGATTAGGGGAATTATGAAGAAACAGAGGCCAGCTCCTGAAGTTTCCTCTCCATTTTTGCAAAAACAGTATTTGAAACTTACTGCCAAAAAAATTAGAAATAACAAAGACAGATGTGTCCAAGGCCAGCCTGGCTGGGGCTCTGAGCAGCCTGGTCTGATGGAAAGTCCCAACTAACAGCAGGGAACTTGGAACAAGATGGTCTTTAAGGTCCCTTCAACCCAAACCATTCTATGATTCTGTGATATCTACATCATCTTCTCCAATAATTTTATATTTTTATCCAAATCCTTTTTAATCTCTGAGTATTAATGTGGTATTCTTGCTTCTTGCTCTGCATAGAGTTCCTCTGGTGTCACATACAATAGCCTATTCACTGTCTTTTCAAAATACAATGTGAATCTGATAACAGATGACTGCTCAGATTTTCTTCTTTGAGAGGGTTCAGCATTAAACAATATAATACATATTACTGTATTGTTAAAATTGTGTATAATGTACTGCATTCAGAACCCACAATTCTCAAGGAGCAGGGCAAGCCTATTTAAAAAAAACCAAAAACCACATTTATATTTATACCCACGGACACATAATGCTGCAGTGATCTAAAGCAATAATCAGTTTATATAGCTGAATACAATCATGCATCATTTTTGCCATAATCAACAGAAGATAATCAATCTCATATAAATATGTGCAAAAATCATGTGTGTAAATGATATATAAACATTTATAAACCTCTTATAAACAAAAATAAACTGTTTTCACGGAGTTTGTTTGTATAACCCATTTGATCTCTCAGCATTTTTCTTGTATTCAATCAGAACCAAAAAATCCTCAGCAGATATTTCTCAGAAATATCTAAATTTGCCTTTTATTGTGACTGATTATTGCTGATGTTCAGGAATACGTACACCCACAAACCCAGCCTCAGCACAGAAGCAACCTTGAGGGTGGCTTTCCAACCTCTGGAATTTAAATGCCTCTCTCTGTGGAGACTCAGAACAAGATGAGAACTGTAAGTGAAGATTAAAGTGGAGCACAGAGACATCCCTTATTCATGAGCACTCACATATGTGATACTGTAGGTCGGCAGAGTGAGTGCCTTTCACCACACCAGCCCTGTGATTCTCTTATTTCTTAAGAGCCAGACACTGGATCCCACCTTTTAAAGTGGTAATTTGCATATAGTCTAATTGTCCTCTTGAAGTAGTGAACCTTTATTGGGGTAACATTGACTAACATGGCCCATTTTAAGGGACTGTTTTTCCAACGTGGAGGCAGTGATTTACACAGAGAGCAGTCTGTCGCAAACATCTTTTATAAAAAATCCTTTCCTTAGGATTTTTCCTCCTGAGAAGCTGGGAGGCTTCAGGAACAAAATGCAAACATTGATTATCTGCTGCTGTGGAATGCAACAGGTGCATCTGGGATTGGCCCATGTTGGATCTTTGTAATTAATGGCCAATCACAGCCCCGCTGGCTTGAAAAGAGAGTCCAAGACAGAGCCTTTGCTATCATTATTTCTTATTCTATTCTTAGCTAGCCTTCTGATGAAATCCTTTCTTCTATTCTTTTAGTATAGTTTTAATGTAATATATATAATAAAATAATAAATCAAGCCTTCTGAAACATGGAATCAGATCCTCATCTCTTTCCTCAACCTGAGACCCCTGTGAACACTGTCACAGCAGTCACTGGCTTTTATTTAACACAAGAGCACACTAAGAGTAAAAAAACAGAAAGCAGAGTGTAAAGTCCAACTTGGAGGCTGCAGTAAAGCTGACAGTACAGTAGAAAAGACTAATCAGTACATAAGAGATTCAAGGTTTCCAGCAATTAATTCTAACAGGAACTGAGCATATTAAGGGGTCTTGGTCAAATCCTAGGAGGTTTGAAAAAATTTAACTTAATTTTTGCCTTCCACTGAGAGTTGGCCAGAGTCCAGACCATCATTGTATGGGGAGAATATAAAATCCCCTTGCACTATTTTCTGTAACTTATTAAGCATATGCTAGACACCTATGGGAAAAAAAAAAAAAAAAAGGAAAAAACCTACTGAACACAATTTGTTGATCACAGAAGGAGTACCTGTTCTTCTTGTCACCCCATTTTTTCAGGTGGTTTAGCTCCTCTTTTTCTTAGTAATTTTCTTAAGTACTGGCAAACTCAAGATGTCAAACATCACTTTAATTTTGTCATGCTAGCACATTTGCAGCTATGTTCCTGTCACTTTTGAATTCCATCTTTCAATCAGAAACACTTCTGATTACTTACCAGCAGCATAATTTTACAGGCTCAGTAAAAAAAAAAAAAAACAAATTAATTCCACATCAAAATGATAGTACACAGCATTTCTAAGAGAATTATTATTTTTACTGGCTTCAGAGGCAAATAGATACATATCTTGTGTTCAAGAAGATTATATTATGAAGGCAAATAATTTGAGTATGGCCAAAAATATTTCAGTTGTAACTTGTGAACAGAACTTGAGTGACTCTCTCAGTGCCCTTCTTTTAGGACAATGAAATGGTCAGAGCTCCACAGACTCTCTCACAGGCCACAGCAGAGCTAGAAATGATTGCTGATCATTACAGAATCACAGAATATTTTGAGTAAGAAGGGACCTTAAAGAACATTCAATTCCAACCCCACTGCTGTGGGCAGGGACACATTTCACTAGACCAGCTTGATCAAAGCCCCAGCCAACCTGGCCTTGAACACTTCCCAGGATGAGATATTCCTTAGTTTGATATATAAAAAAAATATATTTTCCTCAATGTCTTTAGCTTAACTTAATATAAAAATGTCTCAACATTTTTAAGGTTGTGTGATCGCCTGACGGTGAAAGAAAGGAAAGCAATGATCTCCGGTGTACCCAAACATGCTGCTTCCTATTTGTTGCATCTTTCCCTGTTCCTTTCCATTTGTTCTCCAAATCCATCACTGGCTTTTATTTCCACAGGCTGGCTGTGGAACTGTCTGTCAGAAACCTTTATGGTCATAAGGCACTGCTCTTGGAACCACTTCACTTTCCTCAACAAGAACTTTTTGCCTTGCTCCTCAAAACCCAAACAGACCTTTAACATCATATAAAAGAAATTAAATGGAGTTGTGTGGATAAACAAGAGGTACATTTCATTCCAAGGACTATTACTCCTTCCTAATTCCTTCAAGAACACACATGGAATAATCATTTATATGAGAAAGAGGTTTTGGGGATTTTTTGTGTTGTTGGGGTTTTTGGCTTTGTTGGTTTTTGGGGTTTTCTTTTCATGAAATACCTTTCTGGATATGAAGAAGAGGATGAATTCTCCTGTTTTCTTTCTGTATAAAGTGTCAATTGCTTGCAAATTTTAGTGTCTCCATACCATCAGAAGCAACAAGTGTTGAGTGCCCTTTTTCCTGGACCTTGCATCCTTAATTTACACAATCTTACTTTTTAGACTCTTTCTTTTAATAATTTCTTTCCCTTCCACTATTCTGTAGGCTCTGGGAATCCACAAAATCAGATGGTTTTAGGAAAGCTGTAAAAGGCAGGCCCCAGAGACAGCAGAACTGTGATTAGAGCTAAGCAGCAGCCATGAGATTGGTCAGCAGAAAAAGTATTTAAAAAGTAGAAAAAGCAAGGACAAATAGAACAATGGTCTGTGTATTAATGCTTGTCTAGAATAACTCTCTAAGCTGCAGAAAAGTTTATCTAGCAAGATATTAGGAAGGTTGAAGCTTAATAATGGAGCTCTGTGCATTGTGTTTAAGGCTCACAAGCAGGTATTGTATTTGAAATAAGCAAGCATTGTTTTAACCAAAGGTACCTGTGCTTATAGTGGTTGGGTAGAACTACTGTCAATGTGCTTTTGCTTTGTGTGATTGGGCAAAAAACTTATAAAGTGAGTTGTAATATTAAGTTTTTTTGGTCTGCCTGGGATGTGAGCTGGGATGTCTGCTGCCTGGATGTGAGCTGGTGGCGTCTTCCCATTGTCATAACCATTTAATGAGAGTGATGCTGGAAAATGAAACAGCTCAAGGCAGTTCCACAGCAGCCCCATCCCGTTTGTGATTTGTACAGAGACCCCGGCTGGCAAGTTTTGCTAGACCTTGCATCCTTAATTTATGCAATCTTACCTTTTAGACTCTTTCTTTTAATAATTTCTTTCCCTTCCACTATTCTGCAGGGTCTGTTTGGTTAATTTGGATCATTCCAGTTCTCCAAAAGGGAGCACAGTGAAATCATAGATGCTTGACAGGACCACTATCAAGGTCCATTTTTAGTGGGAACTGAAAAGTAGATAATCATCTTCCTTTGGCATTGCATTCTAATAATTTTATCAACTACCGGACTAACATTTTTCTTTTAACTTCTTCTAATGGCAATAGAGGGTGCTTGCTGTTAATGCTGGTATCTTTTGGGATCTGCAGTTTCTGTATGACTTTATTTTTCTTATTAAATGGAAGCTACAGATTTTATATTTTCTATGTGCTCATTCATCTAAATGTAAGTTAAAAAAAACAAAATGCATTTATTTTTTTTCATATATTCCCTGTTTTCCAGATCTGCAGTTATCTGCAGAACTGTGGATGAACAGATTTATCAAGTAAGCATACAGCAAAAAGTCTAAGAGGAATGTATGATATATCCAAAAATGAAAATCAGTTTTCTCCTTCTTGCTCTTACTCCAACTGCAAAATGGAATACACATTAATGTGTTACAATCTAATTTATATTCTTTTTAAATTATAATCAGGTTCCAGGGTTAGTCTTTCATAGTATAGATTTGAAAAAAGAAAATAATTCACGACTCCAATTTCCCTTTATCTTATTATATTGATAGTAGAGAGATGGGGCTGCTCAAGCATTACAAAGTCATTTTATGTTATTTTGCTGAGGTTATTGTTGTTTTATTATTAAATTATTTCTTCTACTGGGTTTTCTTAAATATGATGATTCATATCCTTAATACATTAATGGATCACTGTATAGAAATATCTGACCAGAGCCACAGGACTGAATTATGTGTGAATAGATGAGGACACAGCTTAAGTACACAGAAGAGACTCAATCCACAGCATAAGTATAAATAAAATTTAAAAAAATAATAATCTTAAGGATATTAGAGCTCTTATTTTCCTAAGCTACAGTGATTCTAGGTCATACTAAAATTGCAAAATAGCAACAAAAAAAAAAAAAAAGCCTTGTTATACCTAGATGGAAACATCGATATTTTAGAAATATCTAAAATGTAAAATATATGGAGTTTTGCAATATTGGCAAAAAACAAGACCAAAATCTGATTGAGGCCTCTTTACAGGTTGCAAAAGAAATATCTGTCCTAATAGTTTTCCATTTCTCTTCTTTTTTCAGTTAAAGAACCTTTCATTTTTTGAAACCAGCATGCAAGTCACTTCTCATCACATGGAAATGCATTTGGAGATTGTGTTTTTGGACATGTGTTATCTACAGCATCAGGCATCAAATATGGAGAGGTTTATTACTTTCATTATTAAGAGTACAGGACTTGGGTGGAGATGGTGAAGAGCACATAAGCAGCAGTTATGGGAAATAAAAGCATTATTGCCTTCCACTGAAATGCAGACAGGGCTGGATCACTGAGAGAAGGGAAGATTGAAAGTTATACCAGACTAAGCCATCAGGCAAAAACCTTGCAGTTCATGGAAGGATTTGGGTTGGAAGTGAACTTATAAAAACCCCATTTAGTTACAGATTCCCTGCCATGGACAGGGACGCCTTCCACTAGAACAGTTTGCTCAGAGCTCCATCCAACCTAGCTTTAAACACTTTCAAGGATGGGGCACCACATTTTCCATGGGCAAGCACCTCACAATTCTTGCAGTACAGGTCAGTAGTTCCCAGGGTTGGTCCTTCTTTCTTCCTTTCTTTAGTATGGGTACAATGTTCCTCCCTTTTACAGTATTGAACACACAAATCAAGAGGATGGAAGAAGAAATTGATAGGCACCAGTGTTCTGTGTAAATAATTTTCAAAGCATATGTGAACATCCTGGAGTCTTTGCCAATGAGTATTGCAATACTGAGTAGGAAATTAGCTATTTGGGGGTAAATCTTCTCAACTCCTTTTAAATTTATTATTTTTCAGCCTTTTTATGCAAATTTGTATATAGTAAATTTTAAACTGCATAGTGGTTGGTCAGAAAGGAGATACAGAATTATTTCATTTCCTTTGAGACAAATTTGTTTGTTAAGGGTCCTTTTCCTCTACATGAGGTTGTGTGATTGTAACAAAAAGGATCTGAAAAAATAAGAAGAAACAGTATTTTATAACTCGCAGCAGAGGACTTGTGGTTCATCATTTCTGAAAACCCGGAGTTGATAATAAGCCAATTTTACTTCTAAAATCAAAAGGGTAAATAAATGATGTGTATAAAAAACCATGTGGAAAAGTCTGATACTGCAAATGTCTAATCACATGGTTTCAGCAGGAGGTTAGGAATATAAATAGGAGTTAAGAACCCCTGCTGAACCTGGAGCGTGGTTAACTTTATATACTTGAGTAATATTTAAATCAATGGGAATTCGATATAATATTAAGTAATCTTATATTTAAAGGAATAATGCTGAGAATATTCTTCTCGGTTATGTGCAGTTACTTACACATCATTCAATATCCTTTTATTTTCATATAACTTAAATTCACATTTCAGTTTTCCTTATGGTTTGATGAACTACATAAATGTTTGGTTTATTGATATTCTGTGAATAATGAGGTCCGCTGGTACATTCTTGTAACTGATAAAATACCCGCAAGCTCCACATTTATTCAACATAATATATATTTTGGATTCTGAGTTGCTAAATGTAAGAAAATTGATCCTAATTATATCTGAAAATAATGAGATCACTTAGTAGTAACAATTAATTGTAGTAAGTAAAAGTATTTGTTTGACATGTCACACTATTAGTTTTTAGTGGTATAAATCCATCTTATTTTACCAATTCACTTATAATGTTATGGTCATAATATATATAAATAGTTCCCATATCAAAATGCATAATTTTATTAATGTATATTTATTGCTCATTTTAAAATTAATACAATATTCTTTCTGCGTTTGACTAATTTATATTCACAACTATTAATACTATATTATATTTTTACATATACTAATTACAGTAATATATAAACAGATGCAGAAAACCTCTAACCTGTTATGAGAATGGAGAAATGCCTCACTCTTTTCATCTCAGTCAGACTAAGTAAGGGTGTCCATGGTTCTGAATCCTGAATGGGAAATAAAGGCTTCAGGTAAATTCAGGTTTCAAAGCCTGAAGCCAGTTACCTCTACGCCAATATAATCTCTGGGTGATAGTTTTGGTGATAAATCTCTGGTAACTAATAAATATACCAAGCATGTTTTATATATGAAAAGCAGTGCTGCTTTATTTTGAGTGCTACTTTAATTTGAGGAGTTTGGATAGGAAGAAAGGTCCTCCAACTTTCAGGCTGCAGCAGACCTCTAGCTTGAAGTGTCCAATCATTGATATTGAGAGCATCTTCAAACCACCACCGAAAGAGAAAAAAAAAATCTGATCTGTTTGCTATTGATAAATGATATTTTTCAAATGTGTTTGTGTGTGTGCATGTGTGTTCTTATTTTCTGCACAAAACTTTGACACATGGCAAGCCAGGCTGTTTCACAAACACTGTATCTATGGACAAAGGAAACAATGAAGGAAATTAGATGGCACAGTTGTAGCATGGCATATTAAAGTCTCTTTTAACTTACAGCTTTCAATTTTACACTTGTAAAAAAAAAAAAAATTTCATTTTACACTTGTAAAATGTTCTCATACAGAAAGATGCAATGAATATGCAGATTGTGAGTATCATATTTCAGATGTGAGGTTCCTTGCAGCAGAATATGTTTCTTTAGTAGTCTATAAAACTTTTAAAATATTTAGGCTGGGCAGACAGTGTTGTCTAAAGTTACCCTTTTTTATCCAAATCATCCTCTTAGTCAATCAAAAAATAACTGTTTTCTGTCACTTTGAAATTTTCAAAACCTTACACTGAATCTTATGGTACAGAAACATTCCAAGGCAGGTGACCCACTGCTTTTCCAAGGAAGAGAATTTACATTAATAATTATAGCTTATAACTACTTTTGCCTCTAAAATGTCATAGATAAGTGAGAAATGACATTTTAGTCTATTATAAATAATTCAGAATATAAGGCACCAGAAGGCTGCTACTAATGCTTGATCTTGTACTAGATATAAAGTGGACAACCTGTAACAGCTGTAGCATTATAATAATATTTTATTTATATTATAATATTTATATATTATAATAATATTATAATTATAATAAATATATCTGCATTTTCACTCAAACATAAAGCAGGTAAATAATAAAGCATGTAGTGACTTCTCTAACAGTTAATTAAGAGTATCATTATGACCCACTAACCTTTGGAATACCTGATAGCATTAAAACAATCATGTTATCAAGGCTGCATCAGAGACTTCGTTTTGTAGCCTTTAGGTAGAAAATAAGAGCAAATTGGTGTGTCTTTACTATTGATTTTAAACCCTACATATCAAGGAGGTGCTACCCATAGGAGGTGTACAGAGTTAGCAGTCTCAGAATGGTTAAAGCAATGATCTGATTTTTATTTAGCACAATAATTCTTTGTGTGTCTTAGGCACTGCTGTCCTTTCATTTGCAGCGCAGCTTTAATTCTGATCGGACAGTTTTAATTTTTCATATAAGAAGTTCAACACTATATCATCCATGTGTAACTGCAAATGTCACAAGCATTTAAGGGCCAAAAAGGTATTGTCATCCTATTGATTTTATTTTTACCTTTTTAGAGAAATCTGGGACAAACTAAGAAAAAAGCTATTAATTCCAATCCATAATTATTCTCAGGTATTAACAAAACTACTTAACTGTAGTAAAGAGTTTCAAATATATTTTAAAATCTCTTAGCCACCAGAAATAAAAAAGTAATATATGGAAAAGAACTGATTTAACAGAAGTCAGCCTGGAAGCCCATTAATAATTTCTGCCTCCAAATGTGTCTATAAACACTAAAATCAGTAAAATGCCACTGTAAAAACCGTAACAGAGAAGATAAGCAAGAAGGATATCAAAAGAAAATTCACAAAATGGGAATATTTTTTTTCAAAAGTGTTTGTTAGTTTAGTTTTCAATATTACCACTTTCAGTGGTGACTCATAACATCAAATGCAGCAAAATGCATCTATGACAGAAAAATTAATATCATTTCAGGCCAATTGAATGTATCAACTTAGTTATCCAATAACAAACTACAAATAACATTTCTCAAAATCATCAACTTTCATAACTTTGAGTCAGATTACCAGAGCACCACTTTTCACCTGATCTCATTTTTCTCTTGCAATTATTGTTAATCTTAGAGAGATTTTTTTCTTCATTTTTAGGTTTAGGATATTGTATTTTTGAAGCAAGGTAGAGCTACATGATATGGAATCTTGCCAGCTTCTGATTTACAATAAAAATGTTAAGAATATTGGACTGTAATATAATGATAAGATTAAACTGTGAAACAGGTTTGATTATAAAAGACCTCATCTGACAAAAAGGTAATCCTGATGTGAAATATCATATATTATGGCTGAGAAGAAATAATAAACCAACTTTTACATATACTAAAAGTTAAAATATTCAATTATATTTTAGAAGACATTCTTATCAGTGAAACACACTTGTTCTACCAAAATAAAAGTTGCATAATTGGAAATGAAAAAGTTATAGCTGTCAAGAAAAATGTCCTTCAACTTTTTCCAAGGTGATTGCTTTTTTTTTCTGGAAGAACACTTATCTTATTTTGGGGGTAGGGGGAAAGAAACCAACTTTTATTTAATTTGGTTATTTTCCTCTTAGTTACACCATTCCCTTAAAATCTCCCATGCAGATCATATTTTAGGATTAGTATTAAATGGTAACCCATGGACCTACATGAACATTTGCTTATCCATTTTGGACATGGAAACAATGCAGCACACAGCTTTTCCTTGCCCATGTTCATACTGTGTTATCAGTTTGATTGGTCAGCCTGTTCTGAAGGTGTGAGCTTTATGCTCTTGGTAAAATGTGGTTTCAGGTATCATGGTTGGTTTATTCAGGCTTTTATAGAGACATTGTTACCTCCTAATTCAGTTTCCAATACAAACACAGTATTAGTTTCTTCAGAATGATCAAATACAGTGGCTGTTTGAATTAGATAAAATCAAAACATTAAATTTGCTGAACGGTAAAAATATTTGACTGAAAATTCATTTACTCATCTCAGATTCAGAAGAGGTTTTGTAAAACCCCTCTTAAACCTAGGACAAACTTTAGGACTTAATCCCACTAATCCTCCAAAGCTGAAAAACATAAAAAATTATCAAATTAGTTTTGCAGTGTCCTGTTGGTCATGCAGATCAGCAGAATCAGGCTGCAGAAAACAAAGTGGTAGGTTAATGGGTCAACTGAAAGCTGAAATGCATTTTATTGTGTCCCAGGATCTAGCCAGGTAATTCCTCTTCAAGGTTGTGGAAAGAGCCAAGGATCACAGAGGCTCAGAGGTGTCACAGGTTGGCTGCATTGGTAACCCTACACTGATATGGAATCACTCCTGTCTGGTATCAAATTAACAAACCCCTCTCATTAGTACTGTTTAATTCTGTTACATTCAAGAAGTTGTGAGAATCCACAGAATCATAGGATTTAGGGAAGCTGCAAAAGGCAGGCCCCAGAGACAGCAGAACTGCAATCAGAGCTAAGCAGCAGCCATGAGATTGGTCAGCAGAAAAAATATTTAAAAAGCAGAAAAGCAAGGACAAATAGAACAATGGTCTGTGTATTAACACTTTTCTAGAATAACTCTCTAAGCTGCAGAAAAGTTTATGTAGCAAGATATTAGGAAGGTTGAAGCTTAATAATGGAGCTCTGTGCATTGTGTTTAAGGCTCACAAGCAGGTATTGTATTTGAAATAAGCAAGCATTGTTTTAACCAAAGGTACCTGTGCTTATAGTAGTTGGGTAGAACTACTGTCAATGTGCTTTTGCTTTTTGTGATTGGGCAAAAAACTTATAAAGTGAGTTGTAACATTGAGTTCTTTGTCTGCTGCCTGGGATGTGAGCTGGTGGCATCTTCCCATTGTCATAACCATGCAATGAGAGTGATGCTGGAAAATCAAACAGCTCAAGGCAGTTCCACAGCCGCCCTGTCCCATGTGGGATTTGTACACAGACCCCAGCCAGTGATAGAATTCTCCTGTTTTTCTGCTCAAGGCAGAAGTTCCTATTCTTTAGGCACCTAAGAACATTGCGATGGACACAGTTATAATTCACCACCAGTAGGTTTTCTGACCCAGGTGAGTGCACACAGACTTATGCCAAAAAAGGTCATTGAAGGAATTGTGAAGTTAGGAGCTGGGAGACAAAAGTTCACTGTGCAGTCCTTCAATTCTTTGCACCATGAGAACAAACCACTTGCTACAGGCATTACTCCTTCCATCAAAAATAAGAAGATTACACCCAATCCAATGAATGGTAGGAGATACCATTATAAAAGCCACAATCTTAATGAAAATGTCTAATTTTGTGCTCTGCTGCAGCCATAATTTTCAGGATTTCAGAAAAATATTTTTGTTTCTACTCTAATTCCATTTAAGAAATTGTGTTGGAGGTTTTCATTTAGATAATGCGCATACCCCCATATTTGAAATTAAAATATTCATAGTTTTTCTGGATCACTAGGGAAAACAATTATATTACATGTTGCTGGTATGCTGTTGATCCTTCATAGATGTTTAAGCAGCACTCAGCATTTATTTTCCGTTTTGCTTTCTCTATCCAATGAGGAATTCTTTAGTGGATTTCACTGTGAATTTCAGCAGAATACAGAGAATATTGAAAACAGAAAAATGTGGAGAATACCCTTCATGTTGTCTCAAGTTTATTCTTCTAAACATGTTATTTTACATTGAATAACCCAGATATGACTGCAGCTTTCTTTCTCCATGGACAATTGGCACTGTTCTAGTTCAACAACAGTCAGTTTTATATGTAATACTATATTGGTTCTGTTATTGTTAAGAAAGCAGAAGTAAAATAAGCTTTAATGCACCTTTGAGGAGGCAGGATGTGTATGCCACTCCATTTTCCCCACATGCATAAATGAACATGGACAGGTACTATTAAAAAAAAAAAAAAAAAAAAAAAAAAAAAAAAAAAAAAAAAAGAAGAAGAGAAAAGACGAAAAGACAACTAAAGGTTCAGCAGAGCTTGATTTTGGAAGAATGCTCTTCATAAACAGTTTGGTGCATAACTTCACAGTTAACTGAAAATATGCTAGTACAGCATCTTTACAGGTTATTGTTACATGGCTTGCAAAAGTCTAAAGCTGTTCCAAATGTCAACATAAATGCTAAGAATACCTTCAGGCTAGAACAAAGCCCACTGAGTCTGGGCTCATTTCATTACATTTCACTTCACTTCATTTCATTTCATTTCATTTCATTTCATTTCATTTCATTTCATTTCATTTCATCACACTTCACTCAAAGCAACTAAAAATATAAATTTTTCACATTAAAAAAAAAAAAAATTCATTTTATCAACTGTCAGCTGAATCCTGTGTTATTTCCCTTGCTTGCCAATCTGTGTAGCACTAGAGTCTTGGGGAAGATCCACTGGAGATCTGCCCAGTGGAAAAGGATGTTCGGAGAAGGGCAATGGAGCTGGTGAAGGGTCTGGAGCACAAGGCTGATGAGGAGAGGCTGGAGGAGCTGGGGCTGTTTAGCCTGAAAAAGAGGGCTCAGGAAAACTCTCTAAACTCCCTGAAAGGAGGGCGCAGCCTGGTGGGGTAGGGCTCTTCTCCCAGGCAACAGGTGAGAGAATGGAAGGAAACTACTTGAAGTTAACACAGGGGAGGCGTGACGATGTTCACAGGGGTTTGAGGATGAGGGAAGAGATGAGGACCTGACTCCATGTTTCACAAGGCTTGATTTATTATTTTACGATATATATTACATTAAAACTATACTAAAAGAATAGAAGGAAAGGTTTCACCAGAAGGCTGGCTAAGAATAGAAAAACAAAGAATGAATAAAAAGAGCTTGTGTCTCAGACTCTCTGTCCGAGCCAGCTCACTGTGATTGGCCATTAATTACAAACATCCAACATGGGCCAATCACAGATGCACCTGTTGCATTCCACAGCAGCAGATAATCAATGTTTGCATTTTGTTCCTGAGGCCTCTCAGGAGGAAAAATCCTAAGGAAAGGATTTTCCATAAAAGTTGTCTGCAACTGGGAAGTTTAGATTGGATGTTAAGAAAAGTTTATTCACCAAAAGAGTTTTCAGGTATTGGAAAAGGCTGCCCTGGAAGTGCTAAAGTCACCACCTCTGGAGGTATTGTAAAGAAGTGCAAATGTGGTACTCAGGGATGTGGTTTAGTTGTGACTCTGCAATGTTGGGTTTATGGTAGGACTCCATGATCTTAGAGATCTTGTCCAACCTAAATGGTTCTATTTGAAGTCCCCTCCCTAAAAAAAACCCAAAATTGCAATTGAGTTATTGCATCTTAACAAAACAAGTGAACTAAACATCACCTCTACAGCCAAAATGCTTTAGTAGGCATTTTTTG
Source organism: Melospiza georgiana (assembly GCF_028018845.1). Taxonomy (NCBI): domain Eukaryota; kingdom Metazoa; phylum Chordata; class Aves; order Passeriformes; family Passerellidae; genus Melospiza; species Melospiza georgiana. The sequence goes on along the minus strand of NC_080434.1, from coordinate 40,393,532 downwards.
TACCACAATTAAATGTATCTTTTCCTCTGTTTTGAACTTCAATATTTCTGCTGCAGCTATTTTCCAATTGTGCTAATGTGCTTCTTAAAAGCATATTATGGTGACAGTTTTGCTCCAGATCCTTGAAGAAGAGTCTTGTAAAGCACAGAAGTTTTGATGGAAGCTAATAGAGTTATTTCCACCATGTGTATGTGCTGGAAATCAGACTCAATCACCTGGCCTGTGCATTTTAAATTTGGCAATCTTTCCACTCAATTGAGATCAGCAGATTGTTGAACATTCATGGGTCAGAACTTTTTATTAGAAGACCCTGGTATTATGTTCTTGCTTAAAACAATTAATCATTGCTCTTTCCATCTGAAGAACTTTTACCTTTTGAGAGTTAATTTACTATATAATGTTTCATTTGATAGGCCCAGAACCTTCTGCTCACAAGTTACTTGACATCACATTTTTCCTACTCTATAAGTTTCAAAATCATGGTTGATTTCCTTGTAATGAATAATTAATAAAGTAAACTGTTCTGCTGGATGAATTAGGAAGGAAAGAGAATAGCTAAATAGCCTTTTCCCTTCATAGTTGGGGTGCAAAAGTGTTATGGCTAGAGAAGGGTATGAATAGATGCATAAATGTTCGACTCTTTCACAGACCAGCAGAGGCTCTCTGAAGCACTGCACACTGGAGCCAGGGTAATGTATTTTATCATTATATTATCTATATTTAAACAACAACACCAAAAAAGCCCAAGTTTTGGTGCAGAAAAACAGTCAAAAACTGAATTACAAGGATTTACATAAGGAAAAATCTAAACCAAACACCTGACCTGAAAAAATGCAGTATTTCTCATTAACTTTTGAAAATCTTTCAGAGCTCTCCTGAGTTCTCCTAACATAAATTGAGTTGCATACTAAGTGATCATCACAAAAATTAAAAAGCAAAGCAACAAATAAGAGCAAAAAGAGAACATCTGCACTGCAAATGCTAACAGAATCTAAGCATACAGCTCTTATAATGAATTAATTTACAGTGGCTGCTGACAACAGAAAACATTGTATTTATGCTTCAGCATGTTCCAGAGGACATCTGCAGAAATCTCTACTTTCTCTTGAAATCCCTGTCTTCTTTTTCTACATCCCATATTCATGTTCAGAAATGGTATGCAAACTTTCATTTAGCATACAAGTACTTCAGTTGAATTAAAACAGAAGTAGCAACAGCAAACTTTACACCTGAGGATGGAAGATGTGTATTTTTTAGTGCATTGGAGTCACCTTCCTTACCAGAATCTCAAGGATTCTTATAAGAACAAATACCCAACACACATCACATTTCTTAGATTTAGTGAATTCCATCTTGCTCTGACAAATTCCAAAAGAAATTTCTTTATCCTTTTCTCTGGACTGAAAATCAGAGCTTCTCAGAGGAGTAAGAAACTGCACTTCTCTTTAAGCTAATAACAGCTCCTGAATGAGTCTCTGCCATAATTTAAGAAGCCTAAGGGTGCAATTATACAAATGAATTATTGAAAGGTAATTTTACTCTTTTTTGGCCATTCTGTTCAAAGCCTACATATTTATGCTCACTCTCTGAGGTAACTGATTTGGAAAACAGAAATGTAAAATATTATGCAACAAATGATGGTGCCCTACTTACAAGACTATTGATATTTTCTTTCTTACATTAAAATGAAAAAAAGTACAGAATATTAATTTCAAAATCAGTAGGAGAAATTTCTCATTAGGAAAAAACAATCCCTTTAAAAAACTCACTCTTCCCTAGCACTGCATTACCAAAAATTGTAAGCTAATGTTTTAAATGTTCTTTTTATTATTTGCCTCAGAGTTCTGAGCCTTGCAGGGCTTTTCATGATCACCTTTCATAAGCAAGAAAGAGAAGAGATTTTCTCTATATGAATTCTGAATTAAGCATGGGCTCATATAGCTCCATTTTAATTGCAGCTGTGGTTATACTTCTGATTAAAAGTCCCAGACCATGCAGGGGAAAAACTGTGAATGTTTCAATGCAAGGAACATCTTCAAGAAGCAATCTCAGTTACCAGGGAGTGCTTTTTTCACTGAATATGATCCTATTAGTCCAGTGTTTCTTTAGGTTTTCCACATTAGAAACTATCTAGCATGTTCTAAGTAGAATTCTTTCTTTTTATTATTGCAAAGGCATAGTTGCTGTGATAGATAGCAACAGAAAAGTGCATTTGGAAAAATCAATAGGAGCAAAGGTGTGAAGGAACTTGTTCTTTGTCACTACAGTTTGGTGACTAAGATGAAAAAAAACAAAACTTAAAGAACAATGATATACCAAAAGCTGATCAGAAAATCAAAGGCAAGTCTTTCCAAGGAATACCTTCTCTATAAAATTAAGAGTGAATAAACAAAAAAAAAAACCAAAAACCAAGAAAAATTCCCCTTGACCTTTGGATTAAAAAAAAAATGCTATGCTGTTCCTGTTCAATTAATAGAGTGCTACATCCTGTACATCCTGTAAGCTGCAATTATAATTCTGAGCAATCTTCCCCCTTTCCTAGTGCCACAAGTCACTGTTAGATTTGATGTGGATTTCTTCTGGTTTCCCTTTGAAGTTTATGGAAGCTTCATGATGTTGGTACACAAGGGGAGTTCAAGCCTCAAGAAGGAGCCTCGTGGCCTATAGAGAGTAATGAGAACATTCTCCCCTAATTATTCACCTACTTCACCCTGAGGGTTTGTCTGTTCTGATGTTCACTTCCACAATATTTCTGAATTTATCAGCAAAAAAACCCTTCATATTCTCTGGAATACTTCAGGTGGGTGAGACAAATGTGTTTAGGTTTGTGTTGTAAACAGGAGGTAATACACTGACAGTATTTTTAGTCCATCTTAACAAATTATAAAATCTAAAAAGTGATACCGCTGTCCTCACTGCAATGTCACTCATGATGCAGCTTTGTATCAAAATAAGAAAAAATCCTTCCAGTATCAGTAGTACAAAAAGTAAACTATCACTTTTTCCAATTCACAGTTGTCTACTTAATTTTAGTCTTCAAAAACAAACAGAAAAGTAAAATGTGACATGTTTTGCTGAGATTTCAACAGCACACATCTAAGTGTCTTTTTTACTCAAAATTATTCCTTACAAAAATACATATGCCAACAATTTAAATTTATTATATGCTAGAGTCAGTACTTTATCATTATGGTTGAAAGGTAAACTTTTAAATTTCTTGTTTGTGACTATTCTAATGTATTACCTTTCATAAAACTGGGTTTTATTAAAGCCCACACAAACCCCAAAACTTGTAAATACAGAAATGCCAGCTGTATATACTGTATGAAACATGATCGGTGCAGCTCTGTCTGGACCAGAGTGGATAAGTTATGATTTTGAGACCCTGCCCTGCCTGTCATATAGTGTTGCTTATGCCCAGGAATGCTGTGCCAGCCTGAGCCTGAAACCAGCTGTTTATCAACTGGTAATGAGAGGAACACTGTTTAATTAACCAAACAGAGGTTTTTAGATTGTATGCTCGTCGCAGACATCTTTTATGGAAAATCCTTTCCTTAGGATTTTTCCTCCTGAGAAGCTGAAAGGCCTCAGGAACAAAATGCAAACATTGATTATCTGCTGCTGTGGAATGCAACAGGTGCATCTGTGATTGGCCTCATGTGGTTGTTTCTAATAAATGGGCAATCACAGTCAGCTGGCTCGGACAGAGAGCCCAAGCCACAAACCTTTGTTATCATTCTTTGCTATTCTATTCTTAGCTAACCTTCTGATGAAATCCTTTCTTCTATTCTTTTAGTATAGTTTTAATGTAATATATATCATGAAATAATAAATCAAGCCTTGTGAAACATGGAGTCAGATCCTCATCTCTTCCCTCATCCAAGAACCCCTGTGAACATGGTCACATATGCTCACAGTAAAACATTAACTATCCACTGCAATACTCATGATGGTGCCACCAACACATCCAGAGAACAATTCAAAGCAGTGGGATGGAATGGGGAAGGAAAAGGAGGTGCTCAGTGGATCAATGTATGCAGGACTAACAAAGCGCTAGAATGTGACACCATGCTCATGCTCCCAGCAAAAGCACCTCTATCTGCCCACAGTGACCACCCTTGTTGTTACTCTGCCTGCACAGATCAATCAATTTTGCATCTTAGAGGCATTCTTTAGCCTCTCCTTGCTCTCAGCGAGGATCTCTGAATTGACTTCTGCCCCTAAAGGTTGCTAAATCCCAAAATCATCATGAATCAGAGCTCTTAGACATGGTAGCTCAATATATTAACACAGACTAAAATCAATGCTGGTTTGCCTTATTATGCTAAGTTTTGGATAGCAGCACTTTAGGAGCAGACCCACTGCTCTTTAGCCAGTTTTGGGACTTGTAAGTGCCACTCAATGGATGTGATGGACAGCTGGAGGTGACAACCCCTTAAATTGTCCTAGCTTGGACTCGTAAAGCTTGTCAAAGAGAAATCATTAAAAAGAAATACTCTGACCTTCCCTATTTCCTAGTCTAGCTTTCTACACCTCTGCTCCTAGAAAAGAGCAACTTTTATTCATAGGGAGTGTCTGCAAACTTTTCCTCTCCCTTTTCTCCATATTTTTCTCAGTTAAACTGCAAATAAACAGCCAGTATTTTTTCCTTGTCCATTGTTCAAGCCTTGTCATTTTGCTTAGCTAATCACCTTATCAGTACCTCTCACCTTCTGTATTAAATTAAATTGCCTCTTGCCTTGTCATAATCTAAACAACACAGAAATCTCAGTAAAGATCCTCAAAGTTTTCAGCTCAAATACTTTTAATATGTGAAAGTTTAAACAGTATCGCTGATTGTGCTAATATTTGGAGTTCAGTTTGATTCTGCATTCTGTAACTGGGAAAAGTAGACACGAATTGATAAAAAAAGAGCTAAAAATATGTATTTTTCATGAGTGCCTGTTAGATTCTTTCCCTTACAGAAATACTGCAAAATATTATTTTATACATAGAATATCTATTAAATTAATAGAATATCTTTCTATCTTAGTTTTAAAGGTTAGTTGTGCACTTCACACAGTTCTCCTGACAGCTTTGTCTAACAAATTCCTCTTGCTGCTCCATCAATCTCTGACATCAGTGATGCCCTTCATCTATTTTATTGCTACTCCATAGTTTTGGTAGGATTTTTTCCCCTTCATTTGGAGTTTCTGTGCCTGTACTGCAGCAGGGGTACACTGGAGGAAGAAGCAAACTCCCAGCTCCTGCAGGCTGCAGCTTTAGATGTAACACAAGCAATCCTCCCATGCAGAATGGCCTTTGATTTCAACCACTCAAGCTGCCTGTTCGTGCACTTGAGGCTGCCACTGGTACTTGCATCTTTTTCCAAATCATATTTTGGCAAAGACTGACTGCAGTGCTATGTGAATCATAGAATGGTAAAGTGGTTCCAACCCCCTTCCAATGGACACCTTCCACTAGAACAGGTTGTTCACAGTCCCAACTAACTAATCATCAAAGACTGTCTACATATACAATTAAATCTGGAGAAAATGAGTCATATAAATATAAACATATCTGTGTGAACACAACCAGGTTAATGGGGCAAAATCGAGGTCTTTTATTCCTCTCTTATCTATAAATCATTTTGCGTTTGAAAATATGAAACTACAGCTCTGTTCTTCTTCCTATCTTTCTACGCTGAAATCCTTTGCTAGTCTCTCTAATAATTTTTACAGCTCCATGTCGCAGACATCTTTTATGAAAAATCCTTTCCTTAGGATTGAAGCTGGGAGGCCTCAGGAACAAAAATGTAAACATTGAATATCTGCTGCTGTGGAATGCAACAGATGCATTGGCCCATGTTGGATGTTTGTAATTAATGGCCAATCACAGTCAGCTGGCTCAGACTCTCTGTCTGAGACACAAGCTTTTTCTTCTTTGCTATGCTATTCTTAGCCAGCCTTCTGATGAAAACTTTTCTTCTATTCTTCTAGTATAGTTTTAATGTAATACATATCATAAAATAATAAATCAAGCCTTCTGAAGCATGAAGTCAGATCCTCGGCTCTTCTCTCAACCTGAGACCCTTGTGAACACCATCACAGCTCCTCATCCTATTTCAATAATTCACTTTCATATTCTCTACTTCCCAGATACTGCTGAGCATTATCCCTTGGGTTTTTTTGTCTGCTTTGCTTCTCCCTGCAATGACCTACATCATTTCATGGTACCTTGAATGTCTTACCTGAAGGGAAGAGGGCATCCTTCCCTCCTGCATGTTCCACTGCTTCCAAAACACAGACACAGCTCAGACATTCTTGGTCTAGAGGGAAAAAATAAAAAAGAAAAACAAAAAGGTTTACAAACTTTGTAAGATAAGGCACAGAAAAGAACATATGGCACTGCCTGAGCTGGGCCAAAATGCAAGTGCTGTAAAGCTGCAATTGGGATAAAGGAATTGGAAGTAGGAGTGAAAGGAGGAGGACCATACTTTTAAGACAGAAGAAACACATCTAACCAGACTTTAGCTCACAAGCTACAAAGAACCAGACAGGATGACAGAATACAGCTTCATTTCATGTCAACATGGCAACAGTGATAAAAATACCAATACTGAGACTAAGGATTCTTTTTGAAGCACAGACCTGGCATCAGAAACTTTTTTGTTTGCTTGAAATCTGTTCAGGCAGTACATAAATCATTCAGACTCCTTTAGCCCTCTCCCATCTCCCCTGACTGCTGGAGAGCAGGAAGTTTCCCAGTGCCACAAGGGCACGGAATGCTGAATAATTGCTCCCTTGCTTTCATGCTGCAAGTCCAGTCACACATGTGCAGTTACAGACCAGCTCTGCCTGTCTCACAGGGGCTGGGTATAATGACCTCCACTCTATTCTGACTTCAGTTTCCACAAGCTGCTTGTTAGTCTCTTACCAGTTGTTGTTCAAAACTGTAACCGGTGCCCTGAATATAGATGTCTTCTTCACTCTTCCATTTTTCTGGTTAACATGAAGCCCCCTGCATCTCCCCACCTTTGCCACCATCACCTCATGCACACACTTTTCATAGGAAATGCAGGAATCTCTGATTGCTCACAGGGGAAAGTGAGGTCACTTTTGCTTCCCTCAGTGCTGCCTTCATTGTCTGCCTGGCCACATCCCCTCCTCCTTACAAACAGTACACACATGCACACAAAAAGAAATACAAAGCATTGTAGATTTTGAGAATTCGGTGATATGATAAAGATGAAGTGGCAAGCAAAATGAAGATAAGGAAGAGAATTAAGAAAAAAATCACAAACACTTCAGGTGTGCACAATGGCATTGCTAAAGCATCTTCAATTTTGTAGAGGTAAAAATCTGCTAAATTCTTTTGTAACACCAAAATAAACCAAAAAAATATATCCCTGTTTAGAGAGGGTTTATTTTTTTAAGATTTATTTATGACCAGTACATATACTTGTGTGACAGTGTTCACAGGGGTCTCAGGTTGAGGAAAGAGATGAGGATTTGACACCATGTTTCAGAAGGCTTGATTTATTATTTTATAATATATATTACATTAAAACTATACTAAAAGAATAGAAGAAAGGATTTCATCAGCAGGCTGGCTAAGAATAGAATAGCAAAGAATGATAACAAAAGTTTGTGGCTCGGCTCTCTGTTTGAGTCAGCTGGCCTGTGATTGGCCATTAATTACAAACATCCAACATGGGCCAATCACAAATGCACCTGTTGCATCTCACAGCAGCAGATAATCAATGTTTGCATTTTGTTCCTGAGGCCTCCCAGCTTCTCAGGAGGAAAAACCCTAAGAAAAGGATTTTCCATAAAAGATGTCTGTGATATACTTGAAATGCTTTTCTTAATGAAAGTATAACTTTTAGAGGTGGGGAATTTTGTTTCTCTGGTAAGGCTCTTATCAACATCATTTCTCATTTATACCAAGGTATATAATGCCAATTTCCAAAGCATAAACAGGCAGCCAGCCACAAATGCAAATGACTGGAACTATTACCCTTTTTCCCTTAAAAGCCTGAAATGAACAACACAGCATGACACAATGGTGTCTGAACCCACTGCTGACACCACCAACTGGATTTTGAAAGAAAGAAGGTTTACTAGCCATAATGCCACATGAAAAAACCCACAGTTTGCTGCTTGTTTAGTAGGCAGACATGTTCTTCTAGACAGTATAAAAAAATGTGTTGTTTTAGTGAACATCATGGAATATGTACCCTTACAAGACTCTACTTGCCTTTCTCCTATAGGTAAATGGGATTTGCTCGCATGGATTAGTACAAGGCTGCCTGAAGAACACTAGATGTAATTACCAGCCTGACCTCATCAGAAACTGCATTTCCTTTCTCCCTCCACTTGTGCCCTCCTAATATCGTTAATTAGATACCTGGCCTCATGCAGCCTCCTTACTGATAAATGTAATGCAGTGCAGCAGCAAAACAGCACAAAGACCGCAGCCACCAGCTCTGTGGGCAAAGCTCTGTGGATAAAAATGATAAAAAGGATTCACTAGCTTCAGGAAAGGCTCTAAAAACAGCAATGCAAACCATGCGTCATGGAAGCAAACAAAAAACCAGTCAGAACCAACACCAGTGAAATATCTTCATGTCCTCACACACACACGAAAACACCCTCTTATTTACTAGCTCTGACACTAGAGAGTGCAACAGGACTACAGCTGCTGAGTTTTGAATAACTCTCTCCCCAGACTATAAATTCTCCCCAGTGAATGAATGTAGTTCAGAATGGAAAGAAACAAGGAATCCTGCACTGCAACACCTCACAGGCATTGCTGAGCCCATGCCAAAGCCAGCACTTGATTTATGCATCCAGTTAGAGGCCTTTAGGGTCTATTCATGTGCCAAGACACACTTAAAACCAGCAGGACAGCTGGTAGTAAGCCTTTCTAGACACTGCAATGCTCTGTTCTCTTTAGGTGATGCATCAATCACAAATTTCAGCATGAACATCGTGAAACTGTAACCTAGACAGACCCAATGAGAGAAGTTCTTCCTTTAAATGCCCTCATAATGAGTGACTAACTCCTTGTCACTTTCATTCTTCTATCCCATTGAGTTTATTTCATTTATTTTATGTTTTTAGTGGTGTTTTTATTTTTGATTTTCTTTTTTAATTTTTACTTTTCCCAGTGATTCCACTCTATAAACACAAAACACTTTCATGTCAGCCAGATAGATCAATGTAATAAACATGGAGCCTCAGATTTCGTTTTTCAGACATCAAAGTAAATTTGGTCTCAAGCACAGGATGCCAATGAATTAATTCCAGGGTATTAAAAGCTAAATGCACACACACTGAAACATCTGTGTACAAACAGAGAACAGACATGAGCAGACCTGGTTTAGGGTCAGTTTGTCTTCTTTGCAACTTCAAATGTTCTTATGGGCCATCAGGTCTTTGATTCTAACGTTAAACTATTTGAGGTTAAACAGTATTATCCTTAAAAATGCCTTCTTCTCTTTCTTGTCAGCAGAGGCAGAATGTGCCCTATTCCATGTAAATTTGAATCTGTTTTAGAACCTCTGTGATATAAATCATATTTCAGTCCCCAGAAGATACTGTTCTTTTTCTAATCATTCAATACTGATGTTCACTCAATTTCCCATGTCTAAAGGTAATTTTACTAAGAAAAATGGCAGTGTTCAGAGGTTGAACAGAGCTCTTCAAAGTTGTATCTTACATATTTTTTATCTTAAAAAGTTTTACTGTACATATTTTTAAGTTCTCTCATAATACTTAGTGATTTCAACAGGAACATTACTAACAGCTTACCTTAAACATGAGTAGTCATCGTAAAAGGAGGCCCCTGAAAAATAATCTATATTAGCAGTGCTGTGCATTGCAATAATCCAATTTTCAATGTAAATTTCCTCCAGAAAAAACAATATTCTCTCCATTAAGTCCCAGAAAACAAAGTCTGATTCATTTTAGCCCTATTTTTAAAGAACTCCTTTAAGTATCTCCCTCAGGCAACAAAGAATTTGCAGAGAGTTTTGGTGAAACAGTAAAAAGAACCCACTTTTAATGTTTCTTAAATTTTTCTTGTTTTTTTTTTTTTTTTTTCCAACTTCGCAGCATTTTTAACATACAGAAGAAAGCATATCAAAGTGGAATACTTGCTGTTTTCTCCCTACCTTGATATAGGCTAAATATAATATCCAGGATGGGACAAGATTATGAATTCAAGCAAAGAACAGGAGCATAGTGCCAGTTTTCTGCAGCTGCCTCAGAATACACAGAGTATATGGGAATTAAAGAATGACATTTGTTACTATTTTACCCTAAATATTTCAATTGCAATTCAGTAAAACCCTGACACAAGGAGCTGCATTTGTTTTTAAATTTCTAACATGAAATTATAACTTTTCAAGGTAATTGTTGTAGTCATATTTAATGTAGGTTCACAGACAAGGCATTGATGTGTATTAAAAAAGAGTTATTTCACTTACTAAGGCAAAGAGATGAATGCTAAAAAAATCACAATTATTTCAACACTGGAAAAGTTTAACTAAAGGTTGCTAGTTCTTTACATTAAGTTTCAGTCACCTATAAATGCCTATTAATATTTTAAGCATATATATTTGATAGGTGGGGACAAGATTTTTCTACCTGGAACTTAGGTAACAGAAATATACCTAGCTCTGGGTAAATCTTTGTTTCCTGTTCATTAATGTCTGTAAAACTGAAATAAAATTTTTAATGATTGGCAAATAATAACAGGGAGACTGTAGTATTTGATTTTCTTCCTTTTGAGTAGTCTATAAAAGAAAATACCTGTTCAAAATATTTTCATGTAAGATTAATGGGTCCTTTTTCTACAATGAACAAAAGAAATTCATGAAATAATGTCACTCCTGTGAAAAGCATGAATCCATAACAAACATACCTTTTGGAATCTTGCTAAAAGAGTCACACAAAAACCCTGGTTAATAAAAATTCTCACTCTGAAAGCAGGCCATCATATATGCAGCTATGACATTTAAATGGCTTCAGAGTTGCTTCAATATGTTTAAAGTTGACAAATATGTTGCTCTTTTTCATGAAGACTAATTTTTTCTATTCTGTTGACTTTTATTAGCATAAATACAAATATTAATCATACACCAACAGCGCAATTATTTTTGCTTTTGAAGCCCTAATTGTTCCTAAAGTATCTCTAATTCTTTGACAAAATACAAATATAAACAAGTTTTAACTCACACATCAGAGCTTTTTATTTTTTTTCAGAAGATTAAGACAATACAAAAAGAATTAGGTAGAAATTCTGTCAAAAAAGTATTTCTATAAGCAATTAATGGAAGCCAGAGCTTTATTATAAATATCAGCAATGTGACAACCAAAAAACATCTGTACACATTTTTGAGTGTGTAGGGACATGCTAATTGACAGTAGATGGAACAAGTTTATAGGCCCATCAAGCCACATAGAGTTTCTAAGCTTCCTTTCTATTGGATATTATCTTCACAACAGAAGGATGAAATAATCCCAATTATGTAAAGCAAAATATCTTGGCTCTCTTATCTTGCATGGAAGACACATTTGTCCTTTCAAAATGTTTTTTTTTTTGTTTGCTTGTTAGTTGTTTTCTGTGATAAAGAGAAGGAAGAAATTCAACAAAGACAATTGTACAGAAACTGCTTCTTCTCATTATGGAGCAAGAAGTTTTATTTGATCGTGAAAACTGACTTTTTTATTTCTTCTGGTTTTGCCTCATTTTTTTCCATCTTTACATTTATTCTTTTATTCTTTTATTCTTGTCTGTCCTTGCTTTTATTCATTTGCAAACACCAGGCATTTGCGATGACTAAAGACACCCATCCAAGTTAAAACATATGCACGTTTTTTTCTCCTCTTTTTTTCCTGCTTAGAATGTAGACAACCTAAAGCCTTTGAGCTAAGAAAACTAAAGCAGTTGAGCTAAGAAAAATCTTCTATCTAATCAAAAACTCCCAGCCCCTGGTATCCTTTCATTACCAGGATTCATCAGCTCCAACTCATCTGTGGTTCTCAAACCCAGAGGCTGCAGGGTAACAGGAGTTAAGAGAGTTGCTTAAGGAAAAACCCTTCTAGGAGTCAGTCTAGCTGTCAATATTGAAGAGATAATCTAATAATCCATGACCCCACAGAGATTCATGTTTTCATTCAACCTGGCTAATTTAACCCACATCTCTAAGGATCTGCAAATGCTGTTGATGGTAGAAATCTGACTGAGAGCAAAGCTGTGACATTAGTTTGTGGGAGATTTAGATCATCTCTTTGTACCTAATGATAAAAAGCAAGTCCTTGGAGGAAGAGACTTTGAGCTCTTATAAAATAAGGTCAAAACAGGTCTTTCTTTAGGTCTCTTAGAAAAGAGTCCAACAAAACTTTAAAAATAAAGCTTACTTTAAAAATTTATTCAAAGATCAGGAAGCTGAAAAAAGGCATTTATTGATGGAATATTAAAAATAATTTAAAATTCGTACTGTCCTGATAATGGCCTTTAATGTTCCTCTTAAATATACATTCCAAGCAAGGAAGAATATCATTTCCACTTATGAGGTTTTGATGACAGAAGTTTTGTACTTATTTAGGCATCTTTCTTTGTAAACTATTAAATAAACAATTTATTTTAATAATTTCTTTCATTTCAGCTTTGGAATAGAGGAAACCAGAGTAGAGTAGAGTAGAGTAGCGTTGAGTAGAGTAGAGTAGAGTAGAGCATCCAAGTTGGAATGGACTTACAACGACGATCAAATCCAACAGCCTGATCAATTCAGGGCTGATCAAGAGTAAAAATATCCATAAAACCCTAAAAGATATGGTGTCCCACTACTCTTGCTTTAGGATATTTTTCAGCGATTTCGGAATGGGATAACTCATACAGAAGCTGTGCAAGATGAAGAGATGAGAAGATTTCTAGACTCTGGCTTTCACTGAGCAAACCCAATCAGAAAACATTAAAAGTTTCTGGATTTCGTGCCTGACTTACGTGGGGCATAGATAACATTCCTGTAATCAGGGCCCATGTGCACTACTGTTCCTTGGAATTGTCTAGAACACTCACCTGCTGAGTTCACTGTTCACATTCAATATTCTGCAAATATTATTTCTTCTAACTTACCCTAGTTACTGAAAAAATGGAATTTCAGTATGCTATGTATTTACCAAACCTCCTTGACTTAGTGCTAAGTTAGTATTTATGTGTAGATAGATGTTTATTCCTGAATCTGGAGGTTTACATAACAAATAATGTTGTAATTATGGTTTATTGAAAATATTGATCACAACTTTTTTTTTTCAAGCATACCTTGAGATTCTGGCTTGAAAATGGGATCACCATCTCTATTTCTTCTCTTGCTAAGTAACTGTAGCATTCACACTTGGCATAACCCTCTCTCCTGCTTATAGAAGGCAATGTTGTCTGGTGCTTCCAAGAAAAAAACATTAGTAGAAGATCAATTGTGATTTTTCTTTTTTTTTACAATGCCCTTAAAAACAGGTTATTGAAAAAAAGAAGTAGTGATCAATATTTTCAATAAACCAATTGCAACACTATTTGTTATGCAAACCTCCAGACTTCAGGAATAAGCATCTATCTACACATAATTACTAACTGAGCACTAAGTTAAGGAGGTTTGCATAGCATACTGAAATTTCATTTTTTCAGTAACTAGGGTAAGTTAGAAGAAATAATATTTGCAGAATATTGAATGTGAACAGTGAACTCAGCAGGTGAATGTTCTAGACAATTCCAAGGAACAGTAGTGCACATGGGCCCTGATTACAGGAATGTTATCTATGCCCCAGCTAAGTCAGGCACGAAATCCAGAAACTTTTAATGTTTTCTGACTGGGTTTGCTCAGTGAAAGCCAGAGTCTGGAAATCTTCTCATCCTCTCATCTTGCACAGCTGCTGTATGAATTATCCCATTCTGAAATCACTGAAAGGAAGACTAGTGGGACACCATATCTTTTAAGGTTATATGGATATATTTTATAGTCTCAAAGATTAACTTATGCTTAGACAGCCATCACAGTACCTATACATTACACAGGCAAGAGTTAAACAAGTTACATGCTGCAATGAACTCATGTTCAGGTACATTTGGCGCATAATCAATAAAAATGATTTGTCAGATTAGTTGAGAGATGAGACACGCCATGGAAATAATGAGCAGTGTCCACTGCAGGTGGCAAGGAAGGCCTGGAATATCATATTGACTAGACTGACTATAAATAAATGTCACCCTATTTGAAGCCACCTCGATTATCCTCAGCTCTTCTCCACCAATCATCTTTAGGCAGTGCTAAGGAAAGCTAAGATTAAATACAGGAGGTACTTTTGCAAGCAAGGCAGGCTGATAAATCCAAATATTCTTGTTTTGCACTATGGAGACAAACTGACTTTGGGCTGAAAGTCCAGTTCAAAATCTGTGCATTTTATAACCATGGACATGATTCTGTATTCGTATCACTGCACTCATTTCAGGCACAAGCTGACACAAACAGACCCCTTCTGAATGCATTTCTGAGAGTGTCATACTCATTTTGAAACTCTGTAAGTCTGCAGGCTGGAAAGAACGAAATCTATTTCTCAGATTTAGCAACAGAAAACAGGAGTGGATAAAAGCAATGTAGGTATGATATGATGAGCATGAACAAATGGTCCCAAGCCATGATTAATATGCTGTTGGGAAAGTTTAATTTGGCATTGTCTAATGCCTGGTGACTGAAGCAGAAACATACTGGTCTAAAAGAAATGCAATTTTTACTTGTAATGAAAATATGGGAAAAAACCCCATAATTTTTAATTAAGAAGTCTCTTACTATGAGCCATTATGACTGCATTTCAGGTCTTCTTGGTTGCTTTTGAACTCCTAATGTTACTAGTTATCTCTTTAGCATGAATTACTCTAAAAGTCTACTTTTTCTCTTTCTTTCTCAGTGTAGGTGTGGAGGACTGCACTTTGACTTTTGTGCATAACTTGTTTATTATAGTCCTTATTAAATATGTAATGCTATGGAGAGGTATGGAAATTGTTATGAATTGCTGACAGCAGTGGGTGTTGAGGGTCACTTGCCATTTAGAATAGATGCAAAGAACCCTTAAAAGCTCTTTTATACAACTATGTAGCTGAAGCAAGAACAATTGAACAACTCTGAGAAAATATATCATCCTTCCCCTAACACCACAATTTTGGGAGCTAACCAGGCCCAAGGATGTGAATGGCTTAAATACTCTTTGAATGGAATTATTAAATTATTTTAGAGGACAAAACAGAAATATGAAACATAGTTAACAAGCACTAAGCTGTCTCAACAGGTATAGCAGCATTTCTCCACAAAAACTTTAAAAGTAAGTTCTCATTTCTTAGCTGAATGATGGCCAAAGGAGGTCAAAAACAAGGAATATTCTCCAAGTCAGGAATTTAAGATCTGGAAAGTATTTTACACAAAAAAACTATAAGAATTGCTTCAGGTATACCTGAGCCTAAATGTTTTGCTATTAACACAAAACACACAAAGGACCAAGCTTTGGAAAATATTTCAATAGCTGAGTTACACTTTTTCTCTAATTCATTAAATACTGTCCTTTTTGAGGGAGACTCACCCTATTTTCCACTGAAAAAACTGTTGAACAATTGATTTTGTAAAATGCTACCTACACATAAAAAAATTAGACGTAGTGTTGTTGCTTACCATGTGTCTGAAAGGAATAATGTTTCACAGACTTGGAGTGAACCAGATGGAATGACAAAGGAAATTGGGAGTCATTAAATTGCAGAGATGGAAAAAGATGCTGTGGAAGAAAATTAAAGAGCTAAAAGGCACATATGCCACTTAGAGAAAAAAAAAAAAAAAAAAGAACCAAGGAAAATACTTTTGTATCTCCCTGCAAACTATTAAAGGCATACAGAGTGAAAAATGTTTTTGAGATTTCTTTTTTATTTTGTTTGAGGTTTTTTTGCTTTGTTTTCTGAAAGGCAATTTTGCCAAAAGATTTTCGAGAGTCAGTATTGGTTCAGATAAAAGTGCCTTAAAAATTCTTCCTGTAAGCCATGTTCTTGTTTCATTATTTTACTCTCACAGAAAGTGTTGCTTATTTTCTCCTGCTTTGAAGAGAAAAAAGACTATCAACTACCACATTTAAAAAATACAAAAACGAAAGTCTTTGAACTAAAATTGGCTATGGTATTTCAAGCTATTATTATTAAGTTGCATTCTTTTGTACCATCAAAGGAAAGAGTCACTGTAAACCCAGTGTCACTTATTAGTTCTTCAGATGAGCTGTAAATGTAAAGCTGGCATAAGTTAGTGTAAAGCTGTCTAGATACAGGCTTTTCCTGCTCTCATCAATTGTTTAAAACTCAGAAGTCACTTTCTGAAGCTGGGTGGGTACAATGTGTGGAAGGCACCCTCTCCTCCCAGACCTGTTCTAGGACGCCTGCACACTTGACACTCACCTATCAAGGCCATGGCACCACTCACAGGGAACAAGGCACTCCTGCAAACCAGCAGCTCAGAGAGGGCTACAGGCAATTATAAATTAATTTACCTGTGACTCCTTTGCTTTTCTAGATCCTACTGCATTATTTAGTAACCCAAAGTCACACAGATGGGGGCAAGGCTCTGTCTATATGTGGGTGCATCTGGGCAGGATTCACCCTTCCAAACAAGAGCTGGGGAAGGGTCTGGAGCACAAGTCCTGTGAGGAGCAGCTGAGGGAGCTGGGGTGACACCAGCAGGGGTCTGTGTACAAATCACAAACGGGATGGGGCTGCTGTGGAACTGCCTTGAGCTGTTTCACTTTTCAGCATCAGTCTCATTACGTGGTTATGATAATGGGAAGATGCCAGCAGCTCACATCCCAGGCCGCAGACCAAGAACTCAATGTCACAACTCACTTTATAAGTTTTTTGCCCAATCACAAAAAGCAAAAGCACATTGACAGTAGTTCTATCCAACCACTATAAGCACAGGTACCTTTGGTTAAAACAATGCTTGCTTATTTCAAACACAATACCTGCTTGTGAGCATTAAACACAATGCACAGAGCTCCATTATTAAGCTTCAACCTTCCTAATATCTTGCTAGATAAACTTTTCTGCAGCTTAGAGAGTTATTCTAGAAAAGTGTTAATACACAGACCATTGTTCTATTTGTCCTTCGTTTTCTACTTTTTAAATACTTTTTCTGCTGACCAATCTCACGGCTGCTGCTTAGCTCTAATCACAGTTCTGCTGCCTCTGGGGCCTGCCTTTTGCAGCTTTCCCAAAACCTTCTGATTTTGTGGATTCCCACACTGGGGGTGTTTAGCCTGGACAAAAGGAGGCCCAGGGGGAGCCTTTTCCCTCTCTACAGCTCCATGAAAGGAGGGTGTAGCCAGGTGGTGGTCAGACCCTTCTCCCAGGTAATAAGTGATAGGTCAGTAAGAAATTACCTCAAATTATCCCAGGGGAAGTTCAGATTGGATATTAGGAAAGATATCTTCACTGTAAGTTTTATCAAGCATTAGAACAGACTGCCCAGGGTTGACTTAGATCTATTAAACTACATGGTTTAATAAATGTGCTAAGACAGCACTGTTGAATGAATACCCAGAAATGCCGAGAAATGAATTCAAGGCTGCAGTATGTTACTTGGTAATAAGGATTTGGAATTTGCATGTGTTGATCCACCACTCTGAAACTACTGAGTAAATTTATCTCAGGCACTCAAGGTCGTATTTTCATTGTTAACTTTTCTTCATCTTGGCAGAGCTTACTGTCAAACTTGCTGTCCAAACATGCCATAAAGTTCTGTCTTCCAAACACATTTTCCAGCTTCAGGTATGCTTAGAAACTGCCCATTCACTTTGATAATGTGTCCAGAAAGAGTGACAGGAGGAGGGCTGCAGGTGCCTCTGTGTTACCCCATGTGCTGTGCAGAGGGGCCCAACACCCTGCTGTCCTGTACATGCTTATCCTGAAGCTAGCTGATTAAATGCCAGATAAAATCACATGGAACTGGGAAATTAAACAGAAGTGAACAATCACTAAAGTGATCCAGTATTATTCAGAGTCAAATGAAAGGCCAAATAGGGTCTGGATAAAACTTGACTGAACTAATTCTTTGAACATTGATCAAACGCAATTACAAACTGCACCTGCTTTTACATGTGTATTGCCTCTTCCAGCTTAACAAAAAAATTGCTCCTGGATCATTTTTTAGAAGTGTTCAAGCATTTAAGGTTCTAATTACCTTTCAGTGTTACATTTTTGCATAGAGTATTGCTACTGCTCACAGGATCCTCTATGGCCCTGCATGAAAGCCACGTTGCATGATCATGAGAATGATCATTACACGAGAATGATTCTTCTTCACAGATGTGAAATTATTACCTGATGTCAGAAAATTCTCACTGGAAGCTCTTGCATTGCCATCAGTCCCATCTTCAAAAGTCTCTTCTCATATTTTTCTGATCCATTACTTCACACAGTCTGAAAAGTACCACATAGCAGAAGAATCTTATCTTAAGATCAACTCATACAAGTTAAAAAAAAAATCAGGGTAAAAGAAATATTAAATAATAACAATTTAGTGGCAAATTAGTCTGTTCTATTAGAAGAGGAAGTGATCACATTAAATAAGTAATCCTGTGAAAATTATTCACTAAAGTCTAGCACAAACTGTGAATTTTTCAAGTCCATAAAACCGAGTTATCTTTCTCATTGACTCTTTATATATGTAAAACCTGCTTGTCTGTCAAATTCTTTCTGCAAAAATGACAGTCTAAAGTGCTTGTCATGTACAGCATCTGCTTGCAGATAATGCTCTCTCCACCATTCCAACCTTCTTTCCAAATGATTTAAATGAGGGAGGCACCAGGCACACAACATCCCTGGGCTTATGAGAGTGCTTTGCTGTGCTAGGAAGTATCAAGTGTCTGCAGGTATGCTCTTTAATTATGAATTTTGATGTGCCATAAGCAAAGTCACTCCAATTGGCATTAGCTAACACACAGAACTGCTAATTATTCTAATGCTTAGGCTGCGTTATAATAGCAAGTGCTCATATACCATCCAAAAATCTGGTTTGTTGTTATCAGCAAAAAATAAAAGTCATTATTTTGGTAAAGCCAAGTGAGTAATGATGTGTAACCAGAGCAGGTGAGGAGAGGTAGAGAATAGAAATCACTGATATATTTTCTACTATTTTAACAAATAGCCCTATTCAATCAAATGGAACACATCCAGACTATCTCAGAAAAAAGCAGACAATAGCTTTCCTTAGATTGCAGAAGCAGTTTGAAAGTTATAAAGGTAATTTGTATCAACTCATTACTGTGTCACTTCATTTCAAACACATGCTAGATAAGTAGCAATAAGCTCTGGGTTAGAGGATTTTGCATTATAACCATTAGTACAAACTCTAAGAGCACCAAGCTCTTGAAGATTACCCCAGACAGTTATTGAGATTTTGGAGGTGCAGCTTTCTACTGATTTAAGAGAGATTCTGTAGACAATTTTATCATTTATTCTAGAACTCAGGTAAAAAGCTAATTTGATGAAGAGCACTCATGAATTATTTCCTTCCTATAGGTACCATAATGTTCCGTGTAGAATGCTCTTCTTGCTCTTTAATTCAAGGTAATGATGTTGCTGCATCTTCTCTTGACACTTAAAATGCAGTTTAATGCCACATCATCAGTCAAAACTTCCGTGTGATTTCCAAAGGCATTAAATTATCAGAAAAACTGAACTGAGAAATTAACATTTCTAATGCATTAGAACTTTTCTGGGCTTTTTAAGGAAGTTTTCTCCTCTGCTCAGGATTGTGGAACAAAGAAAACTTTCATACTGTGTCAGAAAATCATTTTTTTTATGAATTTCTGCTCTGATTTTCATAGGAAGTATGCATATGAAACAATTTGATTGTGTTCCATTGGAGTGACTTACATGGAATAATGTTTACAGGTGTCCCTGACAGTTTTCACTTTAAATCAGTGACTCTGACAAAATAGTATATTTATTGACTTATTTATAGCCTTCTGCACTAAATTTTTTTGGTATAAAAAAATTATAATCTACTGTATGTTCAACATGGGGTTTTTTCCCCTGTAGATCAAATCTGAAAGACATAAATCAGCTTTTTGTCCTTTCTTCTTACAATTAACATGTTTTGGTTACAGTATTTCTTGAATACACAGGGATAAATCAAACTGAATATTCATTCACTTTCATTTCATAACAGCCCACCTAAATATATTGATCAAAACAGCTGTAGAGTGCTTTAGTTCAGAGCTTTTTATAAACCTTAAAATAAATAGGCTTTTATAAATTACTTTGTTTTCATAATTAATCACATCTATAGTAGGAAAAAAAAACCAAAAAATGTTAAGTAGATTTGTGTTCTTTTCTTCTTTATATTGAAGACCTTATGCAATATAAATCTAAAATTGATGTATTTTCTTATGGAAGGAGAACAATTACTTTAAGTGTTCTAGTATTTCCAAAATATCAACATCCAGTTTATTTATTTACTAGAGCACACACTAGCCCACGCTTTATTCTTTTTGTCTTGCTTTATCACGCTAAGCTCTAACAACAGCAGCAAATGTAACTCCATACTTTGAGCAGATAATAAATTGATAGAATAGGTAATAAATTATATGATTTCTTGTTTATGTCACTAATGTGCCAAAATTTATGCCAAAATTTAAGGGATTCTTGATGCTGAATGTAAGATTTAAACTCAAAGAGAGAGCAGTACAGAATTACAGAAAATGGGAAGTCCCATGAGACAATATATCTGCTCTGAGGGGAAGGAAGAGTCGCTTGTGATATTAATTAGAGACTTCCCAGGTCATCAGGCTGAGTGTATGAAGGATGAAAGGGAATCCTGTGTTTCACTGTCCTTTCCTGGTGAGCACATGGTGCTCTTTTCTCCACTGTGTTTAGATGTGTCTGCAGGAACAGTCACCCCAACAGCAGTACACCAAAGTAATAATACTAATAGTAAAAAAAATCTCCCTTTTACACTAACCTTGGTATTAATACAAAAATAAAATAATCTTTAGACCACCACTAAACATACACACCTATCATTTTGTAGTTATTTCTTACTTCTGGGGAAAAAGTTGAAGGGCTCATTTATTCACCATTTTCCAAGTATTTGATCCTGCTGTAGGAAGCCTTTAGGTGAAGGAGGGGAGGTAGTGGGTAAAGTTGCTTAAATGAGTTTTACTTGATTATTTGTTTGCTTCGAGAATATTTGCTCATGAAATATCACATTGTTAGACTTTGCTCTGTTTATCAGGAACACACAGCCTAGTAAAATGAGTTTTCAGTTTGAAGAAAGCCAGTGTGCAAATTCAGAGGAGCACAAAGAGACTCATCAATGCTGCTCTTTTATTCATGGAGAATGCTAACAACGATGGTTCAGAGTTTAGTGTTAAACTCACTTCTAGGGGGATACAGTATAGGTAAATGAAGGTGGTATAGGATGTAATCTTATCCCCCAATTAATTGCAGCTGGAGCAATTACTAAAGATTAGGAGCAGGCCTGATGTTAACAGGCCACACCTGTAGCCAATACGAACAGTGGCATAAAAGAGTGGATTGGTGGGAACGGAAGTCAGTGGGCTGCTGCAAGGGCCAGGAGCAGTCAGTGCTTGGAGGAGATTCCTATGAGAAACATCAAGGAGGTATGAAACTCTGGTGATATGGAACCTTTGCATAGAACTCCTGACATATAAAATAACAAGTGGTGACTCCGACATGATGCTGGGCTAAACTATATTGCCCTGTGGATTTGGTGAAACAGTATTTGACCATATAACCCCGTGGATTCAGGGAAACAGGATTTGAATGCTAAACTATTGGCAAAATATATTAATTACAGCTATTAGTGTTTGCTAAAATATGAGTATAAAAGACTTTGAAGATAAGTACTTTGTAAACTAAGAAAAGCTATAAAACTGAACTAACACTTAGAAATATATATGTCTGTACTATATTACGCTGTTTGAAAATTTGTATAACTCTTAGTTCTAAATGAAATGTACAAATGTGTCATTATGGTAATTTATTTGAATATGTCCTTCTAGAAATGCTGCAACTCTGTAATTAAAAGAAAAAGGGGGAATTGTACGGGGTTACAGTATGGGTAAATGAAGGTGGTATAGAATGTAATCTTATCTCCTAAAGAGTTGGGGCTGAACCAATTACTAAAGATTAGGAGCAGGCCTGATGTTTACAGGCCACACCTGTAGCCAATAAGAGCAGTGGTATAAAAGAGTGGATTGGTGGGAACTGGAGTCACGTGACTACTGCAAGGACCAGGAACAGTCAGTGCCTAGAGGAGCGCCCTACGATAAACTTGAAGGAGGTTCGAAACTCTGGAGATACGGAACCTTTGCATAGAACTCTTGATATATAAGAAAACACTCAACACATGAAGCGACAGGACAGCAGTGTGCATGTATAGAGGAGCAGTGGCTGGGTGTGAGACAATTCAGAGAAGAACACTGGAATGAGCTGACTCCCATTATAGATTCAACCAACCTCTTTCCACCAGTAAGAAATGAGTATGAATAAATGTAAGTGAAAAAAATCACAGTTTTCTAAGAAGTAGAACAAAAACAGGAAAAAAAAAACAAGAGTAAATGACTGGTAGATATAAAAGACATCAGAATCCCCAGAAGAACAAAAAGCTGGAGGAGAGCACAAACTCACAGAGCACTTTTCTGGTTGTGAGTGTGATCCAGCAGCAGGGACACCTACATGGAACATGCTGGAATGGGGCTGCCTAAGGATCACCCTGTTTCCTGCTCTGTTCAGATGTCTGCTCAGCTAAGGTTATAATGACAAGATTAGGTGACAACAAATCCTTTTCCACCATAAAATGAACCTAAGTGAAGGCATAAATGAAGAAATGACAGATAGATTCACTATCATTTTTCACTCTTTTGTAGATTCCATTTCTCATGTTTTCTTTCTGAAGAAGCGATTATTCCTGGAAGGTTCATTCTCAAGTGAAAATATCTTTTAACAACTTTGGCACATTCTAAATCACTTGCAATCAAGGAATTAATCAGAAAGGAGTAATATTTAAACAGTGACAGAACACACAGATAGGGTCTATTCAGCTTTAGGAGCTAAGAAATGAATTTTTTTCTATGAATAACTCTTTTTTCATCCACAAGATAGTGTGGCATTTCTCATAGCAGTCTTAATTAAAGTGCAAATTTTACAATAAAAAAAGAAGACAGTAAGAATTGTACCTATGAAGAAGTTGTACAAGGCAGGAAATAAAAGGCTTATTTAAGTACCTAATCAAATATCTATCCCGGATAACCCTAAAAGAGTAAATCCTTAATCCCAAACGTACTTCAGCTTTTACTTCAATGGTATACCAATGACAATTATTTTAAGAACAAATGTAAAATATGTGACTTCCATCAAAAATTTTAAGGGAAAATGGGAATTGTTTTATACGTGTAGCTTGTGCCTGTATGGCACAGCTTATTGTGTCCTCAAAAGAGTAACAATAAAATAATGAAATAAAAACTAAAAAAAAAATAAACTTTATATACATACATATATAAATATGTATTTTTATATGAGTATTTATGTATTCCTCCTGGCTCTGTAGTTCTAGTAAATGGTATGAAGGCTTCTACAGTGTAAAAAAATTTGTGACAGATACCCAGTGGCAAAGGGGACACACAAACCAGTAATCATGGGAGACAAAGGAACAGGTTCCAGCTCTTCCAACCAAAAAGACTGATCTTCTTTATTAATTCCTCCTACTGGAAAACCTGGCTAACAAAATTCATTAAAACCGAGAGCACACTTCCATGAGGGATTAAGCTGAAAGGGTTAAGAAGCTGATGGCAATTACCCTCATGGTTTACAATTTTCCTGTTTCATCTTCCTGCTGAAAACTGTCATTTGCAGAACAAGTTTGAAATGAGTGAGTTAACATGACTGCTCATTTTTGTGGCAATCACATTTACAGCTTTCTAAGGATGACCCTTATCAGCACAATCAAAAACATGAGTTTTAAGCAACTAATGCATCTCAAAGAATAAATACCTCAAAATCTGCCTCATCAGCAATCTCTGTGTTCATAACAGTCTTAAGCTAAAAACATTAAGCAAAGGTAACTGTTGATATAGATTTTGAAGTGCACCACTAAATGCTTCAATATTTTGATTTAGAAAGAGTAGCCTATATAAATAATCCAAGAGTAGTTTTGCACAAAACCCACCTTTTCTATCATTTATTGTTCTTTGAGTTGCCGATCGGAAGTGCTGTGCTTGAGGACAGCAGTGCAGAGAAAGTCCTTATCAAGACATTTAAATAGCTCAGAGTAACTCAAAGGGAGAGCAGCCTCCCACTCAAACACTCTGATAAGGCATAGATTGGTCTTAACAGCAAATGAACCTTGCAAAGAACCTCAATTATTTATTTATAGAGTTGCCAACATATGTCAATCAAAGTAGAGGACAAATGAAGAATTCTAACTCCAGGAGTTTTGGCAGGCAGCTTATATCTCTGTATGCTCCATAACCTTTTGATATGAAGAAATGCAGTGTAACTACAAAATCCAATACCTACTTCATGCCTATTAACATTTGCTACCAAATGTGCTTCCTATTGAAGTGACATTTTCACCTAATGAAAAAGATGTTCAAGCTCTAATTCAGACACTCAGTTCAAAGAAACGTGCCTGAGCAAGATTTGAGTCGTGAACAAGAACTTATTTTGTCATGCAAGATTCAAAAATTCATAGTTCACAAATCTCAGCATGTAAGATAATCAAATGAATTATGTACTGAAGTAGGGAAAGCTCAGAAAATATCTTATGGCAAAAATGATCTTTATTTCTCCCTACAGATTTAATCTTGCCACTTTTGAGTAACTCTTAAGCAGCTCTGGACACCTCTTGCAGTCATTGACTTCTTTGACTCCTGAGACTACAGCATCATGGAGTATTGAGACAGAAGTCAGTAAACTTTAAGAAAAAAAAAAAATAAAAGTCTATTTCAGAAATTGAAATAGAAAAAGAAAAAAAAAATCAGTCATCTGCCAATATTGGATAAGTAATGGTGAATGAAACTATTTCAGATCTGTTTTCCAGTTAGCTGATTTTCCATCCTGAAAGCAACATTGCTCATATCTATCACCATCAAATGGCTTTCAGACTTGTGTCCCTTCTGAAATCATATTATGATCAATTGTCCTGGAAAGATGGAACAAAATACACATGCTAAATCAGACACATCAAGGGTCACAGTGTTCTCCGTTCTGATTATCTATATATTATATATTCCTTTGAAACAAGTTCTGCTTCAGACAGCAATAATAGCAAAATATATTTATATTCAGAAACATGCTATAAAATACTTTATATCAAAAAAAAAAAAAAGGGGGGGGGAGGACAGAACACTGAGAAGCACTTTGAAAAAGTTGAAAAACTGAGAAACATTAGGATTCACATCCTGCATTTATCAGGAAATTGCCAAATAGCTCCAAGTATTTTCTTAGCCATTACTCATACTTGATGTCCAGAATCACCATTTATCTTTACTTTTTGAGAGAGGCTTTCAAAGTACAATGGCAAAAAATATTTATTTGCATTTCATGAGGTGCAAGCAATAAAACAGTGTTATAGCAAAGGTCCATGTGGCCTTGTGTCTGTCCTACCTCTGACTGGCTAAAATTGATGTCTACACAAGGTGCAAAGCAAAAAGAAAAAACACCAGTGATATTTATTTCAGAAAATCTGCCCAACTTTCAAAAATCTGTGTTTATTTTTTTTTTGCATGTCACATATGGTGGTAATGCTTTCTTTTGTGCTTTTTTTCAGGGGATTTTTGAACCCATGTAAAGTTTTGGCATTCAAAGCATATGCAATTTAATGCCACTCTGGTGTGAAGAAGTATATAATTTGCTGTAAGCTAATTTTTTGGGGGTTTTCTGTTTGATAAGCAGGTTGTTTGCTTTAAATCTGTTGCTTCATTTGATGTGCTTTGTACATGCATTGTGAGCACCTTACTGTCACTCTTTTTTTAACACTCATGTTTTAGAAACCTGTAGCTTTCCCTACCATGACTGACTTTCTTTTTGCCATGCTGAAGAGTGTGAGTGTAAGTAAGCTCCCCTTGTGAGGAAGCAACTCCACACTTTGAAAACACTTATAATTATTTCTGTAGGCTTTTAACTTTCCCTTTCCAAAAGGTAGGCTCCAGAGAGATGCCCAGTATTCAAGGAGTGTTATTTTATGTGCAAATACAGGGGAACTGATGGTTTTGTTTCTCTATCTCTTCCTCAGAAGCAGATAAGGTTCCTAAAGTTCTGTTTGCTTCTGAGATGCTGGTTTTACAGAGCTGTCAAACATACTGCCACTCCTCTTTGACAGGAATAGATAATTTAGAGCTCACCACTCTTTATAAACCTAAAACTACTTTTTCACCAGAATATTGTTTTGCGTTTATCAATTTTGAATTTCATCTGCTATTTTGCTGCCCTATCTCTCAGTAACAGGACTCTTCTCAACAAAACAACATCTTGTGTTTGGAATCTCAATTTTGTTTAGAATCTGCAGAGCTTTATCTGTGTCTTTGCTGGCAACTCCCTCTCCACATGCATTGTGCAGCTCAGCTCTCAGGCCATGTCACTGTGTTTTCCAGCAGTCACCCCTCCCTGTCTTTATAATTAATCATTTTCTACCACTTTGTTTTTGTTGTTTTTTTTTTTTTTTTCTTAGAACACATATTTACATGAAATCATAGTTACAGAATGCTTTGGATGGGAAGAGGCCCTAAAGATCATCCAGTTCTAAGGGCAGAGACACCTTCCACCAGGCCAGGTTGGCCAAAGCTCCATCCAGCCTGGCCCTGAACACTTCCAGGGATGGAGCATCCACAGCTTCTCTGGGCACCCTGTGCCAGTGTCTCACCACCCTCACAGGGAAGAATATTTCTTCCTAATATTAAATCTAAATCTGCCCTCTTTAGATTCAAATCCATTCCCCCTTTTCCCATCACTATATGTCCTTTTCAAAGTCTCTCTCTAGCTTTCCTCAAACTCATCACCTTTCTCCTTAGTTCTTTGAAAATGTGTGGAATAATTTTTAAAGGCTATTTGAGGTTGAACATTCCCAATTAGTTTTTGATAGTACAAATAGATTTTAGCAACATTGTGTGCTTACCTACACAGGCAATGTCCCATCACACCCTTCTCACAGGTTTCTAGGGACTTGTAGAACCCTACTATTCTCTCATATATTTTTAGTCATAGTATTTGACTAAATTTAACCATGCCTGTAAGTCTGAAATTAATCAAACTTAGTGAATATCGTGTCTATAATATAAAATACATTACCTGCATAAGAAGAAATAAATTTTAGATCAAAACAATTTGACAGCCAAAAGAAGATGAGAATTAGAAGCAGCATCTGGACAATACCCAGAGGCTGGACCCAAGTTTAGATCATCTTCTTAAAAATACCCTTTTATTTTCCCCATTAATACCAGAATATAAAAGAGTTTCCACATAATCTGTGATTTATCAACCCTAAAATTTGTTTCCAGTAGGAAACAAAAAAGCCCTGAACTAAAAGAAACATTACTTGACTGAAATTTCTGCGGTACTCAAGCATTGTATAGGAATGCAGTGCTGTTATTAACAGGGTTGTTAGAGGAATGACACTGCCCTCAAAAAGACAACATGTTTTATTAGACAAACTCATATGGCCAATCTTTCAGCAATATACATTCTTCTCTCAGGCTGAAAAGAAAAAAAGCAAAAAAAAAAAATAACTTCAAAGGTAATGCAAGCAGCGAACACTAGGTCTGAAATAAAATACATATTTTAATTGGGAAACAGCCAAAACAAAAGGGGGTTAGAAGTATTGGAACAGAGGAAATGTAATGGGAAAATATGATAAAATGCTTTTTCTTACAAAAAAGGATGAGAGATTTATTGCTGGCGGCGCATGACACGATAGTTTGAGAAGGAGAGGAGAAATGATCACATGCCATAAAAAGGATATCTCTATCGTGTTCATGTTTTTTACTGTCTAGTAAAGATACCTTGTGAACTTTTATAGTAAACCTGGGCACACCTGTAAATTTTGTTTGACTGATTTATTATTTTTCTGTTCAAGGAATGAGGAACCAAGGTTTTTCACAGGCTGGCACAATGAAAACAGAAAAGAAATAATGTTTTCTAGCTCATCATTTTGTTTTAAAATGGTTCAAATATAAAGGCTCAGTAGATGCTAAATTTTATACTTGCTGGATCTGAAAGAAAACCTACTGCTTAAAACCACCACATTTCCCATTGGTGTAGTTAAATTCCTGCATAACAGACTTTTTTAACACAGAAAATTAGGACTAACAATTTTTGAATAATTTGTAAGGATAACATCCATTTAAAAATTTTAGATCATCTGTTTAGAAAAATGAATTTTTTAACCTTAAAAAAAAAAAAAACACTTCCTGAGCTTGTTTTCAGAACAACCCTGCAATAACAAGCTAATCAGATAAATGCAACAATTAACAGAGAGGCAGTATGCCACCAGAGACACGAGATAAATTGTTATGTGAGGTCATTGGTCAGAGACAGACATAGTACACAAACTCTCTCAGATCATGAGACAAAAACTTCTTGTCTTATTGTTCAGACCCTCCTTCTATAGGGAATTTGGATTTCCTGGGCTTAGACAGCTGATGGGTTGGGATCTCTCTCCAGTCAATGGTGTGCCTGCATTTAAGCTTGAACAGAGTTGGCTGAGGGTCCCCTGGATATGTTTGAATCCAATATAACATACTGTGACAATAAATTGTAAGGAAAAACGATTTATTTTTTTTTAAACATTATTAGAATTCAAGATGTTTAAAATAAGAACAGCTAAAAAAGAGGAAACTAAAGTATATAACCTTGAGAACATGAAAAACAAGTCCTAAAGACACTGCTAGATACTATACCTTACTGTAAAAAACCAAGCACTGCATGTATAATTTCTTATTCTGTATATAGTTAAATTATATTACATGATTATGGTCAATGGACAAACTATGTTAATAAAAATTTTAACAATATGTAATATATTACACCTCATTACACATTGACTGACCTATGGATTGACTATATTGCAAAAGACACATTTAAAACAATTTTCTTGATATGCTGTTAATATTATTTACAATACCTCAACAAGTGCTCCATCATAGAAACCTTCCTGCCTGCTATCATGTAAAAGAATTGATTCACTTCTAATTGAAGAAGAAACTTGTTTGAGGTGTCTGCCTAATGACACATTTAATGAATAAGCGGCCATTCTAGATGGAATAGAATCTCTACTTTCAGTATAAATTAATATGTTTCTAACCCACACTAAAAAAAATAAAAGCTTGATTGTTTTTTCTTCTACGCTGTGCTAAATGTGCATTATAGAAAAGAAGTGGAGAGCTAAAGAAATCACTTAAATGTAAATATAATGGATTGTGCACAGCAAATTTAAAGAGTTTCAATCCTGTCCTCAATGATTTACAGCTCCACGCATTTGCTTTATCATTCTATCAAGGCTTTCTGTTTGTTTTGTTTCTGCTTTGCTTTGTTGAATTCATAAAACCACAGTGGAATGGAAATCTGTAACAGTGTCCTAGGGCACACTCTTCAGCACAAACAAAATCATCAAAAAAACAAGTCTTCCTTGCTTTCATCACACTATAGTTTAAATTTATATGATGGATATCACTTGTTGTTCATTCATTTAATCCAAGCAAAACACAGAACAGTCATTAAGTGTGTTTTAATTTAATTTGTGACATGGATTCAGTACCTTCACCCTGCAAATGCAGAACAGTGGCACATGGGAGTGTTACTGATGAAGACGGCATCCCCTTTTTACTCTTCAGAGTCAGTGACAAAAGATGCTTTTTTCCTAATAGTGATTTAAAATGCTTGAGGTTTCAGTTCAGACTTGAACGGCTGTGGTGCCCTCTCTGCCCCCCTGCAGCTGATTCCAAACACACCCAGGGGTATCAGGCTGATGTGACTAAAGCTGGGCCTTAATCACTGAAAATACCACTCACTGCAAATCCTCCACAAGGAGCTGAGCCACGTGCAATGTGTGCATAGTTATTCCCTATTAGAAACAGAAACCTCTCATGATAATATTTTCTGTGTGTTAATACCGCATGTAAAGCCACAGGCTTCCTCAGCGTGGAGATGCTTTTAGTCTAAACCCTGGCAGTGGAGGCTGAGGGTGTTCAGTCCTAAAGGACAGAGAAGGAAAGTGGCAGATTGCCTAAGACACAGGTTGAAATATTCTTCTGTTTATTTAGTCCCCAAATTATTTAATGCAAAAGATGGAAATAAGCAAGGACTAACAGCTGTGCTCTCCTCTGTGGATTCCTGATTTACAAAGTACAGATGGAAGAAGAATCAGAGCCACATCATCTCCTGGCATTTTTCAGTATAAATCAGCACATGCTATGGACTACAAGAGAACTAGATTATAAACCATTCTGCTACTTGTATTCCAGCACAGTAATTCTAATGCTCCTGTAGTAGCATCAGCTACAGGCACTTATGAATAACAAACTTTGTGATATTTATTCTAAAAACAATCCCCAATTTTAAAATTTATTTTTTTCTGTGTAATACCAACCATTTTGTAATCCCTACTCAGTGCATTAGGATGCTCAATAAATAGTCTCAGCCAGAGCATCATAAATCATTTACAGTATATAGTGTTGCTTGAAGAGCCCCCAAAACAAATACTTGCCATCTGCAAGAAATGTAAATCATCATTTCAGAGGAAGGGTGCATGTGGCAGCCAGGCCAATGTCAGTCAGCCCCATTAATTATGAAATTATTTATTTATTTACTAGCATTTCTTCTTGAGAATTTAACCAGCTCACAAAGATTGTCTCCAGGGAAACTGCAACTAAATAAAATCAGGACCAACTTCATTCCTTGTAGAGCTGCATTAAAATACCTGGGGTATTTTCTCATATCCTAATCACAGCACCTGCCTAAGCATGAAACAGGCAGTTTGCCCTTTGCCTCCATCCACCTACACTTTTGAAAATAGAATTGAAACCAGCATTGGGCAGCTGCCAACAATGCCATGCTAATATCTCATGGTCTTAGAAGAGTAATTTTCTCGCTATCAAAGCATCATCTCCCAAAACAAAAGAAAAAGGGAAATGGGTATATGGCCATAAAACAAAATCAGCACAGGGTAAGTCACCTTCCCAGTGCTTGAGTTCCACACAGACACAGCTTTGCTAATAAGGCACAGAAAAGAAGCAGACATAGCCTCCTCTGGATATCCAGCTAACTCTAAACTGAGGCAACAACTAATCAACTTAAGTCAAAGGTATGGATCAGGAGTCAAGATGTTCTTTCTGATTTTCATTTTAAAATAAATATTGGTACATAAATTACTCTTCTTTGTGTAAATACGCTGGTAATAAGTGTATATAAAGCCTATAATAAAGCCAAATTTTCAAATCTTTGATTGGAAAAAGAACAGCTTGTTGTAAAATGCTATAAAATACTCTTTCCTACAGCTACTCAGCCTGATGAACTTTGGACAAAAACCTCCCAGGAGGTGTCATTTTGGGTACCTGGTGGATCAAAATGTCTGTGGCAGCATGCCAAACCCAAAACTGAATGCCTTCTGTGAGAAAATCTATTTCCTCTGTAAGCAGAATGTTGCCTACAAAACTGATTTCATCAGCACATAACATCTCACCCCAAGAAAACACTAGCACACACACACACACACAGATTTCTCTTTCTGTGAAAAAACACTACAGATTTGTCAACTGATTCTTACATTAAAACCACAGTTTTAAATTACTTCCAGCACCACTGGTAAGAATAAACTCTAGCCTTTAAGACATTTAAACCCATCAGCCAAAAAGGAGCCCTAAAACATGCCAAAGAGTTTGGGTCAAATTTTAATACCTTTTGCTGTGAGAAAATCTCAACTTTATTTACAATCTGAATTTATCCAAACTGGAATTTGTTGTTTCCAGCTAATGAAATAAACTATCTTTCTCTTATATGCATCTTTTACTAAATTCCTTGTTCAACTCATGCTTTAAAGCTGCACTTATACATATTTCATATCAGTCTACGTTGTTAGGAGTTTTTATTTAAATTTGCCCAATTTTATTAATTTTGAAAACAGAAAGAGAGAGAAAAATTATAATGTTCCTCTGCATCTGCTGAGAAAATTCTCCTTATAGTTAAAAATGGCAAAGCTACAGAAATGCAGCTTTTCAACCAAGGGTGTTTGTGACAGTGTTCACAGGGGTCCAGGGATGAGGGAAGAGATGAGGATCTGACTCCATGGTTCAGAAGGCTTGATTTATTATTTTATAATATATATTACATTAAAACTATACTAAAAGAATAGAAGAAAGGATTTCATCAGAAGGCTGGCTAAGAATGGAATAGTAAAGAATGATAACAAAGGTTTGTGGCTCGGCTCTCTGTTCGAGCCAGCTGGGCTGTGATTGGCCATTAATTACAAACATCCAACATGGGCCAATCACAGACCCACCTGTTGCATTCCACAGCAGCAGATAATCAATGTTTGCATTTTGTTCCTGAGGCCTCCCAGCTTCTCAGGAGGAAAAATCCTAAGGAAAGGATTTTCCATAAATGATGTCTGCAACAGGTGTTACCCCAGAGTTACAGATGCAGAACAAGAGTCTACGTCATTAAATCTATTTGCTTAAGAAACAAGAGACCATGTCCAAACACTAATTTAGTGCTGTGATCCCTGAACTGGTTTCACAGTGAAAGAGAGGGCCATTTATACATGAAAGTTAATTCATTTACTGATTCCCACAAATTTCAGTCATAATTCCTTAAGCCATGGATAGTTCACAGAGCTGGGAATAAACAGCACTCTCCAAAAAACATCCAGTAAGAAGTGTGGAAAAAAGATGCAAGACCGGGCCTTAAATTTTCACAGCAGAAACCTGCCAAGGAAGTAGCTGCCCCTGGCATCAGCTGTCCTGGACACAAATAATTGCACCTGACCTCAACCTCCTCACAAACTACCAACATCTGGGCTGACATCTGTGACAGTATTCACAGGGGTTCTTGGATGAGGGAAGAGATGAAGGATCTGACTTCATGTTTCAGAAGGCTTGATTTATTACTTCATTATATATATTACATTAAAACTATACTAAAATAATAAAAGAAAAGGTTTCATCAGAAGACTAGCTAAGCTAAGAATAGAATCCAAAAGAATGATAACAACGGCTTCTGTCTTGGACAGAGTCTGAGCCAGCTGGGTTGTGATTGGCCATTAATTACAAAGATCCAACATGGGCCAATCACAGATGCACCTGTTGCATTCCACAGCAGCAGATAATCAATGTTTGCATTTTGTTCCTGAGGCCTCCCAGCTTCTCAGGAGGAAAAATCCTAAGGAAAGGATTTTCCATAAAAGATGTCTGTGACAGACATCTGCACCTCCCAAGGCTCAGGCACGTTGCTGATCTGATGCTCAGTACTCATTCAGCAGGGTCAGTCCTGACTGCACACACATCCCTACAACACACTCAAGAGTGAGTAGCTCAGGAAACTCCATCAGTTGTTTTGTGACTCTGTGGAAGTAAAGAAATTCTTGCGCTTGTAGGCCCTAATGTCCTGGTGACACCAGAAACCAGCATGCTTTCAGAGGTCTGCTGAGAAATCAAGCACACCCTACTTCACATACCCCTTTTTTCTGATTTAGGCTTGCAAATTCCTAATGTTATGGTTCTTGAAAAGTCATTCTGGGGTGTACATTTATTAAGATGTTATTAAATGAATTGAAACACCCTAACACAGCATGAAGAAATTCTTGCAGCTCTGTCAGAATGCAGATAAGACTGCACTGAAATAAAATTATACCATGTCCCACTTTAGTAAGATTAAAAAAAAAAATAGGGTTTTTGAGACATGTTATCTTTCAATAGGAAATAACTGTTGGCCAGCTAAAGCATGGTAATATCAAGCACTAAAAATCAGCATTTTGCATTAGTGTAGATGATTTAACTCAGGGTCTGCCGCACTGAATTGAAATGTTGAAATAAGCATAGCTCCCTGTAGATTTTCTCAAATAGTTCCAGATATGCATGCAGTAATAACCTTACATCAGATTCACAAAATTCTCTTTTGCCTACCTGCCTCTAGTGTGCAGGATTACAGTACTAACACTGAGCATAAATGAAGAGTTACAACTTTCTGTCTTTCTGGAAACAATGACAGCAGTGATTAGAAAAGCAACAGCTTTCTTAAAGTGGCCAACAGTATTGAAAGAAAAGCAGTTTAAAATACTAAAAAAAAAAAAAAAACATGGTTTTTCAGTAGCTTTTCTTGAAGATTTATTTTACACTTGAAGAGTTCCAAATGCTTAAAAAGATTGCCAGATCTGCTCCCTGAGTTCTCTAATAATTGACCTGTTTTATCTGAGAATAT
Source organism: Melospiza georgiana (assembly GCF_028018845.1). Lineage (NCBI taxonomy): Eukaryota > Metazoa > Chordata > Aves > Passeriformes > Passerellidae > Melospiza > Melospiza georgiana. The sequence continues at coordinate 40,359,038 of NC_080434.1, read as the reverse complement.
AATACATATATATATATATACACATATATATATACACATATATATATGTGTATATATATATGTATGTATGTATATATACATATATATATATACACATACATGTATATATACACACACACACACACACATATATACATATATATATATGTATACACACACACACATACATTTATGTATTTATGTATTACTAGGTGTCAACAGTCCTCAGCAGTGAGTTCTGCAAGGAGAGTAACTCTGATCCCAGAAATGGGTTAAACTACTGAGGTTTTTTACTGCTTGTTGCTCACAGTGTGATTTGTAATTGCTGTGACCACATGACACGTTCCAAACTGACAATTTCAAATTGTTTCTACTTTCCCACTTCCAAAACAATGTACTTGAATGCACAGGCCTAAAAGTTTAACTTTTCTCTTTCCTCTGCCTGCTAGCCTTTCCTAAGATATTTCTTGATGGGGAATATGCCTGGATAAGCAACTGAAACAACTGCTGCCTATTGAACACTGCTCTCCACAGGCAGCTTTTCTGTTTTCCTACCAATTAACACAGACAGGAAGGCTCACTGCTCAGAAGAATTCTTCATCCACACTGAGGCAAAAGCACACCCTAACACTGCAGAGGTGACAAAACCCCCAGGTTCAGCCATGAGCTTGGGTTACAGTGTCTGTGTTGGGTTATGTAGTGTTTGTCAGTCTGATGATAGTGGTATGAAAACAGGCAGGAGCATCCAGACAATACTGACCTGCAGGAGCAGCTTCCTAAAGAGCTCGCTGACCATGAAGTAGTACTCCACAAAGCACTTTTTCCTTGATGATTTTTAGTGAATCAAAACCAGAAAGAAAAAGAAAAGAATATAAAAGGGGAACGAGTCAAAGAGAGTGACTCGTGCTTTTGGCACCTGTTTGCTTCCTGTGGTCTCCAAATGGAACCCTGTGCTGTTTTTGCTAATCCGTCTCTGAGCTGACAGAGGTGCAAGTTGTAAGCCACAGATTGCATGCTGTGCTGGAGAATGGCAGAGCTCAATAAAAACTATTATTTCAAGGCCTATATCTCATCTATTATTAAACCTGTGAAAAGAGTTTTAATTTCCTGTGCAATTATATGGTGCAATGTCATATTTTAAGGGGGGCAAAGGGGGGGAAGGGAACAAGGGCTTGCTTTTGATGAAAAACCTGTTTTTCATACTTTATGGTTTGGATTGCTGTGTACCTTGGGACCTAATTTGAAACTCAAATACATCTCTTCAATCAGAATTTGAGTAAATCCACTTAACTATTTAATTATTCCAATTTTTCCTCATAAAGGAAGATGAACTATTAACACCTTGCAGTTTGGAACACTGCAAGCCAATGTTGTCTTTTTATCCATGTGTAGATTTCATGCTTATGTGAAGTAGTAAAGGATAATTTATGCAATTTTCAATGAATTCATACAATTATTAAACTAATGCTTCCATGTCATGCGTGACACAAATCAAATTCTCTATTACTTTTATTTGTTTTCAACTTAGCTGTGATTATTAAACAATCCATAACAACGACCACTTTTCTAAAAAAAATATAACACCAATTTATATTCCTATATTCTTACTGGGGATAAGCTCACAGCAAAAGGGTTTTTGAAAAAGGAAAAACAAACCCAAAACACTCCCTGTTTAAACAGCAGTAGGGCTTCTTTGCACAGTGACAGAAGCAGAAAACCCCAGTGGGGCTGGAGACTCATCTGTGATACAGTGAAAAAGAAGCAGCTTCTGACCTTTTGTAACCACTCTCAGCTATGTGTGCTGTATCACCATGGAATTAAAATTCTTTTATTCTCTTCTCCTGTTTCGGAAAGCATTTGGAATAAACATTTCAGAGGAAATTAGGTTTCTTACTGTTTACACAGGGACTGCATCTTTACGTGCCTCGGTGTTCAGCGTCCAAATGCACTGTCACTTTGATTATATACAAGATAATGGAATATTGAATAAATATTCATAGGGATTCAGGAAGGGATTATGATTAAAGGAAATGAAGCCACTATGTACAAGGCAAATAAGAAACGATTAGCTATCTCAGACCAGGAAAGGTATAGCTGCAAGTCAAGCGTAGGAAGGAGAAACTCACTTCACATGGTGACTCAGTCAGGTAGAGGACAAATCCCTGCAGCCCATTTGTGAAATCTTAAAAAAAAATGAAACAGGGATAGTTTTAGAAAGGTTTTACTCAAATTGTATAAAAAACTCAAGGGAAGTTGTGTTATTTACAGAGATATACATACACATAAGCACATATGAATATATACATGTATGTGTGGGTAGATAGAGATGGACAGAAAGAATAGCTCAGGAAATCAATCTCATCTTTCTTAAATTGAGAGAAAGAAAAAGAGACTTTGATTTCCAAATTCATTTTATAAAGCAATATTCACTCTAGATAAAATTTGAGGTTCTGTGTAGCAAAACTGAATGCACAAACCAACAAATTGCCAAATTTGTTCATGTGAACCCAAATGGATGTACATGGAAAACACCATTACATCTTATGAATAGTTACAAAGGCAGCATTTGCACATCAACATTTTTTTCTACTCTGTTAACCATTCAGACAAGGAACAGAAAGGAATGACAAAAGAGGAAACAATAAAAAATACTTTAAAATTTTTTTTTTAAAAAGCCCCAAATACTTTGAAATACACTAATGCAGAAAAACTCAATATTCATGGGCAAATTTTTCTGAGTTATGACATGTACGAGTAAACTAACATCTCCTCTTACTAGAGGAAAACCAGATTGCATGGTCAGACTGAACACTTAGCAACACCTGTGCAATCTCTGCTCTGTTTGAAGTTCACCTACAGTTCACCTACATTATACATCATCACCTTTCACAGACTTTAGAGGTGTAACTGCTACCAGAGCTTCTGTATAAAGGTGGAAATTAAATATTCTGTCCCAAATTTGCGGTTGCAGCTCCGCTGCTTTCCATTCTTGCAGGCAGTTAGCTGTCCTGACTTTTTTTGTAGCTGCAGCTTATACTGAAAATTGTAAAAATCTGTTCACCTGCCCCCCAGAACAAGCATGGGTGAAGGAATAGAACCTAATCCAATTTTTTTTCCAGGTTCTCTAGAGTAGAAGAAAGAAATAAAAGAAACAAAAGTAGATTAAATCTACTAAGGAAGCGCGTGTCAATGGGCACATTATCTTATCAGGCAGGGCTCTGACAAGGTATAGCAGTCAGAGAGATACTATAGAACATTCTGCAAAGTCAAAATGAAGAAACAGAAAGGAATGATTTAAATCTTTCCCTTCAAATAATAGAAATGTTGGGGATTTTGCAGTATTCTGCAAGTTTTTGGCACCATTCTATGATTTACACTTCCACAACTCAGTTCTGAAAAGGTGTTTAGCATTATTCTTCATTAAACTAATATGTCAGAGGGGTGTTAAGCTTCTGCTCCTTGGTGTTTTGGCCATATTCTTTTTTTGCAGTGCTAAAAAGAATATGGCCAAATATGGCTAAAAAGTGCCATATTCTTTTTTGCTATTCATTGTGCAGTGCCCACAATGAATAGGATGCTATTCAGTTAAGAATTACTTCATTGATCAAATTAAATATTATACTAATTTCATGTACAATGCACATGATTTATCTTCACTCATGTATTATTCTACTGAAAAAAAAAGATATTTAAAATTGGTAGGAACCTGATTTAATGACAGGCTCTTTTCTGAAACATCACCATTACACGGTAGCTGCTAGTAAAGACCACTCTCCATAAAACAAACCCTTAACAAATTGTTATGGTGCAGGTCTCCATTCAAATGAAAACAAGCACATATTGCATATATTTTTATGCTTCTGTGCAGTACCAACTAATTGAGAGCACAAGACACGAAAAGTAACATCATTGTTGCCCTTCTTAGTCAGTCACCTGAAAGCTGGCTACCAGGATGAATTATTGCATTGCTAATGATCTGATTATTATAACAAAACATTATCTTATTTGCAGTCACATAATCTCCCATTCTGGTGTGTCATCCAGAGGGTTTCTTGCCTTGCCTACATGTGCAAGGCCATTGAACTCATGGTTCAATAGAGCTGTATGGCTCTATGAGAAAATGCTGAGAGGAATTCCACATTGTTGCCTCTTTTTACTGGTTACTGGCATCACGTAAACTGGAAACCTGAAAGAGCTCAAGGTGAGCTGCTAGCAGACACGGCTGTCAGTAACCAATACAATTTCTCAAGTTGTTTATAATAAAACTATTATTTTTGTTTAAATGACTTAAGCTTCTAGGACAGCATTGTAAAGGCTAGTCAAGAGCCTAAAGGTAGGATTGACATGAGGAATTTTAAAATGTTTGATTAAATTTAAAAATCTGGCCATGAATTCAAATTTCATTAAAAATTAAATTAAGCCAATCCTTTTGGTCCATTGCTTTACAACAAAAGCATAAACCACAAAAGAAAATCCTCCTGATATATTACAAGAACTGAAATTGAACTTTTTTTAAATGGTAAATTACAGCCCTGAATCTCTACCAAAACAAAAACCAGCCAAAAACAACCAAACAGTTTAAAAACTTGTTATAAACTTTATAGCTAGTAAATCTAGCCTGATACTGAAGTCAATCAGAGAAATATTGGAGTTGTTTCTACTCCACTGCTTCTGAAATGTTCACGTCTGTTAGCATACAGAGAATATTTTCATAAATGGAGAAATCTTTACTGTTTCCTCTCTCTATATAAAACTCCCTGCATAAATATAAATTGCATTAAGACAGAGAAACAAATTTAGCTCAGCCATTAATCTGAGTATGTTTTGAACCAAGGTAGGGATCTAACCCACTCCAGAAGGCGATAAACCATGAAGTTCAGAAAAAATTTCAGATGCTAGGATTTCTCAAACTTCAAAAATTTCAGGAATTTTATGTGATCCTCATATAGCCATCATATATTGCTGAATTCATTAAAATTCTGCATGATACTCAGTTTTGACTGACATTGCTGTTTTGTCAAGTCAGATCTCCGTGCACCACCTCGCTTTTGGATGGGTGATACCAGCCTTGGCTCAGTCGTAAAAGAGGGAAAATTCTTTTTTTTTGGTCATTTGGCTTCGTGACTGTGCTTCTCATCATAAACAGCAGACTCTGACTCCTGACTGTCCATTTGAAAGACATGAAGTGAAATGCCATGAAAGAAAGCACTTGGTGACCATGCCTTGACTGAGAGCCAGGGTGGAATGGTGGTTTTGCCTTGAATTTACTGGGGCAGAAGGAAAAACAATCACCTTTGCCATGAAAAAAGACATTGAAATAAGAAACTCACTGCTGAGGTTTCAAGAATTAGAGTACTTAATTGCTCCTTTTTAGTAATCAAAGCTTGGAATATAAATTAGTTAGTATGTGGTCATTCCTGCAAGCAAAGGAGATTGCAAAACAGAAGAGTAAAAAAATATTTGTATGGCATGGGACAGCAGCAAACACCACCAAAACCAAAAAGCTGTCCACAAATAGATACCAAGCAGATAACTGGGTACTGACAGCCATTATTAGACAACAAATTTGTTCTGCATTTTGACAAAGAAATGAATTTTAGGTGATGACAAACTACTTTTCATTTTGCAAGATGGATTAATCACACAGTTGAGCCATTTCATGTCTGTAAGTCCAGAAAACTTTCATCTGAGGGTTCTCCAGGAACCACTTTCAACCACTAATGTTCTTTTCCATTAAGTCTTGCAATGCTGAGGAAGAACTAGGCAACTGATAGAAAACTAATGTGTTGATAACATGCATATAAACAAACAAACAGGATGAGGCACGTAATTACAAGCTTATGAGCTTCAAAAAAAAAAAAAAAAAAAACCCAAAAAGGACCAAAAAATAAAAGCAGCATGCTACAAGACTGAGGTTGGAGGGAAAAAATGTGAGTCCTTTTCTGAAAGTCCTCCCAGAAATCTGTGTCCCAATCCTATCAGCTCTGATTCAGAAAGATGATGCTGCACCAGGGCAAGCTCAGGAGAAAGCCACAGATGAATATAGGGCTGGAAAAGAGCCTTAGCAGGGGATGCAAATGGAGATCAATATATTTAGGTAAAGAAAAGAAGAGAATCTTGGTTGCATCTATAGGTCCCTTTGTGGGAATATTATGGAGAATAAATTGCACAGGAAAAATGGGCTGAAGATACACACAAAAAACCATAAAAACTTTTCAATTCAGGAAAAGGATTGCTACTTTTTTTGTAGTATATCATTATACTTACACCTTCCCTTAAGTGTAACACAGACATTTGAAGTTTTTGAAAAATACTAAACTAAAAAGTTGAAAAAACTACACCTAATTTCTATAAAGCAGATATAATATAAATGAAATAAATGCAACTTAATTTTATTCTAAAATTTTATCTGTTTCAAACCTTGAAAGCTTTCTTTTAGTTACTACTATTTAGACCATCAAGATTGAATTTTTCAAGGACAACCCAAATAAGCAGGAACTGGTTTTTTATACATATTTTCCTGGTTTTTTTCCTGTTTCCTTGTTGAAACTGGATGAAAAATTACACTTATTAAAAAAAAAAAAAAGGCCAAAGTAGCAGAATTTTAAATATATAGGAAAGAAAACAAATGCTGCACTCAGCTTGAAAAGTTTACTAGTGTAAGTGAGGGTATATTTATTTCTGAGTAAATAGACATAGAGTAAAGGTTAAAGGCCAATACAGTTTTTGGTACTTTGATACACCTGAGCACCAAAAAATTGTATAAGGGAATCTAAATTTAGACCTGTCTGTTTTATAGAAAGTGAGACATGGAGAAATCTCTATTTGTTTTAGACATGCTTGATATTGACCATTTCAATGAAAAATGTAACAGCAGCCATATAAAGTGGATTTGGCGCATTTGTCCTATATTTTGTGAAAGAGATGGATTTAGCTCCTCCATTTTTTTGACAAAAAAAGTGAGATCTTTGCCAAGTCTTATCCAATATTTCCCTTCAATCACTTGTGCAGCTCCTCAAGCACGGTGACAAAACAAATGATTTCACAGGGTTCCAATTTTACAGCTACTGCCTGTAATTACATGACTTTCTCAGTTAACTGTAAAGCCACTCATACTTATCCAGGTAATATTTGTTCAGTTTTAATAGGGTTTATCCAAACTTTCATGTCAATCTGAGCTGTTGAAAACCCTATTTCTCAGCCCTGATATTTTGTGAAGAAGGACAGTTTTCTCCCTTTGTTTACACAAAGCTGGAAGGATATTACTCCAGAGTCCCCACTCAGTGCCTGAGATGAATTTGAGGTCAAATTACCAAGACATGTGGGAATTTAGGGTGGCATTTGTTCAGCCCACAGCAGAAATCAAATAACTACACACAAGGCAGATCTAGACACATCTCAGGGATCTGCATGGCTAAAGACAGGTTAATATACATTAAGTATTATTGGTATAAAATAGATTAGCATGTGCTTTTGTGGGCAGGATTACACATACCCTGAGAAGTCTATTTCTTTCCTAATTTGACTTTTAAACAAAACTACTTAACTTTTTTTTTTTTTCCTAATCCAGTAAATCTGAAAATGCACACTGGCAGCAAGGAACTGATTGACAGGAAAATGTATTTTAAATAAGTTTTCCTAATTAATATTGTCATCCTGAATTTACCATTAGAGTATGTGCCATTCTAATTTACTACCAATTTGCAGTCTCCTAGACTGGATTTCTGTATTGCTGCACCTGCTGCCTTTTGGTAGGAGGAACAGTTGTAGCAGCTGGCTCAGTATTACCAATTTTAATTGATATCTTCATTTTATATAATTTTTTTTTTCTACAAGAAAAGCAAAAAAAAAAAACATGAAGAAATTATTTATTACATCACACTCTGTAAATGTCTATGCTTTAGCTTTTTTGCTCTGTAGCTGTCATTCTTTTCAGATGTCAACTGAGAGAATCTGGTCAACTTTTTAACTTTATTTCAGTTTTTACAGTTCACTATATCTGGCTGCCACAAAATCTACAAGAGCAATAAAAAATAAAGGTGGAACTTTACATGGAAACTTTATTTTAGTGTTAAAAATAACTGGTCTCTCTCACTTCCTATATTCATGTGTGTGTATGAATTAGATCCACACCCAGGGCACATAAATCCTGTGCCACACAACAGGTATTGCATGGCTGTCAGTGCTGCACATTGCAACACCCCTCAGTGTGAATCCTCTGAATATCAGCCTGAGGTCTGAATAGGCCATTTGATATGTCTCTGATGAAAAAAAAAAAAAAAATAAAGGCACACACTTATTAATAGCGCTATACCCTGATCAGTGTCTGTTTCTGTGCATTATGAACCTCCTGGGATCATCAAGCAAGAAGTAATCTGGCCCCAAAAAGTCACCAGTTCCTTCCAGAGCAGCTTCCTCAACACCAGCATTTGGGTTGTAACTGGAAGAATGGGAAATTGTGGTTTGGAAAAGCCATTAGGTTGGCAAAAGAAACTCTTAAGATCATCAGGGTCAATCATTACCCTGTCACGTCCACAAGTGCCACATCTAAACATCCTTTGAACACTTCCAGGATGGTGATTACCCCACTTCCCCAGGCAGCCTGTTCCAATGCTCAACAACCCTTTCAGTGAAGAAATTTTTCTTAACATGCAATTAAACCTCCCTAGGAACACCTTGAGGCTGTTTCCTCTTGTTCTGTCTCTGGTTGATGGGAGAAGAAGCCAGTACTTACCTGGCTAAAACATAATTTCAGGGAGCTGTAGAGTTATAAGGTCTCCCTTGACCTCCTTTTCTCCAGAATACACACCCCCAGCTCCAAACTCATATTCCAGACCCTTCACCAGCCTTGTTACCTTTCTCTGGTCGAGCTCCAGCACCTCCAACATGCCTATGGCTATGACAGACTTGCTCAGTTTGGGTATTTCCTGTGAGTGATTTGTGCCTCTATGCAGGTAACTCTTGGTCCTACTCATCCTCCTCCTATTTTTCTTCCCAACACTTCTAAGTCCCTTCGGCAGATTTGCAGACCCTATAGATGACACTTATAATCATATGCTATCTCAGTTTTAAGTCATGTATCACTGAGAGCACATATTTCAGTCAGAAGCAGTGTTTGTACAGACTGACAAGGAAATATTGGATTTTTCGTGTCCTGGTTTTTATGCTTACATTTTAACCATAGGTGCTTGTGCAAGTATACACACTTCACACTGATACAGCTAAACATTCCCTGATTCAATTTTTCATGTTTCTTAAACATGAAACTATACAGACATGAGAACATTTTTGAAAGAACTCTCTGATCTCTTTAATAAAGCTGTCCAGGCAATTATAAGAGTAAAAAGCCATTTAATTCTGTGGAAAAAAAAGGAGCCATACCGTGTACATGTTCTTCAGCCTATGCACATTTATACTTCTACTCAATACTTTAATTTAGACATTTTTATATGAGCAAAAAGTAAATGTACCTTTGAAAGAAAGAATAATGTTTTCCAAATAGGAGATATGAATTCTGCTACCCAACAAAGAAAACACTAAATTCACAATAAATGTCAATACAGTGCAGACAGATGTTTTCATCCCACCCAGTGACTTTTGTATTCTTTGAAGCTAAATTGTAATTCCAAAAATTATACATACACTTATTTTTTCTGAGACTAAAAATTGACTAGACTTGAAGTGCCTGCTTAGGCAGCTGAACATTGGAGAAAAATATTACAACATAGCGGTAAAACTAAAATATCTACATTAAGTTTAGCAGAGACATCACAAAAAAAATCAGGCAGCAAAATGAAGGTTCATTTCAGAAAACAAAATTGAGCAAAAAGAAAAATTAGGCTTGAAATACATGGCGATATATCACAAACTTACATTTTTTTCCTGGATGTTTCATCTGCAGAAGCTGGGGCATGAACAAGGGTTATAAACAAAACTGTGAAAGCTCCTGTAAGTTATATCTCATTCTTCATCTAATTTAATTCATTAATAAATCCTAAGACTTTAGCTGAACCAATCAAATCTGTGAGAAGATGCTTCATCTTCACAGAATGACAGAACTGTCACAGTTGTAAGGGACCTTTGGAGATAATCCAGTCCATCCCCCCATCCATCCTAGTTTACAATCTTAAAATATATTCTATTCCCATCCTCAAACCCTGCTGAAACCAGGAGGGACATTGTTTCTTCCTTATCTCCTGTTAATGGGAGATAACCAATGCTTTTCCATATGACTCAGAGATAACTCCCTCCAGGGAGCCATTTCTGTTTAATGGACCCACTCCATGACTCACAGAATGATAACAGCCCATTGTGAGAGGCTCCGCCCAGGGGGAGGACCTAAGCATCCCCACCTGGATATAACCTTGGGTTTGGGGCAGAACATTCAGTCTTTCCACTGGATTCCAAGAGGAATGGCCGTCTTTTCCACTGGATCTTCAGAGGAAGGCTGCACCCTTTCTACAGGATCACTGCTACTGTAGTGAACCACATCTGCCACTCCAGGAGGAGTGCAGCCACTAATTCAACTGGACTGCTACCAGCACCCTGACCTACAGTGTGTTAGGTTGTATTCTGACTGTCAGTGGTTTTTCTTTTGTATTATTGCATGTATTTTGGTTTTCCTTTCCTTTTTCCTAATAAATTGTATTTCTGACTTGGAGTCTCTCACTGGTTTTCCTTTCAAACCAGAACACTCCCTGTGGCAGACATCTTTTATGGAAAATCCTTTCCTTAGGATTTTTCCTCCTGAGAAGCTGGGAGGCCTCAGGAACAAAATGCAAACATTGATTATCTGCTGCTGTGGAATGCAACAGGTGCTTCTGTGATTGGCCCATGTTGGATCTTTGTAATTAATGGCCAATCACAGCCCAGCTGGCTCGGACAGAGAGCTGAGCCACAAACCTTTGTTATCATTCTTTGTTATTCTATTCTTAGCCAGCCTTCTGATGAAATCCTTTCTTCTATTCTTTTAGTATAGTTTTAATGTAATATATATCATAAAATAATAAATAAAGCTTTCTGAAACATGGAGTCAGATCCTCGTCTCTTTCCTCAACCTGAGACCCCTGTGAACACTGTCACACACTCCCTGTCCAGGCAGGGTCATTTGGAGCAGGTGACACAGGAGAACACCCAGGTGTGTTTGGAATATCTCCAGAGAGGGAGAATACACACCTTCCAGGTATTCCAGGGCAGCCTGTTCCAGTGCTCTGACATCCTCAACATTCTCACACCTCATGCTGAGGTGGAACTGCTTGTGCTTTGGTTTATGGACATCACACCAGGTGTTCTGAGCAGCTTTTTTGCCTCATTCACAGAGGGAAATGGCTATTGCTGCAGTCAGCACACACAGAAGTAAAAAGTGGGTAATGATACTTTCACATGCTGTGTATATACCATGATATAACCTATCATTTTTGCCCCCCTTCTATTTAATTTAATAGTTTTATTCTTCTACATAAAAGTTATATATAGAATATAATTTTAATAATAATTTTGGCATGTGTATTTTGCAGAGGCAAGAAGTAGAATGTCATAGTTTTACATTAAAAACATTCTAAAAAATAATGCAAAACTTTTAACCATTATAAAAACTATATGCACCTCTGTGAAAAACACATTACAAACAAAAACAAAAGAAACCCAAAAAAACTTCCTCTTTTTCTTCCAACCTAAAAATAAATACCAAAGTTGGTCTGGCCCCTCTCTCAATTAGGCTGGGTCTGGCAAACTCCACCATAAAACCAAACCCCTCACAAAAAAAAAAAAAATATATGATATGTTATATTATTCCCTTGACATTAGGAAGATGTTAAGGGGAGAGGGTGTTTCATGAAACCTGACTCATGGGAGACAGAGAACATGCTATTTTTGTATAGGTGAAGAATATCCCCCCACATAATTTTTAAGAGTATTTCATGTTTAAAAGCTAGCTTTGGCTACTCTTCTTTGAAAAATGCACAAGTCTGATGCCAAGCCTTCAAGGGCTGAGCCTTTGCTTGAGAATGTTACCACAGCATGACTTACGGTGAGCATTATCACTATCACTGGGTTTGGTAAAAGGCTCAGAAAAATTAGAACACAAAGTTAATATTTTACTTATAAAATATTTATAAGTGAAGGGAATTCCATGTGATTAAATATTCAAGAATCCTTAAGAAATGCTTTTTCCCAAGATTTCCTATTTGATTTACTCATCACTCTTACCTAAATACTCAGCTCATAAAAAAAAAAAAAAAAAAAAACAAAAAAAACAACAAACACCAAAAAAAAAAAGAAAATGACATTAAAAAAAGAAATTCAGAGGATTTAGGAGAATTACTTAAACCTGAGGTACATCTAGGGACTTAAGGCTACTTTGCAATTTTTCAAAACTCTTCAATATATTTCTTATTTTCATAGCTCCTCTGTATAACAATATTTTTCTAGGTGAACAGGCCTTTCCTTCTGGGATTTTCTGTTTTAATGTCATTCATGTCCATTTTTCTTTCTTCCCACTCAAATTTTTGAAAGTGGTGTTGGTAGCTTTCAAATGTGTCACCTTGGTGGACCATTTCTCTATGAGGGAGCAAATAAATATTTCCCAATATTTTCTTTTCAGTTTCTCCAAGAAATTGTCATCTTGAGTGCTGCACAAAATTATTTCCTCTTAATGTCACGTATCTATTATTAATCAAGACAGATAGGCAGAGATGGACATATATATATATATATATATATATATATGTGGAACTGGAAGCAGTTCTCAACTGGAAAGGTGTGTGAAAAAATCCAAACCAGCATCTATCAAAACCCACCTTCTTTGACTAATCAAGGAACTGTAAGAAATACGATAGATGTGTCTTTTTTTTTTTTTTTTTGTTTTTAATAAAAATCACCAAACTAAGCAATATATTTGATCTACTATGAAAAGTGACAACAAAATTGTTCATATCCACTAAACTTTGTCATTCTTTCTTCATTGAGTAATCAGTGGGCTATTTTTGTCATTTTTTAAATGACACGGAAATGGGAAGATTGTCATTTATTACTAGATTTTTTTTTTTGTTTTGATTAGAAAACAGCAGCTCATTAGCTCCTCTTCCTGTATATGTCCCCATCATCACTCTGAAGAATGCCAGCACTTGAAATAGGACAATTTTTTTTTTTCCTAAGTCAAGTGCATTTTGCCTTTGGACTTTACACAAAATTAATTATAATTTTCCCTTCTAATCTCTAGTACATCATTAGGACTCTGAGACTCAGAATCTGTTTTCGCTAACAAATGGCTAAATGCCAAACACCAGTGGCATTTTAAAATGGAACTGAGTAAATGCAGCAAAATACATTCTCCTTCTCTGGCATTTACCCCCTGTTTTATCCTTGTGTTTCTGAGGATGTCCTCTAGAATGACTTTACTTGCATTAACTTTTTCTCTGATCAAGAAAGAAGGAAATATTTTAATAAAAGCAGAGATTTCACAAGGGAACATATGTAAAAACCCAAGAGCACGCACAGACATAGAGACATTAATCAAGGGTTATGGTCAGCCAGTGATCACTTCGGATTCCCATCGCCCATCTACTGTAACTTACACCTCTGTGTTTTTCACCTTTTACAAATAATCTAACAGAAATGAGCTCTGAAACATTCCCTCAGGGTAGCTCAGAATTACAGAAGGTATCAGAAAAGAATGACAAAGTGGAGGCGTCCTTACAGGGCTCTGTCTGTAGATATTTCTCTTTTATGAGCCACCAGGTCAACACTGCTGCCTTGTGAATAGCTCCATGAAGATCTGATCCCTCAGCTATTCCTTAAATCTTTTTGGTCTCTCCTTTCTGGTGCTGGGAACTGAAGCAAGGAGAAAAAAAGGGGCTGTATAGAGAATTTAGCTCATGGGCCACAAACCTTGTTGGGATTTACAGCTAAGGATCTCGGCACACTGAAGGAGAGTGGCATGATGGAAGGCTCTAGGACTTCGCAAAGTTTTTTCTTACACCAAGGAGCAAACATCTTCTTGCGGTTGCATCAAATCAAAAGGAAAGCTCCAGAGCATTCAGAAGCGTCCACCCCAAATGGTAAAACAGTGGAATATTTCAGCCAAGGACAGGGACCTAAAAGCTGACACAGCTTGTAGATTTGGATGAACATCTAATACGTATTGATCAGACAAAAAGACAAGTGTGCATCGTGCACGACGCTCAAAAAGCAATCGGTCTTAGAAGGGCCAAAGAATCTTTTAAGCAAATAATTACTAATAGAAGGAATAAGCTTTTTTTCATCACTGTATTCCCCCCAAAAGAATGTATAATCTGGCCAGGTACTGATTTGTTAGCAATGCCAAGGGATAAAGTCTTTAACACTCTTACAGAATTTCTATATGGCATCTGTTGACCCTCTGTGTTCTTTACTCTGGTTAATAGAATTAAAACACTGTGCAACTCAAATATACTGGAGGACTCAGAAAAGGTTAAGGGGGTTTGCTAGTAAGTAGTAAGGGATTTTTTTTTCATTTAATTTATCCAAGAAATCAAAATTGACATATTCAGAAGGAAGTATCTGGGATGTTGAATACACAAAAGAAAGAAAGCATGAAGAACGAGTAAACAAGGTCTGAGGAAGTCACATAAATAGCAACTTGTCAATGACAATTAAAACCTAATTAGTCCTGATAGCAGTACTGCTCTTCCTCAAGGGTATAAAAGAGCACTTAGTTTGCATTTTAAACATGAGTTCAAATAAAACTTCATACACTCTGTAGGAATGAAGAAGGTATAACTTATTCAGACCACTGATGAAAATGTGAACAGAGGGTAAAAATAATACATAGCCAAGTGTAAATTAAATGAGCCCAAGTGCCACCTTAAATTACACACTGTGAAACCCTCTTTGAGTCATCATGAATGTAAGCCAAAGAAAAAGTACTTTGCCACAGATACATGCTTTGATCTAATTTTGATAATTAAAGACATTGAAAATTTGCATAAGCACACAATGCACAATATATATTCCATTTCCATTCAGAAATTTCCACCCAAATGGAGGGGAAAAGGGTTTTTAAAGTTATTGTAGCAAACTAGAAAGCAGTTCTGAGCACAACACTCTCCTCTTAGATCACACTGATAAATGCTCTCATTAACTTGAGTCTCAACAAGGTCAATTTAAATGATACCCAAGAGCACCAAGATCTGCCTTATTAAAAGGACAGTGATAACCTAGAATAATGCTGTATTCATTAGAAAACTAAGTTTATTTTGTTTGTTTGTTTTCAATTAGGAGAAACAGATTTATATTCCAGACAATTGTATTAAAACTGCTTGGTGCTATTTGCCTTTCATTGTCACCCTTTTCCTTTATTATGTCCAACATACTGGAATTCCTGCTTGCTCTGTTGGTCCTGACCATTTTCAGACATAAAATATAAAACTTAATTTCTATTTTGAAACAGTATGATTGAAACAAAGTATCTGAAAAATGCAGAGTAGAAAAGGAAGCATGAAATATTTGATTATTATCTACTTTACGTTATGACCTCAACAAATCCCACTTCAGTTTATGTGACTATATTCAATGCCAAATGACCATGCCAATGTTTCTATTGTCTAGATTTTTCTTAAGAAACATCTATGAGTTTTTTTTGGTATTTTTTAACACATTATATTCAGATCACTGACACAGAGGAGATTAACTTGATATTTCAAAAAACTGATAGGATCCAGATCCATAGATCACGAGGACCTATACATTTCAAACCTAAAAGACGAAGTTCTTAAAATTATTATTGATTACAAAATTGATATGAAAAACTAAATCACAGCCTTTAAGCCTCCCCAGTGTTTTTAATAGCAAACTGTCAAGGCTGCTAGAAACCACTTCTTGACATACTTACAAGAATCCCATTTTCAGGCATTTAGCTTGCAAACCAAGCTCTCCCCAAGGAGGCACAGAGGGGCTGCTCTCCCTCAGATCCATAATCCAACTGGAATTTTTAGCAGACAAACAACATCTACTGTGCTTTCAAAGGAGAAGGTAGCTCCTCCACGTAGCAAAAAAAAACCCCAACCCTATTTTACCTCTGTAAAAGTGTTCAGATTACAAATTTTTCATTATTACTGATTTGGGGTGGGGCAGAATGAATTTTCACAGTGGCTGGTGTGGGGCTGTGTTTTATATTTTTGCCTTTGAGCTGGAAGCAGTGTTGGTAACACAAGGATGTTTTCCTTGCTGCTGAGCAGAGCTCACACACAGCTGAGGCCTTTTCTGGTTGTCACACAATCCTCACAACAAATGGGCTGGGCTGCACAAGAAGCTGGGAGGAGACACATCTTGGACAATCGATCCCAGCTGTGAGTCTTCTTTTCTGGAGATGGCCGAACATCTCTTTGTCCATGGGAAGCACTGGATGAATCCCTTGCTTTATTTTGCCTGCAGACATTTGCTTTACCTGTTAACTTTGATCTCAGCCTGTGAGTTTTCTCACTTCTGTGCTCTGATTCTCTCCCCCATCTCACTGAGACGGAGCGAGCACTTGTCTGTGTAGGGCTGAGGTGCTGGCTGAGGTTAAACCATGGCAGCTGTCACTCTTCCTGATGATTTTCTGATCCTCTTCTAGACCCTAGCGAGTCCTGGCCCGAAATCTATTTAGCTGAAGGCACAGACTATCCATACAGAAATCTGTTCTGCATTTTCTCGGTGTAGTAGTGTGACAGTGTTCACAGGGGTCCCAGGATGAGGGAAGAGATGAGACTCTGGCTCCATGTTTCACAAGGCTTGATTTATTATTTTATTATATATATTTTATATTAAAACTATACTAAAAGAATAGAAGAAAGGATTTCATCAGAAGGCTAGCAAGAAAGAAGAAGAATGATAACAAAATCTTGTGTCTGACCAAGAGTCTGAGACAGCTGGGCTTGATTTGCCATTAATTAGAAACAACAAACATGGGCCAATCCCAGATGCACCTGTTGCATTCCACAGCAGCAGATAATCAATGTTTGCATTTTGTTCCTGAGGCCTCCCAGCTTCTCAGGAGGAAAAATCCTAAGGAAAGGATTTTTCATAGAACATGTCTGTGACATAGTAGGAAGCATGCTGCCCTATAGTTTTTCTAAATATCTGAAGAGATACAGGATAGATTCCATTTAAAGTTCTTAAAGTTCCTAATTTAAAGTTCCTAAAGTTAAAGAACTTAGAGAATTAGACCACTACAAGTAAAACTGAGTCCTTGTGTAACTTACACTGTCATATTTCACAATTAACCATCATAATTAATGCATCAGTCCTAAGAAAAAGGTGATTGTTTGTAGTGAGTCTTCTAGAATCAGTTTTTTTTCCCTGTCATTACGTTATGTGATAAACATTGCAACTATCTCTTTTCTCTCCTGAATTGTTTATAATTTTCTGTGGCTGAAGAACTAAATCTATGACTTATTCGCATGGACGTGTCTTCCCAAAAAGTAAAAGTGTTTGGCAGCAGAATGGAACTGGCTGAGGGGTTTCATTGCTAAATCTCATCTCACTCAAATTCAAGAAAAATTTTTAGCCTTCAAATATCAATAGCATTTTAAAAATGGAACTTGCTTATTTAAAAGGCCGGAGTTTAAGCCATATTGAGTCACTCCAAACTAGATCACAGCTTCACATAACTTCAGATCGTAGCTTCAGATTTTGAAGCTATTCTCAGGTGCAATTTTACAGACACCTAAATGTTCACAAGACATCAGGAAATACCCTTTAGAGCTCTCAAAATGTAGTATAATAGTAACTGGGCTTGGGTCAGCAGGTTGGGGATGCTGTTTCATGCTGTCATTTATGGCCTCTTTTGAGAGTGGACACTTGTGACTTGATGAAATTTTTTGATGGTCTCTGAATACTCATTTACATGAGAGAATAGAAGAGACTATAGCATTCCAACCCAGCCCCATTTTTTTCCTTTGCTAGGCAAAACACCTTTGCTTGAAAGCAAGTTTTGATCAAAATCAGACGTGAGACTAGGAAAAAAAGAAAAAACAAATGAGCAAATTGAATGTGTATTCTCAGACATGAATATATGGTATTTTCCTTTAAGATTACAGTTGTTTAGATGCCTGGTAAAATGCTCCTTACTCATCCTGCTCCATGTACCAAGTGTTAAACACTCTCTCCTTTTGCCGTACATAGGCACAGCAGGCTTCTCCATTGCTACCATTTAAACCCTTTTTTGCCTTAAAGAAGCAATCCTAAATGTCAAGCTTCCTTACATTGCCTGCTCCAGACAATCTGGCAGCCTCCTGTAGGAAAATCTCCATACTGCATAAAAATCAACACTGCAAAAAAATCTATTTTATCCTTCACAAACCCATGCTGTTCCCCTGGATAGAAGGGAACTCATCTGTCTTTCTGTCCCACCCTCCCTTCCCTTCAAAGCAGAGCAGTTACACTATTATAAAATGTAGTATCACAGATCCTTACACAGGGTTCTAAGGTATTCTGTGTGGGTCTTCAGAAAATACATTTTAATCAAGCAAAGACAAAGGTGAGCAGAGGAATAATATAATCATCAGTATAATAATAGAAGGAATAATGTAATCACTGGTGAAGTAAGAAAGTCCTTTAAATTTTTCATTTCATGAAATTATTCTCTGTGATTTCTTTTTTAATAGATGGGAGGTATATTTTACATTTGCCATTGACAAAGAGATCAAATTGGCTTGCCTTCTACATGAATGACTTAATGCTGGCATTACTGTCTAGATTATTATTAAAGTCTTTGCTTTGATGGAAGCTAGATTACTATTTTGTTATGTATTCTATCAATATAATGTACACAAACATCTCATCTTGCTGGTACATGACTAATTAAGCAGAAATACATGCATTTAATATATTATGTAATTAGCTGTGAAAGCCTTTAGTCATGATCAATAAGCAATTTGAGTAATCCTTCATCTGTGCATTGAAATACAGTAAGAACAGAGATGATTTCAAGATCCTTTTCTACATATATCCTACTGGGACAAGACAGGGAGGTTCTTCCTTTCTGCAATGTTATTTTTAGGCTTCTACTGCTTAATATGCTTATTAAACAACACAATAACTGACAATATAATAATGACTAGAAAGAAGCCAATGTTAAAAATCTCTTGATCTTCCTTCCCCATTCTCCTCCTCTTTCCTGCCTGTTGTATAATAAGTTACTATTTATTTTTGCTCATGAGAAAAAGCATCCGCAAAAAAAAAAAGAGTCTGCATTCCTTTTGTACAGGAGGCTTTTTCTTAGGAAAGAGGAAGAAGATGAAAAGTTGGTAAAACTTCAGTTGCTAATTCTAAAAAAGATACTCATAAAATTAAGAACAAGCTTTTAAAAAATCCAAATTAAAATAAATGGAACAGCCCCAGATAGCAAAAATCAAAGCTATGCGCCTTTCTGTATCTAACAGTGAGTCAGCTGGTGAATTCAAGTACTAGATCAGGATGCTATAGGTGTAAATTTTTTTAAATATATTTTTAAAGTGCATTTAAAATATTAAATGTATAAAAATTAAATGTATAAAAATATTTTTAAATGTTTTTTAAAACTCCATTCAGTTAGCTCTAAAACCCAAAAAATGTTCTGAAATCTTTGTCTAGTTCTCAGCTCTTCAGACTTGCTTACTTTCCCTATCCCACCCCTCTCACCCTCATTAAAACTGCAGGGGGCTGGCACCTTCCTTATGTCTTTGAGTTCTTACTCAAACTATTATAAAAAAGAAATTCCTCTTTTTTGAGAAAGCAAAGGATTTGTCTGATAGCGGTCAGTCCTGGAATCTTATTCTTCTGTGCTAGACTGGTGAAAAAAGATTAAATGAGGTTAATTCGACAAAAATAGAACATGAGAGTTTTTTGGAAATCTTTGGTCTTTGGGATTGCGAATTTGGCATAATCATGTTTGGCATAAAACAATAAATTTAGACTAGATTTTGAGCTGCAAAAGAAATATAAAATCAATGATATACTAAAACCATCTGGAACAAGGTAAGTACATCTTTATCTTATCACTGGTGTCAAGACCATTTAGGCAAATTCAAATTATATGCAGTAAATGATCTAGGTGAGTCTGTTCTTCAGATAGTATCTTTGAAGGAATCAAGCTGATGAAGTCCTGGACAGCTTTAAAGTCCTTTTCACAGTGATTTGGAGACTGATATTTGGAGAATTAATGATTAATTTTCTGACTGAGAACATTTGTGGCTCATTTTTCTACATGGATAAATAAATAATGGATGCAGATCTCTGCATACATGTGCCATACACAACAGAAGTGCTCAAGCTGTCAAGAAGGAAATGTATCTGCACATTTTACATTTTAGAACCATAATACAGAAGAGGTTTATTAAGAGTAAAAAATTAATGGCCTGACAGTACAGAATTGTTCCCTTTAATATTGTATGTTTTGGAACATTTTACACAATCCAGTTACAAAAGTGTTAAATGATAGGAGCAACATCATTTTCCTCTGGGAGATTATCCCTCATATTTAACTGACAGGAATTGCTTTTGCCCTCACATTAAACCTATTTTCCCTCCTCTTCTTAAGTACACTGAGTTTTTAGCGTCTGAATCTTGAAAAAGACATTTTCCATCCGTCATTTTATACACTTTCAAGAGTTGAAGCCTCTTTCTGTATTTCTCCTTTATTGCTGTTTGTTCCTATTGTGCAAATTTAATACCAGACCTCTGTGAATGTCACGATGGTAACTTCATTTTTGGTAGCATGTCACTGTGATCTAGATGATCCAGGCACCAAAAGATGTTTTACCTCTGCATTCCTTCAGAGCCTAGAGTGAAGAAAATAAAAGCTCTGTGTTTGGTTATAAGTAGTTCTTCATTGCCTTTTGTTGTTGTTGTTGTTGTTGCTGCTCTTGAAGAGAAGGAGGATATTTGTTTTCAATTGAGTAAAAAAAATAAAACATTTCTCTAATGTTTTCATCATCTATAATTACTTCCATTACTCTGCAACAGAAACAAAAGGCTTCCTTGTTTGGATATACTTATCAAAGTTGGGTGTTTGGCTGGTTTTTTTAATATTAGCTGATTACTCCTCAAGTTTTCACTTTATTTTCTGTTACCTTTTTCAATTTGAACTCTTAGTTTCTATGTTTTTCTGTTGCACTTCTCACTAGATTTTTTTGAGACAAGATATGTGGAACACTTTGCTCCCTAATTCTCTAAATATTGTCACTTAACTATAAGGGGTTTTGACTTTCTAGCATCTGCCTCATCCACACAGGGATGCTGAAGAGGATATAAAAACCAGTTTGAAAAGAAGCAAAATTCTGCTTTGCGTGGGAAAAGTTAATGTTTGGTAAACCGGATTTCAATTCATAGTACACTATTTCTCACTGATAGTTCACACAAAAGGACCAGAACAGGACACAAAACTGGTTAGTAGAGTCTTTCTGAGTACATTTATTCCTGAATATAGGAGCACCCAGGCTTAGAAACCATGTGCTCACGATTTGCATAGATTTTTTTTCAGTGTACCAAGTATTGGCTCATCTCTGGAACTGTGAATCCAGAGAGAGGTGGCGTTGGTGTGGCAGACTTGAAGAGCCTGCAGACCCTAAGCCTGAAAACCTTCTGTAGCTGTCAGTGCAGATGGGGAAACCAGACAGTATTCACAGGGAAACCTGAAGCTCTGTTGTCTTGTGCTGTGTTTTTAATTGACCAGTCTAAGAGAATGAAATCTTATAGTTAATGGCTTAAACAGGGTTTTGATGAATTTTCTGGGAATTATGGCAATAGTCTATAAAGAAGCTGTGACTACATAAGCCCGTCCACTCCTGACTGGAACCTTGTGTCATGATCCATCCTTACAAATGGGGTTCATGATGGTTCGTGGATTTGATCTCAGGATGCAAAAATGCGACACGGCACAGGGAATATGCAGTAATAATCAAAACAAATGCACCTTTATTGAATGACCACAGCAAAATGCAATAGAGGGATCAGGGGAGAGAAAAAGATAGAGAGAGAGGGATATAGCTACCAAATGTAGAGACAAAGTCCTTTGATCCAGTCCAGCTGAGGATTCGCCTGTTATGTTGGGGAGATCTCAAATCTCTAACTAACTCAGAGGTTTTTATTATGATAACTCTATTGAACACTGTGATGGGGGGGAAACAAATACAATAAGGAATAGATGTAACAGGTAGCCCATGCTCTCAGCAGTTAGTGAGAGTCATTGACATTCCCGTGATGGCAGCTGAGGAGGTGCCATGATCCATCCAACACCCCCAGAGCCTGCCCAGACTCGTTGCTGAGGCTTGCACAGAGCTCTGCTCCTGATGCAAAGGGATGCAACACATCCAGAAGCTGCTGCCAGACACTGGGCCAAACTTATCCCCCAGGGCATTACACTGAACTCTTTATTTCATGGGACCCTCACCACCATGAAGATCAGAAGAAGCAGATCAATGGCATTTTGTCAGGTGACAGAGACATCTTCGATGAAAAATCCTTTCCTTAGTATTTTTCCTCCTGAGAAGCTCGGGAACAAAATGCAAACATTGATTATCTGCTGCTGTGGAATGCAACAGGTGCATCTGTGATTGGCCCATGTTGGATGTTTGTAATTAATGGCCAATCACAGCCCAGCTGGCTCGGACAGAGAGCTGAGCCACAAACCTTTGTTATCATTCTTTGCTATTCTATTCTTAGCCAGCCTTCTGAGGAAATCCTTTCTTCTATTCTTTTAGTATAGTTTTAATGTAATATATATCATAAAATAATAAATCAAGCCTTCTGAAACATGGAGTCAGATCCTCATTTCTTCCCTCATCCAAGAAACCCTGTGAACACCATCATAGTCAGGGTCTACGTAGTGATGATATTTTCTACTTAATCTTTCTCACTCTTTTTTCTTCTCCCTTTTTTTTTTCCTCTTTCTATTTCTCTCTCTCTTCCTTTTACCATTAAATAAAATCCATACTATTAACTTAGGCATATGGTCTCATTTGGAGCTTAAGTCTGTTAGAGTCATCTCTCTAACAATTTTAATAACAGGATAGTAACAACCAGTACAATTATTTCACCCTGTGCTCTATCACAGCATAACTTCCTGGAGCAGACAATCCTTACCAGCTTACAATGTGAAAAAACTGATTTATAGCTACCATAGAAACCAACCTCTTTGCATAATAATATATGCATAGGGGAATATAACCTCTGCGTAGAGCAGTAATTAAAAGCAGCAACGCGGCCTGTCTGGGTATGTGCTGATGCCAAAGAAGGAATTTGATGGATACAGTCCCCAAGCAGCCTATCCACTGCCTTCTGCTTCCCACTAGGAAGCGGTGGCACTGAGACACTCCTTGCTCCCATGGCCACATAAACATCTCATCTCTGTGAAAAATGCAGGGTGCAGATTTCCATCTGTTTTAAAGGCAAAAACAGAGAGCTACAAACCCAAGGTGACGCTGGTTGGGGTCTGTGTACAAATCACAAACGGGACGGGGCTGGTGTGGAACTGCCTTGAGCTGTTTGATTTTCCAGCATCACTCTCATTCCATGGTTATGACAATGGGAAGATGCCACCAGCTCACATCCCAGACAGCAGACCAAGAACTTAATGTTACAACTCATTTTATAAGTTTTTTGACCAATCACACAAAACAAAAGCACATTGACAGTAGTTCCATCCAACTACTATAAGCATGTTTGGTTAAAACAATGCTTGCTTATTTTGAATACAATACCTGCTTGTAAGCCTTAAAACACAATGCACAGAGCTCCAGAGCTCCATTTTTAAGCTTTACCCCTCCTAATATCTCACTAGATAAACTTTCCTGTAGCTTAGAGAGTTATTCTAGACAAGCATTAATACACAGACCATTGTTCTATTTGTCCTTGCTTTTCTGCTTTTGAAATAATTTTTCTGCTGACCAATCTCAAGGCTGCTGCTTAGCTCTAATCACAGTTCTGCTGTCTCTGAGGCCTGCCTTTTGCAGATTTCCTAAAACCATCTGATTTTGTGGATTCCCACATTTATAAGCCTACACTGGCTGGAACTTCTCCATGAAGAGAGGGTTTCAGCTGTTTAAAAAGAGACAAATTGGGAAAGTTCCGTTCCACCCTTGATGTGCGCACAGACTCTAACTTCAATTAGTGTCATTAATCATGAGGATAAGCAGCTCCCAGGCCTAGGATGATGTGCTGTGGGTGTCCCATCAGGTACCCCCTGCACTGGGGGCAGACACACCCTGGCACTGACAGTGACACATTGCTGGGCTCTGAGCTCAGTCAGGAGCCGTATGCTTGGCTGAGAGATAGCTGACAGCCACGACAGCACATCAATTATTGCCATCCAGACACCCCCTGGAACACACAGGGGCTCATCCCAGCTCCCTTGTCATATCGATGCTGGAACTTGTTAAGTGTTCTGTGTTTAAAGCCCTTGCTTTTCTGGAGAAAACACAGTTAATTTAATTGTGGCTGATGCAAAGGATTGGGTTGGGCAGGGATGGTGCCTGCAAGGGCTCTGTGGTTGAGGCTGCACCACCCCAACCAGCAGTTTGGGAGACACCCCTCAGAAAGCTGCTTCTGCAACTCGCCCCTAGTTGAATCCAAATAGAAATTTAAAGATACGCCTTTGTCGCAGACATATTTTATGAAAAATATTTTCCTTAGGACTTTTCCTCCTGAGAAGCTGAGAACAAAATGTAAACATTGATTATCTGCTGCTGTGGAATGCAACAGGTGCATCTGTGATTGGTCTCATAGAGTTGTTTCTAATTAATGGCCAATCACAGTCAGCTGGCTTAGACTCTCTGTCTGAGACAGCATTCTTTGGTATTCTATTCTTAGCCAGCCTTTTGATGAAATCCTTCCTTCTATTCTTTTAGTATAGTTTTAATGTAATATATATCATAAAATAATAAATCAAGCCTTCTGAAACATGGAGTCAGATCCTCCTCTCTTCCCTCAGCCTGAAACCCCTGTGAACACCGTCACACACCTTGACTTTCAAACCCTTCTATAAGTAAATGTGAGAATTAGATATGTAAAAATCATTTTATTTTCATGGGTGAGGCTGAGTTCTAAATCTGTGTGAAAACCCCAGCTGTGGCTGGGCAGGAATTTGGAGCCTAGCTGATGCAGAATGCCTTGGTGGATTTTCACAAACATGACTGGACTGCTGGGATATATTCCTTGAGCTTTTTTGTGGCATTAGCCTCATTACATGGTTGAGACAATTGAAAGATGGCAAAGCTCACGTACAGCCAGCAGCAGCCAAAGATTTCTGTGTTACAGAGCATTTTAAAAACCTTCTAGCCAATAGCATATTGCTAAAGTTTACAAACTATTGTTCTAGCCAATCGCTAAAAGTACATGTACACCTGCTTCACACAATGCTGGCTTGCATGTCTTCTATTAACAATACACAACGCTTCATTATTAAACTTAAAATCTACTATATTCCATATTGCAGGGAAAAATAGAAAGAATGGCTTACCTACATCTGGAAGTCTCAAAGCTGGAGTGACATGAGGGCACTCTCTAGTGCAGTCTTAAGGTCTATCTTAGCCAAGCCAAAACTCAAGCTATAGTTTCGTGTCCTTGCTTGCTGCACTATTGCAACTTTTTCTGCTTCCAGAGTTTGCAGCTGCAGCTAGTTCTAATTTCTCTGCTCTTTCTGTTTCTAAAGCCAATTTTCCCAGCTTTCTGAAAGTCTTCTTACCTTTGCTATTTCCCACAATTCCCCCACTTGGTACAACTACAAAGAAACTCTCTTAACTTGGTCGCTCATTAACTACCTTAATGTGTTACTCTACTATAATATATTTTTTGAGGCTTCTTCTTCTTACCTTTACTATTTCCCACACAGAACACCAACCACATGTCAGTCTGACCAATCTGGGGCAGCCAGATGGTAAATGGAATCCAAAGCTCCATTTTTGCTCCCCTGGCTGATAGTGACAGTTTTAAAATACACAAACCCTACTCCCATACTCTTTTTTTTTTTTTTTTTTTCTCACACAAGAAAATGGATGCTTTAAGAGTTTTACCCTGAGTATTTGATTATTACTTGCCTTTCTGGCATACAATTTCTATCATTATTCAAGGATCCAATCTATAAATAGAAAGAAAAAGATACCACAAGTCAATTCCTTTCGTTCACTGTTGTGATTTCTCAGACATTAAATCCCAGTGAGCATGGAAACTGGAAGTGGCATAAAGACAAAATATCCCAACATACTTAGAATGCATTAAAAATACAAAAAGAACATTTTCTTAACTCCTATATTTATTATAAATTGAAAAAATGAAGCTTAGAGAATCACCTGATAAAAAGTATTTACAAATTGCCTGTGTTGTAATAGGACAATCTACTTAAATTTTCTCTTTTTCTTCTTTCCCCTAATATTTTTGAGGATTCGTGAGCCTCTTATTTCATCACAATAAAATATACGTGTACATTAATTCCAGATTTAAACATCATAAAACCTTCAATACTCCTAGTTTTGTTTCTGTAGATAAAAACCTGGTGAAAGCCATATGGAAAAAAGGAATCATTCTAACTTAGAGTGAAAAAATTTGGTTTTTTTTTCTGGTGTAATCTAAACTTATTTTTCTAGCTTATACAGTGAGACTAATTTTTATTAAAATTAGCCTCATTAAATTTAATAATTTTTTTTAAAGTTTTAAAACTTAGAGATTTTTACTTCAAAACTTGTATTGACTTTTTTTAATTCTATGTGTTAAAGCAGCCTATGTTAAACAGTATGAAAATGTATCTTCCATGTTAGAAAAAATATGCTTTTTTTGTATGGTACTTATATTTTGTTTTCCTACACACTGAGTAAAAGATCTAAATTAAAAGGAAACATTCATGAATTCATGTGGTAAATAAATATTATATAAAATCCATTTAAAAGGCAATTAATGATACTTATTGATATTGAAATGTGTAAATTCTACTGATATTGTAGAAGCAGAATTTAAAAAAAAATCTTAACCATATCTATAGAACTTTTCTGGTTTTCTCTTATGTGATCTTGTGACAATTTTGATGTTGGTGTATTTTGTAAAACACTTGATTAAAATGATACAAAACAGGTATTAAACTTCATTATTTTAGAGTTGAGGGTGATTAGAAACTTATTCAGTGTGTTAAGTGCTTCAAAGCACCCCCCTTATATGCTTTTGTTTGCTCTCTGTAAAAGGTTTTTATTTTGTCAGCCTTGAAAACTAAAGCATGAGATCTGTATCTCCCAATGGGTTCTTTCTTTTTCAAGCCTCATCAGTCCTGGTAATAAAAGACAACTTGGAATTCACTTTTATTTACTTGGTGGTATATTCACTCTTCTTTTTCTTTTTTCTTTTTTTTTTTTTTCTGTGTGTGTTTATGTATATTTTTTCTATATTATTACTCAAGCACTCTGATACTACTTGCTGAACAGGTATGGGGTTCAGAGTTACACAAGCAAAACAGACACAGAATGCTTTTGAATTACTGATGGAACGGCTTCATGAAGAAGTCCACAGGAAAAAGAAAGGGTGGAATTTCTAAATTCCTTTCAAAATACTTGTTCCCAGGGTTTAATTTTTCTCAGTTTTTTGTTGTTATCAAAATTACATTCATAAAGAAGCCTGAAGTAAGCTTGCTAGTTTGAAAAGGGTTTTAGCAGGGTATTGTTAATTTCCTTTTTATTTCATTTAACATATTGAAATAAGGTAAGATTGAAATGACCAAGGAACGTCTACAGCTGTCCCTATTTTATGTGGAAATTCAATCTAATATCAGTCCCTCCCTAAATGGTCACTCTGTCTTGAACACAAGGTCTTCATCCATTTGACAAAAAGTTTTAGGGTAACTGAAACACGTAACTTTGTATTAATCACTATCTCACAAATATTTATAGATAACTGAAATTTCCAGCTGAAAAAGCCACACTGAAATGATATTTGCAGCACTGATTTCATAAGGTCTTTTTGTCTTAGCAAAGTGCATTATTAGGGAATGAAGATAAGAAAGTGATCAAAAATTTGTGATCTTAAGCAGCACAGGGATTCTTAAAAGACTGAAATCTCAGCTAAACCAGCAGGTAAACTTCTGCTTCAAACAATCATGAAATTCAAGAGGTATCCTGGATCCTTCCAAAATGCACATGATGTGATACATTACCATCACTTCTGCCCACAGACTCTGCCTGCTCCCCTGTTACAACCTTGCAGATCTCCCACCCTTTCCACATGGTTCCTCTGAGAGCTCCAGCTGGCTTTCACCAACTCCCAACAGGGAAAATTGTGTTTGCTTGCTTTACCTCACCAAACAGAGGCAAGGGGCTGAGGCTCAGAAAACCTGGCTATGCAAAGAACCACTTGAATTCAGTGAGAAAAGGTCAGCAGTGATTTTGAAAAGCAAGCATGGAGGAACGAACAGCTGACTTCTTTCTGATTGGCATTTTTGAGTGTCAGGCAGATACTGCATACAGCACAAAAGGCAGATCTAGAACAAGCTCATCTTATTTCCATGAAAAAATAAAAGCACTCAGTAGTTTAAATAAAGCAAATGGTTTCAGACAAGATCCTGAAGGGTGGTGGGGAAGAGGAGATAACCATCCTGCCATGATGCCTGCACACTAATCTCACTAATTAGAGACAAATTCCCACTAGCTCCCACAAGTGGAAACACTGTGAAACACATGGAAAATACATAGGCACAGAGAAAACCTTCTCAAAGTAAGTCTATGTGGCATTAGATCTTTCTACTTACAGGTAACTGTGCTAGTTTTGTGTCAAAGTTTTCATGCCAACAGCTGCTTCATTCTACCATTATTACTGTCATATTTTCTGAAAAATCCCTTTGCCAGGATTTCTTCTCCTGGGAAGCTGAGAAACCTCAGAAAATAATGAAAACAATAATTATCTCATTTGCTTCTCCTGTGTTTTGCTTCTTTGGAATGTGGTCTGGAGATTGTTTACCAACAGGTGCACGTTTGATTGGTTTCATGTGAATTGTTTTTACTTAATGACCAATCACGGTCCAGCTGTGTTGGACTCTGAGGCGTCACGAGTTCTTCGTTATTATTCTTGTTAAGCCTTCTGTCTGTATCCTTTCTCTATTTTTCAGTATAGTTTTTGTATAGCAGTCATAATGTAATGTAATGTAATATAAAGTAATATAATATAATATAACGTAATAATATAACATAATATAATATAGTATAATATAGTATAATATAGTATAATATAGTATAATATAGTAATATAATATAATATAATATAATATAATATAATATAATATAATATAATATAATATAATATAATATAATATAATATTATATTATATTATATTATATTATATTATGTTATGTTATATTATATTATATTATATTATGTTATGTTATATTATATTATACATATCAGCCTTCTGAGAACATGGAGTCAGATTCCTCATCTCCCACCTTGCATATTTCTGTGCTTTAACATTTATACTTTCAGCTGTCTACTGGAAAAAAAAAAAAAAAAAAGAAAAAGAAAAAGCTGGATTCTACATGTGAAGATGCATCTTTCAAATCTTGAGGTTTGGTGGATGGCCAAGCTGAGAGATGGTACATTAGAAGTTTTTTGTAGAACAGATTTTTAGTGTTTAGTTTCTTTTTTCAACAGAATTAATATGTCAATTATTACACAGGAAAATTTTGTAAGAGTCCACATGTGAAATGATTAGAGCATTTACCACTAATTACACCTACTGTTAAATATTTATAATCACTAAGAAAGCTGAACTATCAAGAGCAATATGATTGAATTCATGGAATTCAGAGTGTAGAAATTAAGAACATTTTCTATCAAAATTAGGTACTCTAGGGATATAGGAAAAAAATAAAGAACTAAGCAGGGAAAGGAAATAAAAAATGATGATTAGGAAGACTGAGAGAATAATTTCACTTTGTAACCTGGTACTACTTATAAGAAGGTGAATGTAACAAGCAATTTTTAAGAGCAGCTAAAGGCTTAGGCACCTTGTAAAGAAGAAAAAAAATCAAGTAAAAGAGTCACAAGTGACAGTCCTTTACTATCAAGAAAACTGACCTTTGTTTGAAAAACCTTTACACAAGTACTTAGATTCCAATGTGATTTCAAAGGTTATGAGGAAAAAAAAGGCCACAGGTCAACTTAAAAGTGCTGAAAATTGGTGTCATCATAACAATTATATATCAATTTCATTTAATACCAAACACATTCAAGATCATTTAAGATTAACCACCTGCTGTTGGTATTCAAAACCACGTTCCGAATATTCAATTCCATCTCCATCTATTGGAGACAGTTTCAAAGGTTAACTGTCCTAAGAACAAAAGTCTTTGCTGATCCATTTTGATAAGATAATGCTAGAAAGAAAAATATACACACAGTAATTACACACCCAGGTACCTGGGAGGGGATAACACAGACTCCTCACAAGCTGAGTTTCAGCTTGTTCCCATTGCCTGCCACTGAGTCCCACTAAAAAGAGCCTGGCTCCACACCCTTACCAGGCACATCAAAATTAGCTTTTTAAGCAGCTTCAGATTCATAACAAAAGAGGAAATGCCTTGTATAATTTTCCATGACATCACATGCACTGATGTCTACTGTCTTCAACAACTAACATCTCAACCTTTATATTTCTCAAGACCAGAGGCAAAGTACAGAAAAAAAAAACAAAAAAAATTTTACTGGTAATGTTTCTTCAGCTTAAAAAAAGTGATGATTAAAAAGGCTTTATTATAAAATGTAACTTATAATCATCACTATATTTTTTAGTGTATATATTGCTTTGTGCCTAATTCCATATTTGCATGCAGAAATTCAAGGCAAGTACTTGGAATGGCTGTTTTTCAATATCTGTGTTTCATGTAGCATTTTAATCTACTTAATCAGCATTGATATATTGAAAAAATCAGCCACCTAATTTCTTTGTAAGAGTTATGCTCTTACAAAACAAAAATCTTTTGGTTTAGTTTTCCTGCAATGTTCCTGAGAAAAGCTTAGTATCCTTTCTGAAATTCGCTATGGTCAGTGGCATTGCAAATAAGCTCATTAATGAATTTTACATTTTCAAATATTATATTTTTTCAACAGATTTAAAAATATGTAACTCCACATGCTCATTATCTTCATCAGTTTGGCTAAGAGGCTGTCATCCTTGTCAATTATATTATTTCAGAGACTTCCCTTTTATTTTTCCTCCTGTATTTTCTAAGCTTTCTGATCATGAGCTGCAAAAATTTTTTTCTATAGCCTCACTTTGTCTTCAAAATAGCCTTGTATGAAAGAATCTCCCCTTTAATTTTTCATCAGACTTTGTAGCGCACAGGTAGTATATCTTTATTATTCCTGTGTTGCTTTCCATCTTTTATGGATTCAATTTTCACTATGTATTATATTCTGCAGACCTATTGTCCTTTTCACCTCCTCAGTTCATCCTTCTATTCTGTCTTTTTTACCTATAAGCCCCTTCTCCCTTACTGTGACCTTTTCCAGTCTTTTGAAATCTCCTCTGTATGTGCCTGTCCTTCAAGTCACACTGTTACCCTTCAAATAATTTTGCTGACTGCAGCCTGGACCTCTGTTTGAAGACTTTATTCTAAACTACGTTTCAGACATATTTTAATTGAAGACAAGCCAGGGGAAAAAAAAAAAAATCAAGTATCTTTTAATCTGAGAACCTACCAAACCAGGGAAACGATCCCATGCCGTTCAGAGCTCTGATTACTACCAAAGAAGTGTGGCTTTCTCTGAAGAGTTTCAATTGTCAGAAGGCAAAAGTGCTGAACTTCACTGGAAAGAAGGCTGGAGAGCGAAAAAATGAGGATATTCAAGTAACTTACTTAAAATACAACTATTTAATCAATGTCCCACTTCATATTTTCCATGATCCTAGCTGAAGATTTTCAATCAGTTCTGTAAAACCTGTGTGTAGCCTCACTGATGAAGAGATGGAATCATGTGTTTAGCACTTTAGCTCTACTAGCTGCCACATGCAGATTAAGCAAGTTTGATCTTTAATCTTTGATTCTGTCAGAGAACTTTCCAGGTAGTTAAGCAATGTGTGACTGTATTTTATGGGATATAATGCCATTTTCTGGGACACTGCGCTGACCTCGTGTTCACCAAACGCTCGCAAATGAGCAAACCTTCTCAAAGGCTGCAGCCATATTCTGTCACTTCTCATTTTCATTTCATGCTTATCACTGCAATTTGAACTGTGAAAACTTACAGATCAAATACTGAAAAAGGAACGTGCTGTGTCCCCAGGAGCAGCCTGGCATGTCCTATTTCCTCCTGGTATTCTCCTACTTGCTGAAAAAATCATATTTTCCCTGTGCAAAATTCTGTACATGCCTTAATACCTCAGGTGTTTGGCTTTGACTGAATTTTCTCCTTCCTCATCCTCCTATCTTACAAGCCTCATCTAGCATCAAATGAATAAAGCATTGGAATCAGGAAATAGAAAATAAACTGGAAATTTTAGAGGATACACAACATTGGTCTAATACAAATCTAAACAAAAAACACATTTAATAATAACTGTTTCATTGCTATAGCTGATGATGTTATAATAAAGGATACAACTCACAAATGTTCATTTGCCCAGTACACCAACAGTACCTATGGTAAAGTCATCTGAATCAGTCAAGAAACTCAACTTCAATTTCCTTCGTTAGTTTTCAACTTTTGGACATGGCCTTTTGCTAATTTTTGTCATGTCCTTTTCCACTCCTATTCAGTGTGGGAATTGTTTCCTTGTAATTTAGAGCTATGTGCATACATCTGTGACTCTTGCACATTTTTGGCCACTCTTACTTAGTATTTGTAGGAAGCTCCGGTCTGGTGACACAGGAGCTGGCAATAGTTGGAACTAGACATTTGGAATTTATAAAAAGCTGCTCCATCTTATGGAGTAGGGGCAGGAACTTTTTTGATACAATAAAAGCAATACCAAATAAGCACCTCATTATGTCCTTATGGATTCTATTTTAGGGTATGACTAAAAGGAGTGATAAACTACAAATTAATAGCTACCATATTCTTGACTTACAATTATTTTAACATTTCTGTTTGAAGAATTAATTGTCAAAAACAATGACATGGCATAACTGGCTCTAATAGTTTAATGCTAAGATAAGGAGAGGCTTCATAATAATGCTGCTAACTTCTAAAAAGCTCTGTCAGTTCCCTTTATTACTGAGGATGAAATTTCAACTCACAAGGAACATTTTTTCAACACCCATGCAGTGATAATCCAGGTAAAAAGAGACCTATTCAACTCGATCCATTAAGCTGAAAAGTGTGTTGAAGAATTCTATTGCAATTTTCTCCTTTTTTGTGAACTAGGAAAAAAGGAACCTTGCATTAAAGCTTATTTTAAGGCATTATATGGATTTTTT
The DNA here is from genome assembly GCF_028018845.1 of Melospiza georgiana. Taxonomy (NCBI): domain Eukaryota; kingdom Metazoa; phylum Chordata; class Aves; order Passeriformes; family Passerellidae; genus Melospiza; species Melospiza georgiana. The sequence continues at coordinate 40,325,679 of NC_080434.1, read as the reverse complement.
TTGTTTTCTTTGAAGGTTTTACATCTTGTCATCTATTTCATTGCTGAACATATTTTCCTAATGCAAGTGGATTGTTTCACCCTTTTGAGAGCTTAAACTGTACAGTATTGTTAGAATGATTTTCTTATATTCAGTTAGGAAAAGAAGAATCAAAATTAATATAAGCTATATGTGTATTGAAATAACATTAAGGAAAACTTAAAATGGCATTCTCAGGAGCTGAATTATATCTAAAATAGTTTGATAGCAGTTTCATACCTCATCCATGGAAACACTGATATTTCTCTTTCCCAAACAAGAGGTACAGAAACAGGTGGGCTCATGACATTTTTGGGTAACTAAACCAGGGCAGATGAAGTCCAAAGACCTGGAGCTGGTCCCTGAAATCTATACTCAACTATTCAGCTATAGCTCCCTTAGATCCAAGTGGATCTAGACATGAGAGACTTATTTAGGAAGAATGATGTCCTATTCTGTAGCAAACAGTCTAACAGAGTAAGGAGAAAAAAAGTCCCTAAAATTTATAGCAGAATTCTTCATACTTGGATTTAAATTACTATCTTTTCTAGAGGAAGATATAACCAGAAAAACAAAAGTTATTTTCAACTCTTCAAGAAGTATTTCAGTATCTCACTAAGGAAATAATGAAAAGGAAAAGAAAAGGATAAAAAAAGTTTTTTTAAAATATGTGAAATATAGAAATCAATGTGAACACTTAAACAACCAACATAAAGAACTGTAGCTATTATTTACAAAGTCAGAAAATATAACTGAACTCTAGCCTATCCCTTAATACAAATCTCACCGCTTTCTAAACCATGCCTGATGTTCCTATTCCAGTAAAAAAATGTTTTTCATTATTTTAAAATGCAACTGATAAAATTTTCACTGTATGAAAAATTTCAATTTCAATATTTCAAATATGCAACATTTTCTTTTAAAGAACTCAGTTAAAAATGGGAAATGATAGATGTTGAATTTTCTTGTAAGACTCACCTAAAATTTTTATGCTTATGAGTTGCATCATTAGTTAGTACTGTACTTATGAGAATTATTAGTCATTAGCCATTTATTATAATTTTTAAAGACATGAAGAAATGAAACTTTAATTCAAGTCTAACCCTTAAATATTGGTGTTTAATTTTCTTTAACTAAGAATGTAAACTAAGAGATTTCTCTAGAAGATTACTACTTTTCTATCCTTTTTGCTTATAGTCTACCCTTATTTCTAGCACTTTCAATATCTCCCAATATTAATTAGGAAAAATACTGTTAATTTGCTTGGTTTCTCATAAAAATTTTGCTCCTATGCTCCAGTGCGTGGTGCATCACTGCCTACAAAAATTCTAATAAATGAAATTGGATTTTTTGAAGGCAGTAAGACTTGTTCTTTCATATACAACTCTGCATTGTCTCAACATCTTAGACTAGAATTGATATATATTTCTGTTTATGATTGGGAAGGTGAATTGTGTGTTTATGCCAATACATATAAATGATAAAAACTTCAATGTGCCTTTCTCTCCAGATGAAACATCCATACACCTGTAGTAAACATTTAATTCAGCTAGTAAAATCCTGAAACCACTTTAAACTACTTTATAACTTTATCTCTGTCAAATGACATTTTTCATACTCTATTTTACTTATTCTGAGTTATTTATGTTAAATTATATCAAGAGGAGATTTAGAATGAATGACAATAAGGTTTCCATGGAATAATCAGACATCTGTTGTTGTTTTTCCCTCAAAGGCGTGTTTCTGAACTCAGATTTTTAAAAATCCTTCTTCCATCTTTTAAAAATCCATCTTTCTACAGTGTAGAAACAACACAGAAGGGATATTCTTTAAGGATTATTTTACCCCATAAACCCGAAGATTGAGTTGTGAATATATTATTTTGAGGTTACAGTTCAAACATTTCAAACATAATTAAAGGATTTTTCATCTACCTCTGTGGATTGTGATTGAAAATGTGTGTTGGAGAAAGGCTGGCCATAGCTGTTAAAACAGAGGACAGTCAATTTAGGCATCATTATTATTTTTTTTTTTTCTGCTTGTCATTACAGTCCTTCAATCTTGAGTTTATTTTCAGTGACGTTACTTCCCCACCGGTTACAACTGAGTACCTCATCACCCAATCTCAGCACAGCATAAAGTATCTTGAGGTAAACTATATTTGTTTGCTTTTAGCTTGTTTTCCCAAGGAAAATGCAGATCTCCTCTGGGTCATTTCCTCAGTACACCAAGTATATATACTGCAGGCACTTGCATGCATAATTGATAAGGTGGGAGAGAAAGAGGAAGAGAATCTTAAGAGTGTTCATGTAATCTAATCACATTTTTGTGGGAAGTTTTCATAAAAATATATAAATAAGCTGTCTCCAGTCCTTGTGTCATTCCCCTTTCGCTTCCCACTGACACTCACTGGAAACACAATGTTTCTCTGGATGTGAAAAAATACTTCTTCTGTATTCAAAAATACACGCCAACGTGCATTAAAAATTTACCCAGTTTTCGCAGTAGGATATGCTTTTAATGTAATGCAAATTTTGCTTGTTAAAGGTCATTTTCTTTCCCAGAAGGTTCATGAGCTCAGCCCTGGACTGACCCCCAGTCCTCTCTGGGATTTGGCTCTGCAGACCTGGCTAACCGTGAGATCCATACCAAATCAAGCACGGGTAATGTTTTTAAAAAGGTAGGCAAATATAGTTTGTTATAGTTTGTTATAGTGTTCCTCTGATGCACACATGAGGACCTACATTTCATACCTGAAAACAGGTATCAGAACTGATAAATTTATTCATTTATTTATTTATTAATTAAAGACCACACCTAGTAAATTAAAACTAGAGGGCAATTTTGCACATAGCCATTTTCAGAACATAGCTATGAAAGAAACGTTCAAGAAAAAAGAAAATCAGAAAACCTCAGAACTTGGCTGATATGGAAACACAGACAAAGAAACTATTTGATATCTGGTACTATGAGGTTTTTTCCCTAGGTCTTAGAAAAATAAAGAAAATACAAAGCACATAACTTTGACCCTCATTGTAGCTAGTAAATACTGAGCTACAACTACTTGCTATCTAAGTATCAATGGTGTGAGGAAAAAAAAAGACCTTTTTATTTTTTTTTTTTTTATGGAGGTCATTATGGATCATATGCTGGCACGTGCTGAATTGCCGCTCACTCCCTCTCTCCACTAAGAAAATTTAAGTCTTTTTTTTCTAGCAAAACTTTAGACTTTGAAAATTAAAACTAGAGGGCAATTTTGCACATAGCCATTTTCAGCACATAGCTATGAAAGAAATGTTCAAGAAAAAAGAAAATCAGAAAACCTCAGAACTTGGCTGATATGGAAACACAAAGAAACTCTTTGATATCTGGTACTATGAGGATATAAAATTAACTGCTTCAGCATGAAGCACTGGGAAAAAACTGTGTTCATGGACTGCCTAATTTAAAAGATTGTGCAGTTAAAGATCTGTATAACTCTTCATAACGTTCTAACTGGAGTCTCCATAAAGCCTATAAACTAGATGGCAGCATAAAATTATTAGACCCGCATTTACAGCTTTGCTTATTATAGCACTGTTATTTTCACACCGTTATTAATAGAACTGAGGCTAAATAAGCATAGCTCCTAAGTAGTAGCAGCAAGAATTTGCATGACATTCTGCATCACTGCTAGTCAACACAAGCTTTTGGAGAAGAGTAAGCAAGACAAAGATCTTTATTGGGGAAAAAAAATTTAAATACTGTGGGGTTGTATGGCTGTTTTATAAGGAAAAAGAGCCCCTGTTGATGCAGTAAATGATGCATAGGAACAGGAAGCAGAAAACTTGCATTTGCTATTATTTCTTGATAACGCTCACAGCTGAAGTGGAGGAAGGAAAACAAAAGTAAACATGAAAAAAAAACCAAACAAACAAATATCTGAAAGCAGCTTGCTTTCACCCAGGGAAAACCACCCAACTTTGTCTGGATCTTAAATGCAATTGTAAAGAGAGTTTCATCATGATAGCATCTCACGTGCTCAACAAGACTTTCCAATACTTATATCGAATATTATCTTAGCAAAACAATTAGAGGAAGAAGTAAAGAAAATTCTCATTAACTGTGAAGAGAAAACCTCCCAAATAACAGTTGCAAAATGTACTCTTAGGTCTTTTTTTTTTTTTATTTTTGGTACTTATACTTCCCTTTCCCATGCTTCGCAGGCAGGTGTTTGTTTTATCTGGATTAAAACTGTCAGATCCCACAAGCTGAGTTGAATCTGCTCAACCTTCCTTTTCTTCATGTGTGTGTGAAATCTTAACTCATCTATGTTGTCTGAAGAGCACTGTCATTATATTGACAGAGTAATACATCAGATGAAATAATTATCAATAAATTCTCCTTCATTTTTCCAGATGGACTGACAAAAGCTTTTCATGCAAACTCTACTCACCTATTTGCCAAGAATTTATTTTTTTTTTTAAATGATATTATTATTTTTCTGATAATTTTGGAGGTGGCCAAAGGATTTAAAGACTGATTGTATTGTTTTTCATTTACTGAATGTTTATGTGGGAGTAATATATGATTTTGAAGATGGGTTATCTGACAAGAGGTGTATTTAATGGCCTTTCTCAGTTGCAGACTTTTGCAATTGTGCTTTAGACAAAATGTGGTTTGGACAAAATGTGTTTTAGACTAACAATGGCAATAAATTCTATTAAAACCCAATTTCAAGTTATTCTTTCATAGACTTCAGGGCTTCCAAACAATAATCCTCACATGTTCATATAAGCACAATTATATGTGCTAAAAATAATTTTAAATTTTTTCCTCATAATTAACTGAAAAAATCCTCACAAATAATTGCTACAAAATAAAACAATAAAATAACAATGAAATACAAAATAATATTTGATTAAAAATCAACTCTACTGTGTTCTTACTTGCACCTCACATATACGCAAACTATTAAACTCTTTTTTTAAATTAAAAAATGTATCTAAAATAATGAGAGGGAAAATGAGTTTGTGTGGAATGAAAAAGACACAAAGCAATGGAAATAATTAAAAAATGTGTACTGGGGATGCTGCATATTCCTTATTCCCTTCATGACATTAATATATGTTGCAAAAGAAAAAGGCAATGACCAAGAAACAATGGATAGCAGAGATGAGAATGGAAGTCAAATCTTGTTCCTGACTTGACTTTAAAAAAGAAAAATCCCCTCACATTGAAGTAACAAAAATTATATAGATTGTAAGCCAGAATCAACACTGACATTGGTGCTGCTTATCTACACTTGACAGACAACAGTGAGAGATCTTCAGTTGCAGCTCTGTGGTTACACCAGTCTTCTTTACCTGTTTTTACTTTCATAAAATATCAACCTCGAAAACTTAACTCTTCCAAAAGCTATTTTCCTTTCAGAGGCAACATATCCAAGCTATTTGAATCAAATCCAGAAGGGAAAGAAGGGAAAGTAATCCTTCTTTATTTACCTGAATCTGTTGAGAACTTACTGATCACATATTTAGTTTTTAATTATACGTTGAGGAATTAAATGCATAGAGTAGTTTGTGGAAAAAGATGTTCTGTGTGAAGAAAGTTCTTCTTGAGATCTGATTTTGTGGCTAAGGGTAAATAAGGAGGAGAACAAGAAAAAATGTATGTGTTAAGAATATTGTAAGACATGTTCTGGACTAGATCTGCATGTGCAGGTGAATATTCTGGACAGTTTGATTGTCTTTGGAGGTCTCCATAAAAACACCTTTTAAGTACTGAAAAAATATCTTGAAAACACAGAGTTAAATGCTTTTCTCTATTACAAAAAACCTGGACAGATTAGATACTTTCTCTTAAATTTAGACTTTCTCAAACATCTCAGTTTGGGCACTTCTACCTTTTTTGGAAACCTTCAAGTCTGCCTTTGAAGGAAATTTTGCAGTACTGAATGCAGGAGGAAAAACATGGAACCTTTCACTTACAGAAAATCCCTCTGGTTTTGTTTGAGGTGTCAACCTTTCAATACAATGTTCTTATGATAAGGTAGTTTCATCAGCATGGACTGCTCAGGAATAATATTCTGTTATTCATTTATGTTTACTTAAATAAAAATCAGGGCATTAAATTAATTACATCAAAGAGACTTTCTTGAAAGCAAAACAGTGATTTGAAATGCTGAAGGTGTGAGATTCACTCTTGCTTTTTGAAGTAGCATTTCAGATATAAACTTGAAGAATTAAAAGGTGAGTATGTATTATTTTCTCTATTTTTCAGTTTAACAAGTCCCATTGTTCCATTCAGAAATTCTGTCACAGATGTCTGAAATTGCTAATTTATTTATATATTTATCTTTATCTCCAACATGCAGGATAGTAATTTAAATAAATTGACTCACTTCTGTATAACACAATTCAGCAGGAAAATGTATTTCTAAAGGAAAAGAAATTATTTTAAATACTTCAAATAATCCAAAGGACTACTTATAAAAAAAAACAAACAATGAACCTCTGAAGCAGACATTAGGATTCATCTCACCGAGACTGAATCTAAACTCTTAGCGCATCATTCCTTATTTTTTTTCTGGCCAATGTCAAAAACCCAGTAATTGTAGTAAAAATATAGTTCGAGAGTGGTGGGGGGGAAGGGAATAGTCCCATGTTGATAATCCTGCTTAGAACTGTTTCACAAATTAGTATAGTAACTTGCTTGACAAGCATGTAACACTCTATTGTAAACTACTGGCACAAGTTCAAAGTAGATAGAGGAATAGTGAAGAGCAAAACAAAAAAGAAAAAACAAAAAGTAGCATCGACTGCCTTTACTAATCCTCCCCATTAGAAGCAATGGATATGTTGTGCAACCACAAGCAGTAAACATCTGATCTGCTGGGGGATGGAAGAACAGCTGCAGAAAGGAACCTGCACACCCAAAGCAGGAAGCAGAAGGAATTTATGTACCTCCTCCAGAAAAAAACTTTTTGGTTAAATGTCGCAGACATCTTTTATAGAAAATCCTTTCCTTAGGATTTTCCCTCCTGAGAAGCTGGGAGGCCTCAGGAACAAAATGCAAACATTGATTATCTGCTGCTGTGGAATGCAACAGGTGCATCTGTGATTGGCCCATGGTTGTTTGTAATTAATGGCCAATCACAGCCCAGCTGGCTTGGGCAGAAAGCCGAGCCACAAACCTTTGTTATCATTCTTTGCTATTCTATTCTTAGCTAGCCTTCTGAGGAAATCCTTTCTTCTATTCTTTTAATATAGCTATGATATGATATATGATATGATATTATATAATATATATCATAAAATAATAAATCAAGCCTTCTGAACCATGGAGTCAGATCCTCGTCTCTTCCCTCATCCTAAGACCTCTGTGAGCACCGTCACAGTTAATTTCTTTTGGGGTAGTAAAGGTTAGGAAAAGGACTCAAAAAGTTCAAAGGATTATAAATTTTTTTAGGTTGGAAAAGACCTCCAAGGCCATAGAGTCTGTGACCCAACACTGTCAAAGCCATGACCAAACCATGTCCCCAGGTGCCACATCTCTGTGTGATGTAGATGAACGTGGCTCACTTCACGAAAGTTTACAAGCACTGCAGTCTGAGTGAAGGCAAGAATTTCTGGTAATTCTAGGTTTTTCCCTAAGTCTTAGAAAAATAAAGAAAATACAAAGCACATAACTTTGATCCTCCTTTCCCTCATGATATCATTAAACAATCTTCAATGACAACATTTTCAGCCAGGATTATATATTATTCTCCTTCTCACAAACTGTATGGAAAAATTAAACATAATCTTACACAGACTTCTTGATTTTCACATGGTTGCTTAATACTTACAAGGGAAAAATGGCAATGCATAAGTTCTAACAGCAGAAAATCAGTATACTTCATCCTCATTTTAATTATTTATTTAAAGACAGAATTCTTTCTTCAAATTAACTTGTAATGCAGACTAGCTGAAACGAACATGTATTATACCTAAATACAGTTCCTAAATATGTCAGCTTGATTTTTCTATTCATGCTTTTCAGTTAAATAGTGAATCCACTGTGTGTGATATCAAAACCATTCTGGGAAAAAAAAAAAAAAAAAAAAAAAAAAGACTTGCCTTTTGCCCTCTACTAATTTGAATTAGAAAGGGCCTTTTGTTGCTTTAGTTCAGAGGAAGGTTAGGTGTTCTGAAACAGAAAGAGTGGAAAGAGATACCCACAAAACACTATTTTTTAATGCACTATGTGCCATGAAGGAGAGATCTTTGAAACCTGCAAAGCAAAATTACACATCTTTTTTTCATTACAGACTTAAAAAATTTCCAGGCAACCTTACTCACCAGGTATCTTTTAATAAACTGCAGAATTGTACAAGACTTTATCATCTATATTAAAAAGAAAAAGTCATGTAAGGTATTCTTCTAAATGATACTAGCATATTTTTCTTGTGTTTACCCACAGTTGAATTTTTTGCCAAGTTAGTTTCTGGAAGAGTAGCGAGAATCATGTTGAATATCAATATGCTTAGACTGTAAAGCCCACAAAGCAATAGTTCTAGTATGAAATTTGATAAATATGCATTAGAACTGAAAGATAGATCTGAATTTTACTTTGAGAAATTATTAGAAAAGCATAAAATGACAATGAAAAATCTTGTCCTTTTATACTGAATTTTAATGATTCTATTTTGTTGCAAAACCAGGAAGGTACGTATTTAAAAAACATATTCACATAAAGTTAAGGAACAGGTAGAGTAGGGAAAGGATGGGATTGGAATCAAAAGGCAAAGCTGACAGGAACATGGAAAGGGAGTGGAAAACAGAGGCAGGAGTAGGTCAAATATATTATCAGGCAAGAGATGATAAGAGATATTTGCTGCAGCAGACAACAATGTTTATTTCAGATTTTGGAATTTTGCAGGGTTTCACAAGTCACACCATCCCTCTGTTACCCAGAAAGTAGTTTTTGATCTCAGTGGAAAAGAATGCTTCTTGTTCCTGTGATATAAAGGAGCGTACACGAAGGAGAATAAAATATTGACACCATTTTAACTTACACACAGACTTGTGTGCTGATGTTAACTGTTGGGAACATTAGCGCAGCCATGTGCTGCTTTAGAAACCTGGACTTTATCCCACAAAGTTGTCACTGAATACAGGGTAAGAACTGGAGTAACCTCAGTATGTACTGATCCATTTTTCAGGGTGCTTACTTGTGACAGTGTTCACAGGGGTTCTTGGATGAGGGAAGAGACGAGGATCTGACTCCATGTTTCAGAAGGCTTGATTTATTATTTTATGATGTACGTTACATTAAAACTATACTAAAAGAATAGAAGATGGATTTTATCAGAAGGCTGGCTAAGAATAGAATAGCAAAGAATGATAGCAAAGGTTTGTGGCTTGGTTCTCTGTCCGAGCCAGCTGGGCTGTGATTGGCCATTAATTACAAACATCCAACATGAGCCAATCACAGATGCACCTGTTGCATTCCACAGCAGCAGATAATCAATGTTTGCATTTTGTTCCTGAGGCCTCCCAGCTTCTCAGGAGGAAAAATCCTAAGGAAAGGATTTTCCATAAAAGATGTCTGCAACACCCCAGCTCTGTATGGCTGTCACAGGAAAGGCCAATTAAGCTTGCATGAAAAAAATCTTCATTAAGGTATTTCCTACATTTTAAATTAGTTACTTTGCTTATTAATAACATTCCTATATTATTTTTCCCCTGAATATGTATCTCTCTATATTACATGTGCATATACAAATTATTCTACTTAATAAAAAGACTGGTATTAGACATAAAACAGAATCCTTTCTGCTCTAGTACCAACTCACAAACAGCAAGTGAAAAAATCTGGGGAAGCAATGGAAACTAGCAGAAAATTGGATTGCAATTGTGTTGGGCTAAAGGATCCATAGAATAGAGATGAAAAAAGGCTGCAGTATTACAGAATGAAACCACTGCCAAAACTAATGTCCAGCAAAAAGACCGTAGTATGAGGTACATCAAAACTTACAGTTTTCAATAGCACACTGGTCTTTAGGATCCCTGAAACTATCTAATTGACAGATAATTTGATATTCTCGAGGTGAGATATCTTTAAAATCACAGGCAAGATCACTTAATGGAAAGCTAAATCTCAGTGGGTGAAACAGATTGAAAATTGAATCTGTATAAATTACCAAAAAAACTGCTCCAACAATGGGCATAAACAGATATGTGACAAAATTCTGAGACTGGTAATGTTACCCTGGACATTTAGCTGAAAGCTGTGAAACAAATGAAAAAAACATTCTCAAGAAAATATTATGTGCAGCAGAAGGACTGTGGATTTTTAGCAGAACCAATTGTGTACTGAGTTGCTAAAATATGAATCAACATTAGAAGATAAATGCACAACACTTTTATATGCCTAGAGTTGAAAAATCAGAGAAAGAGCATTAAGCAAGCCTGAAGTCATCTGTTATACTCCTTTCTTTTCACATTTACATGAAATCCTTATAACTTTGGTGGCAAGAGATTGAATATGTATACTGTTTCCCTTGATAGATGAATCCATTATCCTCAGTTTAAAACCAGCTGCCAGTGGAAATATCTGAATTAGTGGAGTCTCCTATAAAAACATTTTTGAAGTAAGGGAAACTTCTTACAGCTGACCAGATGTTATCTCTAATGAACCAAAATATTTCCTAAACTTCTGTAGAAAGCAAACATTCTCATTACGGGAATTATAGTGAGTTAGTTCCACAAAACTAATGAATCATTAGTCTTTTTATTTATTTTTTAAACTCAAACTTAGTTTCAATAGAAAATGCTGCTTGTCCTTTTGAATGTTTCATGTAAGGCAACACCATCTTTGTTAATTTGTGAAAGAAAACATTTTACTTCATAAATATATAAAAAGCAGCTGTGTAATTCAGACCAATACAAAATTTCTAAATACTATGAAATTTAGTGAGATTCAGTTCTGCCTGAAATTTGCAATCCATTTCTCAAAACTACTGTAAGGTTTAGCAGATCTCTTTCACAGTCACTATCTGCCCCAGTTCCTTCCTATCCTTCCCCAAATTTAGAATTTTCATGGTGTTTGTGTATACTCTCAGCCTACAAGCCAAGCACACAAGGTGCTGTTATCTCGTTGAAGAGAAATGTTCAGCCAGAAACAGCTGTGGGAGCGCAGAAACCACAGAAACAGAATAATTATTTCTTTTGGGGAAACAAACACCTAGCAGTTACTTGCTGTGCTGAGTTGAGGGAAGAAGTAGACATGTAAGGAGATGTCTGCTTTCTGCTTGCAGGCTCCAGGCTGCCAAAGAAATATGATCAGGACCTCGGTGTTAGTTTCAGCTACGGTTTGAACTCCCTACAGCAAAGTTCGTATATACCGGCGTTTATTTCAGATGTTGGGAAATATTGCTAAGCATTCTAACAGAGCAGTGACAAGAAACTGTTTTTAAAAAAAAGAATATCAGTTTGCTTTGCTTTTTTTTTTTTTTTTTTTTTACTTTTCAAGACAAGATAGCAAATCTAATCCTCACTGCAGCATCGTAATATTCTTCCAGAGTGGTGGCATCGGTAATTACAAGTGCCAGCACCCAGGTGGTACGCCAGGCTTTTGGTACCAGGCCACTTCTTCATCTTGTGGACAATAATGTTAATCAGGAAGCAATCCAGGCTCCCACCAGGGAAAAATCATGACCTGCCCTATTTGAATTAGTGCTGGATAACTCCCAGATGAGTTAATAAATACAGCTGAAGCCTAATTAAATCCTATCCCATGAATCCTGATTGTGTTGTTGTGTGTCTAGGACAATGAATGAGCACAGGTCTTTTAGGGATTGTTCTTTAAAAAAAAACAAAAAAACAAAAAAAAACCAAACCAAAACTAAAAAACTTAAAAGCCTTCTTTTAGATTAGCTATCAGTCAGAGCACAAAGGCTTCAGCCATAGTTGTTGTGATTTGCTGGTCCAAAATGAGCCTCTCCATGGAGATGTACTCATAAGAGCAGGCTGTGTCAAAAGTTCCTATTAAGCTGCCACTAAAAGAAAGAAACTTCAGAGGAAGAAGCTTTTATTTTTCCATCCAACCTGAGGAAGCTAGAGAAAAGATGCTGAAGGTCAAGGCTGCTAGAAACTTTTATGAAAATGCCAAAGACTTGTTAAAGGAGAGATCATCTGCTATCATCTTTACAAACTATAAAGGAATTCAGCTTCATTTAAGAAGGGTCCTTCTCAGAGTCTCCCAGGCTACTTAGTTAACAATAAGACAAAAGAAGTTTCGAGGGTGCAGAAAAAAAACCAGCAAACAATTATCCAGACAATAGCAGACTTTGAAGGAAGAGACAAAGTTAACCGCAGATACAATAAATTTTTTCACTTCACCAGTGCCCACCTCAGCTGATCTGTCCCAGAAAAGTCTCATGCTTGTATCCCTCCTTCCCACTCAGATTACAGCTGAACATGGACCACAAAGGATCCTAGCAGCTATTCCTTCCACAATAGGCAAAAAATCTCTTTCTACAAAAATTCAGAGCCCATTTTGTCTGCCAATAATAAGCCACTGAAAGAAGAAGAGAGAGCTTATGAGGGAGAGCCCTGCCCAGCCTGCATGAAGCATGACCCCAGGTGTGCTTTGCTCAGGTCATTCCCTGCCTTTTTCAGCTGAGTTGATATATAACTGCCCTAAAAATTATCAAACTATGAACAGCAAATACAGCAGCATAATGCACCTGCTAATTTGGAAGCCATAGTATGTCATTCAACCAGAAGGAGGAGTTTTTTCTTACAGAGAGAACCAGCAGGAGCACTAAGAAAGGAAATGATGGGGCCAAATGCTGGGCAGGGTTTGGCCCAGGACCACCAGGCTCCACAGCATCCAGCAAACAGATCAAGGTTGGAGGAGCTGCCTGGGTATGATGAGCACGTGGGCAGCTGACTTTCAGCCCAGAGCATGTGAAGATGTGTCCTGGTGCTCGTGAATGTGTGGGCAGAGATGAATGAGTCACACCTGTTTTGTTTTTAAAAGGAAGCCTAACCCCCTCCAGTAAAATCTTTCTCTAAAATTTGCTCTGCTGCCACCAGTGTTGCAGTATTAGGTGTTTATGTCACATTTAGGTGCCTAACCTCTTCCACAGGCAGTTTTCAGGTATCTTTTTGTTATGTCCAGAGATGGTGACTCAGCCATTTCCTTGGAAAGCCTGTTCCAATGCCTGACAACCCTTTTGGTGAAGAGCTTTCTCCTATTATCCAACCTAAACCTCCCCTGATGCAGCTTGAGGTAATTTCCTTTTGTTCTATTGTGTAGCAAGAAAGAAGTTTAAGGTGTTTGCTATGGGAAAACGTCCTTGAGGTGAGCAAAGAGTCATCCTTGGATCAATTCTAGTGTTCCAAATACCATCCATGTTACAGGTTCATCAGAGAAATGAAGTGTGTCTTAGGCTACACAGGCACACAGCATGCACTGAGCCCTGCTCAGGTAAGTATTTTGTATTTTGGGATGTATTGTATTAAGTACTTTGGGATGTGCAGTATGTGAAAGCACATTGGAGAGGACCAACCTCTCATCAGCAGTGTGACCTTCAGACTGAAACTGCCTCTTGTGCTGTGTAAAACAATGCCATTTGAAATTGGTTTTGGAATAAGATTTGGTTTGCATTAAGGAACAAAACCAAAAAAAATCTCTTGTACCATTTTCATTTAGTCTTCTACAACCTGACATTAAAAGATTTCTAAATTATTTGACTTCTAAAGCAAAGGTATACAAAGTTTAAACTATAAAGATTTGGCGCTTCTGTTTCAGGCCTTTAGGGAGCCTTTGCAGTTACTCTTTTCCAAGAAGTATAGCTGATCAATCTGAGTTTTTCCTCCATAAAAAGGACAGGAAAAAAAGAAGTCTTTTAATCAGACAATTTATGAATTTGTCCTTTAATTCTTTGTAAACCCTAGACATAATTCTTTATAACCCCGCTCTTTCTTGTTAGTGCTTGTGTGCACACACATTTTTATAACTTATTTTGTTATATTTAATTTAATTCTATTTGATATTTCACTAGAGAAAGGGTTAAAAAAAGCCACTTTAAAATGTTATGAAAATCCATTGCTGTTATCTGGAAAGCAGTAATACAATGCCTATTAAGAGTGCACATCCTTAACAGCAGCAGTTTTGATACCAAAAGCTTCTCTGAAGTATCTGTAATGTCATGGCAACCTGGTACTTATATTGCATATAAATTCAATTATTTAATAGCTCTGAGTGTAGTATCTGCCAAACCCTATTTTGTTAAGTAAACAAAAAATTATTTATCCATACATTTACATTTCCAAAATAGTTGTGAATTTTACAATACTGTTTATAATGAATAGAACAATATTATTTTTAACTCGTGGATTAACTTTCTAAATTGGCTCTTGGTAAGCAATCTAAATATCTGAGTTTTAAAAATTAATTTAACCATGTTATTAGGGGGAAAGTAAGGTACACAACTGAATATTTGTCTTGTAGTTAGTGAATTTTCCAATTACATCAGATTTGCAAAGGAAATGTACTTCCAGTACTCCATATATTTTTTAGAGTTATGTAGACCTACCATGTAAAAACACAGACTTGAATTACTTGAAAAAAAAATATAGAATTTAGATAACAACACTGCCTGTATCAGTGAATCAAGCAGAGAAGTGTTTTTGTGTTCTCATCATGTTAAGATAACATCAAAGCATACAGTTAGACAATCATATTTCTGGATTCAATCCAATGTTCTGAAAAAATTCCCTGCACTGTTTCTCTCTACTCTTTAAATATGTAATCCACATTTTCTAAACAGATCCCTTTACCAGTCCTTACTCTTTGCACTTTCCTTAGATTAGGTCTCCTCTCTTGCATGAGCACTCTCACAAACTCCTCTGGAAGTTGAATCTCACTATTTTCCCTCGTTCTACCCAAAAACATGTGCTTACACAAATTATTATGGTGTTTGAATCCACAAATTTGTGTTAGACTTCTAAGGTGAAAATCAGGCAAAACACCATAGAGGCTTTCCAAGATGATACAAAAGCACATGGGTAGAAGCGAATCTGTAAATACAATGAGCAACTCATGCTAAAGAAGGCTTTTTATGGGTATTTTCTTCTCAAATGCAACTCATTCACTTTGACAATACTTCCAAACCAAAATCAAGCTTGAAATTGAAAGAATTTAAGGAAGGGAATCTGAAATTCATCAAAATAACTGAGAATATTGCTTAAGGTATTGCCTAAGGTACCATTTCATTGTTAAAATATTTTTGAACAAGCTCTTAGAATGAAACAATATCATGCTTTCCTCTGCATTCTCTATCAATACATTTATTTCAAAATCAGTTTAATATAAATTTATTTCTAGGTACAAATACCATCAATAACATTGTCACCATTATTTCCCAAAAAGGCAATGCATGCCACATGCAAGTTAATAATAAGACTGATTTTTTAAAGGAAATGTGAATTCAAGTGGAGTTCCAAGATATTCAAAACAAACGAGACTTTCTCAGGTGTAGGAACTCCATGTCATTAAGTTGTTACTGAAGTATGTTTAAGAAGAGAAAGGAGTATAGTACATTTTTATTAAAAAGCATCTTTCATGAAGAACATTTTCAGTTTTCTGTCTTTTTGTGGATTTAGACATCAGATAATGAACAGAAGCATCCTGCTTCCCCTCTG
This sequence comes from Melospiza georgiana, assembly GCF_028018845.1. NCBI lineage: Eukaryota > Metazoa > Chordata > Aves > Passeriformes > Passerellidae > Melospiza > Melospiza georgiana. The sequence continues at coordinate 40,309,984 of NC_080434.1, read as the reverse complement.
CATTGAAATTATTACCAATGCAACGCTCATCTGGACAGTATGATTCATTTCAAGTAAGAATTTTAATTTTGCCATTTGGAGAAACATGAGAACAAAATATGTGGTGATTAACTCTCATGCAGATATTGCTCTTGCTTCATGCATATTTAATACTTATTTATTCTAAAATGTTTTCTTGAAAAATTCTGGACCTTTCACCTCCCTCCACAAAAATATTTCGCATTTTGACAAATCATTTTTATATACAAAGTGTGTTAGGAATAGTAAGTATTAAGTCACATTAGGTAGTTAAAATTATCCTGACTTTTAAATACATTTCCAAACATTAAAATATATTTACAGGTGTGAATTTTGAAGACAAGAAAACAAAAACACTTCAGTTCTATTAGTTGAATAACATCTTGGATAATTTAGGTAATTCCTAGAATTCAGTGTTTTTTAAGAAACCAGCAGATTTGAAAAACTTCAAGAATACTTTCTCCCCATTGTAGACCATATAATCTCATATCATTACTATTTTCTTTCATGCAATCAACTAAAATGTTATTAAAACACCATACCTTCATTAAGTATCACCAACTGCCTTTTGTAAAGTGCATTCTGATTTGTAGATCCGAGTATTGTAGATAATAATTATAAGGCTTGCTTAGCCAAAAGGTTAGCATCCTTCAAGGAATACCCTGACATATTTCAAGGTTGTAAAACATGAAAAGTGGTGGAAGGGATTTTCTTTTTTTGCATGTGATCCAAAGTCTTAATACTCTTTCTTTCAATTTCTACATAGAGAGAAATGTTTTATTTTTTCTGCTACAGGAGCATGTTGGGCAATAAAAGAGCTTTCAAAAATTTAAATGAGAGCATTCGTATTTGATATTTGCATGTAAAGCAACTTAAAGTTTATGAAAATAATATTACAGAGTTACATACTCTGATCATTTAATATCATCCCCGGTTACTATGATAATTATTTATATACAGAATACACTTGCATTCATTTGTCCAGCATGCAGGAAATTTAAGCAGATTCTAGAGAAGCAAGCGCTGCTAGTACAGGTTTTATGCTTCCTCTATTTATTTTAAATCCAGAAAGCTCACATGCCTACACATGCAAAAGGAGGGGAAAAAATGCTAAAAAAATTGTTTAGTGAAATATTTAAACAAAAGACTGTACATAATACAAGCAAAAAAACCTCCAAACTATGGAAGTGTTCATAAACACCAGATGTTCTCCTGGTATGTGTGCATTAGCAGGAAAGGCACTGATGAGCTAAAAAGGCTCAAAGAATTAACTTAGAAACAGATAGTAGAGATACTCAGAATCTAGAGATCTAGTTTTTAATATTCACCTCAATACTTTAGAAAACATAATAATAGAGCACTGTAGCAAATCAAAGTCTAAAACATTAGTAGCAAGAAGTTTCCTAAATCATAGTAAAAAAATAGATTCTCATAATACTAACAAAAAAAATAAAAATAGTAAGCTAAACAAAGAGAATGGAATTGTATCTAACTATGATTTTAGCTATTGCTAATCTGATCTCACTCTTTAAACAATGATTTTCTACCAGTTACCTTTCTGCAGAGTTCTCCTGAGGAATCACTTAATCCCATGCAGTTTGCAGACATGCACAAAATATACAAAGTTATGGCTGATAATTAAAGGACACTCTGAAAGACTTTGAATGCAGATGTATTTTAACCATTAGGAACAGAAATAAGTAACCCTAGCGCCTTACAAAAGCTGGTTCTCTTAATTAAATCAATCTGCATCACTTATCAGTTTCAGTCCAGAGGACACAAAAAACTCAGGAAAATCTGTAAAATGTGTACACAGCAGAACACAGAATTCCTGGGTTTTCACCCTGGGAAATGCTGCAGTAAAGTCATGTATCTGGTCAATAAAGGTCAACACATCCTGAGAGCCTCTAAAAAGCAATCTAGACACTCTAAATAAACAGCTGAGATAAAATGGGAGCCATCAAGATACAATTAGGAAACAGCAGGTTCAGGAACAGCAGCAGAATGCAGACCATTTGGAAACAGCTCCATTTTCTCTTTTGAGTACATCTGATTTCTATTTAAAGCTCTGATAGCACAGATATAATGATCATGCACATAAATTAATATGACTGCATTTCTTCCATGTTATCTGATGCAGGCTGATAGGGCAATTTTTTTTAAATATATAAAAATTAACTACTCATATGTATAACATTTAACAATAGCTTTCATGTGGCAAAATCCGAGAATGATATATTTTACAAAGTATATGGTAAATTTAGAGGGGTCTTTTTTGGTAAAGCCTCAGCATGTAGTACCAAATTAAAGCACATTTCTTAAGATTGTCCCTTCTCAAACTATTACCTGTATTCCTCTGAAAATGGAAAATTTCTGTGAAAAGTATGAAAATAATATATGACAGGGAAAGTGACAAGATTGGACATACAGAAGAAAATGTTTTCAGGTGGTTTGTATTTATTCAATTTTACTCTTTCTGGGTCTAAAGCAGAGGAACTGTACACTTAAGCAAGGGAATTAGGTATGAAAACAAACCCATATGTATACCCAAACATTTGAAACAAATACTATTTTCTAATTATTAAACCAGAGAATATCTAAAAAGCATGAAAAACACTGGTCTACTGCTACATAGCCTGAAATGCACCTTCCTTACCAACCACCGTCTCAAGCCTATGTGTTATCCAAAAGGGTACCTCAGTTATCTCCCCTACAACTATAGGCCAGAAAGAAAGTGTGCCCAGTACAAAATGGACTCACTGAAACAGATAACAAAAGAACCATGATCTTGTCTCTGCCAAAAAAATAGGTTTTTTTCCTCTTCTATACTTTTAGAGTTTCATTATGAGTTTACGTCATTTATTTTTATTAACATAATTTTATTTTTTCCTTCTTCTGCTTCTTTTTTAAACAGGCCCAAAAATCCTTGCTGCCTTTTGTTTTAAAACTTAGAAAAAAAATAAATTGTCATTGTCATTCAAGTGTGAACAAAGCACACCACATCAGTTTGCTGGATGGCATTTTTTCCCTCTTACAAGCTGAATGGCATGACACTGACAGAATATTGTCATCAGTGCAAGCCTTCAGTGAGCACATATTGAGTAGAGGACCAATAAGAATCACAAGGGGTGATCACAATTACTAGCTAATTGTCCCAATCCATACAAAGCAAACACAACATCCAGTGTCCTGTAACAAATGAAGTCAACCTCTGAAGCTCAAACAAAAGGAAAAAAAAAAGATAATTCAGGAAAAAAAAAATCATTTTGCAACATCACAAGGGGCTCAATACACACACACACACACACACGCACAAATGTTGTCCCTACGTATAAACACAAAGCTCATCCATGGGAAGAAGTTTCCTAAAAGCAGGCATGTGGTGTTTTCCAGAGGAATCTGCATGATAAGATGTAGCTCACATTTCTTCAGGTGAAAGTAAAGTGTAAAGTCTCATCAGAGTGGTCAGCCCTTTAATTTTAGGATATTTTAGGACAACTGATTATCCCAGTGTGTAAGACAGGAAGGCTAGAACTGTTTGGACAATCACCTGATTTTTGCACGGCTAAAGTTGTGTGAGAGCAGCCCTGCCTTGGGTGCATCCAAATATAAAACAAGTCATAGGAAGAAAGGAAGACATTGGGGTATGTCAGGTGTAGTGGGGCATTTTCCAAACTAATCAGCCAGGATACACACTTAATTCTGGCTCTTTACAGGTGACACACACATTGCTTACAAGGGTGAGAGAGGGAAAAGCAGTGACACTGCTGCACAGAGCAGGAGCAGAGCTCCAATCCTCCAGTGGTTTAGCAGATTTGCCGAGACAACATGCTTTGTTACTGCCTTAGCTCTGTAACTCACAGCAGATGAGACAAGACAGCACAGGATGGAGCACGGAGGGAAGGGATGAGGGCTGAGCACACCAGGATTGCGCTCTGCTACCAACTGTTATTAATCCACTGGATAAGCATCAGCACACACAAGTCCCTTCCACTTTTGGACCTCGTCCATCAAGAGCTGGGATAATTGGACATAGTTTAGAAACTGTTTCAAGCAAAGCAAACAAGTTAAAAATCTGTGTATATGTTTAAAACAAAAGTTTAATTTTGAAAATTAAAGAGCTGAGAGCACAACTATTTACTAAAGAACAACTGAGAAAAATCCCTAAACTCCACATTATTACATATTTGTTAATTGACTTGACAGTTGCTGTAGCATGGATTTAAGACAACTCTCAATAACAAACCCCTTACACTTTTCTACTGATCTCACCAAAGCATCAGTCCCTTCAGGAAAACATTGATTGCATTCCAGTAGTCCTAATCTAAGGCTTTTTTGAAGAGCTTATGAAGATATTGTCAGCCTTCAGACATGGAAACATATTTCCCAAATACAAGTGAACTAAAAAGAACACAAGTATTAGTATAATAGCATGCTCTGCAGTCTGCTGAAAATCAGTGCTTACATTTTTATTTGGACAAATGATGCACAAGTGACAGGAGTGTTAATTGACAAAGACATTTCTCATTTCTAAAGTAGCTCATTTGGTGGAGCCACTATCAAATAAAATTCTGTAATGGTTAAATTATAGGGCATTTCAAGGCAGCAAATTGATTAAAGTGGTTATTTTTTTCTTGCTCTGAACACAAACAGCAGATAATTTTAGTCTGCCAATGTGCTTGCATGCTTTGTACTTGAAAAAGAGTACAAGGGTCTGTATTCTGAACTAAAATGAGGATCCCTTGTTCTTTGTGTGTACAGTTTAAACCAGGAAAAGTAATAAGTATATTAAGATATACAAAGAACGTGATCCTGCACTTACTCTTTCCCTATCCACACTGCTGATGTGCAATAGCAGAAGCTGTATTCAGCTGAAATGCTTTCTAAAGCCCTGGCTGAAAGGCAATATTCACAGTAGGATGCATATGTTCTCTTCCAAAAAAAATTCTTTGCCTCTTCTAATTTTTGACTGAAGGGTCATCGATATTTCTATTTGTCAAGATTTCCATCCACACTAAGGTCACTAAGACCCCAGGATTGCAAGGCTGACTTTAATCACATCTAAGCAATTTTACAGCTCTGATTGCATGTATTTCTCAAATTAAATTCTACAAATTTCAGTATTCACAAAGGTAAAAATTTAATGCTCCAAGATGCTACTTCCCAATAGAACAAAGGAGATTTCAAAGTAGCAAAATGCGATAATAGGCAAGAAAATATTCACGTTTTCCTTAGATATCTGTCACAGACATGTTCTATGAAAAATCCTTTCCTTAGGATTTTTCCTCCTGACAAGCTGAGAGGCCTCAGGAACAAAATGCAAACATTGATTATCTGCTGCTGTGGAATGCAACAGGTGCATCTGTGATTGGCCCATGTTGGATGTTTGTAATTAATGGCCAATCACAGCCCAGCTGGCTCGGACAGAGAGCCGAGCCACAAACCTTTGTTATCATTCTTTGCTATTCTATTCTTAGCCAGCCTGCTGATGAAATCCTTTCTTCTATTCTTTTAGTATAGTTTTAATGTAATATATATCATAAAATAATAAATCAAGCCTTGTGAAACATGGAGTCAGATCCTCGTCTCTTCCCTCATCCTCGGACCCCTGTGAACACCATCACAGATATCTCTGTTGGTCACAGTGGAAATCTGAAATTCTTCCCCAGGTTACAAAAAACAAATATAAAAACACTATAGATTTAAAATACCAAAATATGCCTTCTAAAGACTTAAGTTTCCTGATAGCATCTCTTACTGTGTGTCCCAGGCATACATGCACATCTGAAATTCAGCCTTTAAACATGTGCTTAAGCACAGAAATCAGACTCTTGACCCTTACCACAAACTCCTGTTAGACAATACCTCAGGTCAGACAAAAACAAGCAAACAAACCCTGTACTGGAAACATAGAAAAGCTTCTCCTGGGTTTCCTGGGCCAAGGTAAAATAAAGTGAAATGTGTACACAGAGCCAATCTTCTTTCGCTGGTAAACCCAATACATTTCCCTTCTCCATTCAAATCTGCCTCAGAACTTTGCTCCATTTCACAGACCAGCCTTGTCTTGGGTATTACCCTCCTCAAGAAAAGCAAGAAACAGGAAAATACTGCCTGATGGTATAGAGGAAACCAGGGAACACCAGCAAAACTATCAGGAAGAAAATGGGTGAAAAAACTGAAAAAAAAAGTCCTTTAAATAAAGGAGATCCACTTCAGACTAAAACTATTCTAAACTGTTCCCTACACTTTTAGTAGTATAACTTCACTTTCAGGAGTTTTATGACCAGAGTGAGGATCAGATTACTGTGAGTCAATAAAAAATGGTATGTTGATCCCATCTTTTCCTTAACCCTCTACCATCTCTCACTCCCTGCTTCAGTGAATGCCAACTAATTTCCCCTGGGAAAAGTGAAGTGTTTAGCTGAAATAGCTTTACATTTTTATTTATTTTAACAAAAATCCCGATACTGTTTATTTAAACTCTACAGGTTCTGTGAAACCATGAATTATATTCCCTCTAGTGTAAAATGGTTTGACTTAAAATGCATTTATCTAGTAGCTCTCTGGCTAGCATGCTTTCTGCTTTTTTTTATGCTTCCAGATACAGAAACCCAAAAGGGTTTTTATTTAACAACAGCTCAATAATTACCTTTTCTAAATTCTCATCTCTCCACTATTGTTTCTGGCATATTAGTTTTCAAGGTCTCAAAGTTCACAGCAGGTTTTTTTGCAAGAACATTGATAAAGTGCTTGCATTATGAATAGTAATTTTATTCTCTACTACTGTAGCTGAATACAGTGACATAAAGCTACCTGGTTTCAATATTCCATTGCAAATTCCTTTGGGTTCTGTGTCAGCAGCAACATATTTAGCAACCTTGAAGAAACCTTTTCTTTCTGTTGATGGTTTTATTTATTTAAAAACCATCCTCATTTGGGTAGCCACATAATATGCATGGACTCACCTGCAAGAAGATCCAATGGTATGGAAAATGTTCTAAAATTCTCAACAGCTGTTAAATCAGATTTAAAAATGAGCGTAGTTTTGAATGCTTGATAGGTATTGTATTTTAATGAGACAAGCACATCACATCCTCACTCTGCTTTGAAATTCTTTTGATCTGGGATGTGGGGATCTGAAGTAACTTGCAAATATTAACATGGTAGCAAGCATTTGCTTAATTGTTATTAATTAATTATTAATTAATTATTTCTTGCTATGCTGAGCTTTTGCTATTTGCAATTTGAAATTTGATGCAGGTGGTTTTTGTTGTTTTTTTTTTTTTCCTATAGATAACAACTTTTGGCTGTACATACATTTAATTTCAGGTTAGGTGATTATATGGAAATACAGCGTGTTGCCAAAATTTTAATTTAAAATAAATATTTTCATGGGCATAAATTGCTTATGAAAAAAAGAAGCAATAACGATTGAGAAGCTATTTTATTTCAGCTAGCAAAATAAAGTAGCAATTTTATGCTTCAGCCAAACCTCAAAAATGAGGTGCTATTTCATTTACTTAAATGTAAGAATATTCAACACTCCTCCTTTCCCCCCTGTATACAGTATACAATGGAAAAAATACACCATACTGCACAAGCTGTACTGTTAAAACTATCCATCTAAAATGTGATTTTCATTATACAGATTTAAATGTTGTGATGCAAATACAACTTTGCAACAGTTTTCTCCCAGTCTGCTATATAAAATACATATATTTGTAGTTTAAACTACAAAACATCAGGGGGCTTATATTCACTTCCAAACAATATGAAATGAGGGATTCTTACACCAAATTAAAATTTGAAACTCAATCAGGCCTTCTTAAAATAACAACTTCTGTAAATATGCATAAGTGACTAACAGGAAACCTTGCTTTATATGTGTCACACACACATTTTTTTAATTGAATTTCAGACTTTATTGTTTTGATATCTGGGATATCAAAATATTTGGAATATGCATAGATTCCCAAACATATTTAAGACCATCAACATTGACTGGGTTTAAGTTAGGCAACAAAAATTTCAGTAGAAATTTATTTCTTATATTTCCATTGTTGATGCTGTAAATGAACAACACGGATTCAGAAACAAATAGTTTCCAAACACCGAATTATTTCTTCTAACCTTAGTGAAGCTAGCCTCAGGTTCTAGTATCATGAAATTAGTCACAGGAAATAACTTTATATTGAAATCAGCTACCTGAGTTCCAACTTGTAACAATTCCTTAGGAATGTTTATTGTGTACTTTCTTGTCGCAGACATTTTTTCACAGAAATCCTTTCTTTGGGATTGTCCATCTTCCGGGAAGCTGAGGGCCCCAGAAAGAGAATGTAAACAATTGTTATCAGCTGCTGTGAAATGCAATAGGATGCACCTGTGATTGGTTCATGTTCCCATGTTTATAATTAAGGGCCAATCACAGGAGCAAGCTGGGGACAGAGTCCCTGGACACAACTTTGTTATAGATTCTTTCTATTCTTAGCTTAGCTTAGCAGCCTCTGCAACTTCTCTCTTTATTCCTATTAGTATAGTAATAATGTATTATATATCATATATCAATAAATCCAGCCTTCTGATCAAGAAACAAGATTCTCGTCTTTCTCTCACCCCAGCGACCTCCTCAGGTCACTGTAATACTTCCTACCAGTTCTATATTTATATCCCAATTCAGTAAGTTTAACAGAACCCAACACAGTGTAACTGGATGGACAAGGCAGCAGGCAGGAAGGGCTCCAGCTCTGTGAAACCTTCATGACTCCTGCACTCACGCAGCCAAGGATGAAACCTGCAGCTAATTTAAATGGATGGAATTGCACAATATCTCAATGAACATATTTTCTGATCAGAAAGTGACACTCTCTGAATGCATTATCAACAGCAGCAGTGAGGATATTCTGTTGCTCTTCCTTATGCTTGATGGGTTATGCCAGTTAACACGGCTGATTTCACATTCTGGAGTTTCTCTAACTTCCCAAATTAGGTAGGGTGCAAAAAGCATTAACTGAGTCAGGTTATTCTGTTCACCCACCTGTTACGAAAAATAAAGAGTAAATACTGAGCAGGCTGGGCAGAAAAAAATTCACTAACCAAGATTTACCCTCTGTGAGAAGTAAAGGAGAATGAGTTCTCACAGCTGTGTTATCTATGTTTAGAAGTTCTTCCATAACCATAATTTTTAGCCCACTAAAAATAATCTAAAACTGCATTTTCAAGGTTAAAACTATCTTTACTCCTCAAGAGCTGCAATCCAAATTTTGGAAGGTCATATACTTACCCTGAATCACAAAACACATTCTAATTTTGAATATTGAAAATATCATTAAAAAGATTTGAGTATACACACTACATATGCAATACAAGAACTAAGGCTTTAGGAACAATCTGTTTAACAAACCTCTAATAAATTCAGATGATGACTGAATTAATTCCAGGACTATTTCTGTATTTGATTTCTTGTGTGGGGTATTCAAAATTTTGACACATACTGATAAAGCCAACAGATGTTCGATGAGCAGCAAGCTAGATTTTATTATAAATTCAGACTTTACAAGAGCCAGTAAAACTTTACATAGAGATGCACATTTATTCCTTAATGAATGAGCTTGGAAATTCCATAGTGTCTACACATAATCCCAAAATTTGCATATCATTGGAGCAAAATGAAGATCACACTAAATGAAATTTCTGGAACTTTTATATCCAGATATATTTTTTGTACTGGATGTTCACAACACTGGCTTAACCTATAATTACTAGTTTAACACATAATCATTTTAGTGTCATTTGCCTTTCTGAAAATGTCTTAAAATTCAAATACACTTGCAAGAACAACATATATTTCCTGTCACACTTTATATTAATCACCACTGATAGTAATGAAACCATCATAATAATCACTAGAAATAAGTTAAAGCTACAAGTCTGTTTCAGGGTAAAGGACAGGAAAGGGAAAGATAGGAAGATTTGGGGTCTTTGACAATAAGGAAGGATAATTAGAGATTATTAACATACTCCAATTTTCCTCCCCTCCAGTGAAATTCTTGCAGAAATAGGTCAACTGAGATTGATTTTGCAGTGGCTTTGAGCTGTTTTCGCACCACATGCCTGTCTTTTCTAAGGGCATAAATGCAATCTAAGTGCTAAAAAAGTATTTACAGAGGGCAGAGTAGATTTTTCAGAGATACAGAGCTAAGCAGAGTAATCTATCAGTGCAACTGCAGTGCCTCGGCAGAGCTGGGTCAAAGGAGGGTGACATCCCATCCCGAATTGGGTGGAATATCCAAACCCTTAGTGAGTGTCTCTGCATATAGATAAATCTGTTTCTACACTAATTCATCCCTGGAAACCCTCTTAAAGACTTTCAGAAAACATGTTTCTACACTACTCCAAGTCAGAGAAACTATCTGTAAAAAAAATTCTCCAGAAGAATTAGGCTATTTGGGTCAGAATGCAAAGATACACAGTGAAAAACAAGAACCTAAGAAACAATTTCTTTCCAGGAAATTACTGTGGGATATAATGGATTCCATGTGAGACATGCTGCAGGGGAAACAGCAAAAGGTTTTCTTTATCTACAGTTAAAGAGTCTTTAGAATATATGAAGTTATTTCTTTATGCTTTTCCCAACTCAATTCTGCATTCAGGTTTGGACATTGCATTTAAAGACTTATACAAACAAATTGGAGACAGCCCAAGAAAAGCATTGGAAATACCGCCAGGTCTAGAAAACAAGATGCATCTTATAGATTGCATAAACTGGAGTTATTCATAACAAGATGAAAGACCAACAGGGAAGATACTGATGCCCAAACATATAAAAAGGCCACAGAGGAAAGGAATATATTATGTTTTCAGTGACTAGGGTAAATGGTTCAAGAAACTGATGAGGTTAAGATTCAATTTAGATGATGGACAGAGAAAAAAAGCCAAACAAATTCTAATTTTAAAATGAGATTTCAGTTTTCTAAGAATAGAAGAGATTTAATGGGAAAAAAATGGATTTAATGGCATCTGTAGAGTATTACATGCCTGTTTCTAATGGTGCCTTGGGCTCAGGATCAGCACCACCTGGCCTCTTGCAGTAAACACCCACTTCCCCATGTTTCAAGAGTTTAATAAAAACAAGGTAATATCCCATTGGAGATAAATTCCACTCAGCTCCTGCTTCAAAGTAATCTATTCCTAAGTAAGATAAACTACATGCAACTGGTTTTATTTTCTCTGGAACTGCCTCAAAGAGAGCAAATAAAACATATTCCTTATTTTTAAATAAAAAGGATAAAATAACTTCTTTCTGTGAGCTTCAACACACTGAATATTTTTAAACATAACATGATGTATATTTACAGTTTATAACAACAAGACAGCTCTGCTTGAAATTATGACTAAAACTTAAATACTTGCCACAGTAATTTGCCACACTAAAATCGTCTAGTGATACAGCAGGAAGGAAAAAGCAAGCAAGCAGAAAATATAATAAATGTTTTGAAAACCTTCAGATATGGTAGAAAAAAGGATAGGAGGATTACAGACAGGGTTTTGGAAACTATCTTCTTGGAGTTACACTCCAGTTATAACTTTCTTTTACACAGCTACCTTACTATGCCAGTGCTTAAAGGGCACAGCCAAACCAAAGACAATGAACCTTTTGCCTGATTAAGGACACAAGAATATTAAAGCAGTAATAATTAAAATCAGAGTCCTTATACACTTCATCTCATTTGCGCTAATCAAAGTGACAGAATTAAACACTTGCTCCTGCAGTATCAATGATTAGGTGCATATATAAATTTTCAAAGTTCTGCTATAAATGTAAACTTTTGAAAGGGTAACAAAGATGAGATTAATTCATAGCCTTGCATGATCTATACAGTGTTTGAGCTTGGAAAGATGTATACTTCAAGGCTACTTTAAACAGTAATGATTTATTTAATCATTGCAATACTATATGGCTGGCTGTAAACATTAAAAGAATGCTAATAAAAATTACACATTGAATTTTTTACTTCCATTTTCAACATTGTTGGGTATAAACATCCCCATTCTAGTACAACCTATTGACAGATTTTTTTTTGCCTTTGCTGAAAATCTGAGTACCAGTAACTAACATTTTTTTCTAACATCAATGGTAGGCTGCTTAAGAATTCTGTGCATTATTCACGCATTCCATTTTCTTCTAAATGATGTTTTGGTTAGGATATTATTCAGAGCTCATTTTTCGTTTCATTAATAAAAAGGCACATATGATATGAAGTAACTTGCAGCATTTCTGCTAGAACATCTTGTTCATGTGCTTTAATCTTTTGGTGCTTAATAGCCTCATCAGACTGAACTACTTGAACCACTGTTCTAAATATTGCGTTCTCAGCAGTAGCTGTCAAACCTGAATTTAGTTGCACTACTGTTAGGCAAAGTTTTGCATTGATACCTGCAATTTACCTTCCCATAATTTTTGGTGCCAAAAACACACTCTCAGATTTCAGATGAAAGCCAGATTTATGTTTCTTGATGAAACCAAAAATCTCAAGCATTACTTTTCCCAGGAGCTGTCTTTAAAATCAACACTAAATCAGAGGGGGGATAAAACCTGCAGAGCTGATAATTTTACACAGTGTTACATAAAGCATTTTGGCTTTCAACATTAAAATCAAACTTGAAGAAAAGAATTTGAACAGAGGCAGATAGGTATCAAGCTTAGCTGGGGAACATTTAAATGCCTTCTTGTTTGCAGGAAATGCTATGAGTGACCACCTTGGGACACTGGCTGTGCTTGCCCACAGTGAGCACATTTGGGACACAGCCTGTGGATCAATGATTCTTGGCAACACAGGTGCATTTTAAGAGTCCTAAGCCAGTCTACCTTCCAGCAGGGAAGAGAGAAGATAAAAGTGGCACTACTGGTATAGACATATCTGGTTTATATTCCGCATACCTGATTTCTAAATTGAGGAGACTTCGGAGAACACTGGAAATCCTTCCTGGGTTTTGCCTTGAAACCCTCCCATACTGTAAATCAAAAATACCTCACGAAGATAAACTACCACCTACTCCAAACCATAGAAACACATTATTTTTTTAACTGCAGTTATGCACCACTCATTAAACTTTAAAAACAATCTTTGCTTTCCAAACTCTCTTTCTCCTTTAAACACTGTAATGATGATTGCTCTTGTCAAAAAACATGCGTTATATAACTTGGAATCTTCTCTACATGGTCCAACTTCAGAGCATCTTATTATCTTTAAAAGGCATCAGAAAATGCCTATAAATTAACTTTTATTCAATTTCTTTTACTAGATGAACTTTCCTTGAAGGAGAAGTACGGAGCAGAAGCTATTGCTGTTCAGACCAAGGATGAGCAGAAATAATTTAGGGATGACAGAGTATTATTTGATAGGTTTGCACTTCATCATCTTTATCTCTGTGATTGTTTAAACTTACCCAACAATGCCATTTGCAGTGGGCCATAACCAGTACACTTTGCCCTAATTAATTTTGTCATAATCTTGCACAGAGTTAGCTGACGTTTTGTGACTTCCAGCCTTTTGACATAGTAATGAATATAACCTTTAACATGTTACTTCCAGGATAGTGAGCACTACTGACTTCAGTACCCCTTCTGGTTGAACTTGAGAGCAAGATGTAAGCTTTGAGAATACAACTCATCCTATGAAATGTTAAACTAACCAGGTTCATTGTCTACAAAGCACTGACATGACATAAAATGCACACCAAAATCACTCTCTGCGTGTAGATTGTAAAGTACAATCTGTAGCTGATGGTGTTTGGCTTAGTTTGTTTATTTGGTGTTACACTATTTATTTTTTGTTACACATATTCTAACAAAAACATTACAGGATTTAAACTTGGTGTTGTTTTCTAAATCATCTCAAGCCTCTGTAAGAAAAGCTATTGCCTCATCTTCTCTTGAAGCATAGCCAAGAAGGAATCTGTCAGCTGCAAACCAGTCAGCAAGAATGTAATTTGGCAATGGTGATGAAAAAAAGTATTGTCTCTGGTTGAAAAGAAAAGATAAGAGATAAGAAAATAATATGCAACCTAAATATTGCTGGGAAAAAAATTAACTTTCAGCCCTTTCTGAAAAGAACCAGGGGGTTTCAACACATTTTTCAACAGTGTGTGAGCTTCTGGTTGATTTTAAATAATTCTCTCACTGCCTCTCAGAACTACTCATCTACAGCACAAGGAATTAATGCAACCTCTGAAACTGCAGAAATAATTTCATCTTCATTTCATAGCAATGTTTCCAAACTGCAAGGATTCATTTTATCTTCAAACTCCATAGAACAAATTTCTTCCTCAGTTCCCTAGAAGGAAAGCCAGGTTAGAGTCTTGTGTATATATCTAATAGCACAGGCCTACTGTGGTTTCTTGAAGGCATACAATAGATTTTGGGAAATGTGGATGAAATAAAAGAATAACTGTAAGAAAATAGTGCTTGAATGCAGATTCCCCAAAGCACTGTCACATAACATTAAAACTGATGTGCTCCTGTGTGATAGCTAAGGGAAAAAAAAAGATTAAGGGAAGCAGTACACGGTATGATTCTGATTAATTCATATTGGCTTTCTGGGAGATTCAAAGGCAAAGACGCACACACAAAAATGCTAAATATGATGACATTAAAGCCTTTAATGAATTCGAGTGAAAAATAAGAAATCTCAAAGGTTTTTTAAAAGTCTTATTGAAAAGAAGTGTACTCCCAGCAAAGATTTTGGAAATCTGCCATGGCAGATACGGGCTGGTAAGTCAGAGATGTATTCAGGACGCAAAGCTGAGCACCTTGCAAGTCAATGTGTTAATCCTGAATTCAGCCTGCCCTTTCACAGCCACCCAGGGTGAAGCCCCTGCAAAGCTGGCATGATAGGAGCTGCACAGTCAGACTGAATAACACTGGGGTTTACCTGCTGGAAATGTGGAGGGATAGAGACCCCCACGCACTGGGGAACATTCATCTGGTGCTACAAATATTCTTCTTTGGGGAGGCGAGGAAACAGGAAAATATGATCGCTCATAGTATATAATTATTTCATTTCTTAAATTTAACTTTTCAAATAAAAACCCTAAAAAATTTAAATGTATTAATTTTTTGTATTTAATTATTGTAATTGTATTTATTATTTCAGAGTTTGCTGAAAAGTCAACAAATTGTTAAAAAATAAACATTCTCAAAAAGATAATAAATTAGCAACAGCTTGACTCATATGGATAGCTACAAATGAATTTAAAAATAACATTAGCAGCAGTAAAGGTAAAATTAAATTCTTTTTATATGCATATTTGCCTTATCAGTAAGAATAATAATTACATTTTTCCACACAGAAACAGTTTTTCGCCTATTACCAGGGCACACACTTAAGACTACTTAACCCTGCCTTTGGCTCAGTCAATAAAAGCAGCATTTAATTATTTATGTCCCATGAAGCCTCACAGTAATTTTCTTTTACAGGCAGCAGTAAAGATCACAATTGCATGAATTGAGTACAATGTTTGGAAAATTCGCAAAGCTGATTTATTTCACAATGAATCAGTTTTTTATTTCTCTTCCTTCCCACCTAGGGATTCTGTTGGGAATCTCAGACTGACCTTTGGACATGTAAATACCTACAATTTTTGAGGCAGTAGACTCTGCTTTGCAGATACTGCCCAGGCTGTTCAGCTTGCTTCTGATATTCTTGTGAGCATTAAGATTTGGGTTTTAATGCAGCTTCTAAAAGGCATCAACAATATCACCAAAGTAGAAATAGACATAGTTGATAAAACAATGGGTTCAAACACTTAGCAGAAAAAAAAAAAAATCTCAGATACAATGAGATTTTTCCCAGGGTTGTTGGGACATGAAGCTTGAAGACTGACAGAAACTACCAGAAGCCATTTCCATGAAAAGTCTGTAATGTACTGATACATTAAGCAGCAGCAGAAGAGGTGCGAGACAGAGAGTGCTGGTGCCCCAGTGTGAGACCAGACTAAAATAATTACACTTTTCCCCAGTAAGAGTTATAGGGCAAACCAATACATTATAAAGCAATGCATTATAAAGCAAGGCACAGCCCTGGGAAAACATAGGCCTGGAAATAAATCTAAAAAAAATCTAATTACTTGTTCTGAGCCTGTAGCACATCCTGCTAAGTAGTGAAAAACATCATAAGGGCATTATGAAATTGAAAATCTTGTACTATACAGTTCATCTTCATTAACACACTTCTATTATTTTGTAACAGATATCTAATCTTTTGCTCTTTTTATGTCCCTTTCTCATTTTCCAGTGCTTCAACAGTATCAGGGGTTTCAATGTTACACCTGAGTATTTAATTTACTGGATTGCTAAATGCTGTGCACAACAGTAAATTGTTACATTTAACAAATTTAAAACAAATAATTCAGTGATGACTTACTCCACCAAGATGAACTGAACTGTCTAGATCTTATTCTTCTTGACCTTTGTTTCTTGCTGTTTATATTAAAGTAGCATGTGTTTTTACTAAGATTCTAACAATTACATCTTTCTTAAATTAATAATTACTTCCAGTAACTCAGCAACAGTCTGGTTTTGTACCCACACTTTCTAGTGCTCCTGAAAGCTGAAGGGGTTCTGAAATATTTGGGTTTTTTTTTTCCTTTATTCTCATTTGATGAAATAAGCAGGCTCAAACATTTACACAGAAAGCATTATTTCTTACTCAGTGGCTGTATTTTGTGGAGTTGCAGGTTAGTATGATTCCAAATATTTCATTTGTACCTCATGGGGCTAGCTGTATCTCCCTAGGAGCTTTGTGCTTACCAAACATAATATGATGAAGTGTTATTATGTTTCCTCATCTGGAAACTGACAACTTTTCCTGCCACTGAAATGTACACTGTGCATTACAAATCCCTCCAAGAACCACAGGAAGGAAAGAACAAGTGTATAGGTCAAAAAGGCATGCTTTAGGAAACTTGGGAAGAATGAGTAATGTCATAAACAAAATAGGTTTACAACTGCCTCTGAGAACTACTTCATCAAATCGTCCTCCTCAGGGAAATAACAAAATTAACTACTGCTCTGGACTCAAAAAAATCACCAAACATCCCTTTAAGAAACTGTTTTCCCAAATGTTTGTGGGCATTTTTTTCCGTGAAAGTTCCAGAGTGTCAAGACAAAACACATTTCTATTCATCAAAAGAACAATAAAGTATTTTTGCAAAATCCTGGTCTTTCCTCCTGTTAAGTCTAAACATTTATTTAAAGGCTTCAACTGAAATGCAAATTTTAAAAGATTTGCATCTCAGCTGCAGGTCCAGAAATTACAAAGGGAACATCCTGGGAAAGTCCTATAGAACGTAAACCAGATTCCATAGTGTAAAATGCACACTCTTATTCTTTTGACAGGCAATTTTCTTCAAGGCATGACTTCTGCAGACCCGTGTGAATCACTACTTCCTTTGGGGGATGAAAATATGCCTCCAGCAGGTTACAATGGCCAATCTAGTTAGAACAACAACCTGGGGTTCATTTTGCTCTAACTTTTGTACTGTTTTGTTCTTTTAACAAAACTTGTGCTTTGGAATTTCATTATTTTGTACAGGTGAGAGGGGAGGCATTACTTGGATTAAAAACACAGAGATGTTGTGGCTCCACTGCTGAGTGTCTAGCCTTATAGTCATATTAAGTAATTGCTATCCCAAATACATTTTCTAAGGGCTCACAAATTGGCACCTGCCCCTGTAAGGACTTCTTGACTGATCATTCAAGATCAGTAGATCTTTAAACCATGAAGGGATGTATTTGGCTGATACAAGTAGCGGGACTGGAGTCTGACTGGGGGAAGCAAATTAAATAAAAAAGCCCTCTATTCATACTTGGCAGATGGGAAGCCACAGATATGTGACATCAGGAGAATATTAACAAATATTAACCTTTTCTTTTTTTCTTTAGACTGTGAGCAACTGTTTAACCCCATCTCTGTTCAATGACAATTCTCTTCACACTGATCATTAAAATGGTCCAGTTAATCTTCACAAGGAGGAATGTGTGCAAAATTAAGCACTGTTCACTTAGGATAAGTATAGTTTGCTCAAGGTCATATGAAATTATTAACAAAGGTGGCATTTTGAGATTTCTAGTTAAAATACAGTGCCTTAAGCATCAGCTCCTCTTTTATTTAAATACCATTTTCCCACACAGATACTTGTGGCTACTGGGAACTACTTTACTGTGGCTACTTTCCTATCCTAGGATATGGCAGGAAAAGTAGAATTCAAAAAGCAGGTTGGGTCTTTTAATTATAGCCATGCGTGCATTTGTGTACACATAAATTTATACACACACGTCCTGTGCTTATTTATGGTCCTCCAACTCTCCAGTCAAAGTGTATTGAAGCCTCTTGCTTTAGTTTTGGGTCATTTTGGTACTGTGAGAAGGTGTGTGGGACTAGGCAGAGGTGAAGGTGTCCATTACCTATCCACAAAGTCAAATGAGAATGATCTCAGTATCCAATGCTGAACAATTCTCTCTAACTAAGGTTCTGCAGGCTACCACTTGCATCCACATATTTGCATTCCTTCCTAAGAATACAGTGCTTGACCATCTCCTGGGAATTTTGCTGAGAAGCTCCTCTTACCTCTAGAATAATCCCAGAACATGAATGAGTCTGCAATGTACTACAGATGCTGAACTTTCACGCTGTTGATGCAAAAGAGTAAGAGAAATGCTGAGAGATCCCCAAGGCTAAGAGATCACCCAGACAGTGTGTAAGGCACAGATACCTTCTCACCATTGCTGTGACTGTGAGAGGAAACTACCTGCCCTGCAGTCTCATGAATCCATAGGGATTCCTTATCCTAGATGGAGCCATCAAGCTTTTAAGTGCAAGGACTAGGATGCAGCAGTTGTTCAGCCAGATAGAAACCTCCTCCATGCTCATCCCTATTAAATTCCCTAGAAAGAACCAATAGTGCTTCATGTAATAATTGCAGATTTTAACTCAGCTTTATTTAAAGTTTGATGATGGCTGAATTTATTCCCCTAATCATTAGGAAAAACATTACAACTGCTGTGAGAATCAAAACTATTTACTGGAGCTGCAATTGTCTGAAAGTCCATTAAACACCACAAACCACCTAGTCCATGTAAATGAATGCTTGTTCTCCAAGATATTCTTTATATACTTGTGTTCTTGAGGTTCTTCTATTAGATTTGAACATATCACACAAGAATCAAAGTCTCAATCTGAGAGGCTTATTAACTGTGCTGAAATAATTGATGCATTCACAGCTCAACAAATGGGATCTACAATGAGCAGTAGGCTGCTAAAAGCCTTATGAACAAGTTCTTCCCAATACTTTCTTAGTGATAAAATGATAAGGATGGACTCTCAGAAAAACTGAGAGTGATATCCAGGATGACTTAAGATCATGATTCTAACAGGAACTGCTGAAGTCAAGCACAAAAGCTGTTCCTTGTGCTGCACCCTCCTACACCTGAGCAGAACTTGCAATTTCTGCAGCTGCATTTTGGGTTAATTTTAATATTTAAACTTAAGATTGCACTGTGTGCAGATGTTTCACAGAACACAAGATCCCCCCAGTTAATATTCTGATCAGATTCTGAAGATGAGATTTTCTATGCCAAGCTACTTATTTTGTCTTGCTTTGCATTCAGCACATCCATAAATGAATAAAAAAAAAAGTCATAAATGCTACTGTTTACTAATCCTAAGTATCACAAAAACTGGAGTTTTCCTTATCAGGAAAATTGCATCCTCAGCACTTGAAACTCCACAAGATAAAAACTTAAGATTGTATTTTGCTATTTATGCTTCAAGTCCTCAATTTCATGATGACTCATGTACTGGACTGAGCTGTGAATCAAAGTCATCCAATTCAAAAGCACCTTCAAAAGCACACACGTGGGAGTGACAGATGGTGAATAAACCTTTATTTTCTTGGCACTCTCCTGGCATTAAACCAGATGGAGACATTTGCAAATAGCGGATGGTAAATCCTAGGAAGGGCAGGCATTCTCAGCACTTCCATGTTGCTCAAAATCTGCAGGTGTGCCAGTATTTCAAACACATCTTTTGGGTTTACATTTCTACTTGCAACACTGTGTCTAACAGATCCACATGGAATCTTTGCCTGTTTCCTTTCCCTTCCAGAACATCCCACTAGTGTACTTCCCAGTATGATCCCTACAGGACAGGCATGGAGTGGAGCAGATTTCCAGGAGGGGCTGTGCACTTCATCCTGGGCATTTTGACAGCCCAACAAGACAAAGCCCCCAGGAACCTGGTCTGACCTCAGCTGATTGTGCTGCTCACAGCAGGATGAAGCTGCACCCCCTGAGGCCCCTTCCCACCTGAAATTGCCCTGTGGTCCCTGATTTTGAGTGACTGTACAGGTGTGAGGGCAGGGTTTCTCTACTCACAGTTTGCCCAAGGCTGTACCTTGGACTAAGTCTCCAAGTCCACTCTTGTCTCAGACATCTTTTATGGAAAATCCTTTCCTTAGGATTTTTCCTCCTGAGAAGCTGGGAGGCCTCAGGAACAAAATGCAAACATTGATTATCTGCTGCTGTGGAATGCAACAGGTGCATCTGTGATTGGCCCACGTTGGATGTTTGTAATTAATGGCCAATCACAGCCCAGCTGGCTTGGACAGAGAGCCGAGTCACAAACCTTTGTTATCATTCTTTGCTATTCTATTCTTAGCCAGCCTTCTGATGAAATCCTTTCTTCTATTCTTTTAGCATAGTTTTAATGTAATATATATAATAAAATAATAAATCAAGCCTTCTGAAACATGGAGTCAGATCCTCGTCTCTTCCCTCATCCTGGGACCCCTGTGAACACCGTCACACACTCTTGACTCTGTTGTCATGGATTCCTAATATAACAAAGCTAAACCAAACTATCAGATGTTTCTTCTGCTTTTATCTCCATATTTTATCAGAACTTGTTCGGCTCCAAGTCCTCTTTATGAATCAATATTGCAATAAGAAAGAGTATTTTAAATTGTATGCCAGGTTTTATTAGTCCTGGACTTGACATGCTTTTATTCTTAGTTCTCCCATAACTTCTCTTTCATGTCCTTCAGGATATTTACCCACAACAGTAAGAAACACAGCACCTTTCAGCATGTGAAGAACATTGTCATTTTACTTCAAGCTCTGTGGCATAAAACTACGTTTCTTTTACAGAGCTTTATCTAGCATTTTTTGCCACACTTCTCATTTCCAGGTGAGTCAGGCTTTTCTCTGTATCCTATTTACCAAAGTAAATTGAGACACTTCCGAGAATTATATATTCCTTGTTGTTTCATTTGTCCTAATTACTGCTGCCTTCATCAAGCCTACAGATAAGAGCAATATAAGCTGTCCATGCCAATTATGGACAGCATGAGGCATGATTTGAGCAACCTGGTCGAGTGGAAGGTGCCCCTGCTCATGCCAGTGGGGTTAGAACAAGATGACCTTTAAAGTCTCTTACAACCCAAACTATTCAATGAGTAATAAAATTTTATTTATATATATACATATATATAAATTAATAATATTAATTAAAAAACTATCCAAAATAAAATAAATAATATTAAAAAAGAACCAAACTAGTCAAAAGTTAAAACAAGCAACCACTAAAGACGATAATCCTCAGTGGGTTTGGATTCACTACACAGAACTTCTCATGTCTCTTTAAAGCTCCTTTTTAGTGATTTAGATCAAATTTTTCTGCTGGCAGAAAATCAGCCTCCTGAATATATATATATATATATATGTGTGTGTGTGTGTATATATATGTACATATGTATGTATATATATATGTATGTATATATATATGTGTATATATATATATATATATATATTCCTATTCTTTTGACTAATATTGGAAATATCTGGAAAGGAAAGGAAATCATTCTCTCCTCCTGTTTGGGAAAGGAACTATTGTATACCACTGTCTGCTAGCAACTTTCATTGACGGAATTTTTGCTATTATTCAGCATTAGCCTGGGAATATATATGTTAGGTTAATTGCAAAATAGGATACTTTCAGACTTGTGAATTGGAACATTGTGAGACCTTCAAAGGTTTTGGTTGTCATGCTGTAGTTGATACAAAACAAAAACTGCATGTGCTTCAGATTTTCAGAATTTTTTTTCTGGTTTTCCAAATATGAAGGAAACTTTCCTGGGCTGAATTGAGGATATAGGTAAAGATATCTTATCCATATAATCATCAACTCATCAAAACTATTTCTCTCTAATTTAGAGATAAATGTTGTGGAGGACTTTACAGAACTCCAGATAAATGACATCTGCAGGCATTGGCGTATTTATATATATTCAGGTTCCTCATATGGTCATAAACCATTAAAGCATGTGAGAAATTAATCACACAATGACAAAAAAGTCCATTCTAAACAGAAATTAAACATTAGTTTTTAAATTCAAGTTTTCAAGTTTTCAAGAAAACAATATCCTAATTGAATAAAACAGACTTCTGTACAAAAAAAAAAAAAATAAGTACTTCAAATAACATATCTTTTCAAAAAAAATAAAAGCATGATTTTACACATTAACTGATCTTATCTCACAGTAAGAGGGACTTTGCTCCCCTAGACCCCATTTTGCTACCCATCCATTTGAGAAGCATGGGAAAAGAGGTGAGGGAAAAGAGGTGAGGACTAAGGCAAAAAGTTGTTGAGTATTTCAGTCTTCTCCTCATCAATTACTAATATTTTTCTAGCATTTCTTATCAGAGGAATATGCCTTTTTTAAACCTTCTTTTCTGGTTAACATACTTCAGCACGTAGGAAATAAAAATACCCTCTCAGGTCATTATTACTGGATTAATAGTGGCTTGTTCATATACTTCCTTCTGCATTTCAGTAAGTTTGTGGGGTTTTTCCCCTGCCCCCCAAAAAATATGTATTTGATGGTTTTAGCATCAGCAATACTACATGATAACAGATTAAATAATGAGGGAATTTTTCTGTATGTTCAACATTCCTGATATTTTTCTGGAGAGTTCTTTACTGTGTGTGCAAATGTGTTCAGAGTAAGTTTAGTGTAAGTGTCAAGACTTTTAGAAAATAAGCACCAACAATCAGCTTCCCACATTATATTTCAGCACTGGAGTAACTGGTCTTGTCATCAGACTCCCATCTCTTGGCTTAACAGATACTGCTAGAAAAAACCCAATCCTTTGCAATGCAGCTTTGTGTTTTATAGTGGAATTTATGAATCTCCAGGAGATAAAATCTGAGAATGAGCCATTTATCTTCACACACTTTGGACTCAATTAGTTTTGAAAATGTGTTTGTCTGACCTATCTATATTGTAAGAGCATTCTCCAGCAGTATTAGTTTATGCTTTATACATGTCCATATGCCACACGGGAAACAAAAGCAAAATCCGACAACTTATTATTTCCAAGGAATGTTTCATTTTCTCTTCTTCTAAACTAAACACTGAAGGAAAGAATTAAAGCATGTGAGAAATTAATCACACGATGACAAAACAAAAAAAAAACATTCTAAACAGAAATTAAACATTAGTTTTTAAAGTCAAGTTTTCAAGAAGACAATATCCTAATTGAATAAAGGACTGTGGGATGCATTATCACCAGGTTTTATGCATATTCAGGTTCCTCATATGGTCATAAACCATTAAAAAACATAAAACCACTTGTTTTTTTTTTTCATAAAAGTAAGATTTTCAGTTTCTTTCTAGTCCTACCAATGGAAGTGATAATTCTTTATGCTAAACTGACATTTCTTCACTGGGAAACACTCATTAGATCACGTAATGTTACTTCATTTTGCTAAAATAATATTTCTTCATTGTAATTTGGCATTGACATTTCAAAGCCTACACTGATGACACTTCCAATTCACCAGCATTTCAGGTATTTTCTTAAACTGGTTTGCAGATAAATGACTTTCCTTTTTTGTCTCAGAAAAATATCCCCACTCTGTTTAATACTAATGAAAATGACATTATATAAAACATAAAAACAGAAATTTAAAAAATCTAGGAGTTTTTTTCCCAAAAGTTGAGTCTATTTTCATTGACATTATCTGATTTTTTAATGAACAAACTGTACATTTAAACAGATTAAAGGCACAGAATATGATTTTATTATTGGATAATATTCATTATATGTAGACTTTGCTGTTCTCATAGATTCAGAAAAATGTAAGCATACGTTTTATAATTTATTTTGCCATATTTTTACCTTCATATTATGATTTATTTTACTATAGAGAGTTGCACTTTCCTTACCATTTTGAGCAAGTATTGTAACTAGCTTTGGGGAGCAGCAGTGTGTGTCCACATATGGAGTGCTTTGCATTTCCTACCAGCCTGGTGGCTCAGAGGGGTCCCCAACACCCATCAGGCTGTTTGGGACATGCAGGGCAGGAGCTACACCTGTGGATGGAGCTGGATATGCCTGGTTTGTGAGCTGCTGTAAAAACCCTGTGCTGTGATGACAGCAGCAGCCACGAGTTTGCAAGTCGGTGAATGGCACCATGGATTTTATGGGGTTTGGTACAGACCAACACAGAAAAATCCAGCTGCTCCCTCAAAATTCTTAGAAAAACAATTTCTGAAATGAAAATCAGCTCAAAACACAGATGGCACAGTAGGACATGTGAATAATAAGCTGGCAGAAGTTCATAGAATGCCATCCTTTCAATGCAATATGCAAGCAGTAAACGTAGTAATTCCTTAACTTGGGAAAGCCATTCATTTTCGAAAAACAGTTCAGCTTGAAGGATGAAACAAGGGAGATTAAACCACTGTAAAATCCATTAAGGATATTAATGGGAGGCAAACAAATATTAGTATTAGTACTAGACATTAGTAATGAATTTTCAAAATAAAACCAAACAGGGCTGCTAACTTCTAAAATATAACTTGGACACACCAGAGTCTCAGCAGGCATTGTCACTGTAAATGAAGACTGAAAAACCCAAGGAAAATAAGAGCTACAGAGACTGGCTTATTAACCAGTAGATGACTTGAATATCTTATTTTCAGTTTCAGAAGAGGCAAAAGTGGATGTCAAGTCTGTATTAAAAGATAAGAGATAGAAGTGAGGTTAATGTTCAGGTTTAGAGAGACTGGAGCTGTGCAGCCCCAAACCACTGCTAAATCCTATCAGGCTGATGAGCAAAGCTGACAGCTGACATCAAGAGATAAAAGTGCCTTAGTTTTAATTTTTAGTTTAGTTCTTACTCTGCCACCTCACTGAAGGCTGGGTTTGGAATTGAAATCTGAGAAAGCAGGGAATGAAATTAGTGCTGTAGTTAGCAAAAGTTATAGGAGATAACTGCAGGCAGCTCTGAGTACCCAATTTTTCATTTCCAGGCTTCAACAGATTCCTGATCTTGGGTAAGGTCTACTAGTAGAATTGGAATGAGCCTGAAAAGCAATACAGCTGAAGAAAATGTTATTGATTAATTTTTCCAGGTCTGCGACGATAAACAGATTGCTCCCATCAGGAGGCTCAGAAACCTTAATTTAGGAGCTTAGGTCTCATTTCAAGCCTGGGCTTATGGTTGTTCTTCAAAACGAAATTAAAGGCACTTCATGGAGGCAAGGGTGCCAAAACTTCAATTTGACAAGCTAACAGGAATCAGCTACTGACACGTGTGAAGCAATTGTAGGGCGCTGTGGAGCATCAGCATCTGGGGCAGCTGCATCAAAAGGCACAGAGAGAGCTGCTTTCACTGTCTTTCAAATTCCCTTCCACTCTGCTCATCCCGTGAGTGGTAAATGGCCCAAAAGGACTGTACAAACTAAGTTGGGCAGCCTGGGAAGATTTACTACCATCACTACAGCTGTTCTGATTATGTTTTTGGTGATCTGCGGGCAATTTTAGTTAACCTCAAGTAGGACTGTTCTCATCATTGTGAAACAACTGGTCAAAATATAAAATTGCTGGAAGATGCCTCTGGGTAGGATCCTCAATTGTCTCTTTTTATTGAGTGTCATTCTACACATTGGAGTGGACTGAGTTTAAGGCTGGATTTGCAACAAGAGATTTTTCTATCAGTGCCATTTGCCCTCTCCCCTCCTCAAGCACCCATTTTTGTTTGCTCTGTCAGTAGTTCTTCCCTACAACTGTGAAGGCATCAGCAAGATACAGTGAGTGAGGAGACTGACAGGATAAACTATCTTTGTTTTGACTTCCTAGGCCACAAAGACAATTTTAAATGGACCTATTTTTGTGGGTACAGGAGTTCCATTTCCCTTCAGCAGCTCTAAGATTTTATAGATTCTAAAAGCTACAACAAAATTCATAATGGGGAAGACTTGCCCACTCACTGTAGTAAAGAAAACCCCAAAACAAAAGCAACAACATAAAGAAACAAATGAAGTGTTAACCCAGAATATGTCTCATTGAGTAAGATTTTTATTAACAGTTTTATAAAGCATCAATATTGCTTTTTAACAATCTGGAAAAAGTAATACACTCTTCACTGTGACCTGTTGGAACACCTTAGTGAGCACAACAAAAGCCAGATATTTAAGGTCTCTAGGAAAAACACTAGATAAATCCATTAGTGGCTATTAAGCACAACGATCTGGAATGCAATTCCTCAGGAAATTGCTAATGCCATTGAGTGCACATGTAAGGAAAGAATCCTTCTGTTCTGTTTCACTCCTTCAATATTTGTTTATAAGAAGTTGTTGAAGAGGTTAAGATATTAGGAGAGATGAGCCTACAGCCTAAATATAGTGCTTGCTTTGTTCTTAAAGCTCAATATGTGATCCTGAGATGCATCGCAATCATTACATTTCCTGCTACATCTAGGACACTGATAAAAATTGCAGGTGAAGGTAAGGTAATGTGGAAATACAAATAGCCAGTGTTTGACTCTTTAAGACTTGCTACAGAAAAGAATGCTACTTAAAATCTTTAGATTCAAACAAAAAAAAAAAAAAGAGAAAAATATTGGATATGCTGACACCTGCCTATAGTGGAGCTCAAGTTCTAAAGTAGGGTTAGATTGAATATTAGAAAGAAATTCTTCTCTGTGAGGGTGGTGAGGCACTGGGACAGGTTTTTTAGAAGAAGCTGTGGATGTCCCATCCTGGAAGGATTTAAGGCCAGGCTGGATGGAGCTCTGAACGCTCTGGTGTAGTGGAAGGTGTCCCTGCCCATGACAGGGGGGTTGGAACTGGATGAGCTTTAAGGTCCCTTCCAATCCAAGACATTCTATAATTCTATGATGATTTTATTAGGTCTATACAGTATCACCAAAGCTTAGACTAATTTGAATTTAGAATGGATTAGGAGATATATGCCCAAAGCAGCTTTGAAGCAAAAGTCATTAGCCAAATATAAATGTAACTATGATTCCTTGGAAGTTATATTTAGGGATTATATTATACAACATATCAATCATTAAGAAATTAAAAAATTATGAGTGATTAGCTAAAATATGGTAGGATGGTAAATGATATTGAGGGCTGGAATTTTAAAGAATGATCTCAAGCTATTCAGAGGGAGGTAAAAAACGTGTTTCACTGCTGCTTGCAAAAATGTTCAGAGGTGTCAGCCTGCTCAGTTCATCAAAGAAAATTTGAAAGGTGACTTGACAGCAGAGTACAAGCACTTCCAAAGAGAAAAAATATGGGCTTCTACAGGTCTCTAGCACAAAAAGACTTAATACAACTCCATAGCTGGAAGCCAAAGCCAGAAAAATTCAAAGTAACTATTAGGAAAAACCTACCAAGAAAAGTAATTCATTTTCTACCTCTCGATGTCTTCAAATGAAAACTAGACATCCATCTAAAAAATGCACTTCAGTCAAGCACAAGCTATTCTATGCAGTGCCTGAATACACTGGTGAAAACAATGTTTGCAGTACACACAAGATCAAAACACCCCCTCACTGGTCAAGCTTAGTGTAATATTTTATATACCTAGTTTCAGGGACTATGTATGTAACACTAACCACAGTTCTTTTGTTTCATTTTCTTTATCAGTGAATGTTTTATAATCATACCAATCCTTGCTCTTGGAAACATTTACAGAGACCCCCTCCTACAGTGATATTTATGTTCTTTCTAAGGTTCTGCTATACTATTTCTTACTGTTAACAACAAAAATTATTGTTACAAACTATACATAACTGTTTTACACTTCAACTTACTCAATTTACCTAGGATTTATTTTCTTCTTTTAAATATGCATTCTGAAAATTTGTTATTTGTGATCAAGAATAAAACTTGAATGTTTCTTTTTAACTGTAATGTAAGAAATTCAGGTTTTTTGTTGTTTGGTTTGATAGTTCTATTACTTTCCACCCTCAGAAAGAGCTACAGCATGTTCAAATCACTGTAATTCTTTTTCCATGACTTGCAGTTCACCCTATAATTCGGTTTCCAATTATATGATGTGTAAAATACATGCTCCACAAAATGTGTGAATATTCTCAGCTCTATTACAAACCAATCTAACTCCTCTGGTATTTCTTTCTCAGTACCAAAATGTATTATGCTCAAAAACTCCTTGGGATTGTTACAATACTATGAATCTGAACAAGGCAACAATTTTCCCTTTTACCCACACTTCTTTTCTTAAAAGTGAATGCATGAAGTTCTTGTAGACCATTCTCATGCACAATGCTAAGTTTGGCACACTGCTGATGTGGACCATCTGAATTTCACATTTACTATGAAAAAGCTTAATCTCTTTCTTTGAAAGCTTAATGCCTTTAGCTTGATTGGAACTTCAATTACTTTATTATTATTTTTCAAAAAGGATCTTAAACAATACATTCATATTTCATGCTGACACCATGGAATATGAACAATAAAAGCTCAGTCACACTTCTGATCAGTCAACAACCTTCCTTCAACTGCTGTCCAGGCAGTGCTGCTCCTGCCTGCCAGCACAGCCACATGCACATCACATACCTGGGCACTACTGAGGGAAAAGTGCTTCAGTCTCTGCCAAACCTATAGAAAAGCCCAATTTTGACTGAATTACATCATTGTCCAAAATAGTATTATTGAACTCCTCTTTGTTCACCATGCCTTGGGTATTAATAAAGGCATCCCGGCATGTTATCAGCCTTAGAGAGCAAGTGGGAGAATTTTTGAGTGTCAGTCTGCAGCAGCATGTTAATTTAACAACTTAACCACAAAGTTTGACTCACTTGCTTTTGTGCTATCCAAAAGTTTCCACTTGTTCAGCATGGAGATAATCTATTTGGAGAAGCATGGTTCAATGTTTATTGAAAAAATACTGTGTAATCTTAAGTTCATCAAATACTTGCTTACAAACAACAAAAACTATCAATTGCAATGACAGATTTTTGTGCCCTTACTCTTCTGAAATACAGTGCATTATGAGTGGTCTCATGAAGCCAAAAAGATTAGTGGTGGAGCAAATTGACAGCAAATCACAGTAGAAGTACCAGGAATAGGAATCATAGAAGATGCTGAGCTGGAAGGAATCCATCAGGATTGTTGAGTTGGTCCTCACAGGGCAGATTTGACAACTGACAAAGTAACACAAATATTTCCTATGGTAATGAGGAATTCTGTATGTGCTGCGTGAGCTTCAGTAGAGAGAAGATGGCTGCTGAGCCTGTGAGGTTTGACTCTCTATTATCAGAATGAACTAAGCCTCTGCAGGTGAACTTGGAAGAGCTCTTGCTCCTCCAAACAAAAAGTTTTTCCATTCACTATCTACACAAAGCTAACCAGCTTGCTTCTCAGACACATATCTAATGTCTAAGTATTTAATACTTCTATTACTACTGGTACTGCTGTAATATGACCTCTGTAATGACTGAAATGTGCTGAATAAAATGAGCAAATTGGGCCTCGTGATTTGATGAAACTCCTACCTTTTGCTCGTCACATTCATATTAATGGTGATAATTTTTTTCTTCAAGATTAACTTTGTGATACTTATTTACTCTGTGCTTTCTGATTCAAAATAAGAAATTTAAAATTTATTTTTGCTTCAGTCACAGAATCAAGTTTAAAGGAAACAAGGTATAGGGTATTTTACATTCATGTAAAATACATCATAGTATCAGAGAATCATAGGATATTCTGAGTTGGAAGGGAACGACAAGAATCATCAATGTCAAACTCCTGGCCCCAAAAATCACACCATGTACCTAGAGCAATGTTCAAAAGCTTCTGACACTCTGTCAGGTTGGTGCTGTGACACTGACCTGGGGAGTCTGTTTAGTGACCAATCAACTTTTGGGTGAAGAATCTTTTCCTGATATCCAACCTAAACCTCTCATGACACAACATCAGGCCACTTCTGAGTCAAAAGCTCCTCCCAATTTAGTACCATTGCCAAATTCCTCAATATTCCTTCAAGACTGTGTCCAAGCCATTGATGAAGATGTTGAAGAGAACAGGCCCTGAAATAGAGCCCAGCAGGACCCCAGTAGTGACTAGCAGGGTTTGCTTCTGCCTTCAGGCATCTCAATGACTGAAATCAAACTGCTCAAATACTAGCGAAGAACAGGCAAGACCTGTGGGCTAAAATAGAATTAAAAATCAAGCTAAGATAAAATTAATTTAAAATCTGTGAAATTTACTTGGTTCTGATTTAGCTGGCATGTATGCATAATGATTAACATATCTAATTCAGTAACTATATGCAATAAGACAAAGTCAATCTTTGCCAGGATCAGAGCCAAAATTACACAAATCACAACCATATTTTTCTGTTACAGTGCACTGAAATATTTAGATTTGTCATAACTGAGACTATTATCTGGATTGTGCTGTCATTTAACAGATGAAGGGCCTACATATAAGTATTAAATTGGTTAAAAACCTGCTACAGAAAACTTAACAATCACCAGAGTTAAGCAGCTAGAAATTCTGAAAACTCAAAGCTATTTTTTATATTCATGTCAGAGATACAAGAATTATATTATGTATTGGACAAGAACATTGTTTTTAATGTGAAAGATTCTATTTTATATATAAAGTATGCATAAAGCCAAGCCACTGTGTTAAAAGGTTACTACAAAGTGAACAGCTTCTTATTCATCAGTTGTAAATATCTAATTTACTATCCTAAGACTAGAAAGTAGATTTGCCTAATTCATGTCCCTAAAAGAGACTTTCACAAAACCATTATAAAGATCACTTTGTTACCTTAACATCCTACAGTGGTCACAATTTTAGTGAAAGAAAGAAGATTAAAGAAGGATTTTGTGCCCATTCTCTGTATAGATAAATCATCTAAACTAATGATTAGAGTTTTAAGAGCTGCAGCCCATTAGCTAAATGCTATAAGGGGCTACCATCTTGATTATATAATATTCTTTGAATGGCTGATTATAGAAGTTTAGCATTTTAAATTGGTGAACACTCACTGACTGTTTGCTAACTTTTAATGCATTATTTTTAAAACTGAAAAATACCATGAGTTTTTAGAACTTTTTTCCAATTTGAAAGTCAGTTTTGGGACTTCGTGCTTCTGCTGAAACAGGAACAGTTTTGAAAAATGAATACCTTAAGAGTTTCCAGAATATTATTAGAGTACTGTTGCAATTGGAAGACAGAAATCAAGCTCATTTGAAAACCTCTTTGTGGATTATTAACATTATCTTTAAGCAAAAGAAAAATCCTGTGAGACAGTGGGATGGTTACTGCCCAGCTGTACAGGAATGTGTCCAATTATTTCACAGAGATCTAAAGTGATTGCTATTTCGCTGTAGGAAGAATTACAATGACGATAGACAATTCTAAAGTCCTTGTTCATTCATTATTTAGCCAAAAAAATTTTCTAGACTTCATTAGGACATGCAGAAGCACCATGAAATCCATTTCTTCAGATCCATCAGTATGTGATTATTGTAAGAGGAATCACATATGTGGCAGTATTACCAAAAGGCAAAGGAAGCAGCGTTCTCAAGGCTTAGTGTGCCACTACCATCAAACCACTGAGATAATTCTGGTAAATTCATTTATTCTGGTGTTTATTTGTTTATTTGCTATGTCAGGTTAGTAATTTCATGAAATAACTTTGCATTCATATTCCTGTAATTCAGTTGCTTAGAGTCACCAGGAACATTTTCACAAAGCAAACACACTCAGACAAGGTCTGATTCTTTCTTTCATATTGGCTCATCTTGTTATCCTTTTTAAGGTGCAGGGTTTGATCACAGATAAATAGGAAAATTTTTACCCAAAGTAATTAGAATGGTAAGACGGTATAGATAGGAGTAAATTATTTCCAGCAAAATACAACAGATAGATGTGTAAACAACTGATGCATTTCCTTAGCTAATTTCTCAAATTAAAAAAAAAAATTAAAATAGCAATTTTTTTTTCATACTTTATTCAAGTTTTCTTATTTTTTCCACAGGCATTAAGAGCTATAAAATGTTTCAGCTATTCATACTGTAGTTACATGAGACAGTAATTTAAAGACAACCAAATAAAGCTGATGCCTTTGTTCTCCTTTCTATGGACTCAGCTGTGGGTTTGTGGGTTAGGCCAGCAACGACAACTTTTGGTACTGCAACACACTGATGGCTAAAATATTTTTGAACCCAGATAGGACAATTTTTTAAAAGCAATACAATGAGATCACCAGGTGATGGAAAGTCTTTTCCTTGTGGATGCAAACACTGATGATAAGAGGATGAAGAGAAAAGATTTAGGGCATAAAAAAAATCTCTTTACTTCCTCTTGCAGAAATTAATAACAATAATACCTTTTCCAAATTACAAAACTAATTTCAAATAATATATGCAGGCTTTTCTATGTATCACTTACTTCTGTCTCATAGAACACTGTAGCACAGCTCTTCATTTTCAATCTAATGTAGCAGCTAGGAATGCAGATACATTGTTTATTGCTTTTAATTAAAATACAAAACATATTGTACAACATGCACTCATAATTTCTTAACTTTAAAAGTAATATGTTCTAAATATGTGACTGAAATCTGTAGAAGAAAATGAATGGATGAGTCACATGCAACTAAGAATTGATAACCAAGAACTGGGACCAAAGATTTTTCTGGTTTACTACTTGAAAATTCTGAGGAATTTCTGGCAGTTACAACACACCCATTTGTATCTCAGTTGCATCAACAGCATCAAATATCTGCCTTAATTTACCTTAAAGCAATATTAAATAAAAATTGAACAATAGAAAGTACAGTTTTGGTTGAAGAGTATGTCTGCAGGAATTTTCAAAACAGTTAGAAAAAGATAGCTAAAAATTCAGTATTCAAACTGTTATGGAATGGGACTTACCTGCCTCTTGGGTTGAATTTTTTTTTTTCAATTGCTATATATTTCTCATGCAAAACTCCAGATTGCTGAATTGTCTTTTCTATTAAACCACATTTTTTGTCTTCAAACAATGAGATCTACAGGATTTGGCATAGATGTTAGAATTATAGGTTACTATTTTCACTATGCAGACAAAACAATAATGGTGAGTAAAAAAAAGCATTCAGCCTGGGTAGAACCTAAATCACAAGTGCTTCTTGTGATTTTAAACCAGTAAATACTGAGCACAGGATGAAAAGGACTGTAAAAATCAGCCAAAATTATGGATGCATGCAAACTCCCCTGAGATTTTAAATTGGTAATGCTTGGATAGTGTTATCAGTGTAGAATTCAGAAACATCTGACGAACTTAAAAGAATGTAAATTTAGATGAAGCAACAATATTGCCTATAGTGATACTCAATCAAAAATGTTATTCAAGGAAAAATTATGGAAATTCCTTTTTTTAAGCTATTTAAATTTGGCAATGAGCTGGAGAAAAAGTTAGAAGAAAAGCCCTGTACTGAGAAGTAATTGAGGAAGGATACATTGACAGGATGACAGATCAGTTTGTTTTTAATACCTGGGATTTCTAAACCACAGTCAATAATATTCTGCAAGAATATGCCAGTAACGCTTTGCAGAATATATATTAAGTGTCAGGAGACAATACATATGTTGCACTATGTAAAATTTATCTTTTTTTTTTTTTATGAACAGATGATGAAGTCTGCAGTCCATTCCCAAGTACTGGTTTCTACTCTACCTTATGATTTTTCAATGCTTGAATAGGTTTTACTAATATCTACTTCAAAAGCTCTGCAACTCTACTTCTCCAAACCAATAAATACATTTCAAGGACTTTTATGGGTCTGGTAACATTTTAAAACAAGCCAGCAACGTGCATATTTACATTGCTTTACAGATAAATTTCTGATGTTTTACATCTTTCTGGTGCAAGGCAGGGCACCACAAAGGTTAAAAATGCACAAGCCATGACCCTTGTTAATGTTGCTGTTGGCAGTAGGAATGGAACATGCAGAGTTGCAGATTATTTTCTTTTCACTGCTTCAGAACATATAGAAATGGGTAGAGATTCACGATGATTTTCTAGATCAGCATCAGAGCCATTTAGCTGTAAAACATCTGATTTGGTTTATACACCGCCCTGAGCACAAAAATCCCCCCTGAATTTAAAAGCACACTGAAGGCATTTCAAAGAAGAATAGCTCCTGTGCTGTGGAAACAGTATTCCATGCTGCCATAGATAAAGGGAGAAGCTCCAGCGCTAAAAAATCAGTTTCAACTCCAATAGAAAGGAACAGCAGAGGTACTCACAGCAAAGACAAGGTAAGCATAGGAGTCATTTTACAGATATCATCAAAAATAAACAGGGAAGCCAGCAAAGCATCATAGTGGGATGGCCCTTGGCTTCTTATTAAGAATCATTAGGAAGTGTGATTACCTTGAGCAGATTACAAAACCTGTCATTCTTGCCAATTCTTGTGCTTTGGATTAGGCCCTTGAGCACATGTTTCTCAATGATTAGGTTCATTTGGCATTATTGATCATAAATTATCATAATTCCATTACACCATTTTGATAGGCTTTTTCATTTACAGTGCTTTACAAATACACAGAAATACAAGCCCAGACATCTTGTTCAGTGAATTCAAATGTATACTACATGTATATATTTATATTATATATACTATAATATTATATATTATATATTATATATTATAGTATATACACTACATGTAGTATTCTCTCCTGGAAAGCCAGAGCAAAGCCAACGCTACTGGATAAGCAGTACCCTGTAACAACACAGCAGCAAAAATGATATCTTGGCAACTTGTAACACTTTGCTGATACCTTATATCAAACACTGGATCAATTCCCTACTAGGAAAGGCTAAAGAATAAAAGCTGCTTTATGAGATATATCAAGTTGTAAATGTATCCCATATCTGATGTCCTATTTCAGATATATATGCTGAAAAGCCCTGGTGAAATGAGTGGTTTAATGAAATATACACACTTATACAGGAAACTGAAAGTTTCATCTACTTCTTAGTCCTGTGAAACAACAAATCTAAATAACAGCTTCATAAACAACAGTTAAATACTGAAACACACTTTTGGTATTAATATTCAGTCTCATGCCAAAATCACTCTCAGAAAAACTCTTAAAGCCTTTTCAAATAAGTTAGTGGTCTAAATAATGAAATCTATTTAGCATACATTTAGTAATAAACATTTATATAGAAATATTCCTTTATAAATTCAGTCTATAGTTACAAGCACTGGAACTTTATCACAAGTCACACCATTCAGCTTTTTTCTTTCTCAATAATTTGTGATACTGGAGATTTGAATTCTCATGATAATTTCAAGTTTCAGTTAAAAGTAAAGACGTAAGTTTCATAAGCAAAAAGAAAAGAATTCAACATGAAAATGCAAAGACCATATTTTCCTACATGCTAACCAAATTTCATGCTCCCTTATTGACAAGGCAGCAATCATTTATAATTTTAATATTCATGGAGAGGATGTGGTAACATGCCCAAGAAACAGAGCAGCAACATATCACTAGTTAAATCAAACAAACAAACAAATAAAAACAAAACCCAAACCAAAAAAACCCAAATCATGTTTTTTTAATGGAGATCCATCTCTTGAACACTTAATTCTCAAGAATGTAATTTCCTGTATTTTAGAAACTTACTACTGTAGGCACTGATGTAGGATGCAGCCAAACAGATATTCTGATCAGATTTGAAACTTCCTGAACTTGACTTACACTGTTCTCTCCTTTTGATTTCCTGCAGCTGGACTGAAGAGGAGTAAAGAGCTGATTAGACTGGAGAATGAAACATTTTCAGCAGGTTGAAGTAGAGAGCGGAAAGATAAACCCCTATGCTGGCTTGTACACAAGGCAGGCAATTTTGGGAGTGATCTCTTTTCAAAAAGCTATGTCAGCCCTTGCTGAAACCATGAACAAAATCTAAATAATAATTTACCACGGTTTTAGTAAATTATATAAAGGATGTGAGAGACCTAGAAAATACTTTTCATGATAACTCAGTTCTGCCCAGTAGGACAACCACTATTTAAATGCTCATGTCATGTTTTCCTTTTGGTCTCTGAAACAGTTTTACTTACAGGTTAAATTATTACGTAAAAAAAAACCCAAAAAGCAAACCAAACTTAACAAAAACAAACAAATCCCAAATGAATAAACCGACAAACAAACAAAAACGCCACACCCACTAACAAGCTGTGTTTCACTGTATTTCACACTGAAATAAGATCCCCTACATGGCTCTAGCACTCAGTATTTTAGCTAAATTCTGGCTCAGTCCTATAGCAATTGGGAGGCAGAGTTCTGCAGAAAGTCCTCTTCCTGGAGAGGAGAAACTGCCTCAAGAGTGCTAATATACAAAGGACATGATACAATGCCTTAATCAATGTATTTGTAGTCTTCTGCTCTTTTATGTTGTCACTAAAATGGCATTACTCTTTGCACACATCTTTCTTTACTGTGTCTCTTGACTGATCTGCTACTGGAATTATTAAATTTGGCTGTCAATCATTGAACCATCACTTATATGATACTTTAGTCATTCTTCAAAGCCAAGTCTTAGAGAAAATTTTTGAAGTTATATAAACTTCTTTCAAGCATTAATAATTCTCTCTGTTGCAAGAGATTTTCTTCTTTGTTAGCATCCAAAGAAAAATACTGAAGAATATTTACACCCATAAATATAATCTGTAATAGTTCAAAATCAATCCTATAATGTGCATGCAGACAGCACTGTACAAAGTACAATTTCCACTACTTCTAACTGCTTTCTTTTGTTAATAAACCCAGATATTAATTACAATTTTTTATGAGTTCAGCAAGGAAATAATCCAAAAGACTCTGTAACTCCAATCTTAAAGTTACTGACTAATTTCAAACTACAGGACTCAGTCCTGTATTGCCACAATTAAAAATATTACATACAGATTCCAAGTTAAAAATATTCACTTAAGCCAAACATTTTGATCCAGGTTAGTGTTACTTCTTAACAATATCATTAGAACGTAATTGAAATAATGTAAATGGAGCAGCCAAAACTACAATAAACCACCTTGTTTTGGTTTTTTTTTTTTTAATCTAGTCTCTATCTCCAGTTGAGTGAATTAATGTAGAATATTAAAATTGAAAAAACAACTCATGTCTGTGCTTCATTTCTTTAGTGGACAAGAGGACACTAGCAATGAATCAGTTAATCTAAGCATTTCTGCCCGCAAAAATGGTATGCCAATAAAAGCAATCTGGAGCACGGGGATTTTGGGTACAGATACCCAGAGAGGTGAGGAAAGCTAGTTAACTCCTCTACCTTAAAAGCAGAAGAGGGATGTCATCACAAGCTTTTTCTTGTGAAACACAGTCATGACATAAAGATAAACTAATTCTGCTCAGCCCCACAAGTCTGCATTCAGGTATCTCTGACATGCAACATGACCCCACAGGTTATAAAACCAAATGAATGACACAGTGAGGCCCTCTTTCATACAGTAAGAAAAAAATGTCCTTTTTACTCATAAATGCATAATCCCTACTTCAAGCTTGTATTTATTTCATTTGAGTTATGTATATCAAAGCAAAGTTCATATTATACAAGATGGGCTGAGGCTACGAATATCTATAAACACAAGACAAGAAATACTTTGGAGATGGAGTGGGAGAAACAAGGCTCTTTTACTTGCCACACTTTTTGAAAATTGGAAGCATGTGTAGGGAAGCAGGTCTGCACAACTTGTCAGAACCCAGAATGTATTCCTTTGCTAGATATTTCCTGCTGTACTACAGGAGAATCCCTACTGTGGAGGCAGTTTGCATTGCAAGGCTGGCATGCAGCGGAGCTGGAAGTGACACTGTGCGCCTCTACCCTCAGGGCAAGTCAGGAGCAGCGCCACTTTCATCTCTGCCAGCAGACAATTCTGCCTCCAGGGCAGCCTTCTATCTTTAAAGCAGGTATTTTTTCATGTCAGCCCCACAGCTGAGCATCCAAAACCCAGCAAAACCTACAGCCTGGAGTGACACAGCTCTGGCTGCAGCAACAAACCCAGTCCATACTGTGCCTCCAGGTAGGAGCCCTGACCACCCTTTTATTTGTTGCAATGACTTAACTTCTTTTTCCATCTCAATTTAGCTTTGGCTGAATTGGAAGGCCTGTTTTTATGCTGATGACCCCTGCTGGCAGAAGAGATCACACTGTGAGGAGAAAATTCAGTTTTTGTATGCCTCAGCAATGGCTGTCAGAGGCGCACGGGGAAGTATTACAGCGTCCTGTGTGGGTCACTGATGGTGAGAGAGAGATGGTGAATCTTGTTTCTTGATCAGAAGGCTGGATTTATTGATATATCATATATAATACATTATGACTATACTAAATAGAAATAAAGAGAGAGGTTTGCAGAGCTGCTCAAGCTAGGCTAAGAACAGCAAGAAAGAATCTCTAACAAAGTTGTGTCCAGGGACTCGGTCCCTAGCTTGCACTTTGTGATTGGCCCTTAATTATAAACAAGAAGCATGAGCCAATCAAGGTGCATCCCATTACATTCCACAGCAGCTGATAACAATTGTTTACATTTCTCTTCTGAGGCCTCTGCCCTCCAGAAGACGCAGAAATCTGAAAGAAAGGATTTCTGTGAAGAAATGTCTGCGACAGGGAAGGGGTCGCACATGTGCCACATGCAGGAGGCAACTGAAAGAAGCAAGAGGCAACTAAAAGAAGAACTTTGCCTGCCAACACCTCACATGGCACAGGCAGTTGGAGACACTGAATTGCCCACAGGGGCTTCTCCACTCAGATGGAGGAAGGTTGGACTGGGCCCAAGCAGGCAGGCCTTGGGAGATGCCATGAAAAGTAACGGAGTCAAAGGCCTCGGGAGGGCTGTGAAGCTCATAGTTCTGTCTCCTTCTCAAAACATGCTTTTGAACCAGGGCTTTTTGAGTCTGATGCCTTTTGTTCTGGCCACAGCCTGCCTTTTGGCTCTCCTGCCCTCTCTGGCTCTTGCTTGCCCTTGAATCTCTCTTTCCTCCCTGTGCTCCTGACCAAGGCCCTTCCTGCTCTGCCCCAGGGTTGCTGCCTGAGCCCCCTTCATCCAGCCCTTCCCACCTCTGATCCAGCCCGCTGCTGCCATCCTCTCTGTGACCCTGCCCAGAGATCTGCACCTCCTGCACAAGCACCCCTGACTGTGGCCATGGGAGCCACGTGTGACGGTGTTCACAGGGGTTCTTGGGTGAGGGAAGAGATGAGGATCTGACTCCATGTTTCAGAAGACTTGATTTATTATTTATTGATACATATTACGTTAAAACTATACTAAAAGAATAGAAGAAAGGATTTCATCAGAAGGCTAGCTAAGAATAGAGTAGCAAAGAATGATAACAAAGGTTTGTGGCTCGGCTCTCTGTCTGAGCCAGCTGGGCTGTGATTGGCCATTAATTACAACCATCTAACATGGGCCAATCACAGATGCACCTGTTGCATTCCACAGCAGCAGATAATCAATGTTTGCATTTTGTTCCTGAGGCCTCCCAGCTTCTCAGGAGGAAAAATCCTAGGGAAAAGATTTTTCATAAAAAACTTCTGTGACAGCCATGCCCAGGCCGACACCATGCACACCCCTCACCTCCTGGATGTCGAGGGTGCTCCGTGACCTCCAGTGGTAACACCCTGTTTTTCTCTTTCTCTCCATCCCTCACATTCCTTTCCCATTTTTCTTCCTCTTCCTCTGTCTTCTCTACCTCTTTCTAGTAGGGCAACTCCTTTTTATTTCAGTTATTTTGTTAACCAATAAACAATTCGCAGATACCAGTGTTTGTCTTGTTTGGCTTCATTTCGTTCCTCTCTATTTTTAAAAGAACTCCTCACTGTTCTGTGCAGTGGAACACGACACACACCAGCTGGTGGCCTGGAGGTGCTGTAGGCCCCACAACAGAACTGCCTGCACTGCCTCCCTTCTTCTGGGACATGGTAATCCAGCTGTGTTCTCCTTGGAAAAGTTGCAATCCCAGTTTGGAAGCTCACTGGCCAATGACACTTGGCACATTCACTCTCTGCAGGGCAGATACTACTCCTGGAATAGAAGTGTTTCACATCCTGAGAATTCCCACTCTGTATCCATAACTGTGTAATTTCTGCTTTTCAAGGCAAAGCTCGCACTGCTAAGCAATTGGCACTGCAGGCACACTAGAGCACTGGGAGGGAAATTTGGAGTCAATATTGGGCTGGTTCTCTGGAAACAGCGAGACTCATCTGGGAAAACAAGTGAAACTAAACCATAAAAAATCCATAAGACTGATCATGTAAACTCAACCTAACTAGAGAGAAGGACTTTAACGAGGACCACGGCTTTTTTTTTTCTGCCAAAAACATCATTTTTAAAAGGAGCATCACAACAGACAGAGCTGCTTTTGCAGAATATGTGGAACCCGTCCTGGACTTCATATTGCATTAGTTAAAACTTTCTAATATTTTCCAAGCTTGTATTAAATTAAATATAATCCATTCTTTGCCAAAATATGATATTTTTCTTTTCTAAACCTGTGATAAATTCTACCATCTTTATTCAAAATAAGCAAAGTTTTGCATTACATTGATTAAACCACACCATATGAGGCAACTGTAATGGCAATGACATCTATATGCCTATAAAATTATTTCTATAAGTACATATATTTCTGAACAAACATATACCTACATTTAAAGTAACAACTTGTAGCACCCCCAGAGGTAAGACACTACTTGAAATAGTTCAAGCTACGGTTACTTGTGACTGGTTTTAGTGTGTTACAAGTGTTAGAGCTGTTAAGGTTTTGCTGCATGATCTGCTGTTTCAAAGCCACAAGGACATGATCTAACTCAATTATAACCCACAGCTGACCTGTGAAGCTGTATTAGCTGAACTTACAAAAGAACCACCAGAACCACAAAGTAACTCGGTGCACATGAGTCTGATTTTCATGGTTCATGTGTCATGTTTCACAGTTCATGGAGAGAACTCTAAAAGGAGATCTTGACAGGCTAAGTACAGTGTGTAAGATTAATAGAGCAAACAAAAGCAAAATAATGCTTTTCTGCTTGCAAGTACAACAAATAAGTCCATTCTTGTGGAAAATCTTCATACTACATCACAGCATATCCTTCTCAATGGAAACAAACACTTTTCCTCCCAGATGCACTGTTTTCCTCAAACCACATGAAGTGCCATATACATTATGCTTGTATTGTTTGTAAAGATTTTACAAGACAATCTATGTCAGTTTGTAATTTACAAAGAAATTGAAATTACTTTTAAGCGCTTCACGGAAGCACGACAAAAACTATCAAATGCCCAAAAAAAGTCCTTCAATTTCTTTTTCAGCCATCCTATTCATCATGCAGTCCTGGAAAGCAGTGAAAGATGGAAAAAGAAGGAGCTAGACTATGTGTAATTCTGAATATTTTACAATGTTGTTAATTAAATATGTTATATTGCATAGTTCCCAGCAATCCAGTGCTGCAATCACACAGCTGTTTATACATATAGAAGCAGGCATATGGTGTAAACTATCATGGTAATAATATTAACAACAAAAACTAATGAGCATTGGATCTTTTGAAGATATTCCAAGACAATACAAAATTGAATGTGACTTTGCTGGCTAGAAATTTCAGCAGTAGCTACTGTACTAACATCTTGACATTACTCATTGCCAAGCCTTTGCTTTATATTTATTGAATGTTTATACACGTATGAACATTTCTATATTATACGAACATTTGTGATTTTTTTCCCCCATCATTGATATATTTTCCTATATGAAATTGCCAGGAAGAGTTTTTAGTCATAGGTTGGACTCGATGTTCTCAAAGGTCTTTTCCTGCTTAGTTAATTCTGTGATTCTGTGATTATTTATGCACTGACAAAGTTTTCCTTGAGGTGTGGAGGCCAAATCTTCCATCACAATATGAGTGTGCTCACTGCCACTGTGATTGCTCAGATGGGCTCCTCAGACTATAGATCTTGTGTGTGAGCATGTGTAAAATTGTGCTCAAACACCCTCAAACATTCACATTAATCTGAGGGGGTTTAGCCTAAAGAATTTAAGAGAAAAATTCAAATCTCACAAGCTTGTCAAGGTACAATACCACTTGCACTACAACCTTTTGGCCTGAATTTGTAGCACTGTTTCACACAGCACTCATGGATTTCAACATGAGCAGTGTCTGTTCAGTGCTTGTAAAAGTGAGACCATATGAATTTGTCACTCTATGACAAGAATTCAATTCCCCTTAATCTGAGAGGTGCAAAAAGACCAATAAAATAGGCTTAATTTAAACAAATGCTGCAAGACAATTCCTCTGCAGTTCCCTGAAAGCAATCCTTTCATCACTAACACTAGAGATACTTCTCAGCAGGAAAAAATCTGAACTTATTTTGAGTTTTTTTCATTAAGAGTTAGCAAGAATCTGAATTTCTAATAGTGAATTACCCAAATCCCTAGATTTGAGAGAGAATTTTATTCATCATTTCATATGTATGAAATAACAGCTCCTGAACAGAAGGAAAATGTACTACAATTTTTAGATATATTAACAGAATTATTGCTGATGGGACAAGATTATTATTAAGAAATTACTTACCTTAAAAGCAGATAGGGTTTATTTTAAAAATTGGCTTACTGGAATGCTTGAATCTTACATAAAACAACAGGATACTTAAAGATGTCATCCCAGTGCAGTTATTACTGTAAAACTAGAAGATAAACATTCAAAGCAGAGAAAATATATTCCATTCGACTCAAAGTTCTTAGTAGGGTGATAAATATTTTGGAAGTGATTACACATTCACTAAGAGAGCCAATTTATTTAAAGCCTTTAAAGGAGACTATAGCTGCCATGGATGTTAAGATTCATCTCACCTGGTTTCAGACTGTTGCACTATAGATATTAATTTTTGGGCTAACCAGCCTGAGCACTCTGTAAAATTTGTGAGGATAAACAGACACCGTGTGTGATGTAAGTGGTTTGTTGCAGACCTCTGCCTCAGGATGAGATGAGCTGTATGTTAGAAGAACTTACTTTTCTTCCTTTGATGTAGAAATTATGATAATAAGCTCCTAGTTTAAACCAAAGCAATGCTTACAGTGTGGTGGGATGTAACTTGTAAATATGTGAATAAATCCAGCAAGGTTTTCACTGTCCTAGAGAAGGCCTGCCTCATATCTGACCTTGGTGTCACAGCCTAGTGGGCCAGGCTAAGGACGCAGACACAGCAGGGGACTAAACAGAGACCCATACAAAGTGGTACACTTGAAACCCAAACTATAGTAAAGAAAACAGAAGTAGTAATCAGGTTAAATTTTAAATATTTCAGAGTTGTACTTTATAATAAATTACAATTGTAGTTGTAGTTTTTAATAAACTTGTCGTGGTTTGAGAGGAAGTAAGTTTTCTGGAATATGAAG
Source organism: Melospiza georgiana (assembly GCF_028018845.1). Lineage (NCBI taxonomy): Eukaryota > Metazoa > Chordata > Aves > Passeriformes > Passerellidae > Melospiza > Melospiza georgiana. The sequence continues at coordinate 40,266,173 of NC_080434.1, read as the reverse complement.
TGGTCAGACCAATAGGTGTTCAGATTTGAATATTGGCACCTGGTTTGGCCACTGGGGAAGTGGAGAAGAATCTTAGGTGGGAGGAGATGATGGAGTGGCTTTTGGCCGGACTTTTCTTGTATAGCCATGGACAGAACCATTTTTTTCCCCTGTGACACAGAGGCTGCATTTAGGGGGAGGCAATGGCTTGGAGCCGAGAGAGTGCAGTGATGTTATGTAAAGGAGTGAGTGAACAGAGGCAGCGAATGAGGAGACTGGTGGTTGGTGCCCTCAATCTTCAGTGGAGGAGAAGATCTCAGTTCTTGAGACCCCTCGGCCCCAGGAGTTGAAATTTGGGGGGGACAGGTGTCCCAAAAAAGACTGTGCTCTTTTATTTTGGAACTGGACAAAGTATCCTTAAAGGAAAACCCTAGAAGCAGCTCTGATCCATGTTCAGTGGTGAGAGCACTGGGCATGGAAGGAAGATGTCACGACGGCAGATGTTCTCTGGGCGGTGCCGTGTGTGACAGGAAACACAAGAGGTCTCAACTGTGTTTCCAGGGGAAGCCTATGGCACAAGGGGGACTCCTCTCTCCTTGATCAACTGAGAGCTGATTACCTAAAGGGTGATGATGGACCGAGAGTTGGTGATTTGGGGGATGGATGTATTGAAATTTGGTGGGGGGAGGAGGAAATGTTTTTGGAAGGTTTTCATTTTCCCTGTGTGTTTCTTGTTATTTAGAGTTGTAGTTTAGTTAATAAAGTTCTTTTCTTTATTTCTAAGTGGGAGCTTGCTTTGCTTATTCCTGGTCACATCTCACAGCAGACACCAGGGAAAGTTTATTCTCAAGGGGGCACTGGCATTGCGCCAGCATCAAACCATGACAATTAATGAAGTAAAAAAAAAAAAAAAAAAAAAAAAAGAAAAAGAAAAATTTAAAAGAATTTAAAATAAGTGTCAAAAATGTAATTTGATTCTTAAAATGCTGGCTTATCACTTTGGATGTTCAAATAATTCGTAGGCTAGATCAATTTTCAAACAAAACCTGCTGTTATAATAAGAGAGGTCAAATGTTTTGCTTTGGTTATACTGAACTGAAATGGTCACCATTTCTACTACAAAACCATTTATTTAAATGTATTTAAAAATGCTTTCCTTTTATGAGATAAAATTTTGAAATTCAAGGTACTTGAACTTGCAATGATTTCAAGCTCCTGTTCTGTTCAATGTTTACTTGTCCTTCACAGATACATTTTACACAGATTCATAGTATTTGCTTAAAAATCCAGAAATGTTGTCAAAAGGACTTACATTGCCTAAGGAAGGAAAAAACATGTTCAAAATATACTTTTCCTTGTTCCAAGTAGTTTCCTAAAATAAATAATCCAGAGTGAAGACTATATTGTCACTAACATTGATTCAGAAATAAATTGCCATGGTCGAAGGCAAGATTATCTCAATTAAAAATAATATCGGCTATGTGAAATCAAAACTTATATTTAAATGCAGTTGATCAATGAAATGTGAGAGAATGCAAGTTCAATAATATTCAGCATGAAATATCCTGAGTCAATAGTTTAATTAAAGTCTCACTTGCATTGACTGTGCTTTAATGTTTGGTCTCATACATTTACTGAAATGACAGCAAAAGAATGATGCAATATTCAAAATAATTAGAAATGCAGTAAAAGAAAAGAAAAAATAAGTAGACCTCCTCAGGCATAATATATTAATTCTATGTTTTTCTTCCTGAAATAAGAAAGCTACTAGATTTCCACTGTTCCAGAGTCCCAAACAACCTCCCATGTGGAAAAATGTGATACAAGGATAGTGAATCACTGCAGACACTCTGAAGCCCTTACATAGTCCCAAGTTTCTAAAAAGGCTGGAAAATTATAAAAAAGAAGCTTCTTTGTAAAGCAGCTCCAGTATTTAAAGAACCTTTGTAACTTTGCAGACAACTCCCATCAACTGTTTAAGATTTTTCCCACAAAAGCAATAAGTGATAACATGTATCAACAAGACCACAGAAGACAGCAATGAAAGAAATATTGCTAACTTGAGGAAAAAAAATGAGAAAAAATCAGGGAATGATTGATATGGGAGGTTGGCAAATGCATGTTCAGACTTAGTCAAGCAGGAAGATCTTTGATGAACTGAAGAGGGAGACTTACTGATACAAAAGAAAGCCCAATTCTCTCCACAAATACTGCAGCTGTGCAACAGAAAGGTTAGTAATGTGCACTCTAGTAACTCTTATATTTACATTTTTGTTGTACAACTGTACCAGTGTGGTTAGAATCACCGTAAGCAATGTAGCTTTAAGGCGATCACAACATCAGAATAAGAAAAGTCACCAATAGAACACACTAAATCAAAAAAAAAAAAAAAAAAAACCCTAGGTTAACACTATGTGCTTTTTTCTGAAATATGACTGTAGACTTAGAAAGAAAAATGTGTGCCTTCCAAAAAAAAAGCAAAAACCAAAACAAAACCAACCCACCTTTCCTGACACAATTCAAGCCATTTCCTTGAGTCCCATCACTGGTTACAGAGAAGACATCACTGGCTGCCCCTCCACCTTCTCCTTGTGAAATGCTGAAGACCTCAATGAGGTCCTCCCTCAGTCTTGTCTTTGTGCCTGACCCATGAGCCAGTTGTTCACCCAGCCCATAAGGTGGTTGGTTATGCTTTAACCATGGATAACCCCATGGTTATCCAGTTGTGTGCTGGACATCTTTGCCAGAAGGGTCCCATGACAGAAAGTATCCAAAGTTTTGCTGAAGTCCAATGACATTACACCTACTGCTTTTCCTAGATAACCTAGGTGGTTACTCTGTGTAGAAGGAAATTGGGTTCAACAATTTGAAGGACTGAAATTGGGTTCAACAATTTGAGGATTTCTATCTCATGAAGCCATGATGGCTGTGACTGATAACCGTTTTTCAATACCTCCCAGGATAATCTTTGCCATGATTTTACTGGGCATTAAAGAGAGACTTACAGGCCTTCAGTCTCCAAGGTCCTCCTTCCTGTCCTTCTTGAAAATTAGGACAACATTCTCAAGCTTCCAATCAGCTGGGACCTCTCCAGATTGCCAAGATCAGTCATAAATCACTGAGAGAGGATTTGCAATGAGATCAGCAGCTCTTTGAGGATTCTTGGATGAATCCCATCCAGCCCCATAGATTTGTAGGGATGCAGCTGGAGCAGCAGATGCCACACATGCTCAGGGTTAACTGGAAGTTGATCATTCTCACAGCGATGGCCTTCCAGCTCGGGGCACTGAGACCCTTTGGTCTATTAACTGTGTTGAAAACAGAGGTAAAGAATGGGTTAAACACCTCTGCCGTGTCCATGTCCCTGTTTGTGAGGTGACCATCCTCATCCTGTAATGGGCTGATGTTAATTCTACACTACCTTTCACCAATACTATTTATATTATTTTAATATTATTAAAATATAAAGAAATACAGTCAAGAAATTACCAGCAAGAAGCTCTTCCACCAGCACCAAAGGAAAACACTGGAGGTAACTGTATTGTCTCTTTAAAATATAAGAATTTTATTGAAGACCAGAGTTGTCATCGCAGGTTAGAGAGAAACAAAAGCATCTCAGAAAGCCTTGGAAAGGAATTACACATTGTGGATGGATGCATGGATGAGTAAATCAACAAATAAAGCTGCTTAAGCATCTCAGTAAAATTCAGCATTGCTCTACAGTGCATGGAGAAATAGCATGGTGAATTGTAATCACTAACAAAAAAAAAAAAAAAAAAAAATTAAAATTTACCATAAACTTAAAGTAACCTGACTACCATTTCTGAAACCTTAATTTTTATAAAGAAGAATTCCACGGACCATAGCAAATGTCAGCCATAATTAAATGTCTTGAAATTAAATGTAATGGTTCCTTCCTGAGGGCTAACCAAATTCTTTTCAGATTCCTGCTGTATCTGCATCACTGGGGAAAGAGAAAAGTGATTTAAGACAAATTCCAAGTCAGTTTTCCTTTCACTTTAGCATTTTGAATTTAATAGGAAGATTATGCAAGTCTCACTGCCTTTTCCTTCCATCTCATGTCAACCGGAGTGGAAGAGTTTGCATTATTCAAGGTCAATTAAGCCATGCAAATGCATTCTAATTGATTTTACAGTAGTAATAATAACTCTCTCCTCAGAAGGATGTGCTGTATTTCTTAAAAAAAAAAAAACAAAAAACCTAAACCTCTTACAATAAAAACAGATAGGTGTTTGGGAATTTACTGCCGAAAATAACCAAATAGATATATGAATATAATTACCATGAACTGGTAGTGGCACAGGTTTTAGATACAAATTCCTCAGGATTTGAGCCATAGCTCTAGCCTTGCAGCATCACTGATGTCAGTCATAAAAATTGTCTCACATTCTGCTACTAGCATTTAAGGAAAACCAAAAAAAGGGTGTTTATTCAGTTAGCAAATTATAGCAATTTTTAAACTTGAAATCAAGTTTTCAAAAACATGTCTTGACAACATTCAGTCCTGAATGCAAATTATGGAAAAATGGTGATACATAATTTATTAACGTTCTTAAACTCGTAAAGATATTTTTTCGATAAACATTGCTTGCAATGTAAACTAAACTTGAAAAATCTGTTCTCAATGAAGATGGCTTTGCCAGTATAAATGTACCATAAGAAAATGTTCTTAGTCAATGGGATATTTTAAACCAAATAAAATGACACTTCCATGTATCTCAGTCCAAGCCCCTCTGCCCACAATAAACACAGGTGTATTGGTCATCAGAGTTCAGTTCTGCAGCAAATGTGTTCTGTTTGAACAGCATGACCCAGCACAACAAGGGGCACATCTGTGGCACTGTGAAGTCAAGCTGTTGAATATTAACTCTGTCATGTTGTGCTCATATTTAAAGAACACAGTATTTGCACACCAGTTGCACTTGCAGTCACGTGGACATAGAGTCTTACCTGAGGGATGACAGCTATATGTCAGGCAAGGAAAACCACCTTCATTTGCTTTCCTGCTGCATCTGACATTGTGAACACATCTAGTCCCTTTCGGACAAAAAAAAAAGGGTAAAACCATGGGTGATGGTCTGAATAAACATCTTGTCTTCCCTTAATGTAGAGAAATTATGGAGCAGAGAAATTACCCATCTGAGACCAGCTGATCATGTACTTCTGCCTGTTCCATTCCAGTACCAACCAAGAGTGATTGGGCAACACAAGGCAGAGCAAAGATACAATTTCCTCAGGATTTGAGCCATAGCTCTAGCCTCAGAGCATCACTGATGTCAGTCAAAAATATTGTTTCACATTCTGCTACTAGCATTTAAGAAAAAACGAAAAAGGGTGTTTATTCAGAAAAAGGAAAGGGATCATTTATAAAGGAAAGGGATCATGCAGGCATACACTGTTCTTAGGAGGCAGAGAGCATCTTCCAGGTGAAATAAGAACCTCACTGCATGGCCAGGGCCCTCTACTCCACACCAGCATAAAGCAGCTCTTGAGAAGGAGCTGTGGATGCACTTTGGGTTTTCTTTCAGGTGGGTGGCAGCAACCAGTTACTTCATTTTAATGCCTGCAAGATCCTGCCAGGTGATAGCAATGCAATGTGAATCACTCCTGAAAAATACAAGCTTTTTATGAAGTTTTTTTATAAAGTTTATAAATAGCTATAAATGGCTATTTCTCCTCACCAAATGACATTGTAGAAATGAAACCTGAAAAACTATCAAACAAGAATTGCATTCAGCTCAATCCTTGTAATAAAAATGTAACTTTGAAAGCCATTTTTTGGCAAACAAGGATCAGGAATTTCATGGTGGGGGAGATTCATTTTGTAGAATTGCCCTTTTCTTTGAAAAATATCGTAAAAAAGCTAAAATGAAAGTCATTCATTCTATATTGCTGAGATTTAGCTGCAATCTTCCATGTTGATGAGATATTTTACACATAACACTTGGAAATTGTACCTCTTCTCAACACTCGTTGTATTTAGCCCTTGTCCCTTTTAATAGAGAGCTAACAATATTTACCACATATTTATGTTAAAATCACAGATCCAAGGATGCAGTCACAATTCCCTCTTTTATGTAGTTATGGTTGTGAAACCACAGATGCCTTATTGAATGTGCACCCTCAAAATTATGTGATTGTATTCACATTTGTACAATATTTAAAGACATATAATACATATAAATAGAGTACTCAAGCCACTCTGAAATACCCAACACCTGGCAGATGAGATAGCAGCTCATAGGACTTTAAATACTGTATTTTAATTCATTTTTCTGAGGCAGTCAGGCTACATAATTACTAACTCATAAAGCTGAAAACATGACTGCATAAAACATTCCCCTTCAGATAGATCTGACAGAGTGCACAGGTAATGTTTAAACACTTTTGCTTGATGTCTTATGTCTTAACATATGCTTCCTTCATCTTTTTGGTTACTGTTTTCTGTTTCTTTTTCATGCCCTTTTGCATTCTGATGCCATTTGCCTGGCCAATTACCTGGAATAAACTCATTCTTTCTGATTATTCTTCCATTCCCCACTATGTTTTTCCTCGCTTTGCTTCATTTTGTTCTGATAATTTCATCCTGTACTTTCCACATTCCTCTGAGTATGCTCCATGGAAAGGAGGGCTTTTATTCTGCATAACCACCTGAGTCTAAATTGTGGTGGCATCTACTGAAAGAAGACAGGCCTCCTTGTCATCTGTAGCAGGTATTCCCATGCTGTCACTACAAGAAGCAAATAAAGGGAAACTTTTGAGCATCTCTTCCAGGCGGAAATTATAGGAGTAGGAATGACAGCTTGTTCTTTCGTGTTGTGTTTTTTCACAACTTCAGTGGCACATCTATACATCTCCTCCTGCTACTTACAGTTTTTCATACGAGTAAGTAAAATATAATATACAAATATCGCTAGAGGCAGCAGGACTTGGGGAGGGAAATCTAAAGAAAAATGTGGTATATACACCTTGATATATGGATTCTTTAACATGTGCTTATGTTATGAGACAAGTAAAAATGGATGATATTTAAACAATCTTTCAAATGTGATTCTAATTTAGCTCATTAAAGGTGAATGAATGCCAAATTAATAATTTACATGAGGAAAGGTATAAAATATTTATCACATTATGGGTTTTCTACATTCATGTGCGCCACATGCAATACAGAGTGCTGGTGAGCATGCTCTGTTCCAGGAGCCCTGTGGATCTGCTGTTCATTCCTCACCATGCTGCAGGACAGGCACTGCAGAGTCCACACTTACAAACACGTCACTGAATGATTGCTTTTCCTAATGGGGAAGCTTTAATGAGCTGTGGCTGTTGGGAAACTGCCAGGTTTTCAAAAATGAAACATTTCAGTCAAAGTAAGTCAACTTTGGCACAACATCCACTGGGAAGGAAGACAAACTGCATTAATAATTTAAGAGCTTGACTTGGGATGTCAGAACAGGTACTTGACTATCACACATTGGTGTGTGTCTGAGGGTTTTTTTTAACGCTTGTCTCATCTTATTTCTCTTCTGCCTCCATCTTCTCTGCCTATGAAAATCAACTTCTATACACACACAAAGACATACACACACTTATTAAGCCTTTTTTCTCAGTTCTTAAGAAAGGTGGGGGAGAACTTGAAAAGCAGGGAAGTTTCACAGTATAGAAAACTCATGTAGTCTCTCTCACTGCTACAGTTCAATGGGCACTGCCACTCCTTAGGGCTGAGATCTGTCTTGTCAACAGGGAAATAGTGTCACAATTTCCAAAACACAAAAACTGCAAAGAACTGTAATATTTGTCCAATGTATGGAAATCTTCTAGAATTATTTCAGAAATCCCTACCATGTTTATTTAGTATGTTTTTTTGGTGGCTACCCACTGTTAAAAACTGTACTGGCTGAACAAGAATACTGCATAGTCTAACTCTATATGCATAAAATTGTTCCACTGTTCCAGTAATAAAAATAGTGACTTCAGAGCATGAAGTGTGCAGGGTACTGGGCTACTGCTTCTGGCAGCATTCTTTCCAACAAAATGTTCTATCTCTGGTATTCTCTTGTTTGGATCAGAGATAGCATCTGCTACTTTTATAATTCTTTCTTTGCATATGTTTAACAATAAACAGTTGTCTCTCAGTTCAGGTATTCAGAAGACACAAATACATATGTATGTTAAGTGGTAGCGCCTCTGTTTTTTTTTTTTTCTCTCTATTCTAAGTGGAAAATTCTAACAAAGTGGTTTGTAAAAGCTTTACCCTGAAAGAGGCATGTTATTTCCACAATGTGGATTATCACCCATTAAAATAATGAAATCAATCACCAAAACTACTGTGGAGTTTCTGTCTGTATTTGTATGTGTGCATGATAGTTATACAAGAAAGCACCCATTTATAAAAATGGGCCATTTGGGTGATTAAGCAGATGTGCTCTTTGCCCTATATCAGGACAAATTTCTGAAATGAACAGTCATCTGCTTCTGCAGATGGAGAGCTCTGAGGGAGGATTAGAGCTTGCCCATTGCTCACTGTAAACAACCTCAGCCCCAGAGAGGCACAGAATTATCTCCAGTGACTCACTGTGATCATAGGACCAAGGCCCTTCCAAACGAATGTCTCTGAGCACGCAGGAATTGGCCTGCACAGTGCATGCATGCACAGAGCAACAATTTCAATGAATTCTACACACACATGCAACAGAAACTTTCCATTATTGTACTTAGCAAGAAGCAAAAAATGTTGTAAATTAGTTGTTGATTTTCTGTGGCGGTGTTCACAGGGGTCTCAGGTTGAGGGAAGAGACGAGGATCTGACTCCATGTTTCAGAAGGCTTGATTTATTATTTTGTGATATATATTACATTAAAAATATACTAAAAGAATACGAGAAAAGGTTTCCTCAGAAGGCTAGCTAAGAATAGAATAGCAAAGAATGATAACAAAGGCTCTGTCTCGGACTCTCTGTCCAAGCCAGCTGACTGTGATTGGCCATTAATTAGAAACAACCAATATGGGCCAATCACAGATGCACCTGTTGCATTCCACAGCAGCAGATAATCAATGTTTGCATTTTGTTCCTGAGGCCTCCCAGCTTCTCAGGAGGAAAAATACTAAGGAAAGTATTTTCCATAAAAGATATCTGCGACAGTTTTCCCCATGTAAAAAGGAGAAGAAAACCCCACACAACTAGTCCAATTAGCACTGTGGTACTGAGAAATAATTTAGTTCTTTAAATGGTAGCTATTGAGTTAAGGAAGGTCACCAAGGTAGGAGGAAATGCAGTACAAATGCAAGATTAGCAATCTGCCAGTTTACTGTCTGACCACTAGGACACAATTGACACTGGTTTGTGTTGCAGATAACCACAGAGCCACAAGTCATAAGACAGTGATTATAAGAAGTTTGGCCCACACCAGATGGTAATTTTTAAATCTCATACAAGAAATATGATGCCTTTGTTTGAAGAATGAAGACAGTATGTAAAGAACAAGCTGCTGAAGCAACCAAATAGAACCATCCATCATTATACCACTTTTTGGGATGCATTTATTGTGCATTTGCCTAATGAAATCTGTATTGTATACTACAGAGTAAAAAAATAAGGGATTAAGGAAGACTACATTTAATCTTCAAGGAGTAGAGAATGTTCTTACTGCAAATTGTAGAACTGGTTTCATTCCTCTCACTGTGGATGCTGTGCAACCAGCTGGGTTGAAAATTGCAAACACTCAAAATTAGTGTTGGAGACCCTTTGCCAGGATACACATGCAGAAGCCTAGGGCTAATGGTTTTCTGGAAGCCCTGGGGAATATGTTAACATTTCTGTAGCTGACAAAAAACTGCAGAGCAACAATAGCAAAAATCAAAATAATTGCAGTTTTTAGCAAATTAATTTGCCAAATTTATTGCAAAGCTGCTAATTAGTACACAGTACGAGGATGGTACAATATACTTTGTATCTGTACATTAAGAAATTAATAAAGCAATTGAAACAAATATTACAAGAGAACTAAACAAATAAAACCAGGCAACAGAATCTTGTCTCTATTATTTAAATTCAATACTTAAAAACCTTTTGCTTGAGTAAACTTTCCTTGCTTATGTTTTTTTTTCCCTGAAGAGGTTCATTTCTTCAAAAGAATAAACTAAACAGAAATAAATGGTAACCAATGCAAACATTGTTAAAACAGAGTCAGGCATAAATTTGGAAAGGCTTTTAAAAACTCTAATAAAAAATAATAATATCCATTACAAGTAATGCTCATTCAGCAGTGTCAGTTATGACTGCTAACACTGTGCATTAGAGCAGCTGCAGCAGGTAGATTTAACAAACAAGGCATTTGAAGCGATAGAGTAAATTAAAACTAATTAATTGAGACAAGATTCAGAGCTACATATGGGAATAAAGGCAAATTTCTTCAAGAGCTTGTACAGTGAAGCTAAATGGCACAAATTTGTCAGACAGAAAAATACTCTTAGCAAAAAGTTCCAGCATTTTTAACTGGCTTGTTTTATAAACCAGCCATTGTTCACTTTATGAAAGACATTGTAAATAGACTGCTCTCTTTTTGCAGGAAAAATCCCAAATTGAAAAGAAAAAAAAAAAAAAAAAAAAAAAGAGAGAGAGAGAAAATGCTTTTTTCCTCTGCACAAAGCAGGGGGAAAACTCAATACAAATTATCCTTCCCTGAAATCCTTTAACCAGGGCGGGGTTTGTAGCAGTTATGAGTATTTTGGGTGCCAAAGCTGAAGCAAGAAGGGAAAGGTGCTATCAGAAACTACAGACATACAAACACAGATATCTGACAGGGCTGAAGGCAGACTCCTGAGTCTTGCTGTTAAATCCATTCTTATCTTTTTTATTCTGCCAACACAGAGAGGTGCTGGGGACCTCCAGGAATAAGACTTTGTGAAGTGTAGCATTTTCTGAGATCACATACAAGACCAGTGAGAAGATGCTGTAAGCAATTACTGAGCAATTGTACTTGTGGTTTAAATCACTTTTAATCAAGGACTTCACAGCAGAAAAATGCTTTGACTGAACACAGCCAGAAGTGTAAACACAGGTGTTCTGTATTTAAAACATAAACACTTTCTGTATTTAAAACACTTTCTGTATTTAAAAGTATGCTTTCTCAATATAGTGTTGGTATGCTACCTTGTCCTTTGTGCCATGCAAGCTCTGTTTGCTTTGAAATGAGTAACAAAAATCATGGTGCTTCCAACCAAACTGTGAATTAAGCAGCTAGCACATGCTCTGAAAATCCTGTCATAGCAAGGTCTGTATCAAAAGACACAGGCCACATTTTCTATGCAGTCCTGGGAATACAGCATTGGGTTTGATGCATATCAGTACTCTCCTCCCTAAACACTCCCTGCATTTCTACTCTGATCAGCATATGCAGATCTTTTACTTTTTATCTAGATTTTCTCTTTGTTTTGGGTCAGACTTTATGTAGGCATTGCATAAAGCCAGAAGTGAGCTAATGAGGGAGAAACAAAGCTTCAGCACAGATTAGATGCATGCCATAAAATCCTATTAGTAATATCATCCATTCTTCCCAGCAGAGTAAGGTCTAGAGATGTGTCATGTTTGACATCCACTCTGCACTACACCTTTCCACCAACAGACCTGGTCACCTAGGCTGGGACTGGAGATACTCTCCAGACTGCTGGGAAGCCATTCCTTTGAAAGAACAGAAAGGAAACACATACCTAATCAGCAGTTGGTTGAGGAAAAAAATCAGTATTTCTTGGCAAGTCTCTAGTTTCTGACAGCCTTTGTGCATACTATCATAAAACTCCCACGTATTCTAAAGAGCTCCTCAAATATGCTTTTTTTTTTAGGTCTGTAGATAATTCTCTAACTTCATCCTCTGATAATTGCAGTAACTTCAAGTAGAATTTAAACAAGGGTCAAATTTGGCCTGATGTGTCCCATGGCTTGCTGTGAGAATGACCCACCTTCCCTGGCATTTGCTGTATTGTACAGACAAGCAAGACTTTCCTCTCTTTTGGGAGTCCTTTGAACTTGTATAAAGTAGCTGTTCCCAAGTGATTACTTCCTTTCTCAATTGATGCAACAAAAGAGCATCACACAAAAAAAAAGAGTCCCACTGTCATTTTTCTTTTGAACACACAGGCAATGCTGAAAACATAAATGCACATGTGCAAAAGCTCTCATCTCTGGCTCCTTTCTGATACCCATTAGCTCCACAGGAAAGTAAGAGAAAAGAGCATATTAAAGCTCCCTGCATCATCAGATTGAATGATTCTTTTCACTTTTAGTATTGCAAGGATGCCTCTGGTAGCTGGAGAAAAAGAAGAGTGTACCTGTAGTTCTTCAAATTGTTACCGTTTAATGCAAAGTCTAAAAGGATGTCTAAAGGGGGAAAAAATTCCACTTACTGGTAAGCACAAGTCACTGCTTCTTCCTGCCCTTCTGTACTACTCTGGAGAGGAAGGAAAATGTCTTTCAGCCTTCTCTCTCATTTTCCTATTTAGGAATCTTTGCTTCTTTATGATGACAATTTCCATAAATTTTCATCTAGACATACAAGCAGAATATCTATGAAAAATAGATATTATTGAGTGGCTAGAGCTTTAATTAATAAAAACTATATCTCTACATTCAGTCTCACATGAACAGGGAACTTGTCACAAACCATCTGCCAGTGTCTCTATTTGTGTGCATGCTGGTCAGTGGCAAACTTTAGATTTCATTGGATATTTTCCAAAAAACATCCTCTAACTGTAATAAATTGTAAGGAAATCAAACTTATTCTGGTTTCAGATTGGCTTAGAGCCACATCCTGCCTTCAGGTCCTCGCTGCTAGTGCTATTGTGCATTTTAGGTATCATTTAACCACCAAATTCACAAGAAACCCCTGAAGCTGTTACCTGCCTTCAGTGAGCTGATGCCTACAAATCCAGGTTTGCTCTGGTTTATTCTTAGTCCTCAAACCTCATTTTGAATTCCTTTCTACTCAGTGGCCTGTTATGAGGAACAGGGGGCTGGATGATCCAAAATGTGACCCCACAGGCTCTGCAGCTGGGACACCTCTATGGCTAAAAAGGTCAGCCAGGACACCTTCTCCCTCCCACTGGGGAATTCCCATGGCCCACATTTCCACTTCCTGGGCAAGTTTTTCAATCAATAGACTGTTTTATAAGAGTTGGGAAAACCTTCCTCTGCCCTGGCTGCATTTCAGGTCAAACTTAGTGCCATTTTTGAGTGTTCGTTTTGGCTTGAGGATCACAAGGCCTAATGGATTTGCACTTTCAGCAGATTTAAAGAGGTTTAAACCTCAGAAATTACAGTTCAAGTGTCTGGTTCTCACATGACCTTACACATCTGTCAACTAGAGCTCTAAATTTGTGGAGCATGTGCTGCAATATAGCTTTATTTATAAACTATACAGACAGTCCCAGATGAGAATACCTTAGACTGCAGTAGGCTGAACTGAACTTAGTCCTTTTAAACTCAAATAATTTTTCATTATTTATCAAAAAGGCCATCAGAAGTAATACTCTTACATCTATTTGTAGGAAGTTTACTTTCCCTGGTAACAGAAGAGTAAATTTTGTTGTCTCTTTCTTAAAATGCAAACATCTCTGTGTTTGAAAACAGGTGATGGGGAATCTTAAAAAAAATTCTCAAATACAATTTTACCAATAATTTCTCCATAGTTTTATGGACTAATTAATTTGTCAGAATGTTAACATATATATTATTGATGTGACCTATCAATTTGTTTTCAGCTTTTTCAGGAAGAAAAAGATGGATTTTTTCCCTCCAGACAAACTGCAGAAGTTACAGCAGATATCCTTCAGATTAATAAAATTATTCAGGCCTTTAAGGAAGCTGCAGATTTCTGATTCAAGATGAGACTGTAAACAGGAAATGGTAATAGGGGGAAAAAGGCATTTGTACTGCTAAGAAATACATGGATCCAATTAAAGCATTCTGGACATTTTAACCATATCCTGGTAGGCATGGTAAAATGAGGTAGGATGTAACTATTTTTGCAGACACAAAATCAAATTTCAGAAGTGTTATCAAGTCTGCTTTTCTTATCAGGACATGAAAAGCTAAAATGTTGAAAGCATTCTTCTATTAATCAGCTACACAGCCACTTTGAAATGTCAGCTCAGTATTGGTAATTTTATCAATTGTCATCCCCTGTCTGAACTGCCTGTAGAGAAGAAGGTGACTGAGAAGTTTATGTTAAACAGCTGTTATGCCATCTGGCATCTTTGACTCCCATGACCCTTTCCAATCTGGCTTTCAGCCTAGGTGAGGTACAAAGACTACACTGCCTTAATTGGGCTATGATCTACTCCTGGCCAAATGCAGAGGTCAGCTTTCCAGGCTGGTTATTATAGATTTGTCGGGGACCTCTGCTCACATGCACCAGTGAGTTGTGCTGACTCATGTGCAGAGCCTGGCAGGGATGGCCAGGAACCTCTGCAGTGACCTCTCCTCTCCAGGAGGCCTCAGAGGGCAGTGCCCAACAATTGCTCCTCTGCCCAAAGCACTCTCACCACCAGGTTTTTCATCATTCCACTCTGTTGCCTGCCCTTGTTCAGTGTTTACATGAAGCTTCTCAGGGACAGAACAAGACCATTTGAGCCTGTCATTTCATCAAAGCACACACAACGTTTACCTCTGTTCATTGTGCTTTTTCAGCTGGTGCAGATGGTCAAGTTGACTCATCTGCTGGCGGTCAAGGGGTTTGCAGATAGGGGCAGGCAGACCGGTTTAAATTCTGCTTTCATTTATTTTTAAGAAAGATATCAATGAGTGGGAGAAAGAAAAAGGTGAGACTTGGCTTGGAATCTGTTAAGTCACAGCTGTAGGTTTAAAAGTTCAAAAGAATTATTTGGCTTAGTAATACAGAAAGGCCACTCACAAAAGAGTAGGAGAGCCACTAATTACTCTGTTGGAAATGAAGGGAAAGTAAAACAATGTCTTACTCCACAAGGAATACTTTAATCCTGAAAATATCAATTTAGCTATTTACCCTATTACCAGACCTTTTTCATAAAATTCTAAAACATGTGTACTATATTAGGGTCAAAGTAGTAGTATATGTTGGCTTTTTTTGTTAATATACACATTTCTTGAGTTTGCAAACCAGGAGTTTCATACTTGAAGCTGCTTATGAGGTAATAAACAAAGCAGTAGACACTGCTAGAAAAGCAAAACTACTAGTGATTACTTGCTAATAAAAGGGGTACGAATTATTTATGAGAAGCTTGGGCAATTATTCCATTATTTCAAGTTAGATTATCAATAGTCCACTGCAGAATCAAAAAACACACCTAGTTTTTTCACTGACCTCACTGCTGAAATAAAGCTATTACTGTTTTCAATCTATTAGACTTCCTTCACAGATCTTGGGAATAACTTTGCATCACCTCATAAAGCACAGGGGGGAGCAGCAATCTCTGAGCTGTATTATGTTTGTCAGCTCACGGCTTTTCAATGAAATTTGCCATTTCTTCTGGAGAACTCTTCTACACATAGCACCTTAGGAGCTCAGCAGTGCTTAAACCCAACAGCCTCAACATTTACCGAAATTTCTTTTTGAAATGTGCACCCAGAAGCAGAGCTTTACCCAGAAGCACAACTTTACATAAATACAATCTACAGAGCAAACTATTTTAAAAACAATACATAAGCACACTGCAGATCAGCAGATAGTATGCCCCAAAACAACCATAACCTTAAAAAGAATGCATTTAGAAGCAGCTTTTTAGACTGTACCCAAGACTAGACATTTGTCTGTTTGTTATTTTGCCCATACACTAACTGAAAACTTCTACCTGCTCAGACAAGTGACAGACAAGTATGCTTCCCTGTTCCTCTCTAATCAATTTTATATGGCAAAAACCTGAAAGATAAAGGATATGAGGCTCACAGTCTATAGGAGGAAAAAAAAAATTATAGCTCCTTGAAAAATACTGAGAAAGATGGCCAGATAAATACCATTTGGCCATTCCTGTGTCTTAGGAAATTAAGCACTAAGGTATCTGAGGAACATTAAGTCCTTGTGAAACATTTGAGCATTTTTTTCATACATTTGACTTCAAGTTGCTGGAGATATTCAGGTTTGGAAGCAGCACTGCAAGCACAAAGTGGAATTCAAGCACATACATAGTTTGACATAAACCTGCTGTATAAAACAAGATCATTATTCTGCATCAACCCAATATTTTCATGTTTGTTTGTAGCCATACTGAACAACAATATTTTAAATCAAATAATAGTTTGTTTTTCCTCCTGAAAGTAAAGAAAGATTATTATCAATATATAAAATATATTCTATTTTCCTGCAAAAAATTACCCATACACAAGTAGGTATCTACTACACATTAGGCAGAACAGGGAGCAGCATATCTGTTTCTTGCACACAATTCAAAGGTATTTCTAGACTTAAGGTTTCATTACAATTGCCAATAATTTAAAAGGCAAGCTATTAGGACAATATTTAAAAAAATGAGTCAAACAAAGTGTACATGAACATGGAAAACTAGGTAAGATTAATGTAAAAGATTTCCAGACATGGAAGAGCAGACATGAGAGGCACCAGCTTGCTCCTGTTACTGATTTTATGCATTAATCATGAAGACATGATAAAAGCCTTTTAGTGACCAAG
The DNA here is from genome assembly GCF_028018845.1 of Melospiza georgiana. Classification (NCBI taxonomy): domain Eukaryota; kingdom Metazoa; phylum Chordata; class Aves; order Passeriformes; family Passerellidae; genus Melospiza; species Melospiza georgiana. Next base: position 40,249,521 of record NC_080434.1, on the reverse strand, counting down.
GTACTGGCTTAGAGAATAAGTGATTTTAGAAGATAAAGATTTCCTTTTTCCTCCTGGTGTCACTGCTGGGCTGAGTTAAAGTTGACTGTCTCAAGACTCTGCTTCTGTAATTTAAATCCATTTCAAGACTTCTTTCTAAAACACATTCTAAATTTATTTTAAAAAATTACCCTTGCCTATCTTTTTTTTTTTTTTTAATATAAATACTATTGCTAAGTTCACAGTTTTGAAAGGTCTTATCTATTTTTTTTTATTTTTAAGGACAACAAGTACACCTTTCTTCTCCTCCCACCCCAAATTCCATATTTCCCACTTTATTTCTATTTATGTCTCATATTTATATGTATGTTTTTACATGAAAGAATAGCTTACTCATTTGCAAGCTCATTAATTTAGACAAGAGCTTATTGCTCCTTTAGAGAATTCCATTACCCTATGTGTGCACAGGAAGCTTCAGTTTTCTATAACATTTTTTTACTGAAGAAATCACTAAAATATTTTGTTTCTACATTGACGAAATAGTATAAAATATCCAATAGAAGTCATAAGGAGAAAATTTATCAGCTGTAATTTTGAAAGCAATTAACTGTTTAGATGCAACCTCAGTTCAACATGTTTGTAATGAAAAAAGACTTATACTCCCACCTAGATATCTGATAGCAGGCAATTTTAAACATTTACAGTTACCTTGAGCAACCAAATTATGGAACTTCAAAGCCTTCAGGAAGAAATCAAGGAAAGTTTCTAACTCACTGACTATAACATGAGAAAACCAGCAAATTATAGTGATAGCTTGGATAATATTAGTTTTAGTTAGAAATGTTCTGCATTAGTTAGACATGTACTGAGTAAATAAATTATTTAAGAATTCTAATTAAAGACTATTAAGAATTAAAAGACCTTTATTTTTCTTCTGAAAACTTGAAGTTTCAATCCAACTATTAATATTTAAGCTTTTATCATTCCTAGTAAAAGAGTTGACTACTGCAGTGTGAAAATCCAATTTTCCTCAGAATACATAGCCAAATGCTCCACTGCTGCAAACCTGAGATTCAAAAGTCTCATCTACAACAGAATCACACACCAAAATCACAAAATATCCATATTTCAAAGATTTTCAATGCGTAGCAACATGAAGTTGGCTCAATTACAGTATTTATCACAGAAAACATTATTTTTTCAAGGCACTGGCATTCTCTACCAAATGCAAAGGAAACTCGAGCCCTCTTTGAAGACAGACAAAGCCACGGAGTCTCCTGCTTGCACACAGAAGCAGATGTTGCTGCTGCAGGAGTGACAAAACTAAAATCAGAAACAGAGGAAAAGCCAGGTGAAAAGGCGGCCGTCAAATATGGTTCATGATTTAATCTATTAAATTGAACATTTTATATATATATGCGTATACTGATAGTATCTAATTCTTAATTAATCGTTCAGTTAAAAATAGTTGTTCTATTTTAACTAAGACTTTAGGGTTTGTAACTGCAGTTTTAACTTTCTGCCAGCAATCTGTCTCTGTCTAAGAAAAGTTTTCAGTAGGGGCTTCATCTTAGAAAGTCAGCCTTTGCTCAGACAGGACTCAGTGCTGGTTTAAATTATGTTTACCTTATCCAAGTTGCAGAAAAATGTGATTATGTGTAAAGGGGCAAAAAAAGAAAAAAATGGCCTGATGATATATTTTTGACAGCATGGATAAACAGAATAAGCAGTAAGGTAGCAGTTCTGAGTATGAAGTGATAGAATACATTTTAGTATTTTCTGTGAATGGGGTATTTTGTGTTTTTCTGTCTCAAAGTCTTTAATGCATAAACGACAACTCCAGTAATAAAGAAGCATCATAATTTATGTTGTTTGGGTTTTTTTTTTTCAATTCTGAGTAGTACAAAGAGGTTTAAACACTTCTAGTCAGTGAATTAATATGTCCAAGATTGTATGAATTTGAAACTTTAGCTAGTCAATCATTTTCCAGTTTTAGAAACAGTTATTGCCTGAATGACTTACACTTCTCAATATCACAGCCCATCATTTACATAAAAATCATATTGGTAACTATACCATAGGTTTTACATATATACATACATACATACAAACATATATATATATATATATATATATATATATATGGAAGTATATAAGAAGTGTCTTCCATATATATATATGTATATTATGCATATTCCATATGTGTGTGTGTGTGTGTATATATATATATATATATATATATATATATATATGGAAGATACTTCTAAGTGCACACTTTGAACATATTAGCATTTCAAGGGATTAAAGAACAGCAAAAGTTACAACTTTTAAGCCCAAACATCCCAGTAATATCATTTAAGGAAAGCGGTTTTAAAATGAAAATCTTCAGAAAATGTAGTGCCATATCACTCAAGAAATCAGTCAGAAATCAGGCCTGGTAGTACCCCAAAATGCCTGGTGACCAAGCATCACATCCTGAAGACAGCCAGGAATGGAGTGCTTTTCTTAATCCCATTTATAGGGCTGTGCTGGGTGTGACTGTGTCCATCTTTATGTGCAACTAAATTATCAGAAACACACAGAGCTGTTTCATTCTGCTGCTGAACACTGTCCAGGCCTATTACAAATCATGACACATTTTTGGCTTTCCTGGTTGTTAACCCACTTGGATAGATGACAGCTGTATCTGCAAATGCCCAGTGGATATTAATGCTTCCGCTGCTAAGTGCAAGGAATTGTTGAAGCTGATTTCTTGTCATTTTAAAGACTGAGCCATTCTTAGAAGAGAAGAGAGGAAGCAAAGCCCCTAAATGAAAGATATGCAAAGTGTAAAATAAAAAGTGTGGATCCTCCAAACTGCAACTCCTTTTCAGGAGGGAAACCTGACATCACAAGGTTGGAAAAAAAATAGAAAAGTGAGATGAAAAATCAGAGCTAATCTAGATATTTATCTAAATAGAGGTTGGGTTTTCATTGTTCTCTATTTGTACCTTTATGAAGTTTTTCAAGACCTTTTATTCTGCAATCTTATGAAAGAGGAAAAAACCAACCATACAAAAAAAAATTATTTTGGTTACTTTATGTTAAACAAGCCTGAATTAAAGTAAACATCTAACTGCACAGTCTGATCCTGAACTCAGTGGCTGAGGAGCCTTGAATTCAGAACTGCTTTGCACACACACCAGGACATTTACACATCGAACACATACATAGAACATTCTCCATGTGGTGCAGCGCAGTGTTTGGCTGTAAGGGACAGTCTGGGAAGGGAAACATGCTGCAGGGACCAGAAATGCCACTCCACAACACTGGGGAGTCCCCACTTCCTGATCCTGAGTGATTAGTGTGTTTGTAGACACATGGAAATCCCCATGAGGATTTGAACTTTGGAGTGATAAAGCACTGGTCTTCATAAAAAACATTTTTATATTCTTTGGAAGCTCCTTAAGAGCCTGTATGAATAACCTGGTAACTCAGGAGCTTAACAAAACAGGTGTTTGGTTTTCCTTTTCAAATAATCCAAAAAATCTAGAACTCCTGTAGATGAGTCTTCATACCACCTGATATTAACAAAACACTCAGTTTCTTGTGTGAGCAAAAATTATAGCAGCTAATGGATATGTCTGCCCTCCATAAAATAATAAAAAGACCTCCTAGAACACCAAAGTCAAAATGATCTATTATAATTAATCCCAGATTTTTTTAAATATGGAAACCTATATATCTTTATATATTTTGATGCCAAAATCCACTTGCCTGGGAACAAAGATATCCTAAGTAATCTCAATATTTCATTTTATGAGAGCTATCGTGTTATTCAAACATAAGCACAAAAACAACTTGCTCCCATAACGTGAGAAGAAGCACAGCTGGTCAGTACAGTAACACAGCTTGGAAAGACTTATTATTTTCTTTAATTTATACTGCCTTTCAAACATTAATTCAAAACTCAATTCCTCTTCAGAAAACTGGGTGTTTTACCTGATTCATCATAATATTACTACTGCTATTTATCTGCCTTAATATATTGTTCATGAACATGAGGCATTCCTACTTGCAAAAAGTAACCCATTCTTCGTCACAACTCAATATTATAGCAAGTAAGAGTTCATGTCAAATATTTAAACTGGCAATTTGGCTTAGGTTTTGATCCTCTAGTAAAGAATTATTTTAAAGCTATGAGCTTATGTAACCAAAAAATTAAGAAAAAAGAAAAGGTAAGAAGAAAAACCCATATGATGACTTTTTCTTGAAGATAGCTTTTTTTTCTATTCCTCAAACTAACTTACTTATATATAAAGGTTGGGATAGCTGTAGTGAAAATTAAAAAATTATAAATTTCTTTAAAGGATATGGATCCTTTTTTTCATTTATGTCAGGAGATGGTGAGTTCAAACAATTTTCAGAAATAAACCTGTAGTGTTCATCCACTAATATCTGTGATGACAGATTCAGTACAGCTCCACTGCAAGAAAATATTTCTTTCTCATACTTGGCAGAGGTGGCATGAGAATAGACTATACAAAGTATTGGAAAGGACACTGAGCTATTTTGCCTATATTGAAATAAACCTCTCTTGTCACCAGTAATATTTCGCTTTAAGTCATGTCCCAGTCCTCATACCAGTGAGACATTGAGTGGAGGGGCAGGAGGAAGAGCAAGTCCTTTGCCTTCCATGTTAGCCAAGAAATGAAAAAAAAAGAAATGAGTAAATTTCTTCTTTAGTGAGGAAATACCCAGGCAAGTCCTTGTGAGAGTGCAAAGTCACAGACACACTTCATGGTATACATTTTAATGTGTTATGGATAATGCACATATAAAGATTGCATTCCTTTGCACATTGTTGCCATTTCCTCCTGGGGCACTGGTAACAGTGAAAAAGTGTGAATACATTATTATAATAATATATATGTATTAACATATATAAATAATACTATTTATAGTGATAATTCATTTATAATAATATATTATAATATGTTATAAATATATTATATATAAACATATAATATTTATTTCAATTTATAGATAAATTATAAAATTAATTTTAAAATATTTAAATATATATTATCTATATTATTTATATAAATATAATAATTATAATATATTTAAAATAATAAAATAATATTTGTGTCTGCACTGAGTTCAGCAAAGGCAGAAGCTGGAGAATATAGAATTTCAGCTCGTGGGTCTCATAAGGGAGGCAGTTTATGTGAGCAATAAATAGAATCACAGAATCATTAAGGTTGAAGAAGGCGTCCAGGATTATGGAGTCCAACCATTAGCCCAGCACTGCCATGTTCACCACTAAACTATGCCCTGGCTGAGCATAAAACAAGCTGTTTATGTGAAATCCTACAATTCAGCAAAACTTGGGAGTCACAAGTGGAAATTATTTTGGCAGAAAAAGAAAAGACAAACTGGAGGTGCAAATAGTAGAAAAAAAATATTAATAAATAATATTATTCCAATGGAAAAATTATAAAAGTTACCCAAGATACAGAAGACTTAAGGAGAAAAAAAATATAAAATTAGCAAGCTATTTATCACTATTTTCCAGTGCTTACGTAAATTAATCTATAAAACCCAAGTGAAAATAATTTTTCCATGCACAACTTGCCAAAACAAATTAAAATTTCATTATTGCTTTGGGGTTTTGCCAAAGAAATATTAACTAAACAGCTTTTTGTTTGTGGCATGAGCGTGGGATATTTAGGTCAACAAGCTATAGAACGACAGGGGCAAAACCCAGTATTTTTTCTCATTTGCAATGTACATATCCATGAAAATGGATGCGGACAAAGTGCTATTTTTGAGGAAGGGAAGGACTTTTTCCCCATGTTTTACCTACTCAGTGCACAAGTACCTTCTTCCTGCACGTCTCTTCTATGATACCTCTCCATCTTAACTGCACTGATCACTCTTCCCTGCTCCACTTCACTGTTTGAGTACCCCCTTAAGTCCTCTTTAAAATACCACAAGTGTCTTTTTCTTTCTCATGTCTTTCCCTTCTGCTTTCATCATTACTTTTCATCTTTGCAGTATTTTAAGGGATTCTATCCCATCATATAACGGGATGTGCGAATTTTTGTCCTTGACCCTTTTGCCCCTTCTGTTCTTCACGTGGCTGAGACTGAGACAAGCCCCACAGAAAGGGGCGGGGGGGGGGGACAGGAAAAATACTCTCTTTTTGTTTTGAATACACTGCTTTAGCCTTCCTGATTGGAACAACTAATAAAACATGTTTGTTTTAAGCCCACACAAATGGAATCCGATTTTGTTTCAAATAACTGAATCATCTGCTTCTCAAGCACAATCAATCTCCTACAGGAAAACCAGGTATTTATCTGCTACACTTCTTTGTACACTTTATTTATCAATCACACATCTTCATACAGTTTCAGGTCTCAGCTTTGACTTAGATTTTTAGCTGTAAACTTGCAAAATTTTTTCATCTATCAACTTCCATCCAGTAAACTGAAATTATGCAACTTCTCTGGATTTTCTGCCACCAGTTTTAAAACAGAGATGCAGGATCGATGCTTATTATAGTTTTAAAGCCAGTTTCCCAAAACTTTTCTGGAATTGCATTCTCTGCTTATTTTCCTTAGGATCCTGTGATTTATTGGTCAATTTTAACGCAGTTTGAGAGAAGGATAGAGATATCAAAAAATCCAAGTTACTACACGCTTGCTGAAAACTCAGTAGGAGCCTGAAAAACTGATACAGGGAAAATACCCACATAGTAAATGCTTCCAGAAAGGAAAGGCAAAGTGTGACTTCAACAGTCAGCTGTTTTCTGCATTCCCAATGACAACATACATCCTTGGTAACCAGGAAAAGGATGCACCCTTAGTTAAGGGCCGCAAGGACAAGCCTTGGTAAAGGCTGAGAAATGATAGTTGGGCAGCTGGACTTCAAATGGAATAAAGAAAGTGGAGCTACTGCAGTACAGGGATGAAGAAAAATAGGTTTTCCTTTCTACATTTCCTGTTCTCTACCACCTGATGCAATGTCTCACCTTAATTTAGATACCAGGCCTAACACCAGTGAGAGGCAACTTCTTTGACAGAGAAGATTTCTCTACTGTCCTGCATTATAGATAAAGAAGCACGAAGGAAAACATTTATTTCTTTTTTGCCAAAAGCACTACAGGAAACCCATGTATTCTTATAATAGAAGGAAATTCCCCATTTGTGGATGAAAAGTGTATTCTGTGTTGGCAAGGTCTCCAATATAAACATTATTTTCACTCACAGAATTTATTTAAAAGTTTTCCTTGTTATCAACGTTAGTCTAACTTTTTCTGAATTTTAAACTTCTTTCTATGTGTGCCAGATGACTCCCATTCATGTAGAGTACTATGGACCCATGACAATTTTCAAATACTAAGAATTCAGAAATTATTTTTTTTCAGGTAACTCCTCAGCCCACTAGGATTTTCATCACATTATCTTGATGATCTAGATGTCTAATTTATTTAAATATTCTAGACCTATTACTTTCATTGCCTTAACAGACACTGCTCTGTGATCACCAATAATTTCAAAAATTAGAAAGGAAAAACATAAAACATTTCATCCTCATATTTTTCACACACTATTTCCTTATTCACTTGGGTAGGTGCTGGAACCATTGATTCCTTTGGTTTTCCCTGTCTTTAAATGTGGTTTCAAAACATTTCTATAAATCTTAAAACTCCTTATCCAAAAACTTTAATGTTATTTTTTTATATCTATTCCCAAAAATATCTACTTCCATGTTCTTCTCCAATTACATTTTGATTTTCAGGTCACCAAAAGGCCCTGGTAAATTATACATGTTGGGTATATTTCTGTTCTTAGCTTGCTTTTAGGGTGGTCTCTGTCCAAAACTGCCTTATGACCCTGTGCTCTTTTGTTCCAAGTTTTCCTCACAGAATTCTTCCTACACCAAGTAACAGATCCTAACTTCAACTAATAATACTAACTTCATAGATTGTTTGTTCAATCCAAATTTTTATTGTTCTGAAGCTTTTATTTATCTAGATATGCTATCTTGGCTCTCGCAACCACTTCCACCCTAACTACTAAAATTTTTAATGGTAGCTAGCTCCTCAAGAAGTAAGTCTTAAAATTACTTCATCCTCAGTGTTATTCCCAAAAGCAGAACTGCTCACATTCTGTATGGGCATGTTACTTAACTCTCTGGTACTGAAGTCCTTTTTTGTGTATTCAGAGATATTGCAACAAAGTTTACCCATGGACAAGTTACCATTGAACATATTGCAAAATTCTACATCAATACCTGCTGAGTGGCAAAGTCCCTTTTCTGAAAACCACAACTGTTCAAATCAAAATCCAAGATGTGACATTAAAGTAAAAGCCAAAAGTGCTTCAAGTAATAAAGATTATTAATTCTCACAACATAAGGTGAGAAGTGAAAACAGAAATTGCAGCACTGACATGGGACAGCATCTGCCCTTTCCTTAGTACAGTCTGTCCCTAGGCAATCCCTTAGCAATGTGGAACTGTAACAGGGTCTGGGTGAACAAAACAAAAAAAAAGGTGATAATTAAGTAATTAAGCACCATCTTGCTCTTCAGCCTGTGATGTGCTTGATGTATTCAGTGAGACTAACACATTGCCTCCCGTGACATCCAGGATGTCACTACAATTCCAGTCTTGCTGACAGCAGAGCACTCAGGTAGCTCCATGTGCACAAAGTGAAACAATATTAATTGTAAAGCATGGCTGGAACATAACTGCAGAGCCAACTATCTGTAGCCGATGCAAACCAAGAAACTGTGAAAAATATTATTTCATTATTTCTTTGTAGTTTCCTTCAGCAGTTCAAATAAAGGCCCTAATTTTCAAATTTTTCCCCAATAACCACTAAAAAAACTATAAACACTGTTTTCTTCATGAGCAAGACATTGACACTTAAATTATGAATTTAGACTTTACTACTTTGATGACCTCATTCTCAAGTTTTCTTCATGCAATTCACTCTAGGGAGAAGGTTCTCGGGCTGACTGTGTAATTTACAGCCAGGCAAAGTGTAAATGATAAACCTCTAGCACTGTTTCACACAAGGAGATAATTACAATCTAACACTGGTTTGCATCCACTGTGAATAGGTGTAAATAACTGAAGAAGATATGAGCTTATGGCAAATATAGTAAACAGCTTTTTTTTTCCATGAGTCTTTAGTTCAATGTATTAAACAAGTTGTATGTCATCATGTCAAAATATAATATTTAAGATAAATGTATACTGTAAAAATTCTAAAGAAAATTTTCGTTATTCATATTATAATAATCTGTATATTTACTGATAGGGATTTTATTTGTTTCATTAATTATGCTCTAAGAAGAATGATGACAGTAACATCTCTCAGTGTTGTCACTTCTTTCAATTTTTTCGCCTGCTGACTCGTTCATTCTACATCACAAAAAGAAATTGTAATGGTTGAAGTTGGAAGAGATCTTAAAGCTCATCAAGTTCCAGCCCTGTGCAATGGGCAGGGACCTCTTAAGACTCTCCTGTTTGATCAAGCTGCAGGAAGTCGTAAACAGTTTATTGTTAAGCCTTTTTTAGCATTCTTCACCCTGCCATGGATTCCCCCTTTATTGAAAGAGTTCTGAAGATGTGGCCCATTGTCCTTATGGCAGTGAAGTGTTCCCAGGGAGGGCTGTGCCTCCTGCCTTGTGCTGCGGCTCCTTCTCCTTCACACTTCCATGCACAGCTCAGTAAACCCACCTCACACCAGCTGTGCAATTAATGAATTAAATGGGCACGAGTGCAGGACCACTGGAGAGCAGTACCCTCCTAACACAGACAAGGTCTTTCAGAAGGACTCCCTGTAAAGCAGGGGGCCATGCAGAACTAGGCCTAATCAGATGGGTTTGCCCACTGAAGCATTTTATTTGCCTTCTGACCATGTGTTGTGGTTTAACCCCAGGCAGCAGCCAAGCCCCAGGCAGCTGCTCGCTCACTCCTTCACCAGCAGGACCTGGGAGAGAACCAAAAGGGTAAAAGTGAGAAACCCTCTGGGCTGAGATAAAGACAGTTAACAGGTAAAGGAAAAGTAGCACACACAAGCAAAGGAAAACAAGGAATTCTTTCACTGCTTCCCCTGGGCAGGCAAACGTTCAGACATCTCCAGGAGAGCAGGGCCCCATCCCATACAACAGTTACTTGGGAAGACAAATTTCCCCCCACTCCTTCCTCCTTCTTTCTCACATTTTATATAATAAGCATGTGAGATGGTATTCACAGGGGTTTTTGGATGAGGGAAGAGACAAGGATCTGACTCCATGTTTCAGAAGGCTTGATTTATTATTTTATTATATATATTACATTAAAACTATATTAAAAGAATAGAAGAAAGGATTTCATCAGAAAGTTAGCTAAGAATAGAATAGCAAAGAATGATAACAAAGGTTTGTGGCTCAGCTCTCTGTCCGAGCCAGCTGGGCTGTGATTGGCCATTAATTACAAACATCCAACATGGGCCAATCACAGATGCACCTGTTGCATTCCACAGCAGCAGATAATCAATGTTTGCATTTTGTTCCCGAGGCCTTTCAGCTCTCAGGACGAAAAATCCTAAGGAAAGGATTTTCCATGAAAGATGTCTGCGACAAGCATGATACCATAATGTTGAGTTTTTCATGGGTCTTGGGTCTTCAAAGAGACAAGAGCAGTTGGTTGCAGTAAAGTTGTTTATTGCATGAATAGATCAGTCTCAAAGGCAAGGAGTTCAGAGTATTAAAGTCCACGCTGTAAGTTTTCTGGCCTAAAGTCCTGAGCAGAAGCAGAAGCAGCTCCCTCCTTTCTTCTCCTTTCTTTTTTTGTTTTTTTTCCTTCACCTTCCTTGTACCAAATTACAGGGGCATTTTATTCATAAATCATCCAATGAAATAAAAACTTTATGCGAAAACATTCTTTCTACACCAATCTAAGCTTAATTCCCAATGTCTGAAAGTAGTGTCAGTTCTTACACAAACCTACTCGAGTAATTTTATCTATTTGTGCAAACGATTTTATCTATTTTCTTACTCAAATTTTACGTATATAATTTTATCTATTTATGTGAATAGTTTTATCTATTCTATCTAGAAATGCAAGCAGTGTTCTGCTATGTTTTTCTTATGTGTGGAGCTAGTACTACTGAACTTTAAACCAGGCTTTAGGGCCTTTACTAGCTAACACAGTCTCTTAAGGCACTTAAGATATATTTCTACTTACTTGAAACTAAGACTTACACTTCTATTCATATCTGTGTGGCTTATATATTTCAGCTTCTCTAGAGGTTCTAATTCAATTCCTACATTTCTTTCTCTCTCTGAGGGTTCCAGAGAGGCTTCTAACTCATACATTCCAACATCATAAAGTATGGAATACCCCTTTGGTCAGTTGGGGTCCCTTTATTGCTGTCAGAAAACATGGGACAGAATAAGTGTTTTGAGATGTTTAGTTTGAAATTATTGCCCATAAGAGAATATTATTTCTTTGCCAAAAATGCCGCAGGAATGAAGGAGACTTTGAAAGTCAATGAAGTGTTTGATGATGACAATGAACTGCTGAAGAGATAGCAGGAGGAAATTCTGGATTTGTAAAAGCAGCTGGAGGAAGCATGTAATAATAACTCAACTAATGTGCTAGTCAACATCTGGAAAAAAAAAAGTTGATAATTAGAGTAGCTCAAGCAAGTGCCTTCCACAAAGGCAAACCAAGCTGAACTCTCTTTGAGAGTCCCACCAGCAGATAAGCTGGGGTATTTATTTCTGAGTTAACTGGACAACAACTGAGGAAAAAAGAAGTACGAAGCAAATTCACCAGTGTGATTTTGCCTTGGGCGGGGGGAAGCTGATCCTGACAAAATCAGATAATAATGTAGTTTAGAAGTTACATTTATATGCAACTTCTGGTTTGGCCGTCTGCTCAGATCACAGTCATGGAGATATCAATCACAGGCCCACACTTTATCCAGGCTCTGAGGGAAATTCTGGCACCATCTGACCATCTCTGAGGGAGCAGGTAGATGCACTATTCACCTTCACCTCACTTTGCATTGGGCAAGACAGTGGTGCCAGTTTTATCTTTCACACTTAGGTAATATTTGCCAAATCATCTGTCTCAGTTTGAAAAGTCAGGTGTGTGCTAAGGAAGGCAGGAGCCTCCATTGAAATGGAAAATGTAAATCCCCTCCCCTCCAAATTATTATCAATTTGAAATTAAAGGCCTCTCAGGCAAGGATATGGGAACAGCTCTTTACTAGGAAAATTAAAAATACAAATACAATAGTACAAAAAAGTAAACAAACCACTGACAGAGTCAGAATATGACCCAACAGGGTGTTGGCAGCAGTCCCAATAAATGGTGGCTGCAGCCCTCCTGCAGGGACAGGGGTGGTTCTGTTGGAGCAGGGATCCTGTAGAAGGGTGGAGTTTTCCTCTGAAGATCCACTGGTGGTGTAGATGGGCCTGGTCTTCCTCTAGGAATCCAGTGGGAAAAGGCTGACTGGTGTTCCAAATCTCAGATTATATCCAGGTAGGAATGTTTCGCTCCTCCCCCTGGGTGGAGCATCTCACAATGGATGATGGAATTTTATCAGCCATGCAGTGACACTCAATGGCCCATGAACAGAAGATATTTGCTGGAGGTAGGATTGGTTGTGGAAGAGATAAAGCAAACTCCCCCACCTGGTTTTAACAGGTGGCCCAATTAACAGAAAGTAACTGCCCCACCTCTATCAGATGGCAATAGAACCTACACCCCCAGCCACATCTTGCTGCCTAAGACATAATCTCAATTTGTATCCATGACCTTTAATTGGCAATGGACACATCTACACATGATTTATAGTATGACTGGTCCTAGAATCTTTTTATATTTCTTGAGGAATTAAAACTGTTTTTTAAGACTGATATCTGCAAATACAGTTACTGAAAAGCCTTAGAGACAGCAGCTTTTTCTGCACACATTTTTCATATTAATCCGTTGATTAAAACAGCTGGGGCAAGCAGGGGAAAGTATAAGCACAATCATGGGCAATTTAACATATTGTTTTACTCAGTATAAACACATGAAGGCTTTGGGTTTTTTTGAGGCATTTACTCAGATGTAATTATTCTAATCTTGTATTGAGAAAGCATGTGTAGGAAGTGTTTTTTCAATCAAATGATCAAGAAAGATAATCCAGAGTGCTCTACATCCAATGTTGCCATTAATTCTCTTAATCTTTAGCTTTATTTATGTTAAAAGCACTTCGTAATTCTTTGAACTGTACCTCATCCTGCTGTAGGTATTATTTTGTGTATCACTGCTGGAACATAATAAAGCAATGGTTCAGTTCTGTGTAATACTGAAAATTATATTAACACAGTTAATGGTTCCTTTTCATTTAAATAAGCTGTATTGACCGAGAGGCTGCTTTTCAGCAGGTAGTACACCTACAAAAGTCTGTTGTGATGACTAAATTGTGAAATAAAGAATGATGCAACATGACAGACCAGCATTTGGAACAATCTTTTAAAAACATATGCAGTAAAAGTCAAAACATGCCTAGAGCAAAATTTTGCCACAATGTTTATTAATTAGAAAAAACAAGGTCTTATATGTGATTTGGGTATATATGCCATGTGTCTTTCAATATGTCACAGCAGACAGAACATTTTATAACCGATGTACATGCCCCTGTGTACACTACTGGAGAATGATAAATGTGTTTAATCAAACTGATCAGCTTTTATGACACTATTAACATTATAAGATGTGTGTGTAAATGGATACATATGTAGATATTTTCCTTTGAGGGTGTCAATTTATGTTTTCAGATGCTGCATATGCAGCTGAATGTTAAACTCCTTTTCAAACATTAAATTTCATTTGGAACAAGTACACTACTCTGTTTTAAATTGTTGACCTTAAATAGCTGATCATTAAAGTGTCAGCCATTTGTCTGAAAATACTAAAATGGATTCTGGATGGCTTCCAGAATCTCAAAGAATTATGTGACAATGTAAAATGGATTATGTATTTTTTTCAATGATGAGTCCAGCCTGTCAATTTCATTATTTCTCTTCTTGCTGTGTACCCAGGACATACATTATGCTTTGGAAACCTAAAGGTCAGCTTTAGGTGGTGCCAATTACACAGAAAACTCACAGTGCTGTATCGGCCCATTTGTTCTGCTATTTCTGCTGGCAATGTTGAAAATGAGTAACACTTAGTGCTCTGTCCAGTATTGAGTTTCTGATTCACTCTGACAGGATACCATTAGCAGTTATCCAGGCTTTGGCTGGATACTAAATTTTGTTATATTATCTTTTAAGGTAATACTGAATAATACTGAACAATTTTGTTGGAGTATTACATGCAGCTCAATTTCCTCTGATGTGAATGCAAGTCAACAATGTGCAAGAAGCCTCAACAAGACATAAAGCTCTTGTTCTGCTTTATTCTGTAAGAATATTTAAACAGGAAAAATCCATTAAAATAACAATTAACAGCTGCCTGTATTATTAACTTATACAACTAACAATATAATTAACAGAATCTACACTAATAGAGACATCTATATATTCTTTTGTTGATCAGGGGAAATATTCTTTTGTTGATGATATCCAGCTGAAAATGTGCAACAAGCAGAAAAAAGAAAAATTTGATCATGTAATCAACAAAGCAAAAACATCCTACCAGACACAGTGCTGTTGTCTCATATGCACTGCAAATCAAATGATCCAAAATATTGTCTTACATCATAAAGCAACTATGTCACAAATTAAAATTGCGAAGCAAGAACTTTAACCTCTACTCTGTCAGAAGACTTTGCAGTTACAGAAGAAAAAGGGTAGGAGACACTAAGGAGACACTAAGGAGAAAGGAAAAAAAAAAAAAGGAATGGTCTTTTTTACTCTTTGCATCCTCCTATGGTTAGTTTGTAACAATATAAGGAGACTGTAAATACCTACGTACATATTTAAATAAAACAACTTTCAAAAGGCCCAATATGCCTCTAAGTACTGAAATATCTTTTAAAGAACTTAATTTTTTTATAGTTTAGAAGTAAGATGCAGTATCAAAAAAAAAAAAAAAAAAACAATAAGGAAAGTGTGTCAGGCACTGGGGTATACAGTATAAAAAAAGGCTTTGATAATATTGTCAAGTCTAATCCCTTAACACCTAAAATAATTTTCTTGACAGCTTGATGATTTCAGGGAAAAAAAAACCAACAAAACTCGAAATCACCTGAAATTGCTTTTACTTACCAGTCATACAAAAATATCCCATTTTTATAGAAATTAACATAAATATAAGCTCCATTACCTTTATGGAGTACTCCTGACTTCCAGATCTTGTAAAAGATAATTTTTTGAGGAGTACCTGTCGATATGAACAACAAATAATAACATCATGCCTATCTGCAGTCTGAATGCATTACCTCAAAACAATTGCTTTCCTTTAAGGAAAGTGAACAAACAATTCTTCCTCAGAAATGGGTTTAACAAAAGAGCTGGTACATGCCACAAAACTTTTTAGTCTCATGAAAGGAAATTATTTCTTTCCATTGCAAACTACCTCTTTGCAACCCATTAAACTGGGGAATGTATACTAATTTATATGCATGCATAAATGTTTAATGCTCCCAAATATACAGAGACTGTTGATCACCTGTTGGCACCAATAGTAATGCACTATCAGGTTACCAGCTATTAAAGTTTGCAAGGATCAAAACCTCTCCACTACCACCTCACTATTTTCCAGCTCTTTACCTCTAGTAAATCTGAAAAGGTATGTTTACAGCAAACTACTCCTTTAATCTGCCTCATTTTACCCCAATAGCTAAACACCACATAATTTTGACATCCAAATAAGAGTAACTCAAGCAGAGTTAACAACAGTCAAATGTACCTGAAGCTTGATAAAAAAATCCATTTTCATCAGGATGTTTACTTCACTACAGGTTAACAGGACTAATTTGCGAAAAACAGTTGGCAAGAAATTCTGGAAACAAGAGTTAACTTTACAGACCTGTGATTAGGGGAGATGTGTGAACAAGGTGCAGAAAAGCCAGCTAGAGGCCCAGAAACTTGCAGTCATGCTGATGACATTAAAGCAATTTGCAAGAATAAGCAAGAAGTGCTTATTTATGCTGACACTTGGCAAAAACACCCTTGATAAGTGATGCACAGCAAGAAATCACATATTTCATCAGCATTGTGCATGTGTGTACACCTGTGCTGCCCCACACACGTGGAGAGCTCCTCAGTACATCAGGTTTTTTTCCCATGAATTACAGCTCAGCTTGTAAGAAGCGCTAATAACCCAGAAGGAAGTGTGTGCAACCACCACACAAGCTTTTATGTTTTTAAGTAATGGCTGCATTACACAAAGCCACAGCAAAACATTATTTCACTGATAGCAGTTTCTCCACATTCTCCCAGTCAAGTGCAGACCCATTCTGGACCTGCTGCATATTATTATGAAATTGTAAAGGTGAGATGTGGCTTACACAAAGCTGACAGGAAAACAATGTGCAAAACTGAGCCAGGCCATTAATGATTTTCACCAGGTTTGCGCTGCTGGAAGCAAGTTAGTGAGATACTATCCAAAAAGTAGGGAAAGGAATCTCTGTCATCCTTTAACACAATAGATTCAGGGGTATTTGGGGAAGCAAATGGAGTCAAAACACAATTTGGGAGGGTAAGAAAAAACCCCAACAATGTCATTTGTTTAAATGTTCATTAAAATCATGGCTTTAGGTAGAGGAGACAGTACTGCTGACTCTGGCTCTGCAAAGACAAAGCCAAGGAGCATCAAGAAAAAGCTGTTGGAAGTGATCCAGGATTCCTGGATGAGGCACCAGTGGCAAAGCAAAAACCTAAGGCCCCCACACAGGTCACATCATCTAGATATGCAGATGTCCAGGATCCAGCAAGACCTGGAGGAAAGCCTTTACCTCTTTTTGGCAAAGGGAGGCTTGTCTAGGTTTTTAATTCAGCAGAATAATTTTTTTTTCCCCTGAATCCTCATGGAAGCATAATAAAACTGTGCTTGTCTCGAACCATCTTTTTTGGCTAGGAAAAAAGCAATGCAAATGTTTTCCTTAATTGAGAAAAATACATTTTATTACATAGCATGAAGATTTCTGCCTCAAGACTATTTTGAGAAGTGGCTTAATTTCTAACTTGCTATAAAATCAAGATAATTTTTGTGTATGAAAATATGAAATTACTGTAAGCACCAGTGACATCTGTACCTCCCTCATCCCAACCCCCCATCCTGGAAAAAGTATTTCCTCAACATTTCTGTAATCAAGTGTACACATGTGGTACTGATCTTTCTTAAATTTTTTTTCTTCTTAACTATATATTTGCTACTTCAAAAACTTTTAAGTTGCAAAAAAGAAGGAGGGGGGTGATTTGGATTGTGTTAGACCTTTATTATAGGACCTCCAAGGCAGTCTACATCAGAGGAAGATTACTTTAGCTACACTAATCAGATTGGAAATAGACATGGATTTCTCCAGAAATATTAATTTGACATGTTAAGCCTTGTCCAGAAAACAGGTATGAGAGACTTCATGCATTTCATCATTTTTGCTGATCTTTTAATCCATCTTCATGCCAACAGACCCATTAGAGAAAATGGGATCACAGTGCTTAGGTGAGTAGAAAAAAATATTAAAAAATGGTTTACTTGCTTGTATTGAGGATTACTCACTCAAGAAATGAGTTCCATGATTATAATCATAGCTAGTAACATTCCTCATGTGCTTGAGAATTTCTATGATCCAGCCTTGGA
The DNA here is from genome assembly GCF_028018845.1 of Melospiza georgiana. Taxonomy (NCBI): domain Eukaryota; kingdom Metazoa; phylum Chordata; class Aves; order Passeriformes; family Passerellidae; genus Melospiza; species Melospiza georgiana. The sequence goes on along the minus strand of NC_080434.1, from coordinate 40,231,753 downwards.
CAACTGGATGAGCTAGGGATTTCCATAATCTTGTCATAAAAATCTATGCATAAAAGATTAGGAGATGGTTTAGCCAGTACCCCCTCCCAGCACCCTGCTAACAAATAAAATCATAATACCTTAAGACAGCTTTACCTCTTTCTCTTGTCAGATTGGCATTAAGATGGCTATCTTCATAATGCTGTGGAATAACTGTGGAATTAAAGATTAACTTTTTCTTTTCCTCTACAAAGTCCTACCTTTCCAATTCACCGGGAGGATGGCGCTAGGAGCTACAACTTTGCCTTTTAAATATGATATCAGCAGTAAGAAAAACAATTCCTACATATTAAATACATTCCCAGAAGTTAATTTCTTTGTTTAGCAAAAGTTTCTAGAAAAATGTTAAATCAAATATTTTTTGTCGCCTCCACTCCTTCCCCAAAAAAATATAGCTAGAAACATGTTGCCACCATAAAAAGGAGATCTCTCTGGGCAAGCTCCTTTTTAATGTTTATATGTAACTTTTTCCTTGTAACTAACAAAATGGTACCAATGTCAAGTAGTTGTAGCTGCTGATTGACACAGTTGCTTTTTTTCTTCTCTTCATGAGAAGTTTTGCGTTAGTTTTGCATTTTGACATTATAAACTAGTGCCCAAAAGCTTCTTCCTTTAGTCACTATCAAACGAAGGGCCAAATGGATCAAGAAATACATAATAAATATTAAATCTTGAGCAGTCATCTTCAAAATTATTTGCAATATGTTTAAGTCTAAAAGGGGTCTAAAAATCCATCTATCTATAGTACTTTGTGTAGTTCTTAAAGGTTGGTTATAATCTTTGGTTACAAACCAATCTAAAGGTTGGTTCTTTTCTGTTGAGTTCTCTCAGTTTTCTAGTCACTTGTTTTTAGAGGCAAAGAAGTGCAAATACTAAAATGTGTTAGGGGTATGACTGAGAACTAGAGATCTCTCACATCCTACATGAACTGTTCAAATTCCCAGCTATTTTGCTAGATCAGGGTAAATCTGTCTCTCCTGCTAACAGTTATAATATGTCACAAAATGCAGAAGAGATTTAAGTCAAAGACTGAACACACCACACTACCTTGATGCAAAAGCATGGTGAAACAGGATATAAAAGCAGGGAGGAAGTCATTGCTGGTGAGAAGAATTTCTAAGAACCCCTACAGATCCAGAAGAATAATAAAGAAAAAAAAAAGATCTAGTTTTTGATATGGTAGAGAATCAACTGCTCAAGCATAAACTACAGAGAACCACCGAAATTTGCTCTTTAAGATATCATGAACATAAAAACAGGATGGGTGTGTGGGCAAGGAAGTAAAAAAAAAAAAAAAAAAAAAAAAAAAAAAAAAAAAAAAGTAGAACTTTGTTGGCTTTATAAGCTTCAGTGACTTTTGATGACATCTCAAATCTGGATTCCCTAGAGTGAAGATAACTCTTGGAATGCTTAGAGATTATAATGTAAATTGTGGACTTAGTATTTTAGTTTTTTTCTATATGTCTCCATAACCTACAGAGCCTCTATTTGAAACTCAGTTATTTTCATAGCTTACTTACAAAGATCTCAAAGAACAAAAGCAGTGTGAACTAGCTTTTCTGTGCACTGGCCTGAAGAAAGGTAAGAAAAATTAAAATAAAGCCTGAAGAGATGAGACAGTCCTGAAGGGCCCCTTAAGCTGATCTCATAACAGAATATAAAATTATTGTTAACTTCTATTCTTTGGCACAAAATAAAAAATGCATGCATGAAAAAAGATGGCTAAACGCTAAAGTATTTGGTATGTACAGATGTATCTTTTTCCCAATGAAGGACTATTTTTCTACTTTATAAATGTGTTTCTTACTTTGGAAGCTCTCAGAGATAACCTGTAAATGAGTTAAAGCTAAAGAGGTAAAGATAACTTGTAAATGAGTTAAATGAGTTTAGAGTTAAACTTGTAAATGAGTTGATGCTTTCTTTCAATCACCTGCTCCACATAAATAACAGCTCCCCTGACATCACAGAAGTCAGCACAACACCGAATTCGTAAGAATTTTATGGGGTTGTTTTAAATATAAGTAAGACTTAAGCTCTGCCATGATAGTCAACATCCTCAGTAGATCTCATTTTGCTTAAAATGAGGGGAGCTGGAAGTTTAACAGAACTAGACTGAGAAGTGGTCTTGCTCCGTATGAGGCCAGCAGGGCCAGCTTTGAAAGGGAGATGTTGAGTTTCTCATCCTTGCTAACCCGTTCACTCCTTACCTTTCCAGGGATTTGTGCCTCCAGCCCAGACACAGCCTGATCTTGGCTGGGAATGCACAGCTGCTCCTGTCTGAGGACATGCTGCGTGTCTTTCCACCAGAGCTGGGAATGAGGAAGAAAAAAACAGATCAATAAAGCCAGCCATAGGTTAATGGCGCAAACATTTGAGCGCTCAGACGCCATTTTGAGTATTTTCTATTCCTGTAAGAGATGCAACTTGTGTGTGTTGTCTCGCTTGACAGTTATGGGAATTTATTAATCGCCAGCCAAGTAACCCATTTCATTTTCCTGTCTTTGGTTACCATGTCCACAGCCAGACAAGAGACAGCAGTTTCTCTGGCCGGGTTTGCTGGCGATCAATCTCTGCTGTTTTTGTAGCCTCCTCAGTTGTAGTGCTCAGCAGGGAGCGTGTGTTCCTACATGCTTTCTGAAATATTAATACACAAAATTGTACTGAGGTTTCTGATAGCAGCAGATTGGTTTCTCTGAGGTTTTCTGATTAGAGGTGCATTGGTGATTCCGAGAAGCCGGTGGCGCCGAAATGGGTTAAACCTAATAAGGTTTTGAAAGCTGATAGCATAATTTAAGAGGGCTCAGAGTTGCAGAGCTACAGACCAAGCTGACCCCAGCAAATTACAGTGTTTGTTAATGTTCTGCTACAGACATCTTCTAGTCAACCAAAAGCAGATATATTAAGTGAAAAATTGACTTGTGGTTCACAAAGATAGGCTACCCTTTCTTCCTTTTTTGTGCCAGTTGGTCGACTAAAATGTAAAGGGAAGAGCATCATGGCTTCCTTTTTTAACCAGGGCTCTTGGGAATGCAGTCTTCAAAAACATTAACTTCAGCTTCCAAATAAAGAAACATAATTGCCTTAAAATCTTTATCATCATAATCTTATATGATATGTGCCCCTTGGGAAATCTAAAAACAATTTAAGGAATGGAAGACATGAGAAAAAATCCTTTTACTTTGAGCATGATGATTATAATCATATAAGCTTTAGAATCAGCACAACTGGAATATAGAGTGATTAAAAAAAGCACTAAAATTTATTTTGTGCTTTCAGAATCAGTGTTAATTAAATGAAGTGTTGGCCACCTCACAATGTTTTAAACTGAATCTTCTTACTAAATGTTTAATGACAATAAGTTGGCTTAGGAATATTTATTGCAGTCTTTCGAGGAGGGTTTTATTGAAATTCTGTTTCCAACCAGGGCAAGTTGACAGCTTTAAGAAGCCAGTAACTGAACAGGGAAAAGGGATTTTCATCGTTACTAAGTCTAAATTAATGCAAACAATGAACAGAGGTAAGAGTCTCATGACTCCTCTTATAATCTTGTTATGTTCTGAAGGAGGTGTCTGAATTCCCCTGCCTCCCGTATTCAGTAATGAAAATACTCTCCCAGGCATAGACCAAGAGGAACGGCAGTCAGCAGATGAAAAGACCTGGCAAATTAGGAATAGAGGTGCAAGATGTCAATGGTGCATGCCTCTGGTTATGTGCTAGCTGACATTCTTGAGACAGAAATTATAAGGCCTCCGCTCAGGCTGCTGCATCAGCCGCACCATTTATTCACTAGGACTGTTTGCTGGAGTTCAATTTATAACTTTTATTACAAAACAATAGTCTGGGTTCAGTCAAGGCCAAACACTCCATTTGGGCAGCTTTTTCAAGCCCGGAACCTTGCAGTCCTGACAGAACTCTCTGAGGTAGCTAATCCCTCACAGCAGAGGCGATGTTATCAGGGACAAAAGTGGGTATGGGCTAAATCCACTTGCATTCTCCAGGTGCATTCTCTGCTCTCCCTCCCTTCTGTTAGATGGACTGATTGGGCTCTCCCAAGCTTAGAGAGAAACCAAAGCTCACAGGGAAGCAGGGGATGTCCGAAACTCTCTTGGGAATTGTGGGGAGCCAGGGGCCACCTGGGAGGGCCTGGCCTCCAATGAGTTTGAAATGTGCTCTGTTCCTGTGCAACAGGATGATCTCTCAGTAGTATCCCCTCAATATCTTGCTCCAGAGGCAATTGATTCAGATGTAGAACTCCCTTCACTAAATCACTTTCTGACATGTCCCTTTTAGGAAATGGGAATTTAAGTACAGGGAGCAACATGAGTCACCTGCGATGAATTTGCATGTAAATTGGGATAAAAAGCTGGGAGTTTCTGACTGTCAGTGCCGCCTGTGCCACAGAGCCCACCTGCTCTAAGAAGAGGGAAAATGCTCTGTTGAGTCTGAATTCTACAAAAATAGCATACTTGGTGAGATTTTTATCTCTCTGAAATTTTTATACCCGTTTGCTTTAAAGTCTGAGCCCTCACCTGAATTCATTGCATTCATCTTCCATGCCAGTGGCTACACTGTCACTGCTGTGACCGCAGTGTCACTGCTGTCACTGGGCCCAGTTCTTTCGATGGTCAAAATATTTTTTCTCTGAGAATGCGTCTGGGGATATGAAAAAGATGCCATGCTTAGCCTCAGTGGGGAAACTCACAGCTCAGCTCTTATTGGCCTCTCACTCCAAGGTAAATTTTAGTGGAGGACACCTTGGCCAAAAAGTACCTACAAAAACAGTCACAGACTTCAAAGGGAGAACTAGGAAGTCAATTATCTTCTATGCTGTTACTAATTGGTATAAAATTTAAAAAAGAAAGTTTAAAATAATCCATAATTTACCTCTTCAGTATGTGGGAAGGATGTGTGTTATCTGTGTTTAGAGAACCCTCAAAATCAGAAAAAAAAAAAAAAAAAAAAGCATTAAAAAAAATCCTAAAGAGAAAAAGCCCAAACAATACCCCATCACCTCAAATAAACCAAAAAACCCAACTAACAAACCAAAAAAAGCCCCTCATGCTACAAGTGAAGACTGAGCACTGCTTATTGTTGTTACGCAAAGATTTATAGAGAAAAGCAATTACATGGCAAAACCTTTTGAATCACAATGCTGTTATTAAATAATCCTGATTTTCATATATGCCAAGTTTCAGTAGTAAGTCCACTTCTGAGATTGTGAAACCAGCAGGATGATGCCACAGTGAAAGATGAAATCCATGTGTTGACACACTATTCAATGACTGAATTCTCACTCCTCCAGGTTGCAAATTGTAGACTGAGCAGTGACAGTAAAAACCTAATTATCTTCTTGAAGCCTTCACTTGGCACAGTATTCTTCCTTCATTTTTAAGCTTCCCCCTCTTCTCATAATACAGATGGAAAAATTAAGACTGTCCTGTTCTGTAAGCTCAGAATTTAGTACCACTTTGAGACAATGCAATACATTTCAGTGACTACCAAATGAAATATAAAACGTTAAATCAAGTTAAAGAGAAGTTTGTGTGCTTAAAGCTGTAAAAGCTTATTTTGTGTGAAATAAATTTAGAGGATAATATATAAACCAGTTTGGGTTTTTTTTTTTTTCCATTCCTGCCTAAAAATATGCACTGTCAGTGTGTGATTATAGATTTAACTCCTAATTCATAACCACAAGGGACCTCCTACTGTGAGCTAGAATAATGGCAATTTCAGTGATAAAAAAACTACCAACAACAACAACAACAACAAAAAAAGCAGCTAGTCTGATTCCCAAGAATTTAGAGTATGATAAAAAAAGTCCCATGCTGTTCCTCTTAAGGCTTACCATAGGATTACATCAGGATTTTTCTCCTTTTTATCTTCATAAAAAATCACAGGCTTAACAGGGAAATCATGAATCAAGGATAGCTAGAAAGATAATGTCAGTGAATTAATACTTCAAGGAGAGGATAACTGATGCTGTAATCCTGAATTCCAGGGTGAATGCCTGAACACCACCTGTGAAATCTGCATGATTTAGACGTGGCTGCTTTCAGATGTAGCTCCTGCCTTGTGATAAATTTTTCATTTGAGAGAAATTTAAGTTCAATAATTTCATATATTTTTAGATGAAATAGACAAAACGTGAATAGATAAGGGCTGAGCATCAAGACAGCTTTTGTTGGTTACACAGTCCAGCTAATGCTGGTAATCTTTGTCTGACAGGTCTTGAATTCTTTTAAGCAGAAAAACTTCAGCAAAATAAAAGCAGAAGAGCTCCCTCTGTGTTACAGATCAGCATAATTAGGGTTCTCTGAACCCTAGTTGGGATAAATGAGATTAAGAAGTCTCAGACAGAGGGATGATGTGAATCCAGCTCTTGGTGATGGTTTCAGCATTAAGATGCTGCATGAAAAGCATTTCCACTCAGTAATGACCTAACAGAAGGATACCAGTTGTTGCTTTGGTCTGAAATCTCCTGGTAAACTGAGATTTTTATAACATCAACTAATCGATTTCTGTTAAAAAATATAATTCTGCAAGGTCTGGCTGCAATGTTGAAAAGTCTACAGGAAGAAGATTCTTGCATTTTCCTGCACACTCCTCCACATAGCTAAATATGTATCTTTTGAAGTTTAAAGCACTTTCTCATAACTTTTGAAGATACCTATCTGCTGTGGAAAAAAGGAAAAATTAGATTAGGAACTGAACATTTCCTTAGGCATCTTTATAGGAGAATAGACACATCTTGTTTAAGGTGAATTGATAATATAATTTATTTCCATGGGGGAAAGAAGAGAAAGAAAATACATTTGTTGAGTTAAATTTACCATTTTCTCCACAAGCATAAAGACAGGAATGACTATATTGACATTTCTTTGGGTTTCAAGACCTGTGAAATTCTCATAAAGCACAGAAATTATTAGGAAATGTTTAGGAATACCTTTTCCCATCACTCATTTTCTCTTCAGAACTTTACAAAGAGCGTGTCTGTTTCTTCTACGTCAAGGAGCTCCTATTAAAAATGATTAGTTTAGCCAATGGAAAAAGAAAATAAAAAAGAAGGGGAAATGCATTAGTCCAATAAAAAACATAAAGATTTGCACATGCAGCTGATGCTCCCTTAATGGGCTGCAGAGGAAAATAGACTGGGAATCTTGATGTGCAAATATAAACAGCTTTCGAAAGATTCAGTAGAGGGTATGCTTGTATTGCAGGCGACAGCACAGATCAAAATAATGGGATGCCTCCTGTTCCCAGGAAGAGCTGCAATGAGCTAATTGGAATTTCACCCTGAGATCACCTCTGGTCTCAGTTTTCTTCCTTAGTGTGCATACTCTTCAATAACTTCTGTGATGCTAGTGGCCCCATCCCATCTGTATTGCAAAACTCCCAACGCAACCTTTGCTTCATGACTGAAAATGCGTGCATGCAGTGACAGGAAAAAATATTTTGAAGAATATGAGGTTTATATAGCACCCTCTAACCTAAAGGGTTTCAATAATTTTCAGAAAGTGCAGGCCTCTAGCAAAGTTAAAATATGACTTATCACTTGGATGGGTTGCAACAGCTCAGGAACATGCCAAGCTCTTACTAGCAGGTTGGTCACATAAGGGGATGCGTGGGATTTTCTGAGTGCCCCATCTTTGGGAGGAAATTATTAATCTGATTCCAAGTTCTTAGATGGTGAATTTATTATTTTTTGATCTGTATTATATTAAAGAATAATTTACTAAACTATACTAAAGAATAGAGGAAGGATATAGACAGAAGGTTACAAAGAATGATAATGAAAACTCGTGACTCTCTCCAGAGCCCCAACATGGCTGGATGGTGATTGGTCATTAAGTAAAAACAATTCATATGAAACCAACCAAACAACCACCTGTTGGAAAAACACTCTCCAAGCCACATTCCAAAGCAGTAAAACATGGAGAAGCAAATGAGATAATTATTCTTTTCATTTTTCTCTGAGGCTTCTCAGCTTCCCAGGAGAAGAAATCCTGAGGAAGGGATTTTTCTGAAAATATGATGGTGACAGGGATGGTACTATTGGCTTACTTGGATGAAATACTTTTTTACAAAATTCTACTAATTTTTTCACTTCAGCACTACAAAGATGAACTAAAAGTTTTCCTCTGCATGCTAAAGAAACAAGTTTATTATTTCTTCCCGTAAGAACTCCAACTTCTTTATAAAGTATTCAATTAATTTACCTTTGAAGGATGAATGTGACAGTCAAGTTTGTTCAAATGAGGATCCGGAGTTCCAGAAAGTCTGGAGATAAGATGTAGTATTCCGCTGTATAAATGCAATTCTACTGTATTAAATTAATTTCTCTCAATATTCATACTAATGTAAGAACACGGTATCATTCCTAAAATCTTCCCCATCCAGTTCTTTTAAGCTTGCAGCTCAGTTCTCTGGTGACTCGTGGTTTTACTCTTTTTTACTGTCACCATCTTCAGTCCTGTAGAGTAGTACCAAAACTTTAAGTGACCTGGTTTGGAATGCTATATCCCACTTGAAAAACCAGCTGTAAGTACTAGAATTGTCCAATGTAGATCAGCTTTTAAGTTTGCATTATTCCACTGAAATTGCTGCTGCAGATAATAAGTGAATACTAAATAGTGAGACCTGTGAGTGAAAAGGTCAGAAATTTGAAATTAATGTGAGAACAGCATTATTAAATGGACATCAAGCAACAAAGCTCCCCTGAAAATAAAAGCAGTACTGGGGATTGAAGGACTAAATACCCTTTGGATATTACTATGAATTAAATTCATCATTACAATTAAGGTCACATTTAACTGTTTGCTACATTAGACTCATCTTTTGGGGTTTTAGGTGTGTCTTTGGCTGTTCCTCAGATAAAACCAGAAAATAACCTTATTTCTTTATAAAGACAATTTTAAGCAATTTCTGTCCTAGCATTCAGGTACAATACACAGCTTTAAAAGCAGAGAATTAAATGCCTTTAGTAGGATTACCTAGTTAGCCATGAAGCTCAGGTTTGTTTTTTTTTTAAAACCCTACCATAGAATTGCATATGACAGGTGAAAAAATGAAAATGCTTATACCTTTAAAGAAGATCAGTCATCCTCTACTGATTTGCAAAATGTATGTTTAGAAACATTCCAACTCCTCCTTTGCTGCAAACTAAAGCCAGCATTATAACTAGGCACGGTTCAATGAATTACATTTAATGCTGTTGTTCAATTTTGCTGAGCCCAAGTTGCCAAAACAGAGACAGTAAAATTTGTATACAGGCCAGTGAAATCACTGACAAAGATGAAAACAAAAAAAAATCTGCATGGATTGGTCTCAAATATTTAACTCACAGAAGCTGCAGAGGGTAAATACTTCCTAGTAGTGATGGGTGGTAACATCATAGGAAAACATAGGTTGGAAAACACCTTTAAGATCTTAAAGTCTAACTGCAAAATGAGGCATAATGGCAACCAGAGGATAGTTTGGAAAATTTAGGTTGGATGTTTGGAAAATATTCTTACTGGGAGAGTGATAAAACTTCTCCCCTAAAAAGCTGTGTAGATCACATTGCCCCAAACAGCTGGGGCTTTCTATTCCTGCAGTTTTCCAAGACTGAGCTGAACAATGCTACTGCCATCCCTGCACCTCTATGCTTCTCTCAAATAGGACAGAACACCCTAAGATTTCTGATTTAGTGGACCACATCCTTCCTGTGATCCTTAGATGTGTTCCTGCTTATCAAATGCCCAACTCTTCGAAAGATACAGGACTGTAGAAGGAGTTTGTGTCACTAAGCAATTACTGGTTCCAGCACAAGACAGAGAAGAGAAGGAAAAGAAATAATTCAAGCTACTGTTGCAGTGAGTGCAGGTCTAAAAGATTTAGAATTTGCTTCTCTGTGCCTCCTTGCCTTGTTATTTCACAGAGCTGAAGCAAAGCAAGCAGCCAGACTGCTTTCTTCTCTGGATAATGACAGGATGGCTTCGAGCAGCACTAAGAGATCTTGCCACTCTCAGAATCACACATTACTGATTTCCCAGCAGGTGATCAAGTGCATCCTCCTGAGGAAAATTTACACTCTGCTTGTATGTTACAGAAGTTTTCACACATCTGAAAAAGAGTAAAATTAACTCTTTTTCAAGTCCAGATGATAAATAAAAGTCCTATTGACAAGCACTACTGATATGTAGTGGTGACTGCACAGTACAGTGGTACTGTGATAATTTATATATCATGTTTTCTTTCCTTAGAAAGCAAATTAATGTGACTGATAAGTTTAGCATTTTTAATAGGCTGTGTTGTTTAAGATAACTGAGTCAGAGATGGGTGAGGCTGTGAAGTTACAGAGCAGTTGTATGCTAATATAGACGGCACCAAAAAGTAGCTAAATCACCAACTTCATAATAAACCAAGATCTCTGAAGGTGAGAGTCAGACTCAGATAGAAGAAGCACTCCAAGAACAACCTTAATCCTGAAACTCTGTCTCTGAAGTATTGCTCAGCATTAGGGCTCTAGGCCTCTTATTACCAGAGACAAATTTTAAAGTACAGAAATTTCTCTTGTTGCCAAGAAAATTGAAAAGATAATGTTGCAAAATCAGTAAGGCTGAATTAAGGAAATAAAAAGGAGTAGAATTGATTTGTTCACTAGTTTCGGAAAGCAAAAAGTTTCTCTCACAGAGTTTATGTTCAGATAGTAAAAGCCTGCCAAAACTCTCAGATGATACATACAAATTGTGATATACAATTCTATGATATACAATATAAATTCACCTACACTATTATTTTTGTTGCCATCTATTTACATCTCTGCCTTTCACATCTCAGCTTCTGACAATCCACAGAAGTGTTTTAAAAAGGGCTGGGTTGTAAATGCTATTTAAATTGTATTTTAGATTTAACCTCAGTAGTTTAGATAGATGAAAAGTCTGACTCTCACAGCCAAAAGAAAGCAGGGCAATATTTTAGCCCTTCATAGAAACCACTAAACCATTTTACTAAAATCAATACTAGAGTATACAGTACCAAGGTTTTGGTTTTATATCCCTTCCCTCCCCCACTCCCCTGAGAGTGCTGTACTGAATAGTTTACTATCTTGCTGGAGTACAATACTTTAGTAGCAAGTAGTTTGTCAAAGTGATGTTTTCAAGCATGGTAATACTGGGATTTTATATCAGACCACAGGTTTCAGAATAATCAATGTAATGACTTAATTACAGTGATATGTCTCTGCTGCCCTAAGTAAACTAAAAAGAAGAGTATAGTTTCAATTATCTGTACCATAACCCAGGTAAATGCAGTTTTGCAACGTTTGCTATTAGCAAAACCCACTTTACCTCAGTGAAAGCAGCTTTTTCAATAAGAGGCTCAGGAGATATCCAATGCATTACAACAGGCTTAGGAACAGAACTGGTTGAAGGAATCATCTCACCTGAGCAATGATCAAGGCTTTCACTAAATGCCATGTGGCTGAAACATTCACCTGGAATATCAGGAAAAAAAATGTTCAGATCTTTGTGGTATGCTTCTGCTGCTGCTACAACCTGAACCTCACGCTTTGCTTTTAATTCATGGAATACCTAAACCAAAGGGAGGGCAAAGGTCTGGCCTTAGACTGTAATGTTGGTACCCCTCCCAAATTTCTTTATGGGTGGCTTTCTGAAGCTGAAAAAACAAGTCATACTTGAAAAACGGTCTTGATTTTTTTCTTATTTTATTAATAGCACAGCAAGAGAGACAAAAATGTTACATTTGCTGTTGTTTGCTCAGGCAATTGTAACTTTGAGATCCACACATTTTATGTCTGGCAACCTGAAGTTTGTTAGCAAAAAAAAAGTTCATAGAAGATGTTTTGTATAAATGCAGTTATTCATGTCACTTAGCTGCATTAATCTCCTTAGAAGTGAATGGAGGGGATGAGGGAAAAGAAAAAAAAGGTGAATTTTAATCTTCTTGATGGTAGTCCTGCAAGACAGGATAAATCCCAGGATTTTTCACTGCTCCAACATGTAGCTTCTGATTGCTTTCCAGTTCAGTGTTCCGAAGTTTAGCTTCTACTCAATGCAAATGAAAGGACCATAGAAAGAACCCTTTAAGGCAGAGAGTAAACAACAAAAGATGATGATGCTTCCCATGGCACTTGAGCCATTAGGCTACAATGAGTCTGAGCACAGGCAGCACTAGTGGACAGAGAGCTGTCTCCTGCACACGGCTGTCAGCCACCCATTCTCCCCATGGATACCACTTTCCTTGTGCAGACAGGAATGCACTCAAATGTACTCAAAAAAAAAAAAAAAAAAACAAACCAGTGATGAAAACACTTCCTGCAGCATGGGTGCATTGGGTTTAATAGCAAGGGTTTGGTAGTGGCTGATGCCAGCCAGGGTCTGTGTACAAATCACAGATGGGACGGGGCTGCTGTGGAACTGCCTTGAGCTGTTTTATTTTCCAGCATCAGCCTCATTCCATGGTTATGGCAATGGGAAGATGCCACCAGCTCACATCCCAGGCAGCAGACCAAGAACTTAATGTTGCAACTCACTTTATAAGTTTTCTGACCAACCACACAAAGCAAAAGCACACTGACAGTAGTTCTATCCAACCACTATAAGCACAGGTACCTTTGGTTAAAACAATGCTTGCTTATTTCGAATACAATACCTGCTTGTAAGCCTTAAAACACAGAGCTCCATTATTAAGCTTTAACCTTCCTAATATCTTGCTAGATAAACTTTTCTGTAGCTTAGAGAGTTATTCTAGCCAAGCATTAATACACAGACCATTGTTCTATTTGCCCTTGCTTTTCTACTTTTTAATAATTTTTCTGCTGACCAATCTCATGGCTGCTGCTTAGCTCTAATCACAGTTCTGCTGTCTCTGGGGCCTGCCTTTTGCAGCTTTCCCAGGACCCTCTGATTTTGTGGATTCCCACAATTCCCTCTCTCTGTTCACCTAAAAAGAAACCTTCATATTTGTGTCGTTTATTACTTGCGTTTCGGAGCCTTGCTATAATATTTCTGCTTATTACCTGCTTAAAGCATGTTCCACAGTGGTGGCATCTGTGGGAAGGAGACAGAGCCAGCTGGCTCCGAGTCTGGCCAAGGATTAGACGTCAGCAACAGCGGTGGTGCCTCCTGGATAATGGACTTAAAAAAGGGAAACAAAACCTTTGTGGAGGGCTGTTTCCTATGGGAGGGAAGGGTGAGGAGCCTTCTCCCTGGCATTTTGCGGAGATAATCAAAACTCCACAACTTTTGTGAAAGTTGTAAAGCCGGTATGTTTATTACAGCGCTGGACGCATGTGGGAATCATTCTCCTCAAAATGACATGCGTGCCTCTGGGAACTTCAGGTCCTTTTCTGTCCCCCTCTCAATACACATGCATACAATTTCACAATAGGTTCATACATATTCATTTTTTACAAATTTCACAGGACGTTTACCACTAGTTCTTCTTTATCAGAAAGAATTCCTAGGTCAGGCTGACTTGCTCTCACAGCAGTCTCTCTGTCTCTCTCTACCACTCTCTGTCTTCTCTCTTTTATCTCTGTCCTTCACTGAAGCAGTTTCTCTGAGCCTAGGCTTTGCAGTCAGGCTAAATAGCTATGTTTTCTAACCACAGACTCAACTCAAAAATGTACATTTCACCTAAATCAAAATGGATTTCTACTCTAAAAAATTTCTACTTTGCTTCATTGGGGAGGAAGGAGTAGCAGAGACAATGTGTGGCTGAACATGTAGTCGGCTCAACAATGTGTGGTGAGTTGACCAAAGCCCCCATTCCCTGTCCCCTGGTGCTGCTGGGGGAAAAGAGGCAGAGAAACCAGGAGTAAACTCAATCCAGGAACAAAGGAAGGTTAGAGTCAAATATCATTGCCAAATCACTCAATTTTTTAAAGGCAACATTTCTGTTTCCTAATAACACCAGGTGTTTGATATCAGGTTTTTATTATTTTGCCAGAAGCAGGGAATATAAATATCCTAGAAAAATATTCTCACGTGTCTCTTCACTTCTGTCTTCCAAAGGGTAGGGTCTTATATAGATTTATATTAACATATTAATGTTAAAGATTTCACTAAAACATCTACATCAATAAAATGTAGTAGAGAATTCTATATGTAAAACAAACATTTTACCTTGATGTCCAAATGCTAGCCTGAAGCTTAGAAATCACAGATAAATCCATGTTTTTTTTTCTGTAGACTTAGTGTTTAACCTTGAAGAAGTAATTTTGTCTGTCTCTTACTATCCTGTGCCTTTAAAATGAAAATAATAATAGTATTTCTCTATCAGTGGGGTACTGTAAGGGATGCAATTTCCTTGGGGATGAAAACTACATCAGTTTCCTAAGCACATTTGTAACCATAGTTAAATTTTAATTAGGAAAGGCCTTTTGGATTTATAATAAAAGAAAGGGTGACTTAATATGGCTGAATTTATCAGCCTTGGATTGAGGGCAGCACAAGTCCATTGAGCACTCTGGCACCTGAGAAGTGAAAGGAGCAATGGGATTCAGGGAAGGGCCAGACTGAGGCACACACATTGGCATATAATGCAAATCAGTAATGTAGTAAATACTGATGTCACACAGAGAGCATGAGAGCAAACAACTGCAGCTTCAGTGTTATGGAACTTTATCACAACACTCTTTACTTGTGTTAATGCATTTTGCATGCAGCTGAAATTATATTTCTGAGAAGAGTCACTTTTCCATGTTCTCTAAAGATTATTCCTTTACCCAGTGTTGAATCATGCATATCCCTTCCTGAAATCATTTTAATCTTCCCTCTCAAGCTCAGCTGCATTGAAATGTGTACTCTGTATGAACAGTGCCTTGGTGCAGCAGTTACTCCATTTTGATTAGAATGTGCTTGTGAATCTCCACAAACTAAAGCCCATTTTAAATAGAATTCGCTTTTCATACGGACCTGTCTTCTTGTGAGACAAATGTCTCCTGAGATTTCTGACATCTTTTACCTCTGGTGAACTAGATAGAGAACAGATCCCTGATTCTCAATCAAGACTGAAGGGGGAGAGGAAAGAGAAAAAAAAAATTAGTTGATGATAACGACTTATTGTGGGATTATTCCTCCTAATAAACATGATCAGGAATGATGTATATTAACTCTTTGCTGTCGAAAATATAAAGATGTCATGCAAGCATTTAAAGACCCCATTGAACAAATTATCCTCCAATAAATGAGAAAAAGGAGTGGTTCAAGCAACATGCAGAAAGAGAAGGAGGTCTCTCCTCTGTATCAAAATTTTCTAGATGATCAAGTTCAATTTTCCCATCACTGCAGCAAGGCTCCTTTTTTCTAAATAATCATGTCAACAGCACAGAACAACACAATTTGGTTCAGCCTTCCATTTCTTTTAATTTTCTTTTTTGTTCAGAAATGAGAATAATGAGATTTAGAATATTAAATCAAATGTCTGGACTTCCTGCTCCTTAGAAAATGAGCCAAGAGGACAAAGGGAGTGAATAATATGCAATTTATAAAACGATACTATGAAGATTTTTACTGCCAATATACTTTGAATGATCTATGTTGGAAAAAAATAAGGTGAAAGACAGACTACATCCCATCAGAAATATTTCTTCTACAAAGAAGAAACAGGTGTGCTCTTCTGTTTTTACCTATCTACAAATTTCTGTCTATTTTTGGTACTGTCTGGTAGTGTCTAGTGAGCTGACAAATCTAAAAGAGACTGATAAAGCAAAAGACATAACTGAATTAGAATTACATAATGTTTTTGCAAAGAAAATGTGCTTGTTGTGACCAGTCACTTTTCACCACTGTCCAGTCATAAAGCATTTGATAGATAAGTTTCTTTTGCAGAAATGTTTTTACAGGAGCAGAGGAGCAGAGCTGAGCACAAAAAAACCCTTGTTGAATGGTTCACACTGCACATCTCTGTTAAAATTTGCATCTTCCACCAAAAATTCTCAGAAAATACATTAGAGACAGAATGCTAAGTATAAAATAACCTCTTATTTAGAATGAAAATAGTAAGAAGAGTTATCTAAAAAATACTATGAATGTCTCACAGGAATGAACAAGTTTCCCATATGATTAACATTTCTCCTGACTAACAGTATCTCAAACAAAAATCAATGGCAAAAAAATGCACATGAAAAAACAAAAACAATTCGCAAACCATTTGTGAGCAGTCAAAAAGACCAAATTCATGCCATAAACAGATCTCTTGTAATAGCCTCTCTCTAATTTGGAATGATACCAGCTGTCATCAATTTGCTGAGAATTCAGATTTTGGCACGGAAGCTCTTTTAACTTCATCCATCACAGTCTGACTTAAGAGGCTTGGAAGATAAAGGGGGAAAAGTAAATAAATTCTGCTTGTTGCCCAAGGCAAAATTTACTTTGTTACTCAGCTTGTTGCAGTATGCATCACTTTTAATGAACTTTTAAATTACATCCACTTGCTTTTGGTCTTTTTTATTTTGTGAAAGAACAAAAACATGTTCATGTGCCTCTGAGTTCAAGAAGTCCTAATATGAAAGGTGAAGAATGAGCCTGCCATGTGTTGTTAATTCAGAGGTTAAGGTGGCTTTTGTCATGTGTGTCTGATCTTCATCAAGACTAAATGAAGGAACGATTAATACTCGCTTGATTATCAATAAAAGAAAATTTTGTCCAAAGACTAAAAATAAAATTAAGAAAAAAAAAAGACCAGGATTTATATGCCATTGTGTGAAAGAATTAAAAGACATGACAAACCACAAGCAGAAAAATGTGAAACCTAAACAAAACCACATGGTTTCAGAGAACTCTCCACTTTCTGTAAGTAACCCACTTTGTTTGACTGCTCAGGTAAGATTATCTAAGAAAATTTTGGGCAGTTTTCACAGATAAACTTGAAAGTTGGGAAAGGGGGGTGATAACCAACCTTCATGAAAAACTGCTTCCATTTGGCAGCTGCCCTGATGGTGGCACTCTTTGCTCTTGGATCCATGCACACCTGCCACATAAAGAACAATTAATAACATGGATTTAGCCTTCAGAAATAGGTAATCTAAAGAAAAACTTTCCCCGTTTTTTACATGCATGCTTCAGAAAACAACTGTATAACTGTGCTATTTTTAAAAACAATGGATTTTAATAGTGAGAGTGAAATCATGTCATTCCAGTCTCAAATGTTCTCCAGTCTAAAAGAACCTTTCTTCACTTTCACTGTATTTTTCTCCTCCCACTGTGAATGGCTTTGAGAACTATTTTTCCTACTCTGTGCTTTTATTTGTCTTTTTTTCACTCTCTTTTTTATCAAGCTATAGTGTTTCTGCAATATTCATGAATTCAGCAGCAGCCCAGGAGTGGGTGTTGGGTGTTGTTTTGCTGCTGCTTCTCCTGCTGGGTCCCCTGCTCAACCAGAGAGTACAATCAAAATTTAGAATTTAGCAGTCTTTAAGTTGGGGAGGGTTGTTGTTGGAGGGTGCTTTTTTTTTGTGTGGGTGGAACATGCTGGTTGTTGTGGTGGTGGTGTACTTTATCCCTATGCCCGAAGGGAGAAATGTTCTGAACATTTTTAGGGTTTTTACTGGTTCTTGCATTGCTGCATTAATACTTTCCCATATTGGATTATATCTGAGATATGTGTATATGTAAATATGTATCTTTTATATAGATGTTTGTGTGCGTGTGTGAGTCTGGAAGTTAGGGTCTGTTTGAAGGATAGCCCCAAACTGCAGTCAGAAATTTGAAAACTGCACGTTACTGTTCATGTTTCCACTCACATGGCAGAAATGAGCATGCTGAAATTTACATATATATTGGAATTTCTCAGAGGAATTAATCCCATTCTCAGACAGCAGTTCAGTTTATTCCTCCACAAACCCATGTGCAGATCAGACAAACAATTTGTCTTGTCAAATGATTCAGATTAAACAGATACAACAAGCCCAAGTATGACTACACATGAATTTTAGAATGATATAAAAATGACAGGTTCTTCCCCTTCCTTTCTCTAATTTTCCCCTCTTCCTCCATCATAACATTGAATTAAGGGAATGAGTAGAGTAGTTCTTAGCCTAATTGACAGCAGTGAGCTGGTGGAAAGATGTTGCCTTTATGTGATATCAGTATTTCACCTCCTCCCTCAGGTTTGGAGATTGCTTGTGCTGGCTGTACAAACCAGTGAGGGCATGCAGACCTCATGGTCTTGAAAGGTGCATTAGATGGATAGGTAAGAAATAGAGCTCTCATGTTGAAGTAAATAATGGAAAGAACTGATATAACTATTAATTATGTGTTGTTGGGATTTTTTTTTCCCACTTAGAGGGAGGGTAATGGAGAGTTTAATTAGAAAAAAGAAATAAGGAAGGCAATTACTGTTCCATCCCATGAACTTCCCTCAACATGATTAACAGCTAGAATTGTGTAGGCCTTAGGGCAGAGTTGAGTCTTGAGTATTTGAAAGAGATATCATTTTTATAGATCACATCAGGGCGAAAAAAAAAAATCACATTTTTAAGTCACATCCTGCGCAGATAATACAGCCAAAGAAAAATTACAATAGTTGAGATTTTATCAGTTGGAACTGTATTACATCTGTGAATTCTGTTGCCAGTAAGTCTGGTATCTTCAACCTTAAGGAATATAGGATATTTATGATAAAAACTGGTGAAAGTTAAAGGCAGCTGAATTTTAGCACATGCAAGTAAAGATCATGCTGCAACATTTTCTAAGGTGAGAATGACAAGTATGGGAAGAATGAAAGGCAATGCAGAAAGATGATTTGAAATCATCATGATTTGAAATAGCTTGCAGAACTAAAAAATTGCAGGGAAGTTAATTTTAAATATGTTAAAGCAGGAGAGAACATATAACTGTATCAGAAAGCAGCCAGAGAAACAAGAATAGTCCATTTTGGGGAAAGGAAAGGATGACATTGGAAACAGGGTGAGGTAGATGTCACACAGAAAGTAAAAGGTGTAAAGAGGCTGAATGGCCATCTGTGTTTTCTTTAGCATCAGAGAAAGTTCTTAAGTCTCAGGTTAGAGACAGAAATAGCTCATATCAAAGAGGTCTGAACAGAAGAATGAAAACATGAGGTTTAAAGCCAAAGGAAGTTTATGAAACAGTGAAGTATGTTAATCACTGTGTGTGCTCTCCCTGTGTGATAGGGCACTGCAAAACAGGTGAAAATCCTGCAAGGATCACTCAAAGCATGTGAAAGATAGTAGTGTGTTTGCTTGTCTTGTTTCATTTTTCCTTTCAAATTACTTTTTTCTTTCTTTCATTTTTATCTTTTTCCTCTTTTTTTTTTTTTTTTTTTTTTTTGTCTGAGGGAGATTATTCTCTATGTGTGCTGATGTTGTTAAGGTGCCTTTGTGGAAAGCACTCAGCAATTCAGTCTGCATCGTTTTAGAAGGGCTGCATGCTGTGTTATTGGAAATAAGTTATCCCTGCTTTTAGAGACACAAAATGAGCTGCTAGACTGATTTCTGATGATGCACAATGGGTCTTGTATGGCTTTCTAATGAGAGGCAAGGTTCCTTCTTCCACTTGCTGGTAGAAGGCAAAAGTAAAAGGATCAGCTGTATCCCGGTTGTTACAGGCTTGTTCTAATGTGTCAAATGTAATTTTTAAAGTTTTCTCTGCAATCATTCTCATTGCTTTACACGTGCTGAAATAACGTCTGTTAAGAACAGTATACATTGTTATTAGTTCCTCACCTAAATATTATGTGAAGAAATTATTTTATCCGTCCTTGATGTGCCTAAGAACAACACAATGACCTTCTTTAAAGTAATTCCCATGCAGTATTCTAAATACAATTTTAAATAGATGTACAGAGAACAGCCATTTCCTCACATCCAGAAAGTAGTAACGCTGCTGCCATCCTCTGCTTTTCATTTATGTACACTTTTCTTACACTCCTGCACATCTCTCCCTGCATCTGCTGGGGATGTTTTCAAAGAATGGAAATGGAAGAGTCTGTAAATGGTATCAAATATTATTGAATTGCCTGGAAGCAGGCAACTATGTGTGTGTGTGGGGCCAGTTGCAGGAGCAATGTAATAACCTAGGAGGCTGGTGACATGCCAGGGAGCTGGGGACTGTTCCCTTGGTTTTATCCAGATGTATAATTTGCAAAACTCCTACAGTGTTTGCATTTGTGTTTGTGTGTGTGCTCACAGCTGGTTAGTGAAGGGTGCAGGCTGCTATGTGCCTGTAAAAAAGAGAAATCCCACCTCCCTTCAGAAGATGCTCCTTCACCTTGCTGAACGAGAGCACAATTCACCAGACTTAGCAGAGCTATTTCAGGATATCCTAGAAAGGCACAGCAGAATTGTGAGGAAACATAGCTGGCATCTGGAGTGGGGAAGCACAGGGAATGGCAGGCACAGCCCCTGCCTCTGCTCTGCCCTGCTGAGTGCTCTCCCTCCCTTTATTTGCCTGATCTCCCTTGTTTCCCTGTAATTGTACTCACACGCACTCTCTTGCTCTCCTCCCTCTGTTTAGCTCGGGAGCTGAAAGGGAACTATTGATGTGCAGTCTCTTATCAAAAGAGAGGGATAAAAATACCTCACTTTGGCTGAAATATTTCCTAGTGAAAACTATCCAGCCTTGGTTCAACCTGATTTCTGCAAAAGATTAGCAATGAAAGATTTCTAGTGGCAGTACAACTTAAAGTGCACACAGAGATGCAATTTTCGTGGGAAATTTTTTTTTCCTTTTTTATTTATTATTTTACTCTGGCTTCAGTACCAGATAGAAGCAGTGATTGCTGATATATAGTTACTCACCTTTCCAGTAGATGGTAGTACAGATGTGCTTAAAAGACTGTTACATTTGGGACTGAAACAAACGGTATGTAGACATTTTCAAATACTGAATAAGGAAGGATTTTTTAGCTGTATCAGTTTTAAAACTGAGCCATGTAAAATTGCCATTGGGAAAAAAAAACAAAAAAAAAGAGCACCAGGACCTCTTTTATTACAGGCACTGATCTATACCAAGCTACTGAAAGTTTTATTTTGAGAGAAACCTAGGTTGAAATGCGAATACACATAACTGAAAGGATCTCTATAAATCATTGACACAGCTATTTATGCAGTGTTCTATAGTCTGTGGTGCATGATGATCCCACAGAATGCAAAAAGCTGTGGCTCTGTTAGTCTGTGTTATAAACTGCATGCATTCAAATTTTAACTAGGCTTGACTTAGGTATTTCATAGAGATAGAGATAAAAATCCTTTGTCTGACAGATTCTCCTTCATATATCTGTTATTCCTGTCTGTTCTGATTTTATGAGAAATGACCAAGTAAACATATGATAGCAAATGAATATCATCAATGATGTTAATATAATTTTAAAATAAGCCATAAAATGTACTTCTTAGTATATTTTATACTATTTTTTTACTAAATTATATAATTATGTAATTTAACTTGCAAATTTTTTATGGTTGTTTTTTTTACACAATATTTTAACTCTTTAACAAAACCTAACAGAAGAAATATGTAGAAAATGAAGAGGAATGCTTCACATTTTATCTAATAAGGTCAGAATTTATTGAAGCCATTTTAATTGTCACAGAAACCACAAATGTAAAAAAAACCCCATAGTTGTTAAATTGCCAGTTATTTAGTGCATAGATTTCTATTTTTTTTTCCCTGACAGGTAATATTAAGATATGATCTGTTAATATCTACAGAATATTTTCATAAGTAATGTTCATACATAAGATCCATGGGCTATTTTTATTGCCATTATCGTTGCCACTGATTCATTTCAGAGTCATATGCATGTTACTACATTCTGCATATCACTAGATACACTAAACACTGCTTAGAATAAACCTCCATGAGCTCTCTGAACACTGACATCAGCAATCAGTTAATCAGTATGGCTGTCATATTACCTCCAAAGCCCTGAAGCATTAACAATAACATTCTAATTAGGAGATGTATACATACATATGTATGCATATATGTATATAAACATAACATTGCAAGAGAGATAGGGAAGGGATAAAACCATTATTTGTTTTATTAGTGTTGTCTGATATATTGTAATGATTGCCACTCCTATGCAGGACCTACACTTGAGGGAAAAGCAGGAGGTCGATTTTAAATGACACACTAAAATAAAATCAAGATTAGTAGCAAGGTAGAAGGCAAGTAATTATGTGGAAGACCATGGATTCTGCTCCTATAACCTGTTTCTAGCAAAAATAGTAGAGATATAGCAATAAGAGCCACTACCTTCTGGATGATGTCAAAAGAGAAATTGTCTTGACAAATGAGGGAGATTTTAAATGGGAGTTTTCTCTGACCTACAATACATGGAAAGGTTATGCTAATATGTTAAGGCACAGGGCTTTGCTGAGGGCTGAGCTGTGGACGAGGCAGTGCAGCTCAAGATGAGAGTCAGGTCTTTGTACTTCTCTGTCCCTGAGTGAGTGAGAAACACTCATTATCCTGTCTTAGGGTGACCTATTATAAATGCTCTTAGCTTATTATAAATGTTCTCTGATATAAATGTTGCAAACACTGATCTTGGAGAAGAAAGTCTGGAGTTTCTGGCACGAGGAGGACAAACTACTTCTGTTTAAAAACTATGAACAGAAGTTGTCTAGTTTGAGCCAAACTCTGTTTCATGAACAGTCATCTATCAATCTATGCAATCAGCTATAAATATTTTGATTTTTTTTCCCAAAATACATATTTTTTCTCTGATTAAAGCTTTATTTGGCCCCGAATTATTCTACATATACTTCTCCCAATGAACAGTGAACTGAAAAAATACTCATCTATTTTAAGCACCTTGAAGCCCATTTCTGCCTTCAGCTAATGAACTATGCAAAGGAGCCTCAGTTGCCTTGGGGAAGCTTGTCAAAACCATCACAAGGAGCCTTTATAAAGCCTAAAGGACATGTATCATAATGTATAAAATTTGTCATAGCATATCATTATTACCTTTTGGGAGGCTTGTTACTACAATTATGGATGATTAAGCCTAATTAAAAACAAAAGGCAGCTCTATGGCCAGTAGAACAAAGGGAAACTGAGTTTATCGTGTTTTGAGGTGGGCTTTTTTGGTTGTCTAGTTTAATGTGGTAGAAAATGAACCTCCATTAAAGATTTTCCTGATATAAACATGTATACAGGAGACCTGTGCAGGGAGGAATCTTTGGTGTCCAATACTGCATTTATGCAAGATTGTGTAGGTTGTCTGTGGCTGCAAAAATCAGACCCGTGTAATTATCTCTGAGACCTCCACCTTCCACAAATACTGCTGCAATGAACTGTGCAGAAATTATCAGAAATTATTGGGGGGATGTGGGAGGAACACAAATGCCTTCAGAAAGGTACGTAATTGCCATCTGATGATAACGGGGGAACAAGGCTGAAAAATTCAGCCTTCCCTACTGTTTTTACTGTCCTGAGTGCTTCCTTTCTCACTTACTTTGTTTTCAGACTGAGAAACAGTGTGAATGTGATTATGTAGAAGAATGCACACGATTCTCACCTGGCAGGAGGATGGAAAGGGCAGCTTGGCCCAAGGGAGAAACTCATACTCAGCACATAAACTGCAATGTCAAATACAGGTGTCCCCCTTTCTCTGGTCTCCACAAGCCTTGCACAGTTAGTAGTGCCAGACTCAACAGGAGCAGGTAGACTGGCCTCAGGCAGGCTCTGGAAAGATGAGATTTGAAATCTTTGTCATGAGGAGGGAACAGCACTCTGGTCATTAGCTACTCAGCTAATGTGTAAAAAGCATATTAGTTTTGTATCCTGCAGCCAACCTTGCTCAGTGTGTTGGCTGTTTAGAGTTCCAAACACAAATGCTTCACCGTCCCTCTGCACTGTGGGTTTCCTTTCATGGGCTTTTTTTTTTTCTTTTTGGTTATTATTTTTTAATTGTATCTAAGCCAAAGATAAATCTGATGTCTGCCCACAGTGCGTTTTGGAGCACCAGGCAGCAATCTCCAAGCCCATTGTGACCAAACCAATGGCAATGAAACTCATCAGCACAGCCACAATAAGCTGAGACAAAGTTCTGCACTAATAGAGCCGTATTGCTACCAAGAAAAACCAGGAGCTGCTGCACAGGAATGCTCTGCACGGCACCATGTGGAGATACTCACGGTAGTGTGCATAACCTTGTGTTTCTAGCAGGATTTCATAGATCTGCAGTGCTTGGAACTGAGGGGGAAAAGTTGGGTAACAATGGGTATTGCTGCCAATTAGTAGAGGAAAAGGAAGGAAGGAAGTGTCGGAAGGAAGTGTCGGAAGGAAGGAAAGGAAGTGTCGGAAGGAAGGAAGTGTCGGAAGGAAGTGTCAGAAGGAAGGAAGGAGAGAAGGAAGGAGGGAAGGAAGGAGGGAAGGAGGGAAGGAGGGAAGGAGGGAGTGTCGGAAGGAAGGAAGTGTCGGAAGGAAGGAAGGAAGGAAGTGTCGGAAGGAAGTGTCGGAAGGAAGTGTCGGAAGGAAGTGTCGGAAGGAAGTGTCGGAAGGAAGGAAGGAAGGAAGGAAGTGTCGGAAGGAAGGAAGTGTCGGAAGGAAGGAAGGAAGGAAGGAAGGAAGGAAGGAAGGAAGGAAGGAAGGAAGGAAGGAAGGAAGGAAGGAAGGAAGGAAGGAAGGAAGGAAGGAAGTGTCGGAAGGAAGTGTCGGAAGGAAGGAAGGAAGGAAGGAAGTGTCGGAAGGAAGGAAGGAAGGAAGTGTCGGAAGGAAGGAAGGAAGTGTCGGAAGGAAGTGTCGGAAGGAAGGAAGGAAGGAAGGAAGGAAGGAAGGAAGGAAGGAAGGAAGGAAGGAAGGAAGGAAGGAAGGAAGGAAGGAAGGAAGGAAGGAAGGAAGGAAGGAAGGAAGGAAGGAAGGAAGGAAGTGTCGGAAGGAAGTGTCGGAAGGAAGGAAGGAAGGAAGGAAGGAAGGAAGGAAGGAAGTGTCGGAAGGAAGGAAGGAAGGAAGTGTCGGAAGGAAGTGTCGGAAGGAAGTGTCGGAAGGAAGTGTCGGAAGGAAGTGTCGGAAGGAAGTGTCGGAAGGAAGGAAGGAAGGAAGGAAGGAAGGAAGGAAGGAAGGAAGGAAGGAAGGAAGGAAGGAAGGAAGGAAGGAAGGAAGGAAGGAAGTGTCGGAAGGAAGGAAGGAAGGAAGGAAGGAAGGAAGGAAGGAAGGAAGGAAGGAAGGAAGGAAGGAAGGAAGGAAGGAAGGAAGGAAGGAAGGAAGGAAGGAAGGAAGGAAGTGTCGGAAGGAAGTGTCGGAAGGAAGGAAGTGTCGGAAGGAAGGAAGGAAGGAAGGAAGGAAGGAAGGAAGGAAGGAAGGAAGGAAGGAAGGAAGGAAGGAAGGAAGGAAGGAAGGAAGGAAGGAAGGAAGGAAGGAAGGAAGTGTCGGAAGGAAGGAAGGAAGGAAGGAAGGAAGGAAGGAAGGAAGGAAGGAAGGAAGGAAGGAAGGAAGGAAGGAAGGAAGGAAGGAAGGAAGGAAGGAAGGAAGGAAGGAAGGAAGTGTCGGAAGGAAGGAAGGAAGGAAGGAAGGAAGGAAGGAAGGAAGGAAGGAAGGAAGGAAGGAAGGAAGGAAGGAAGGAAGGAAGGAAGGAAGGAAGGAAGGAAGGAAGGAAGGAAGTGTCGGAAGGAAGTGTCGGAAGGAAGGAAGGAAGTGTCGGAAGGAAGGAAGGAAGTGTCGGAAGGAAGGAAGGAAGTGTCGGAAGGAAGGAAGTGTCGGAAGGAAGGAAGGAAGGAAGTGTCGGAAGGAAGGAAGTGTCGGAAGGAAGTGTCGGAAGGAAGTGTCGGAAGGAAGGAAGGAAGGAAGGAAGGAAGGAAGGAAGGAAGGAAGGAAGGAAGGAAGGAAGGAAGGAAGGAAGGAAGGAAGGAAGGAAGGAAGGAAGGAAGGAAGGAAGGAAGGAAGGAAGGAAGGAAGGAAGGAAGGAAGGAAGGAAGGAAGGAAGGAAGGAAGGAAGGAAGGAAGGAAGTGTCGGAAGGAAGGAAGTGTCGGAAGGAAGGAAGGAAGGAAGTGTCGGAAGGAAGTGTCGGAAGGAAGTGTCGGAAGGAAGTGTCGGAAGGAAGTGTCGGAAGGAAGGAAGGAAGGAAGGAAGGAAGGAAGGAAGGAAGGAAGGAAGGAAGGAAGGAAGGAAGGAAGGAAGGAAGGAAGGAAGGAAGGAAGGAAGGAAGGAAGGAAGGAAGGAAGGAAGGAAGGAAGGAAGGAAGGAAGGAAGGAAGGAAGGAAGGAAGGAAGGAAGGAAGGAAGGAAGGACCACCACTGCTGGTGGAGACCTTTTGTCAGCTTGCAGATTCTTGTTTAAGCTGGCTAAATTTCAGCTCACCATCCATACAGGAACAGATTGCAACTCACATTTTTAATTACTTGGATTTTTTTTAATGAAATAAAATAAATCAAGATGCTTGCTAGAATTCTGATCACTGTTGGTAACCTGATGGTGTACATAAATTTGGCTGGATAAGCCTTCACAGTGAAACTTGAAAGAAGACTAAGTTGTCTAGAAATTATCAGTGTAAATTAGTTCTACCTAACAGAAACTGCAATTAGCTTCTGATATAATTATAAGCCACCTTTTTAACTCTGCCAATTCTTTTGATCTTCAGAAATAGCCACACCAGCTAGCAATCTCAAACACAATGGAATAGCAAGTACACAAGTCATGTATCGCAAAGGAAATATTTTTAATGTGTTTATGCCAAACAAATAGTTGCTCTGCTCCATCTTTTCTACCTTTTTGTAATGAAAACCATTGCCTACAGTTATTTACTTAAATCACATCTTTTGTTATCCATGTTTTATGCCAAATTTCCTTTTTTGTGATAGCTATTTATCATAGCAAAAGCAAAACAGAAGCATTTCATTTTGGGAGTTTTACAGGAGGAGGCTTTGGTGAAGATGGGATTGATACATCAAAGTCTTATCCCATGATAACAGATGTATTTAAATATTTACCTTCATTTTTGTCCTCTAAAGTTATTACAATATTTCCTTAGCATAAGCTTCTAAATGTATTTTCCCCTTTTTTATTCTTACAAAAATTATGATTTGATGATATATTTGTAAAGCTGTGAATAGTTGTTAACATTTCTTTAAAGGCCTCAATATTTGAATGGCCAAATTCCAGCTTGAGTAATTTGATTTTGCCTACTTTAATTGCCCTCACAGTTTCAATTAGATAACTTATTCTTCTATTCTTTATTCCCTAAAACAATTCTGCAGAATTGCTGCCACTATTAAACAGCTGCTCAATTTTGCCCCAGAGGTGACTTAGCTGATCCCTATAAACAAAACAAAATACATAAACCAAACTTTTTTTTTCTGGATGAAAGTTGGTAAATATAAGTTTTATGCTGGATAAGTTGTGTTTTTGAATGCCCATGTTCACACTCATTTTAAGGGTAATGCTATAGAAGCCTTTCCCATAGTGTCCTATTAAGAGTGCTCTGGAAAGAAGACGACAATTCATGTTCCATAACTGTTCAGAGTCTTTCCAAGGACAAGCACCAACAATATTGCCTTTAAATTGTAGGTGTCTTGTCACATGAGTATAAGAATGGCCCCACCAAAGAGATGAAAATACTCTAGGCTAAATGTGAACATCCAAAAGTGCCTCAGAAAGGCAGCCATGTATGGCATGTCAGGTATACTGAGGAGGACTCATCCTCACATGCTTTTGGAAATCCTGTCAGGACTTTAGAAGGAAATGCAACCCCAGATTATCTTTAGAAGACTTTTACATCTCCTAGAATCTCAGCCTGAAGCTATCCAGTTGCTACGCAGTAATTTTACTGTACCAAGAAAATCCCATTCTTTTTTCATTCGTTAAACCTGTGAGATTCTCCTCCTCGAAGAAAAGGATCAGAAGTAGCAAAGACCACTATCTGCATAATTTAAGAGAAGTTTTAGTGGGGCCACAGACTGGCAGTGCATTAAAGATTTCTTTTTTTCCTATCCAGACCCATATTTCTGCTCTTTACAAGGGACCTGTTCAGGTTACAGTGGTTACTGCAACTTCAAGGTAATGTGATGCTGCTGGGAGGTCGCGTGGGAAATCCCTGTGTAACTGCACATCAATAATTAAGCAAAATTTCAGAATAGGCTTTTGGATTTAGGCCTTTGTAAATTAAATCCTCCCTCTTTTCTCCATACAAGATTTCTATAGCTAAATCTTCAAATAGACCTCGGACAGGTAGGCCTCAGGCTTATAAAAGCTATATATAAACTGAAATTATTCCAGGGTTCAATTAAAAAGGCATGTTTAAATATAGAACCTGTGAAAGTTGAAGGAATATTTAAACATTTATAATTTTGAGTGCTACTGTGGCTGAACAGGGCCTCTTCTTTTTTTCCCTTTCGTCCTGTTTCCTGGGGTGGATGACATATGCTTGGCGAGTGCCTTGGAACAGGCATTCCTCTGGGCTTTTTTCTGCTATTCTGACTTGAAAAAGCCAACCTGCACTCCTGGAGAAATATAAATACTCTTCTGCAATATTTCTTTCTCCTTGGGGGATATAAGTCTTTTTACTTTTCTTGATGAACTGATGAGGTTTAGAGCATCACCTCAAAGACCTTCTGCACTTTGAGATTTCTTATCTTCTTTTTCTGCCTATTTCTTCCCAATTCTGCTTTATTATTTTCCCTAAAGTTTAATCTTCACCCGCATATTTTTCATATCTGTGGACCTTCACACAATCCAATCTTTTTCTATATATTCTATTTCAGACAGTGAATCTCTTCTCTTCCTTTTCCATCCCCATTCTGTGTCCCTTTCAGTTCTTTCTCAGCCCCCTCAGGCTTTTCCCTGCCTCAGCATTAGGGGGAAAATGCTGCCTACCAATCTCTCTGATTATATTGAGCTGCACTTCAGGATACAGATCCGAGCTTTAGCATCACTTTCTGCCTCCTGCTTGTGCTGAAGGGCTGAGACAAATGAGACAACAATACTCAACCCTGGAGTTGAAAATAGCATTGCAGAAAATGTCAGGGCTATAGATTCTCAATGAAATGTAAGAACCTGGAGCAAATCAGACCAATGTGGGCTGGGCAGTTTATGAATCTGCACAATATCCAACTAGTAGTGCAAATCCAAAACAAAATTAGGATTTTACTAGAACTATGTCAACTGCAAAGGATTAATATTTTAAATAAAACTTTAACCAAAGTATACCAGCACTCCCCTTAAAAATCAAGATTGCCACAGAACTATGGGAGTCTCTGTCTTTAATAGTAAAATACTTGTGGCTTTTATGTGACTTTTATGACTTCCTCTCACCAGAGGATGAACAAAGACAGCATGAAACGTGCCTTGGTGTTGTTGCTGCAAAGACTGACAGCGTAAGCCTCATGTGCCTCATGTTCTGTGCTCCAAAAAATGTTCTGTCATGGGTGTGGGCTTTACTTAAAACAGCAGCTCTTCCCAGATTTCTTAAACAAATTTCTTAGTCTCAAAGACATCATGCTTTAAATTTTCAAATTTACCTCATTTCTGCAGTTCAGCCACTGTTAGGCATAAAACTTTTGTCTCTAAGGAAGAGAACATTTAGTAAATGTCAGTGCTAAAGAATGGCAGTTTTGGGAGCTGTCTCATTGTGCATCACATTCCCTAAAACATTACAAAAGTAACACTGGGCAGTTAACCCAGCTGAGAATAAACAATGCTCTCATAGAAAGATCCTAATTTTGTGTGGACAAATTTCCTTATAGATCACCTCTACTCAACATGAAGTTGGAATGGAAATTTTCACAAAGCAGGGTGTGTAAACTATTCAGCTTTTTTTTTTTTCTTGGCCTCCACAGTTCCACCATACTTGAGTTCAGGTCATTCTATTTGGTGGTTTAGCACCAGCAGGAAATTAAGCTCCAAATAAACCACTCCCTTTTCCCCACTTGTTTTGGTAAGGGAGGGACAAAAGCAGACACAATGGAATAGCAAGTACTGTGGGTTGAGACAACAATTTACTGAAAGCAAAAAAAGCAATGAAATAAGAAAGGCACAGTAGCAACAGCACAAGTAGACAAAAAAAATAAGGTGTTTTACCCACAAAAAAGGTGTTCACCACCTTGGCCACCAGGACCAAACCAAGATTGTGGCTGCTCCCTGGAGGATGTGTCCATGAGGCTTCCTCAGACAACAGCACTTTCTAGTAAGCATATTAATAAGTGACATAATTTTAAAGCTAAGATTTCAAAGAAAACACTCTCGACATCACAGAAAGACTCAAACTGAAAAACCTGTACATTTTTTCTGTGTTGATAGACACTCAAATGCATGAGTTATTACTGAGCACTTAATAACTATATTTGCATTACATATTCAATTTGATTTTTTAAAAATGCAAATACTTCAGCACATTTACCATATGTTACTTAAGAAACCATTATCTATGGTTTGAAATAATAGAGAGGACTCAGGATCTTTGTGTCTAATTTGCCAAGGTATTCTGCATTTTTCTGAAAGCCTATAAAATAAACCTTTCCAATTAGAGATTAAAAGGAGAATAGCATTCTATGCATGAAAGAAAAGATAAAGGAAATTTCAATTTTTAAAGAAACCACTCCACAATCATAGTTTATCTATGGGCTTTAATTTTAATTTTATGATGCTCCAAATGTGGCAGATATATAAGAAAATGTGATTTTTTACTAATAATATATTTTTACTATCTATAAATTGATAAAAGACATACAGTTTTGTATACAAGCACAACACTGAATGTTAAAAGTGAAAAAAAACCCTTCTGTTTAATATTCTGAGTTTGGGTCATGGTATTGAAGATTCCAGTGACATAGTGTTTGTCAGTGTGTTTCCTACATTTAAAATATTTTAAAATTCTTTTCTCCACACAGAAAATTTTATCACATTGATATCAATAAATATGGAATTATTGCTCAGAACATATATAATTTACAGTTTAAAGACTGACTGACCATGGTTAAAAAGATCCTAAACATTTCCTGAACAGAGTTATTTAGGGTGAGGTTCAAACTGTAGTTACTGCTGTTCGATGCTGCCTTCCCTGTAGTTTTCCACTGTGACATATTCTTTCTATTGTTTAATATTTGGGATTTGGCAGATTATTTTAACATAATATGAACACAGGATAATGCAACCCTATTGCCTAGTGACACATGAACTTATGGCACTGTATGACATGCAATAGGGAGGCCCAGACTCTGGAATCCAATGATAGACAAAATTAAATCCTTCCTTTACTCAGACATTGTAATTAAAATTTTCTAGTTAAGGTTTATATGTTGGTGTATATATGCATATACACATGCGTATATATATGTATGCAAACAGTTCTTCATAAACAGCTCTTGGATTAAATGAAATACAAGAACCTAGATCTGAAATACTTCAAAGTTTGAACAAACCTCAGACTTTCATCTTGGCTGTGAGTCTTGCCATTTGCACCTTCATGAGAACCCTTGCTTGTTAATTTAGTCCCACTCCCCAAACATAAGGCACCTGCTTGTTTACCATAAAGGAAAATTCTGTCATATGATTACTGACCTGGATGCTTAGTAAGCTATTTCTGCATTCTTGCTATTAACTATTAACTGCAAGAAATGTTTCTGGCCTACAAAATATTGCTTGTTATTTAGGTGGCCTGAATGCTGATAAGATTAGTTTCACTGCTTTTTGTCATGATCCTACATCACTTATGGACACAGATCTGGAGAATCTCCTCTGAGTTTATTCTGTTAATCTGGTGGGGGCTCTCAGGTCCATGTAGGAAGATTTGAAAATGATGCAGTAAAGAGGAAAATGCCATTACAGCAAGAGTCAAGCCCAAGCTGTGAATTGGAGTCCTGAGCGACTTTGGGGTTTCTGGTTGGCAGCTCTCCAGCACTGGACAGTTCTGGCCATGTTAAGCACTTTGTTTGTATTCTTCTTGTAATTAAGTTATGTCCGTGCCATCTCATGCAAATCGTGTGCGTGAGAAATATGTGCATTGTATATCCAGATATGAATTTCAAAATCTATTAGGATAATCATGCCACATTAAATGGCACAAAGGGACAGAAGGTTCAAGTGGGAGGCTTTGGCAGTTTGAGCAGACATCCTTAAACCAACAGCATAAATTTTAATATAGTAATTGTATTACACCAAATGTCTGTGTTAACAGGATGCTGCTTCCAGGCTATTTACAGAGAATACAAGAAAGAAGTAAAATAATATTAATATATTAATTTTTTTTTCTAACATCTTTGTTTTTTAAATCGTCTGCAAACAATCCAGCCTAAACAAATCTTTGTTTTTATAATCTACTCATTTTCTAAAACCCTTACTGGGTAAGACCTTCTAATTAAAATATGATTCTTTATGCTTTTTTCATAGGAAATGTTTACTCAGACATTGCACCGTGTTTTCTCCAATATATGACTTTAACATTGCGAGAAATTAAAATTTCCAGAGTCTTGTTTAAGCTCACTTCTAATAACAATTTACAGACAAGCATCTATTAATTTATCACATCAGTCAGGGGCGCCAACTCATTTTTTAACACTTTGTGGGGAACACATGAAAATAACTTTTTCCAAGCAGAGTTCATGAATAGTCAGTGAAAGCTTCTCAATGCACATTATTTAAGGTATAACACCATGCTAATCACACCCCCTTCCCTTTCTCTCCCCTTCTCCTTCTTTCTCACCTCCCAGAGCCAGTAAAACCATATAAAGAAGGGAGATTATGGTGTCTAAGTAACCACCTCAAAGTTAGAAAGCCACAATGATATAAAAATAGTTCTAATTTTAATAAGCAGTTAAAGAGATTTCTTATTATGTGAAGTCCTCAGGTTGGGTCCTTACTGTTGCAATTTATAAAAACACCAATAAATGTTCCAAACCAATTTTTTGTATTAACATTAAACTGGATAACCTAAAAGAAAGGTAATTTCTATTTAATTCTAGCATCTTTACAAGTGTCCCTTCTAGCTATTGTCTCAAGTTACTGAGATTTATATTTCGTTTTGTAAGTATATATATTCTAAGTTATAGAGTTAGCATAGAGTGAGACTAATTGAGATCACCATGAGAGTTAAGATTATGTATTGATAAATGCCAGGATGATATTGTGCTTCAATAATCCTCATCAGTGCAGCTGTGAAAATTAATGCTATTTCTGTATTGCACTATTTTCTTCTAACTGTTTGAATGGAAAACATCTGATCTGTAATTGTTTGCAGTGGATAAAAGCAGCCTGCATATTAAAGGATCTGACATATTTGTAAACCAGCAATTATGGCATATACCCAGCAATTTGAAATATTTCTGAATTGTTCAGCACACCCCCAAATTGCTCATGTAATGAAAGCACATGAAAATGTTATTATCATTGTTTCTAGTTGTCTTTCATTTCCCACTGGAAACTTTCTTGTCAGCTTAATACATTTTTGTTTGTTTTCAGCTCTATCTTTATTTGGTTTTGGTCCTGGAATGAAAATGAGCTAATGACACCTTTTCTCAGTCTGCAGAGGCTTCCTCTGTCTAGCAAGAGCAGATTAGTTGCTCAGTGCATTATCTCACAGTGAGATTGAGTCTTGCTGCTTTATTTGTTTATTCATATTTACTTTAGAAGAGGGGGATCCAGCATGTTTATATACAGGACAGTGTCATCTACACCACCTGAATACTATTAATGTAATTTTGTATTTTAAAAATAAACACAATTGACTCTTCACTGGTTTTATTTCTTAAAAATAAAATTATTAAATTCAACGAAGAAATGAAATCTGATGAACTCTTGCCAAAGGCCCAATTTAACAACTCATACTATTTTAAAGAGTTGAAAACAGAATTGACTCAGGGATTAGGAGTGATATTTGTATCATTTTACCTTTGGATTTTCAGTCTGAAGCTACTCAGGTTGGTGGCAAGTATTAACAGAAGCATTACTTCACAGCTTGGAATGGGATACAAAAAACTCAGTCACAATCCCCCCTGCCCCATGCTCCAAATGTTCTATGGACACTTTTCATGCTGGAAGCCCAGAACAGCTGCAGCCCACTAAGAACCAGCTCTCAGGTGACTTTGCTGCGTAATCCATAAGGGGTGCAGAGCTGCTTTATTCTCTGCAGCACGGCCACACAGCCAGGAGGAGCAGGGATGGCTGCAGCACCTCCTTCAGCAGCTGCTGCCAAAGGAGCACATGGGGAGCTCAGGCAGGCTCTCAGAACATGGAGAGCTTCTCTGGATGCACTGATGCACAGGGGACCAGGCTGGCACTGACTCGAAAGAAGTGCTGGATTGTGACGGTGTTCACAGGGGTCTCAGGTTGAGGGAAGAGACGAGGCTCTGACTCCGTGTTTCAGAAGGTGTGATTTATTATTTTATGTTATATATTACATTAAAACTATACTAAAAGAATAGAAGAAAGGATTTCATCAGCAGGCTAGCTAAGAATAGAATAGCAAAGAATGATAACAAAGGTTTGTGGCTCGGGTCTCTGTCCGAGCCAGCTGGGCTGAGATTGGCCATTAATTACAAACATCCAGCATGGGCCAATCACAGATGCACCTGTTGCATTCCACAGCAGCAGATAATAATTGTTTACATTTTGTTCCTGAGGCCTCCCAGCTTCTCAGGAGGAAAAATCCTGAGGAAATGATTTTCCATAAAAGATGTCTGCAACACTGGATAGGGGAGGCTTACCTCAAAAGCAAACCAGCTAGTACAAAGAATTTTAATGGTAATGCCCCAATGAAAGCTTATAAAGAATTAAAATATGACTACTGTCATAACCACAGAAAACACTGTTATAATTTCAGATTGTTTTACTCATTTGTCCTGGCATCCCTGAGGATAAGCAGGCACTTTGGTTTTCTGTTCTTCATTTTGTTTGTGCGATATCAACGTAAGCATCTAGACCTGAGCATCTAGACTGCAGTGCTTTAAAACACAAACCTTGGAGAAGAATATCAAGCTATTTGCAAACACAGCTTTGGGAGCTCAGGCAGGCTCTCAGAACATGGAGAGCTTCTCTGGATGCACTGATGCACAGGGGACAAGGCTGGCACTGACTCGAAAGGAGTGCTGGACAGGGGAGGCTTACTTCAAAAGCAAATCAGCTAGCACAAAGAATTTTGATGGTAATGAAAGCTTAAGAAGAATTAAAATATGATGATTGTCATAACAACAGAAAACAGTGTTATAATTTCAGATTGTTTCACTCATTTGTCCTGGCATCCCTGAGGATAAGCAGGGTCTTTGGGTTTCCGTTCTTCATTTTGTTTGTGTGATATCAACCTAAGGATCTAGTCTGCAGTGCTTTAAAACGCAAACCTTGCAGAAGAATATCAAGCTGTGTGCAAACATACTGGAGATAGATTTGCCAGGGCAACATATTGTCTCTGGTACAATCACTCAATTACTAATAAAACCTCTGCAAACAAAAGTATCTTCAGTTTAAACAAGAATATAATAATACATATAATTTGAAACTGCAGAGCCTTCATGAACTAAATAAATCATCAGGCCACAGCAAAGAAAAGGATTACTCTAACTGCAAACCTAATGATAAAAGCAGTTTTTAAAGATGTCCTTTACAAAGGACAGAAGAAGGTGTGGAGAAAATCAAATTATTTGGATCCCCATTAATTTCTTCTGGGCTTGTGCAACCTCCTCAGCCCAAAGATATCACATCCATGACTGAGAGTCCTGAGGGTTATTGCACTACACCCCATGAAGAAAATATGAAATTATTATCACAGACTTAAAGCCAGTCTGAACAAATCATATTCATAGCTGGCACACAGGGAAAGACATAGGTGTGCTTGTAGTGAAAATAGATTTGTAAGTGCAAGACAAATACACATTCCTGTTCTCTTTCTCACATAAATTCACAGACACCCTGCTAGCATTCATGAATGTTTTGAGAAGAAGAAGTTGTCTTCACTTTCCACTACTCAATTAAAAACTATTGTCAAAGGAACTATGTTTCAGAAGATATGAGTCCATGTAATGTCAACTGCAGACTCTTTAAAGAGATTTTGGAGTTGCTATTTTAAAAATGTAATAAAAATTAAACTTGATAATTAAATACTTTTAGCCGTCACTTGTTAGAGTTTTTACTACATAGATTTTAATTTCTCCATTTTATCAGACCTTTTTTATTAGTTCACACAGATGATAAATACAAAATGTCTATGTAAATTTCCTTATTTTCCTGCAACAAGGATCTCTTGACACTTGTGGTTTTCCATTAAATAGTCTGAAACTTTAGCAACTAAGAAGTTTACAACATGAAGTGGTGAAAATTCTCAGCATAATCTATTTTTATGATAACTGGTGTTTGGTGTAGTCATTTGTTTTTTTGTTCACAGCTTTTGACAAGATGAAATTTCTTTCATATTATTTCCCAGCTTTAAAGGAATAAGAGTTACTCATATTAAATACAGATTTTAACTGTATAAAGTGTATAGAAAAACTGAAAACACACTTAGTAAAAAAAAAATTCAGACATGCATCTGTACTTAATTTTGCCTAGAACTTCCTTCTTTTTATATAACTCTCTTCTCCTCCAGTCTTCTTCTGGAACTCAGTATTTTCTTGATAATATTACTACAAGTTTCTTCATTCTTCTCTTCTTTCGCCGAGATTCTTTTGCTCAGTAAAAATTAATCTCTTTGTACTCTATTAGATTTAAAAGTGTTTGAGTCTTTTCTATTTACTTCTTTTTAACTATTTCTCCTCTTATTTTGTGTCCCAACAGCTAAAAAGAAAAAATTGAATAGGGAAAATAAAAAGCTCCATAATTTTCCAGTTGAAGATAAAAGGAAAGGGGGGAGAGTATTGCAGATGTCAATTGTGAAAATTACCTTGTCTCCATGATCAGCCAGACCTTGTATTTATTGAACTACAGGGCACTCTACAAGGTCTATTTAGTTTCTCACATTTGTTTCACTGCGCTGAACCGAAGGAACCGAATGATTTGAGCATGGTTATTGATTAATATTTTTTATTGCAGATATTGTTCCAGGCACTTCAGAAAAAATATAGGTATGTTTAAAAGAAAATAAATACATAAATAAGATGGCAAGCTGGACTCCTTCTCTCTGGCTCTTTGTCTCCCACCACATGTGTATCCATTAGCCCAGCTCTGGAAATCTCCCTGAGCAATTCATAACCATAGCAGGCACTTAGGAAAAAGTATAGGGATATTTAAAACTAAAACATATACATAAATAAGACAGTCAGGCAGGCTGTGTGCATATGTCAGCAGAGATGTGAAAGCTGTCTGAAGAATTCTGTCAGTGGTGAGCGTGCCACAGGGCAGCTACGTGAGCACTCCAGTGAGATGGACCAAAATAATTCCTTCCCTGAGCAGCATCCTGCAAGAGCATGACTGAGCAGTACAAAGGAACACTCACAGGACAACAGGGGATGTGAGAGCTCTGCCTGGAGGAGCACTGGCTGCTATTTTAATGAGATTCCTTTTTTTTTTTTTCCCCATGAGTATTAAATCATAACTGAAACGCGAAATTTAAAAAATTCAAAATTTCAGAGTCGCGCGTAAAAGTTGCGTACTTAAAAGTACGGGACTTTGCCATGTTTTCATGGTCTTGTCAGTTTAATTCATGGCAAGAGAAAAAAAAAATTCTCCTTAAACTCTGTTTTCTGGAGTGACTTGGGTCATGGATGTATTCTAAGCCCTGGTGTGTCTGTTACTACATATCAAAAACATTTTCTAAATGCCTTTGGCTAAATCACAGAGAGGCTGCGAGTACCAAGACTTCTCAAACAGCAACAGCAGAGTGAGTCTGCAGCAGCTGCTGCTTCTCAAGTCACACACTTCCCAGATTCTCACCAGTGCCTTCGTGTAGACAAACCCTTCCTAGTGACTGAAGCAGATTTTCTGCATCAAAAATGTCTCTTATTTGTGTTGCAATGAAGAGATTTCGTACTTGAGTGTCAAACCATGTCACCACGAGACAAACAGAAAACGCTTTAATCTCAAACTATGTCTACACGACGTGCTGGAGGTGCGATGACAGCGCAGACATCCCTTCTAGTCTGAATTTAGCTAGCATGGGAAATGAGAAGAGCCTGCATTTGTGAGTGTAAACTGGTGGAAGCCTGATGAGGACACACCCTTGGGCAGATGAGCAACGAAAAGGAGCCACTCTTTGGGGTAACACATTCCTGACACAGGAATCATCCTAATTCTGGCACTAGCATGCAGATAGTCAGATTTTCAATTGATCCATTATCTTCCTTCTTATTCTCTGACCCTACAGTGAATAACCCAGTCTTTTCCTGGATTTCATTACTGTCCAGATTTTATATCTGCTTATGATTTCTTGGGATTCTTTTTTCCAAGTCTGTGTAAGTTTGATGCTAAAAAAGCTTCCTGGTTTATTTCAGTATGCCCCCTTTTATTTTTAATAAAATAACTAGGTTTTGACTTAGAAAATATAAAATATTCCTGTCAGTGAGTGGCAAACACTCAGTGACAGATGTTAAAAATAAAGGATACGTTAGAACACTTCAGATGCTGCCTCTTGTCAGAGTTTCAGAACTCTATAACCATTGTACATTTGTACGTGGCCCCTGCTTCTGTGACATAATCAAGTATTATATATATGCATATAATATATATATGTATATAATAGTGACGATTATAAATAAAATTCAAAAGAAAATGTTGAAATTCTTGAATTAAATCTGAACATCTGCAAAAAATTTTCAAGTGCTGCACTGATGAGAAGGAAACTGTTTCCCCACTGTAGAAAAAATGAGATTTAATCTCGTTATGAATTAGAATAGAAACATCTAGAAATATAATTTCTGGTAAAATGGAAAATCAAATTTTTGAGCAGGGCTATTAATCCTTATGCTAAGTGTGGCCTGTGTGTCATGAAAATGAGTCAGGTTCAGCCACCACGGTAGCTGGAAGCTCCACTTGTTTGATAATGAAGAAACAAGTAGACGTTCTCTTTTGTTACAGTGCTAATTCACAGACTGTTCCATCTAACAGAATACTAATTACCTTAAGTGGATTTCACAGTTGACAGAGACCTTTGCTGGGAAGACAAGCTTGACAAAGGCAATTGAAACTTAGCTAATGAAGAATTCGCGTTCCACCTTTGAGGAATGTTAAGTAAGTGCTTTGCTTTTCATGAAAGGTACCTCTTTTATATGTAAAGTAACCATAGAAATGTCAACATTTCATTTTTAGACACCTTGCTAAGTTCTGCGGAGGGTTATCAAATTACCTTTAGGTTTTCCTTTTCTGTAATTACATTTATTCATGGAGCATTTCCTTGCAGTGAAGCTGGGTGAACCAATCCTGAGAAAGGCACACTTGATGTTTGCTTAACACAGCTTAATCAAACCAGCCTTCATAGTGACAATCACAGGGTGGCAGAAATTTCTCTTGCAAATGAGGGCTACGCATGTGTGTTTAGTTATTACACAGTTACTTGAAACACATAAAAGTGCAGGTGAGAGCCAGTGCTGAAAAAAATGTTCTTTTGGGATCATCTTGCCTTGGGTAGCTCAAAACATGCAAATAACTGCTGCCTTTGGGGCTGCTTGAGCTCCTGCCAGCTTGGAATTAATATGAATTTGGGATGCTTTAGAAGCTACTGAGGAAGATGAGCAAAACCTTGCTTGAGTGGTTGGCCAGGGTTCTGCCTGTTCATTCAGGATCAAAACCAACCAATCCAAAAGCTTTAAGACGAAGCCCCTCTTTTTTATACAAAAAGTTTCTTCGTCAGTGTAGAAGATCTGATGGTACTACAGCATTCTTGCACACTGATGTGGTCCTGTGCTGCTGGGGGTATTTTATGGCTCACCTGCATTTTTCAGGGAATTAAGTCTTCAGGTTTCAGCACCAGTAAGATTTTTGGCATGCACATAACTTATAGTAGTTCACGTGGTGGAAAGTTTCAAACTCTTCTTAAGGCCAGAAAGCAGTTTATTCCAGGTTTTACTGAAGAAGCCAATCAGTGAAAGATTCCTTTGAATATGATCTAGTTTAGAGCTGTTGCTCTCCCTTTTCTGAATCATGTCCTACATGATAGTTTCAATTATTTATTACAAGGCAATGGTAAAAAAGTGTTAATTAGCAAAGATGAAAAAGACCGACTCAATGGGAGCTCCTGTAAAGGAGCTCTTATTTCTAATGCCTGAGGTGACCACTAATTTACAGCTTTTGATAGCTTGCATGCATGGTTCACAGAATAAATTGGTCTTGGGAAAAATACACCTTATTCACTGTGATTAATAAAGAAGATCTAGCTTTTGCTGTTGTTTTGCTTTTATTTTTTTGTTTGTGCAATTTAATTTTGATAAAATGGTTTAACTTGGCAGTGTTAGAAATTAAAATATTTTAGAAAGAGAAAGAATGACACTGAAACTGCAAGATTTTCTCCATTCAGCTGAAATGCCCATACCCAGCCCAAGAGACCAGCTCTAAAAATAATAATGTTTTTTTTCTCATCTCTGTGCCGATGTCAGCTAGTCTTTTGCATCTTATAAAAGCTCCCTTAAAATGCTTTAAAAATCCTAACATCCCAAGGTGTTTGCTTTTTTTGTTTGTCTTAGTAACAAGAAGAAAGAGGAAAAAATAACACACAACTAGATGGTTATGCTAACAGAAATCATACAGAAGGCTGAAACTAAACTTTCTTTTCATCATAATGCATGAAAAATACCTTCATATTTTATTTTTTTCTATTTAATCACAGCTAGACCTACACAACAGTGTGAAACAAGTTTCTTAACAAAATTAAGTATTTTAAGTAATTAGACCACTGAGCAAAGGTAAACAATACAGTTGCCAGAGGTCTGGTTTGACTCTTTGCTTGCCTGTAATCTCCAATGGAGATATTACCTTGTTTCTTGAAAGTTACCACACAGGAATTCATATTTATCACTGGTTGTCCTAACTGTATTTTATATAGATGTGGCTGATATGTGACTTGCATGTGAAGGATTCTGTCTCTCCCTCCCTGCCCCTCCCTTATTCTCAACTCCAGTAATCATTACCAAACAACCAAACAAACAAAAAACCCACCAAAACCCCCACAAACCCAAAAAATCAACGCAATACTTCTGCTAATTTTGATCATTTATTTTGCCATTTAGCCTTTTGTTGGGTCAAGAGAACCGTGTAAAATTCCTAGTGACCACCATGGCAGACGAGGCGTTCCAAGGACCCAAGGTGTGTCACGCATCACTCATGGCCAATCCTTCAAGGAAAGCAGGAGTCTTGAATTCTATTTTTTTTTCTTTACCTCAGGTCATGTCCTGTTGTTCAGCTGCTAGAAATAACTGGACTTTTTTTTTTTCTAATTATGTCTGAAAATATGAAGTTTTTTGACCAAGAGCGTGTTCCATCAGGGCTAACCCAGAGTCCAGACTGTCCATTTTGCTCCTTGCCAATCCTTGCTCTTGTTCATGCCTGTATACTTTGTGTTGTTTCCCAACATCACAGCCCTGCAGGACCAATTCAAGCCTCCAAGCAGATGAATTCACATGAAAAACTCACTCTTTTCTAAATTCTTTGTGTTTAGATCTTTCAAGCCTTTCAGATCTTCCTCAATTAACACCTCTCCACTTAGCCTATTTTCCTTGTTTATTCGTTCATTTTGTTGTTGTTTTCTTTATTAATGAGATATTAATTGACAGTCTGTAATGTTTCTCATGCTTCAAGGTTTTTTTCATCTCCTGATGAGCCTTGCTGAACATGAAATGAGAACAATGAACAAAGTCATTGTGAGAGTTAAACTAAAAAGGACTATAAAATGGTAGAGTCCAGAATCAACAGCAACACATAAAAGATTAACATGATGCTGCTGTTGTGATGAGTTCATTATCACCATGTTCTAGTCAGAACAAAGGTGTGAAAGGAGATGAAGGTTTAACAAATTTAGGGTGTGATGTGAAAATAAATGAGATAAGCACAGTCTATGGAAAATTGCTGTGGGCTTCAGGACATTTAAAATCCGGGAACAATTAAAATTCAGTTACTTCCAAACTAACTGAAATGTCTCAGTTGTATAGACAGAAATGTGAATTTATTGGTCTGAGTATCTGAGGCGCATGTCCTCACCTGGAGAAGAGTTTTTGGAATTCAAGTTTTTGTAAAGATGTGGTAATACTTGATTGTACTGTTTTAAGGACAGAAAGTAATGATCTTCACTCAATTGTCATTCTGTTCTTCAGGTTTTTTAACGTTCTGGATAATATTTTGGATATTTAGCACTACTGAAGATAGACAGAGTTTTACAAACAGTGATTGTCCCCATTATCTTATAGAGGCTTCCAGCCTTTTTTCATTACCCTTTATTACCCTCTATGCACTGATCAGAAGGCTCATTAAGAGTAGATGAATAGTTCTTACATAGCTGAGGCTGGATGCCATGAATCTCATACCTGTTGTCATGTGGCATGGTGTCACCTGTGAAAATTCATTCCTTAAATTCCCCCTCTCTGTTTAAAACAAAACAAAAAAAACCCATATGTTTTTTGGGGGTTTTTATTTCATATTTACATGCCTTCCCATGAAAAGTCTTTAATTTACCAAAAAGTGAAAAGACTAGTGGGTGATTTCAGAGACTGTGCTCAGATATTTCTTTCAAACAGGGCCAATGCCAACATCAAACACTAAAAATATAAAAAATAGCAGAGGGTGTAATCTGCTGGTGTTGAGGTGGGAGCATTTTTTTTATACTGATTATTTTCTCTTTCACTTTCTGGTGGCATAAAGAAACGTGTCACTCAGTTTTAGAGATTGGTTCTGGGAGTAGGCAGTAGGCTTAACCAATCAGGAAATTAGAGTCCCTATCACACAGCTTCTCTAGTGAATCACAGGAGTGAAACAAAGCAAAAGGGGATTTAAAGATAAAATTTAATTAAAAAGACAGAATATGGAATATAATAAATATTAAAATAAAGAAATACCTTCTGGGGCAGGTAGTGACATGAACATGGGATTAGTTTTAATAAGGCGAATAACCCTTCACTAATATGAGTATTGGGGTCAGAGTCTAGCCTAAGCATTTGAATATTTTCTTGGGTTCAAATTATTCTTTTGCAGATATGAAACAGTCAGCTTTTTTCTCTTCTAGCTGCACATAATTTTGAAAATTGTTTGGCAGACAAAAAAGAAATAAGATCGGAAAACTACAAGTTTTTGTTTTGTAAGGAGGGGGAATGAAAGCCTCTTCCATTTTAATTAAGTTCTTCAAATTTCAGTTGAGGTACCAGAAGTACCACTGGTGCACCAGAAGACACAAAAAAATGAGTTAACTCATGTTCCTGTACAAAAGTGGATGACAAGTAAAACTAAAATGGCAAGGCACATTATGCAGATTTTTTGTGACTGGCAGCTTAAGATTTACATAAAATTAAAATAACCTTTAAAATTAGGACAACCAGGTCACTCTAATGTGATCTGAATTACTGAGCTAATGATATTCTTATCCTTCCATGTCTTATAGCCACTGTTGCTGAAAATCCAAACCTGTGCAAGGAAAAAGTTGGAAGAGCTGCCCTGAGAAAACTACCCCATACTTCATTGGTGCTGCATCTGAAGGCAAAATACAGTTCTAAAGTAGATACTGACAGACAGAAATGTCTACAACTAAAAATAA
The DNA here is from genome assembly GCF_028018845.1 of Melospiza georgiana. NCBI lineage: Eukaryota > Metazoa > Chordata > Aves > Passeriformes > Passerellidae > Melospiza > Melospiza georgiana. The sequence goes on along the minus strand of NC_080434.1, from coordinate 40,188,162 downwards.
ACAAATCAGCTATTATTTCATATTACTCTTCCTTCTACATTTCAGACCAGTGAGTTTCTTCACGCAGACAGAGATTTGATTTTGGTGCATATTCCTAATATACTATAAAGAACAAGACTGCAAAGTCATCGGTTCCACAGCAGTAATGAAATTAGCAAATAATAGTTAATTGATTTTTTGAAAAATATAGTCAGGATCCAGCTGCATAAAAGGTACTTTTATGCTGCACTACTGGTAAAAACAAACCCAAAACTGGATTAAGTGGCCAGCTGGGGATACTGACCCCATAATTGAAGACCTGAGTGGTAAACAAGTATTTTAATTATCTCAATGAAAAGAGTGTCCAGGGGGAGAGGGGAGGAGTGACTAAAGTACATGGTATTCTGGCAGTCTTCAAAAGATCCAATCATTGCTTGAGACTACAAATTAAAGGAATAATGAAGAATATATAATCTTTAGGATTTTATAGTCTAATGTTTCCCATTTCAGGCTCTCCAATGGAGGGCAGAATCCAGGCTGCTAGTTGTAAATAACCAGGTATGTAGACTTCCTTGTTTTCAGGACAGGAATTTTAACCCTGTTTTCCGAGTGTGTCTCTTTGTCCTTTGTGTGGGAGGCTGTTTTTCAGTGTTACAATGGTAAAAATGGCGACACGTTTTTTGTAAGGTGTCGGTAGGGTCCTTAGATGTGATCTGTCTGAATTTATCATTAAGCAAATTATATATAGAAGTCTACAAGCTTCTCTTCCAATTAGAGAATGCTTCCAACCATATAAAAATACATACATAGCCTTGCAACCCCTACCCAGCTGTAGGTCCATATTTCTTAAATAACTTGATTAATGCACTCCAAACACTGGGCAGTGCTCACAGTGATGGCTGTGGGACAGATGCATCTCAGCATTTTGTGCAATGATTTGTCTGTAGGCACAAAATCACTGCTGATAAAATGTGTGGCTGAGGCAAGGATTGGTTGAGTGGTAAATAATGATAATCGTGCCTTGCATTCATTGGGGATGCTCTGGGTTACAATGGTGATATTTATCTGATTTTTGTTTGTGCTCTGAGGCTCCAATTCAAAGGCAGGAAGCCTAACCAGGGTGTTTGAACTCTCAGCACTGTTCATTAGCTCATTGAGCTCACATCCCTGCTTCTGTCCCTGCACAGACCCTGTTTTTGCTGCTGTCTGTGTTTGGAGTGTTGGTAGAAAGCATCTGTGTCTTCCTTAAAATCCCTTCACCCTTGATACTCTGGGCTCATTACAGCAAAATCAGTTCTAAAAGAAGAAAATGCAGTTCTTTTCATCTTAATAAAAAGGAATTGGGGTCCTACCTGTGCTGCAGGGGACTCAGCTAAGGTTCCTAAGGACAGGCATCTGTTGTGGGGATTATATTGGATAAACAAACTTAGGTATGGAAAAAAATTAATTAAAATAAAGCTATATTACAATCTTCTAAACTCAGAAATAATGGACAGGAGCAGTTAGGTGGTGATAATCCTTTAGGTGGCCCTGAAGGTATGGATGCTTGAATATTTTATCCTGATCTCATGTCCACACCAAACAAAGAAAAGCTTAAAAATTTTGAAAATAACAAGTCAAAAATACTAGACAGAATTTTTAGATTAAAAAAAAAAAAAAAAAAGTATCAATCTCTGGTGTTTCCAGCAAAAGCATGGGGCAAAACCTCTTTGTAGACTTCTATGTGAAAGGGAAGAAAATATTGAATTTTGAAAGGTTCTTTTTTATTTCTTGGAGAAAGGTCTATCAAACACCTGAGCACCATGCAAAGAAGTGTATGATTGCCTCATAGAGGGGCACTAGAGGATGTGATTTTAATCTAATGGCTTCAGATTGGGATTTTGGAGACTGCAATCATATACTTGTGTAGGTATCTGTTTGTAGGCAGTGAGGATTAACTGTGAGACAAATAAAAATCAAGAACTTTGTTTCTTTGAGCAAAAGCCCTGGGAGTAGATGAAATGTAATACCTCTGATACTGAAAAGTTCAAACTAAATTAGCTAATGTTCCCTCCTGCATTTAATATCCATGAATCTATGTTTTCTTATGCTCCAAGAGCATAATAATGCATCATTAATAGAAGCAGTTTTATGTTTTAATGACACATTGGTCCCTGATAGGTGTGGTGTGTGTGTGTGACCATGTGTGTTACTGGGATATACTGAAACTCCTGCAGCAGTATCAGGTCTCCCAGATGCAATATTGCGGCCTCTATTTGCATAAGCACTTCAGCTGTGGAATATAGTGCATTTCCTTCTCTGATCAGCACAGATTTGCAGAATTCACTTACATACAAGTCTGTAGAGAATAAAAGAGTACTTTGGGTTCCATAAAAGTTACACTTAATGGCTATTTTGATTGCTGTGATTTTCACCTCAAATTTTACATTTAAGTATTCAATGCATTTCTACCGAATCTATCACAGGAGAATTCAACCTAAAATGATTCAATAATCAAACTGGCAGTTTTTTACTTTTCAGTTTTTCATCCTGAATGTAACTAGCTTATTCTTGATTAGCCTATTAGCGCTACTGCTTTTTAATTACTGTTTGTTAATTGTTTTTTAACTGGATTACTAGTAAACCTTCCAATAGTCTTGTATAAAAGAGAATCTAAAAAACACTTACCAGTTGTTTTAAAAATCAAATCCAAAAAGAAAGGACTTTCTTATAGGCCTGTGTACAAATAGAAGCGTACTGATAAATAAATGTACTGGGCTACATACAAAATTATATTTTTAATTAAAGAAACCCCATATTTGCTCTGCTCAGCCTAGAGGAAAATGTCAAAAGGTCTGACATATTAAAAAACCTGCCAGTCACCCTGAGAAAATCATCTCTTTTGAAGCTGCTGTAGTTAAGGCCCTCTTAAACTTGGGTATCTTAAAAAAAATGTAGCAAAATTTTAAAATATTTTCTGTTATATAAAATTTTCTTCTTAGTGTATTTTCATGGACACACAATATGATAAATATTAATGAGCCACCTAGAGAATAAATATCCAAAATTTAGTAAATACACATTTCTAAACAACTCAAGTCATCATGTTCTTCCCCAGGTTTCCATTATAGATCTGTGTTCCACAATCCTTCTCCTCACCAGCACATTTTGACATTGACTGTTCAGCAGTGATATTTGAATTGAGTTTTTTGCCTAGGAGCCAGAAGTTCAGAAACTATATGCTCATTTTTAGTGCAATCTGTGACCACAAAAGACACACAAGGAACTGTTTTTCATTTCCATTTGGGCTGTGCAATACAATTACCACAGTTCAGTCGCCTTGGACATTTCATGCCACAGTTCTGTCTTACATTTTCCCTATTTCCTGAACTCTTCTTACAATTCCCTTCTTTATAAAATATTCTATGAAGGCTTTAAATGAAAGGTGAAATATGGAATTATTTAAATCGGGAGAAAGGCTAAAAAGCTGCAGGGTAAAGCTGCCACTCAAAGGGAGCTTGGCAAGCTGGAAAAACCTCATGGAGCTCAATACAGGAAAGCACAGAGCCCTGCACTTGGGGCTCAGTATTGTCACTTCTGCAGCCTGGTTGCTGATGAGCCACGAGGTTATCTAGAGAGGCTGGAGATTGTTATTGTGATATATTAAAACTGTGCAATGGAGGTTTTGGCTGCGCCGGGCCCTGAGCAACCTCATTGCACTCCAGAGTGGAATCAGGGCTGAAGCTGCTTTGAGTCAGGTGCTGGATGAAACATCTCCAACAAAAGCCCCTCCCAGAAAAACAGAATTAAAAAATCCCATGTCTCCTATCTCTGTGCAGCTTCTTTCAGTTTTGTGCCTGAAAGAGCTACAGTGGCTCTTGGGATCTGAACACACCCAATAGAGTTGCACATTCTCCCTCTGATGTCCCCCTCCAAAAAGTATATGATAATTTAGAGTGCAAAAGAAAGGTGTTGTCGGCTCATTTTATTGATTTTTCATCTCTTTAAAATACAACTGGAAAGAATGTCTTTCTTCCTTGATTGGATCTGAAATGCCATGAGACTACACAGCAGGCTGCTCTTTCTCGACTATAAATTTTATTGCTGCTACTTCCCCAGTTCTCTGCTAAACATGGACAGCTTGTGAAATACTTCAACCTGTCTGGCTTCTGACAGGTCTTCCTACAAAACTCTGAGTTATCCAAGAACACTCTGTACCTGTCATGACTATCACTCCACAAACCTTTCTTCTGCAGAAATATCCACTGGGAACCAACGAATAACAGCAGCGTTAGCCAAAGTCCCTCTTCCTGTGCAGGAGCACACAAGCAGGATTTACTTTTGTGTCATAACTCCGAATTTCAGGAGAATGCTTCTCCCAATTTTATATGAATGAGCAGAGCACTGCAACAATTAGAATACTTTTTTTTTTTTTCAGGAAAAACACAGGTAAACATCAGATAATGTCTAAAAAAATAAAATATAGCAGAACCATACTGCTAAGTACGTTATTTAATAGCTATTGATAATGTCATAAATTGAGCATACAAGGTTTTTAATCTACTGCTAATAGGAATAATAATATTGATGATGATGAAGGCAAATAGTTTAATACTGTTCTATCTAGCTTTGCACTAGATATGCTCTATGGCTTGGACACCACTATGGAAAATCCAAGTTGCACAAGGAAATATTGAATTAGTGTCAAGAAAACTGCTTACATAGTAATACACTTATTGACTTAATCAAAAAATGCAAAATGACTGTGCTTTATAACACTTAGAAGATCATTAGACATAGTATCTCTCTCCTGACATATTAACCTTTCTACAACCATGGCCATATATACTTGTCAGGGGTGGTTTTCTTTGGGTTTTTTAGTAAATATAAAGTTAAACAACATAGCTCTAACTTTCAAAAAGCAGTTATATTGGAATTGTTGGATATGTTTTTCAGGCTATGAAGATTTAAATGCATTCCAATATTTCTAAATTGCTGGAACCATAGAAATTAAGTGTACCTTTCTTCATGGATTCCCCACAGTTTTCTCCATCTCTCCATTTGTTTTTTTTTTTAAAGTGCTCCAGCTTCCATTAGGTTAAAGATTTTACATTGCAGAATGCTTTTCCAGAGTTTCTGATGTCAAATTTCTCTGGAGTCACATTAACCAATTACATATATGTGTAATATGCTTTCAAAACACATAAAACTGGCATTCCTTGAGAGAATTTTCCTGCCAGTACATTGATTAGGAAAATGTTCCTTAATACCTACATCCTTTATCTAAATTACCAGTGTTTAATCAGGTATTATTGCTGAATTAGGGATTGATTTCTTATGTCAGGATTTGTTGGTCCAGGCTTCTCACCCTTTGTAGCCAAGTTTTCTCAGAATAAAAGAGTGTGGAGAGGTTTCATCCTGGCAATGCTGGATGCCAGCTGATCTAATGGTTAAAGGCCAGAGGAATACAAAATTATTCCAATTAATTTTAGCTGCCAACAGCAGATTGAGATTGTCCAGGTAGACCTTGCAGAGAATGGCTTTTCCTTTTTAGGAGTTATTAAAAAGTTCTGTGTCCTCAAACTTCCTCCAAAAACTGCTTTTGCTGCAGAGCTATTGAGCTGGAAGTGTATTTGTTTTGGGGGGGGATTAAGCACTGCTAGTGTAATCCTCTGTCTCATCCACTGATTTTTGCACTAAAACCACGGACCTTATTTTAAATAGTCACCTCTCTATTGAATTAACCACTTCTAGTAAATATTTGGGCACACACCTTTTGTTTCTTTGGAATGAAAACCGAATTGATCTATTGGCAAGACAATGCAAATCTCTAGGGTTATGAAATAACAAAAACTGCACCACAAGAATTTCTGAAAATTATTAAAGAAGATGCAGTGAAGTAATAGATGTATCAGAAACATCAGCAATCTTCTCGTTCTCCTGTTGAAATTACAATTTTTGAGAGAAACTGGCTACAGTAGATTAAGAGTGGAACCTACAGAATGAAGACAAAAGGTCTCAGTTTCTAAAACATACCAGTGAACATACAATGAGATCATATTATTCTCCTGAGATTCCAAATTCACAGGGTTAGATTTTACTGTCATTGACTTGAGCAATTATTGAAGGAATTTCTACAGTGCAGCAGAACATAGACCTAAACTCTCAATTCATAGTCATCCTGCTTTCATCAAATTTGTGGTTTAGATATGATTAAGAAACAAAGCTACAAAACCAACAGAAAATAGCCCTGCTATTGTAAAATTTCTTGCCAAGAGGAAATCAAATACTGCAAAATAGCACTCAAAGACATGCAGATGTTTGAGTCTGTGCTTTGGACTCCTATCAATTTAGGAAGGACAGATGCTTAAGAAAAAAAATGGAGAAGAGAAGAAAAAGACAGTAACAAAATGTATTTGTGCATACTCACCCAAGGTGATTGCTATGCATGTAATGAATGCATCATTGAATGACTTTCTGTCCTATCACCATCAGAAAGAAAGAGCCTTCCATTTCCTGTTAAGAAAATAAAATTAGTTCCACCCAATACTGACCTTTGACTAGTTTAGCTTTCCCAGAAGCCTTTGGTATAATTATTTTAAGAAGGTGATAAGTAATGGCAGCATCTAATGCAATGATGTCCATAATGCATCATCTCCTATACCAACAAAACGATAATCATTACAAAGGACTCGCCTGCGGTGTTCTCTATTCCCATGGCAGGAGGTAATGACTGAAGAAATTCAATATTGGCTCTAAGTTGCTGCTTCTTCACAAAGAAAAGGGATGAACATCTTGGAGAACTGAAAGAGCTGCATAATCAATGGCTCCTCTCTTCAGGTGCATGTGGTGAATGGAAAATAATAAAACAATAGATGTCTCTGATGTTTGAATTCAGGAGCCATCATCTTACAGGTTCACAGTCATTATTTGATCTACATAATCATGCTGAAAATTTGACTTAAACTAAGAATAATTAAATAAGAAAATGAGCTGAACCTCATTTCAAAAGAAGACTTGGCTACAGTTAGAAAATATTTTTGCATGTATAACTTAAGTTTGTATGACAATGGAAATACAATTACATCCAAGAATGGGGAGCAATATATGCAAATAGGAAGCAATATATTGTCGCAGACATCTTTTATGGAAAATCCTTTCCTTAGGGTTTTTCCTCCTGAGAAGCTGGGAGGCCTGAGGAACAAAATGCAAACATTGATTATCTGCTGCTGTGGAATGCAACAGGTGCATCTGTGATTGGCCCATGTTGGATGTTTGTAATTAATGGCCAATCACAGCCCAGCTGGCTCAGATAGAGAGCCGAGCCACAAACCTTTGTTATCATTCATTGCTATTCTATTCTTAGCCAGCCTTCTGATGAAATCCTTTCTTCTATTCTTTCAGTATATTTTTGATGTAATATATATCATAAAATAATAAATCAAGCCTTCTGAAACATGGAGTCAGATCTTTGTCTCTTCCCTCAACCAAAAACCTGTGTGAACACCGTCACAATATATGCGTCCATCATTTTCAGATGTTATATGAGAGAATAAAGAAAGTAAAAAATGGCAAGTGATCCCCTGACGAGGAAAAAGAGAAAAAAAAAAAAAAAAAAAGACTGATTTTTTAAGGAATCAGTTTCAGTTTCCCTGTCCAGATCACTGCTAAGCTGTGGATACGGTGCTACCAGCACAGCACCAAGAGGGGCAGGGGGCAGTGGCTGGAGATAAGGACATTTAAGCCAGTACTGCCTCCAAAGATATCCACGTGGCACCCTTTTCCAGGGGGATAATTCATTCCTTGGGAAGAGTCCATGCTCCTCATCTAAATGAGGCAGCAGCTCAGAGCCCGCCGTGCGTGGGCTGCACCGTGACCCCGGTGCTGTGAAAGCGCTCTGGCTGTGACCACTCACCCCTCATCTGATCGCTGAAAACCAGGCCTCAGAAGATGTATAAAGTACTTACTCACTTCTGAACATGCTTTAAAGCCATCCCTTGAAGCAGATGGAGTTTATTTTGTAATCTCTGTGCAGCAGCTGAGTGACAAAAAATATACTGCAGTGCAGCGCAGAGTCAGTGCTTCCCTGCAAATTATGTGAAACATTATAACAAATTACTTTGTCTAATCAAGGCACCGTTTCCTGTCCAAAGGGAAAGGTCAAGTTATTGTCAATGATGTTTGATTAAATATTTGCTAATTTATTTTTCATTTACTGAGATATTTGTTAGTCCCTGAGATAGCCTCAAGAACTCAACACTAGAAAATCTTTGACCATCTTTGTACAGATTTAGAAATGGTTTTTTTGTGAAAAACATTTTTAGAAATGTTGCTTTTGTGATCTAATCAAAGTAAAGGAACAATGAAATATGATTTAGGTGAGCATTATAAAAAGAGCTAGTGAACAGCTAGTCTATCTTTGCGCAATCTATTTTTGAGTAAGTTTGAATAAGAATGAATTCCTTATTTTCAGTCTGTTTGAAAATAATTTATAAACAGAATTATGAGACATTCTTGAATATGTTAATTTTTGTAAGTTGTTTCTCATAATGTTAATTTTAATTTTTTTTATAAAATATACCCCATTACAGCCTTTATTTCTCAAGGAAAAGAATGTGACACAATCTGGAAATGCATTGTTTTATCATGTTTTTCCAAAAATTGGGACAACTGAAAGTGGAGAGTGAGGGGGAAAGAGGCTCTGTACTATTCTTTACTAAGAACATAATATTATTATATTAATTATTTTTCTATGCATCATAATAAAAGGTCTATAGTATCATTTCATAGTGACTTTATTTTTTTTTTTAAATTTAACATGTACTTGAAAAGATGAACAGAAGACTCAGTTACCACTTACTTATTTCCACATAATATATGCTTTAGCTGATTTTACTTACACTTTAGCTTTTTATGGTAATTGCCTACTTATCCTGTTCTCATCAACTAATCGTGAGTAATTATTACATCTCTAATTGACCAACAATTACTACTGTATCTTCTTTTTGCTAATTAAAGGCTTATTTAGGAGAATATTTAATTTGCTGTAGTAACTTTTCCTTCTTGGCCAGCAAGTCAAAGTATTTATTATATTATTATTATTTTTTTATTTTTGTGCTGCTTGTATGAGGCAGTGCATTCAAAGCTCCCTAAGAAGATTATGTATAACACCTTATATCTGCCATAAAAGGGCTCAGCTGAGGCTTATGTTATTGTTAAATGTCTTGTAAAAGGAATCTGTGACAAAGTTTCTGTTATGATATGGAAAGTGCTCTAGCACTCAGGAAAAACTCAAGAAAATGAAATTATTTTTCCCGTGGATAATTTGTTTAGGATCTTTTTTTCAGCTAACTCTCAGCTTACACAGTCTTTAATGAGATCTTGAAGATAACATTGTATTGGTGAAGTCTCTGCTCTTTGTTCATAGTGCAAATGTGACAGTCGCCATCAGGCAGAGCTGTCCTCAAGCCTCTAAAATGAGGTGATTTCAGTCATGTTGGAAGCTGGTCTGAAGCAGAGCAGGGAACAAGGAGACCTCCATGGCTGCTCTTCCACCACACAAGCTCTGCAAGAGCGCTGGTGTTGCTGCCATGCACAGAAGTAGGAGATGCGTAGGAATGTCTGGAGAGATGCTCTGAAGATGCTCATGGAGGGGAGCCTTCATGTGGGAATCCACGAATTTAGAGGGTTTTGGGAAAGCTGCAAAAGGCAGGCCTCAGAGACAGCAGAACTGTGATTAGAGCTAAGCAGCAGCCATGAGATTGGTCAGCAGAAAAATTATTTAAACTGTAGAAAAACAAGGACAAATAGAACAATGATCTGTGTATTAACACTTGTCTAGAATAACTCTCTAAGCTACAGAAAAGATATTAGGAAGGTTGAAGCTTAATAATGGAGCTCTGTGCATTGTGTTTAAGGCTTACAAGCAGGTATTGTATTTGAAATAAGCAAGCATTGTTTCAACCAAAGGTACCTGTGCTTATAGTGGTTGGATAGAACTACTGTCAATGTGTTTTTGCTTTGTGTGATTGGTCAAGAAGCTTATAAAGTAAATTGTAACATTAAATTCTTGGTCTGCTGCCTGGGATGTGAGCTGCTGGCATCTTCCCATTGTCATAACCATGTAATGAGGCTGATGCTGGAAAATGAAACAGCTCAAGGCAGTTCCACAGCAGCCCCGTCCCGTTTGTGATTTGTACACAGACCTCGGCTGGCGTGACCTTCGCATGTAAATCTCTGGGAAGTCAGGTGGCAGCCTCAAGTATAGAACAAGAAAATGACATGATCCAGCTCCTACTGTTACACTTTTTGCCAAGGATACAACACTGATTTGGCATTGCCTAGTCCTCAAATTTAGCAAATCTGTGTGTAAGGATGAGCAAATTACGTTTTGAACACATCATAGTTTAATTCAGTTTCATGAGCTACACCGCAGCTCTCAAGTTAAAGGCTTGTGTAAAACCCAAGAAACCACACTTCACATAGTGCTGACTCAGAAACTGAGTTTCTTTGCTCGAGTGTTAAAGGCCCACAGTTGCTTCAGCTAGAGCTCCTAAAAAAGTGCACTCTCCTGTCATTCCCCGTGCAGAACAATTTATGTGCGCTCATGAACCAGCACAATGTACACAAGCTCGCTTTGTTGACAAAAAGGAAAGGGTCAGCTGGGACTCCACAAAGCATCATCTGGGAGTTAAAGAACTACAAAATAATGTTCTTCATATTTTCTCCTTAATCAATTATTGTTGATAAGTTAACACAAGTTAAAACAGGAAACCCATAGTCTTAAAATATCTGAAGGGGGAAAAAATATTTTTTTAAAATACCCAAGGACTTTTTTTTTTTTTTTTTTTAGAGAAAGTTGTCTTTCCATGAGGAAGAAAAGGACATTTTATTCTTACAGAAATCTCTACAAATAACCGTATTACAATAGAAAATAGGGCCAAAGAAATATGCTTCGCATAAGGTTGAAAAGATTTAAACTGTGTAGTATGTAGCATAACAAATAAAATCTTTCTCTACTGAAAAAAATGAGGTGTTCTGCCTGACCTTGGTCAAATTAGAGTGATTTTCACACATAATAATCTACTGATGTTTTCTCTGAGAGGCCACACCTTCCATAAGCAGTGACCTTCATTTCCCTTCCAGCAGCCTGAGAAGACTGGGAGGCCTTTTCAATGCAGGCATGCTTTATTCCTGCTATTCTGAGAATTAATCCGTACCTTATTTAAAGGAGCACCAAAAAAACCCTAAAATGAAACAAAAAATCAAAACTAAAGCAGCATCATTTCACCTCCCACGTGATGCTTCTGTAGTGGAGGCTCTGGAACTGCTCAGGTTATTTTTGTCTGGGTTTGTCACTTCTGCTGCATAAGGGCAGCTGCTTATTTCCAGTAATAGGCAATCCTTGGAATCTGTCCAAGCTGTGGTAGCTGTACCTGGTACCTGTGGTACCTGGCCGTGCGCTTACAGGAGAGGGGACTGCCTTGTTGTGTTTTATGCTTGCCCTTGCTCTTGAACTTTTACTACCAGCTCTGAACAGCTTAGCCTGTTCTTATCTGTAAAGGCAGAAGAGCATGAAGTCTGTTTCTGAAGGAAGACTTAAAAGGAAAATAAACCCATGATCCTTCTAGCAGGTAGAATGGAATTAACTGGAATAATTAATAAATGCTAAATATCATACTGAGTCGGAAAGAACCGGTTTGAACATGAAGAAGCTTAAAAAATATATAATAATTTTTCTGTGATTGGGAGAGAGAGCTTAAAAGTGCTTATTTAATACTAAGTTGTATAGAATAATAATTGCAACATACAACTATTTCATACAATTTCAAACTATAAACAATTAAAATGAGAGATGTAGATTTAAGCATGAACCAAAGGAGTAGCAAATCCTCATAAATAAAGCAAAGGTTCCCAATGCAGTGGTTTATAAGAATGAAGAAGACTCATTTCTCCCTGTTTCTTAACTTATTTGAGGAAAACTAAAACCACTGAGGAGCTGCAGCTCAAAAACACAGCTGGTTCTGAAGTTTCTCATTGGAAGTGGAATAGGTTTCTAGCACCCTCAAGCTAATTTCAGGATATTGCAGAATCTGTTTGTGAATTCAACACCAAATTAAAGGTGACTGTGCTGCATCTAAGTCACAGGTTTTATTCAAATTAATTGATTTTTTAAAAGGAATAGTCAGACTGGGTTAACTGGGTTTATTAATTAATAGTGACTCAAGCATCTGCAGTTTTTACACACTGCTAATTCTTGGGTTTTGTAAATGTGTAACTTATGAGCTAAATCCACAAAACTGTCCCCTACCACTCAGATGATTAATATCCTACTCAGTGTAAGGTTTCATTCTAATAAATGTATGTTTAAGCAGGTAATATAGCTGGATTAAAACAATACTAATAGCTATAATATTAATAAATAGCATAATAACAATATAATCTGAATGAAACCAGATTTCCCAACTTGTTCAATTGAGGGTGGCTTGAACACAAAGCTGGAAAAAGACTGTGCAAATAGGTAACTTCAAAAGAGTATTCATAAAAATTTTGGTTCAAAATATCCAGAAGAGCTTGTTTTCATGCCCAGAATATCAGTACATTCAAAGCTGCACAAGATGCAGAGGGAGAATTGTAAAGCTGAAGGGAAAAATTGCTGTGATAGGCAAAAAGCAGCTATTTCTCATTTTATATTGAAATTCAAACCATTTGGGGCCTGAGTCCTTAGGCAATTTTCTACATAGGAATTCATTTAATGATGTTATTATTTTCCCCTCAAATTGATGAAATGGAAGACATTATAATTTTAAATACCCCTTTCATATGTGGAAAAGATCAGAGAACATTGAACTCCTCCAGATCTGATTTTCTGCTAGAGCAGAGCAGGATTTCTGGCCAGCTCAGTGCTGTACAGAGCATAACCATCCATTCACAGAGCATAACAGCAATGTTAGCATCCCCTCCTCATTATAGGCAGATAAAATATTTTAGTCTCAGATAATCATAAAATATTCTGAGCTGGAAGGGACCCATCAGGATCGTTGAGTCCAACTCCTGGCTCTGCACAGGATACCCCAGGAGTCACACCCTGTTCCTGAGACCACTGTTGAAATGTTCCTTGAACTCTGTCAAACTTAGTGCTGTGGTCACTTCCCAGGGGAGCCTGTTCCAGTGCCCAACCACCCTCTGGGTGAAGAAACGTTTCCAAGTTCCCATATACAACCTAAACCTCCCCTGACTCACCTTCATGGCATTCCCTTGGCTCCTGTCACCGTCACCACAGAGCAGAGATCAGCCCCTCCTCTTCCCATTGTGAGGATGTGGTGACTGCAGTGAGGTCTCCCCTCGGTCTCCTCCAGGCTGAAACTCCATCAGTTCGAGCTGGTCACCCAGCACTTTGCTCATGAGCTCCACCCTACGGGCAAGCAGAAGATCAAGTGTGGGAACTCAGCACATCACTCCAGATGTCCAGAGTTACCAAGACCACCCTTGGGGGGGGCTTGGAAATCCTGGAATGTTGCCAGAAGCACCTGGTGGATTGACTTTGACCCTTCGAGGGATGTGCCACCTGTTTGAGGACATGAGAGTCACTTGGGAATGAATGGTGTAAGAATGAAGTATTTACAGGGTGGAAATATAGATTTTAGGATTTTGGTACAGGGGGGTTATGGAGTCAAGATGGAGGAATCAGGGCGTGTCTTGTCCTTCTTCTTTCTTCTTGTCATCCATTTTCTGTAGTGATGTTGACATTTTGGGATTGGTCCTTGGTGAAGGTGCACTTGCTCATTTGGGTGAAAGGTATTGGGAAATAAAGGTAAATATGATGTACGTAGTTTTTGGTATAAAAACAGACAACTGCCCAGTGGGAGGTCAGAGTGCCCTTGGCTGCCTTGCTGGTCAGACCTCTGTCGGGCTGGAAGAAAATTTTGTAGATAGGAAATAATAAACAATTCAAAGACTGAAAATCTGAGGAGTCCACACTCGTCCTTTGAAGCGCGGGCTGCCCCAAGGCCATCCTACGCGCAGACGAACAGCCGGAGCGGACAATCAAGGAGAGCATCTTTCCTAGTAGGACCTGTCATCCAGGTTTTTTTAGGAAACTTGTGGCCTGGGTGATGCCCCCAGATAATTTCTGGCAAGCTGAAGTCCCCCATCAGGACAAGGGCAGTTGATGTGGAAGTGTCTCTTTATTCCTCAAAGAATAATTCATCACTGTTAGCATCCTAGCTTGGGGATCTGTAGTAGATTCCCACCTCCTCCTTTTCTGTTTGTCCCTTGATTCTTATCCAGGGACTCTTAACTGTGCCATTGCCAGCTGTGAGCTCCATGCATTCTATTCCTTCCATTGCACACAATGCCAACCCCGGCCCTGTCACAGACATCTTTTCATTAAAATCTTTTCTTTAGGATTTTCTCTTCTGGGAAGCTGAAGCTCTAGAAAAAGAATGTAAACAATGGTTATCTACTGCTGTAGGAAGCAACAGGTGCACTTGTGATTGGCCCATGTTAGATGGGTATAGTTAATGGCCAATCAAAGACTGAGCTCTCTCTGAGACACAGTTGGATAGAGCTCCTTTGTTATTCATTCCTTTTCTATTCTTAGCTTAGCTAGCCTTCTGAGAACTTTTCCTTCTATTCTTTTAGCATAGCAATAATGTAATATATATCATAAAATAATAAATCAAGCCTTCTGAACATGAAGTCAATATTCTCGTCTCTCTCTTCACCCTGAAGACCCTTGCAAGCCCTGTAACACGACCCTTTTGACCTGTCTATCCCTCCTAAAGAAGCTGTAACCACCCAACAAGGCACTCCAGTCACAAGACCCTTCCCACCAGGTTTCACTGACACAAGTTTTGGCACATCACTGGCAAGCCAGTAAAACCATCCCATTACTTAAGGATCACTGTAATATTAAAAAAAAATTCATTTAACTGAAAAACGTACAATACATTGAGCCGAGTCTCCACCATTTCAAAACAAAATACTTACATGGATTTAAAAGTCAGATTTTCAAAAGCAATCACGGCCAAAACAAGCTAAGCATATTCTTCTAGGCTTGTTTATACCACACTAATTTCACTTTCCCCAAACTAAGTGCAATGAAAAGCAAAGTACTGTGCATTTCTCAACCAGTTTTGTACTGGCATAAACTGAAAAGGAAGCTACTGCGGTGTGGTCTGTGATCCAGTCTGGGTTTGGCTCCTCAGTGATACATGTCCCTGAAAGAGTGTGGGCATGCAGGCACTTTATTCCTTATATATTTTACTATTACCCTCTTTGCCCCATTTTTCATGATTGAATTTTCCCAAATATTTAACCAAATTCTGTTCCAGCCTCTCATTATCCTGGTCACCTGTCTCTGTATCTTGGCACATTTTCCTGTGCTGTCCCCATACCATCCCATTTTCCTGTGCTGTTCTGAGAGTGGGTCTGAACCCTGAGTTCATACTGAGGTGTCACAGCAGCTGTGCATGTAATGGCTCACAGTGCTCTCTGCTTTATTCTTTTATTTTTTTTTTCCCTAAAAATATTTGGAGTTTGTGACCACACAGGAAAATTAAGCTGGGTTTCATAAAAATACTCAAGGATAAGATTCTCAGTGTGAGAGTTAATTCATTACCTTCCATTATGTATGTTAAATTGCAATTATTTGTCTTCCTTCATTTACCCTGCTGCATATATCAGCATGGCTCCCAATCTGCTCTTTTACCACCCAGTCCTTGCGAGCACCTTCTGCATCTTTTTGTCATTACCCTTGCCTTCATTATCCTCAGGAACTTAGCAAACTATGTCACTTCACTGCTCATTCTCTTTTTCAGATTTCTGATGAATACATCCCCCTGGGACTCCATGGTGATTTTCTTCCAGTAGGAAAAGTGACCATTAACTCCTACTCTCCATTCTATAAGGTGCTGCTGTGCATGGTAAGTGTGCAGAGTGGGAGGCTACTTTATATACTTACACTTCTTAAAAATTATAGCATCTAGTTTATAATTATGTGTAATATATAAATGATATTTTAATGATATAAATATATTCCTGAGAAGATACTCAGCAATTATGCTTTCAAAATGAACTTCTCTTTTTCCTTTTATTGGAAGTATTTTGGGTTTGCCCTCTGTCAAACCTTGACATTTTTTGTCTGCTTCTATTTTTTATGTATGTGAATCACTTGCTTTTCAATACCAAACTGTCAGAGACTTGTATATTTTGAAAAGAAGCCAAGTTTCAGTATCGTTATACTTACACATTCACCCTGAGGCATAATTGTTCTAATATACAGTTTTCATCCTGCAATTTAAAGGAAAGTTAGTGTGTCTTTCTGCCTTCCAGTAACTGTCACAGGATTTTCAGTATGCATTGAATAACACAAGACCTTTCCTGTTCCCATGGAAATCAATAGTAACACTTCATACCCATTAAACTCTATCAGAGATAAAAAAAAAATGGGATCTAAACAATTAGGACCCATTTTTGTTTGATCACTGGTTCATCTGAAAGCAGGAGAACTGTTAGTCAGGGACACGCAGGGTGGGTTGCCATGAGCTGAAAGATTTACAAAAGCTAGAGGATCACATACAGGATTAATCATAGACTGCTGTAACTCCACGTTAATATTTTAAAAAAGTGAAGAAGAATTTGCCAGATTTACCAAAACTTGAAAAATACAGAAAGTTCAGTATCAACCCAGAAGTAATATGGCACACTAAAAGGGCAGAAAGTAGCATAAAAATACAATAAGACTCAATAAATGAAATTTATTTACCTCTCAAAGGAATATATATACACAAATATTGGTCTCATACAGTGTATTCAGGAACTTGAGATGCAACCCTCACAGCAAGTGCCTTAGGATCACTGCAAGGTTCCTTGACAGTGTTTTTTGACTCCAATGAAGGTAGTTTAAAGCTTTGTAAGACACACAACTACTCTGCCTTCTTGCTGTGAGTCAGAGATGCAGCCCTAAGTAATGAATTGTAACTGCACCCCATGCAGCTACACCAGTCAGCTCTTGCCATTTTCAATATGTCTTTAGTTGTTTTCAAATGAAATACTGTAAGTATCCTTTTCTAAAACGATGAATATCCAGTTATTTCTTTAGCTACAGATTTCTTTATTTTGTATATTTTTTTTAGAACTAAAACATAACCTGACACACTACCTAAAAATAAAATACGTTATGCACATGAAGTAAAAATCAAATATATTTTTTTACTGTATATGTGGTGCAATTCTTTTTCTGATGCAATGAGTATCTAAAAAGAACAGAAGCAAGCAGGAAGGCCCTAACTTGACACTCCATCTGACCCCAAATACAATTTTAAAACACCAGTCTCAATTCTTTCAGACATCATTTATCCTCCACTGTAACCCCATATTCAGTTTTAGTATTGCGATTACAGTGTCCTTACCAAAAGGTAGACAAAGTAAAATTTCCTTATAAATCTCTGAAGCAGAATAAAATAGTCTGCACTGGTATATAGGTCGGTATATAATTGGTATCAATTTAATTCTTCATAAAGCTCACTGTGACTTGCAGAATTTGAGATTTGTGGTTCTCCTTATGTTCCAGCCATGCTTGGGATCCATAAACCTCTCAAATTTAGAAACCAGCAGTTCTGCAGAAGATGCTATTTGAAACTTTATTGTGAATGTTGCCAAAATGTGAATAAAAGCCTCAACATGTAAAATAATGACCTGGATATCCTGGAAGCATGATTGTATGGACATTTTAGGGCCACTACAAATCCTGCATAGCCTACAAAGCTAATTAAAAATTCTGTTCAACTGAAAAAAAAACAAAGCATGACAGAAATAAGTACCCATGAACAACCATTTTACTTATACATTGTTCTGATGCTCTATGAACTGGAACACTTAGTAATTAAAATATTCCAAGATCACATCCTTACGCAACTAGCTCACTTTTTTTTACCTGTCTTGCTCTTCATCCCATTTTCATCCCTTACCTTTTTTCCACAAGAAACCATTGATCCAGCAAGCTGTAACTTTTCCATTATTGAGCCTTTAAAAAAAATCTGTTTTTTACAAGTCTGCTTTTGTACTGAACAGGTCTTAAATAGGAGAACAAGTTATAAAAATAAGCATAATTGTATAAATAAAATGTTCTGCCTGTCCTTTAGAATGTATTACACCTATGAAATGACTAAAGAAAAAGAAAAGAGCACATTCTTAGCCCAACTTTTACCTTGCCTGGTTATCATAATATTTTTACAGTTGTAGGAGACAACTAGAAAGAAGCAAAATAATTTAAATAGCGATTACTACCCCGATACATTTCACAGATCTTCACTCTCTTCTCAGTTGTCAAGTACATGGACCTATTTTGGTGCTCTGCATTCAGTATTTGTTTTGATTTCTTTTCAACAAAATCGCTGTGAAAACAGGTCTGTTTCAAAAGCTTGCAATACCATATGGAAAGGCATTAAAAAAAACCCAAAAAACATACTTTTTTTAAATTGGGGAGCAGAAAGTCTGCCTGTATATGACTATAAGGAAAATAAAAATGAATTTGGATAAAGTTACTGAGATGGAATACATTTATATAAATATATGATTGTATGATAGGTCACAGTAGTTCTGGTAGCCAGAGAATAATTTCATTCCTCTGAGCCAATCCCTAAAACAAAGACTGTTACAAGGATCAAACCATAGGATAATCTCTTGAACTTCAAGGTGTTTATAAGGGGTAGGACATGTTGCAGTGGGTTGAATGCAGCTTTTTCCTGTGGAATAATCCTGGTGGGTGTGAATAATGCTGTGCAGAAATACAACAGAACGGGTCACAAGATGGAAGCACAGTAAGCAAATCCGTGAGGAATATCCATCCATTCCCTCTGCATTTGAGGCCATTCTGCTGAAGCTAGCTTTCAGACAGAAAAGCAAGGAAAATTCTGATCCTGTGACTTTTGCCAACCTCTTTCCCGCAGTACCACTACTGCTGTAAAACAGGGGCAGCAGTAGGTATAAAAGAAAAATAGTGCAAGGTAAAGTTTAGAGGGTGTTTTTTACATCAATAGTCTTCAATAATTTTGGTGTGACTGAATTCACTAAAATGCCTTTTCAAGACCAAGTTGGAAGGAAATTCAGACATTTGCATATGATTCCTGTTGTGTTCCAGAAGTAAAATATGTTTAGATCTTAGTGAATGTAATGGAAAGCGTGGTTCAAAGCAAGCCTACAGACAATCACATGAGATAATTCTGCTTGTCAAGAACTTTATATACAATAGATGAGGCAGATATCCTCTATTTGATATTTCATTGACTACTTAGCCTGGGTACAAAGAAGGAAATTCAGTTCCAGAGTGCTTCCCAGGAAAGCTTTGTATTTTCTTTATCTTCATTTTATTATTTTTATTTTAAACTAAGGTAAAGCTTGTATGCATCTAACTTTGACATGTGAAGTTTTAGTACAGCAAACATAAAAGAAGTGCCTTTCAGTTTTGTTTTTTTTCTAGGTGAAAGTAGACAAATGTCAAGAAAAGTCTTTAATTTTATATTCTAAAAAAGAATGATTTATGGGTAAGACAAATCAAATTACTTATCTACAGTGGGAGATTTTTGAAGGTAGTTCCTTGATTCTCTAAAGGTAACACTGAAAAATCTCTGATTATTCACCAATTTGTACTACAAAGTTAGGAGGCAGAAACTCCATTATTATTCCACTCTATTAAGAAGAAGAAGAGGAAAAAAAAAAGGCCATGCAGAAAAATAATCATCAGAAATATGGAGATGAAATGAAAAAGATTCACCTTTACTTCATCGATCAAAACCCCCTGGAAGTTTAAAATGAGAAAGACTAGACAGGCAAGCTGCCCCTTCTGGAAGAAACACTGCTAAATTCACAGCAGCAGAGTTTTCAAACCTTGGTGCCATTCCTTTGGGTTCTTGTCCCTTTGGTTCCCGACAGAGCCAGCGACAAGTTGGCATCTTTTAGGATGTAAGTAGAGGTATGAGTCTGACCATTTGCATAACTGAGCTGGCAGGACTATGGATGCTTTCCTGGCGTTCAGTGCTCTGAGTAGCCCAGGACTGCCAGGATTTGCTTTCAGCATAAGCAACATCTGCAGCTCACTTAATTCAGCAGCCTTCTGCCCACCCTGGTGCAGCAAAATTCACTCACTAACCCTTAGATATTCCTGGACACCTCAGCAAGGCAGAAAGATGCTGTGGGCACACAGAAGATGGTGTAGGATGGAAATGTGTGCACGTCAACCCAGAGGGAAGGATCACAAATCCATAATGCAGAAAGTGAAATGCCATTTGAGGACCCGCAGCTGGAAAAGGTTAAAAGCAGAGGGGAAAGAAAAAAAAAAAGCACTTAAAGTCTCACAATTTCTAATTTATTGAGCACTGAATTATTATTATAACATAAAAGAAAGGACTTTGAAACATTAACTAAGACAGTTTACACCAAATTTAAAAGAAGGTTATTTTATGTGAGGTCTGATGAAGCTTGTACCATAAAGAATTTGGTCAAGTTCCTTAAATCCTGGGCAAGTATTGAAACTGCATTGAGGAAAAAAAATCTTTATGATTTTTAGTCAAAAAATTCTACAGAAAAGCTTTAAGGGATCACTTGTTATATAAAATGGCTCTGTAAAACTCTCTCATATACATGATCTTTCTTAACTCATACCTTTCTATCTTTCATATGCTCAACACAATGTGTCGGAGTGTCTGCTAGAATAGTCCATTATTTTAATTGATTATCATTGATGGCTAAAAGGAAGGTAAAACGATTGCACATCTCAAGAGAACATGATCTATATTTATTTAGATCTGTAGAATTAGCTTGTCCAAAAAAGAACTGTTAAAAGGTCTAATAAAACCATAAGATCAGTTCCTCAAAGTGATAGTTAAATCAATAACATGTGCGAACTGTTATTCTGATTGGCATAAGCCTTGAGTAGTCTGTCAGCACAAGGTTCTGCTCTGAAACTTAATTAAAGAAACATAAAATTGATTACATATCTCAGTCTTGAAATTGGAAAGGATTTCTGATTATTTTTCAAATGTTGAAGTGTTTCTCTTCTGTTTTCAGCAAATCAGTAGAAAAATCTCTTTTGCAGTTTTAACATGTAACTCTTAAATTTGCTTTTATAATAAGAATGTACTTTTGCACCCTAACAAGTGGTTATGAATAGATAACTGATATTCTTTGAAAATACCAGTTTGAAATGTATGGTAATGAAATTCAGATGAATACTTCCTAATACATTCTCTGCTTAAATTTCTGCATCTCTCTAAGAGCACTACGTGTAAATTAAAACTGTAGAATATGAGTAATTTCTAAACTTATTTAAGACAAGTTTACTCTGAAGTTTTCAGGACAACAAGAACAAGGCATGTATCTTACTTTCATGTAAATCTCTGAGATTATTTGGATTTTAATGGGTCCTGAATAAGGGAGAATCCCTGCAGTGTTACATCTGACAAAGCCTTTATATGGAGCTATGTAAGATGTCATTGTGCAAAGCCTATTTATTTTTCTTTTTGTAGAAAAGAAAGTAATTTTATTGGTCTTTATGCAGACATCAGGGTAAGATGATCAGAGATCTGGTTTCAGATGTATGTCTGAAGATACTTTAAATAGGTCAGCTAACTGTTGTACAGATCAATTTGCCTTTTTGTATAATCAGAATAATAGAAGAGATAAAAAGCTAATAATGCATTAAGATAATATTTATATTGTCAGCAGCTTTTTATTTGCAAGTCTTCTTATATAATATGCCTCAGTTACACTGAAGTTGTGTGGCCACTGTCACAGAACTATGATTAATCTATGGCTATAAAGAAAATCTACCTGGATCTCATTCTCTTTTTATTATACATTTTTATAATAGTGTAACTTCAAAGCTTTCAGTGCAAAGACATTGTATTCACATACCCTGACAGGAGAATAGAGCTTGTTGTATATCATTCCCACCCAGTGCTTCTTCTCTGACTGATTTTGTTTGTTAGTAGAGGTGTTACATTGATGAGAAAGTAATCATTATTCAACATCATAATTAAAAGCCACCTTTGCATAGGACACTTGTGTAATTTAATCTTTTTGAAATCCATTTTAAACTGCTTTTTTTTTTTCCCTAAATGAAGAGAATGGCATTTCCATGAGCGGCCTTAGTTCTATCATTTCAATTGCATCAGACTGGTTAATGGTACACGTTGTGCAAGATGAGGGGAGGGAAGCAGAGGTAACAAATGATTCCTAAATTCTCATCTGCCTTCACTGATAGCCAAAGGCAGCAGCTGAAGGAAATAAAGCATTGTGCACAAATTCTGTCAGGCACACAGGCACTCAGACCATGAATTTCAGGACTATCAAGACTGCATGTTTCAATCAGTTTTGACATCCCTTGGCATTTCTCTTCTAATTCTGCTTTCTATAAATAATTCCTTTACTTAGGTGTTCTTTCTAGTTCACTTTTGAGCATATAGAAATGCATCTCACTTCTCTCTGTGGTTATTCTTTGTCTTTATTTTGGCAACCTAGATAGAAAAGAATTGAAACTTATTTTGCATTAAAACAGTCTAGGACATTTGGATTATGGAACACATATTGCATTTTCAATTAAATTTGGCATTCTTATGCCAAAATCTTGGAGAAATATACCAGCGTTACTCTTATTATTTGAGATAATTTGAGTTTCCTCATGATTTAAAGGTCACGAGCTATAAGCACATCAGTACATAAGACTGGCATTGCTAGAGGTCTGATGAAGTCTTTGGATATGCAAAGTTTCAGAAAAGGAAGTGATAATCCTGTGTTAGAAAATCATGGAAAAACTCTGAAGACTGGAATATGGACAATATATGGGAAAACCTCCATAACTTTGCTGAGAAAAGCACAGAAAGTTTTGAATCTCAGAAATTGGCTTCCTGTGAACCTTGCAAACAATCCACCATGTCTGGTTTAGCTGAGACAGACCTCTGAGAGCTCATTTGAAGACCTCAACTGAAATATCCCCAGCAGTTGTTACAGTAATCAATAAACATATCCTATTTTTCATCTGAAACTGTGTTCAACTGTCCATCCCTAGAATTGCTTGTGAGTTCACACGCTATTTGAAAATTTAGCAAAATCCTTTAGTAGGTACTAGAAGAGTGTTCTTCATATTTCTCTACTTTCCTGCTGAAAAACAGATATTTTGAACTTCAAGTCATTCCTGCAGTTTCTTCTTGAATTCATTTTAAAAATACAATGAAACCTGACTCAGCAATTGATAATGTTTTCATGAGTATTGCATGCAGTAGAATAGTACATATTTCCTTTATTCCATATTCTTCTGAGGGCTCATTCAAGACTCCTATCTTACAATTTTAAACAAGGAGTCTGTTTTAAACCAATGTTGCTCCAAGTCTCCTCAGTAAGTGCAGCTTGTATTCTTGTTTCAAGAGAAATATTGATCCAAATACATGTAACAATGCATTGGAAATGCAGAAAATGTGATGACCTAGACAATTCTCTAAAAACGCCTGTATCATCAGTTTACCTCCATGAAACTCTGTAAAATTCAGTTGTTTTTTTTTTTAATGCTGTGGCCCAGGGTAAGCCTGCCAGGCCAGTACAGCCAAATGCTGTTTTCATTTAGAACAGTAGCAATTTGGCTTGTTGATATCAACTTCAGTTGATAGATATATTGGCATTGCCTAGGATTGGGCCAAAAGCAGATAACTGCGGTAACTGTTAGAAGTTCTCCCAGCAGATGATTTCTTATGTACAATTACTTTTTAAGGTCTATCAATCTATGTAAAGTATCTGTTATTTAGCATATTCAAAAGGGAAAATGAAATGAAGCTGTAAAACATATGTCCTTGCTGGTCCACAACAATTGGGACTGTTTGCCCTTCTGCTCAAGTTAGACTGAGAATCAGAGCTAGGAAAAAAAATGCTAATACATAGTCTTTAAGATGAAGCTGGAAGCTGGAGTTTCTATATTTATTTTCAACTATTTCAAACAATTATTTTCAGCTATTATGCAACTATTGATCTCTTGCCTATTTATGGAGCAGGGACTATGAGACTGCAGAAATGTTTCTCAAGGTGCCAGATTGCCGTCAACAGAATTAGCAGAAAAAGATCTTTTCCTTATTGTAACAAAAGGATAAAGAAATAAAATGCCAGAAGCTTTTTTTGCCTTTCTTTTCAGCCAACCCCCAGTGTCTGGAATTCTTTTAGCCACTTCAATTTGGAAACCTTTTCTTCCTCATCTATTTACCTCTGCAGATTATTCACTGCTGGCAATTAGCAACCAGAAGAAATCCTGCTGAGGAGAGCAAGTTAAAAGGGGACTTAAGAATGGCTGTGCCTGGGAAACAAGCAGACAATCTGGAGCAGCAGACTTTCAAATTTCAAACAAAACCATTGCAGAGACGAACAGCCAGAACAACCCCTCTTAATTCCTTTTATCTGGGTCTCCAATCTGCTCACAACAGCATTTAGTCCAAAACTTAGTCCACTTCAGTGGGCTTGGAAAGGAAATTACAGATTCCAGCCTTCATTCAACCTCCCACCCCCCTAAAAAAAAAGAATAATTTAAATAATGGCTGGCTACATCTGGATAATAACCAAATATCTCTTTTCACATTTAAACCATTTCAGTCTAGCATCTTCCAGGAAGCCCTGGTGTCTACATGATGAAAACAGTAGGAAGGCTTTTCCTGCTGCCCAGCTTTCATCTGCAACTGGAAGAAACTGAAAAAGAAAAATAAAAATCAGTGATTTCAGTAAATCAGAATAGATGGTCTTTTGTACCATATTTATGAGAAGGAAAATAATCTTTCCTCTGTGGTAAGCTTGGGATCTTTTCTTAAGGCTACAAAAGGTGCATAAACACAAGGCATTGGAGAAAAAACATTCCTCAAGTGCAGCTTTATTACAGCTGTTAATGCAGAAAATGCATTTTTGAACTTTCAAAGATCTTCTTAGTGTCCCCATTCATGAAGCCTGCATGATATTTTAACAGAGTGAATAAGTGACAAAGACTTTAGGTAAATTATCTTAAAAATATTGCCAGAACACTGTTAAATAAAAGATGGCTTTTCAAACAGAATGTAAAATGTCACATAAAGTATTATCATTAAATAACAGGATTTTGAGGGAAAGCAAAGCCAAAGATGCAAAAGTCTCTTTAGGAATATTCACTTCTCACGAACAAAATCTGAAAATACAGAAAATATTTCAAAACCCAATTAATTTCACAGCTTCCAGCATCAAAAAATTGAACATACTTCTTTAAGTTGCCTGATCCTTTTTGGTTTAACTCTAAACTACCAGAACACAACAAGAATTATGCATACATAAAAGTGAGATAAAAAGTTTGTGGCTTTTATATTTTGTTAATAAACTAAGTAAAAATGATCCAAATGACGCAGTAACTTCCTCTGTAGCTACTCCAGCAGGCTGGCCTCCATCTCTGAAGTTTTGATTTTGCACTCATGATCCTATCTGCTTTCCATTTTTGAACAGTTTCTTGCTACTCAAAATGCTGAATTGTCTAACCCAACCTAATGAGGAGACAATCAGAGTGAGACCATTCAGTCATCATGTTTAACTCTCATGCACTTTGGAGCAAATTCCTAACAGGATTTTTAACAACTTGAACATTTCATAAAGGACACAAAACCAGTACCTAATTAGAAATATTAAAGTTGCTCTTGATTTGATTTCTGATCCAAATTTTCATCTTGTTTGGAGATAATTCCATCCAGGCTTTTTAATTTGGAATATTCTTCACAATTTGTTTAGGTAAGAATGCATAACTGAGAAAGAGGATGGGTTTAGAATAGATATTAGGAAGAAATTCTTCTCTGTGAGGGAGGCAAGACATTGGCACAGGGTGCCCAGAGAAGCTGTGGATGCTCCATCCCTGGAAGTGTTCAAGGCCAGGTTGGATGGAGCCCTGAGAAACCTGACCTAGTGGAAGGTGTCCAATGGCATGCCCAGGGCATGGCTTGGAAGGTGTCCCTGGCCCATGGCATGCCCAGGGAATCTTTAAAGTCCCTTCAACCCAAACCACTCAGTGACTCTATGGTTTTCTGCCTTTGGAAGAGGCTTTTCTGGATGGTTTGGATGGGTCAGACATGAATAAAAAGCTTTTTTCTTAGCTGTCCACTTAAGGTGAAAATTACCAATTGCAGGCAGGCACAGGTCGCCAGCTCCAGGAGCTGTAGATGTGCCATCAGAAAGCCAATTTCCATACAGATAGGCAAATCCAGTTATTATTTAAATGAATGCTTCAGAGGTGTGTGTAGTGGAGGGGATGCAGATAATTTTCTAAGCAATTGACCTATTTCTGAGTTTCTACCTCTTGAATATCCAGAAGAGGGTGTCCATGTATAGCATAACCTGGACACCCTCCCCCAGCATTACCTACTCCAATAATAGATCAGTGAGTTCTGCAGCCTTTGCCACTTCAGTAATGAGCACAAAATTCTGACTGGAGGTGATGTAATTGTGGGACATCAGGTCAGCCAGTCTTCATATTAATCCTTTGCTCCTTATTTCAGTTAAGAGCAATGAAACTGAGAACACATGTAAAAGATTGAGATCATTTGTTCCCAGACCATTTTCTTAACATTTTTTATGTCTTCATACAGCATTTTATCTGGGTTTCCATCACTCCTTTTGGGGATGATGGCAACTCAGCCTTTTAGGAATGACAGATCTATAGAGATACATGCACTCAGATCAATGTGTTTTAAGGTTCCAAATAACTAGCACAGTAAAGTTGATTTTATAATTGAGGCATGCCTAAATGTTCCAAACTACA
Organism: Melospiza georgiana; assembly: GCF_028018845.1. Lineage (NCBI taxonomy): Eukaryota > Metazoa > Chordata > Aves > Passeriformes > Passerellidae > Melospiza > Melospiza georgiana. The sequence continues at coordinate 40,161,404 of NC_080434.1, read as the reverse complement.
TTAGTTTAAGCCTGCAGTAAGGAGACAATGCTGCTTTCATTCCCTTTCAGTGTAACATTGGGCAGTGGTTTTCTTTAGGATCTAATTGCTTGGAAAGTTCAAGTTGTCAGAAGCATCTTTTTTTTTAAAGACAGGAAATATTAACTACTTCAATTAAATCAAAACTTCTAACCTCACACAAAATTCTCTGTAATCATTTTCATGACATGTAGATCTTTTGCTTGTATTAGAGGGAATCTAATTTTGCACAGTAAATGTTTCAAAGGACTATTTGCTGCACATGGGGTAAATTACTTGCATTTTATGTTTTGTTAATTCACCTGATGCTGGCAGAAAATAACACTGGAGAGGGAATTGTATGTTCAACATGGAAATACTCCTAGTTTTTGTAGTTTTTCCTGAAAGTTCTGGAGATAATAAGGAATAAGGCTTATATTTACTCTTTGCTTTACTCATGCCAAATGCAGAGAGGCGGGAGCAGTCAGGGGATGTGATATTAAAAGTCAAATTACAATAAAACCTACAACCAATGATTCTGTATAGCAAGCAAAAATTAAAAGCAAATAACAAAAAACACCCCTTGGGGTCTTTGATTTGGTAATGTCCTAAAATATGTACACAGGTTTATGCAAAATAATAAATCCACTGAAACTGAAGATAAGGTAAAATTTGGCCTATGCTTGACAACTTTAAGCCAAGTCATAGATCAAAACATAAAGATATATTTCTCCAAAAAGATGCATGTCCAGATTTAATTGTACATGAATATTAATGTGAATGTGTGTGTATATATATATATATATATATATATATATATATATATATATATATATATATGTAATCGTTTCTGTAAAATTAAATATGTTGATAGACAACGGTGCTGGGTTTTATGCATACCTTACTAAAGAAATCCAAATTACTTCATGCATTACATTAAGACAAGTAAAATATCCCAAGTTTCCCTCTTGTCAGCACTTTCTAAGGGTTTTTCTTTCTGTCATCTTTTCCTCACCCATAATGATAAAGTTCCTCTTGCATTAAAGGCAACTCATCGCTGGAAATCTAAAATGCAATATTATGAAGCCCCACAGAAAAAAAAACCACTTCCTTTAATTAAAGCTGTACCCCATTGCTGATTTTTTTTAATTGACAAAAATGTAGATTTGTTTATTGAATAAGACACTGAGAGACAATTTTTTGTCTTTTCTTCCTCTGGGAAGTGTTTTATTGTTTGCTTCCTTTCTCTTGCCTGCTTGCTGTGTAATTTAAGACTGATGCCTCCCTCTGGGAAACAAAACTTGATCAGAGAACAGCCTGCACTGTCACCTAAACAAATTATGTTTTAGTCACTGCTGATGTTGGCTCTGTCATAATGGAAATGTATAATTAATGCCTTTGCTTTTACTGCTTTGGAAAGACAGCTCCCTGAGTCTGGTTCAAGAGAGGGAATTTTAGGACTGCACCCTTTTCTCTTTCTAACCATTAACACAATGGATCCCTACCACTGCCTCTGGAAATGAATTGTCTAATCTCTACAGTTATTTATTAAATTTACAGTCCAGGCAATTTATTATTTCTAAATAATAAAAATCTGCTGTGCAGCAAGAATTTGGCAAGGAATAAGGGAGGAAGGAAAACTCAGGAACACAGGTTAAATCCTACATTTCTCCTTTCAGCAGAGCTTGAAAAGATTAAGCTATTTCCATTAGTTTCCTGCAGAGTTGCAAGCAGTGATAATAGACATGTGCTAATTTCACTATTGCACTGTGCTATGAAGCAGCATTTTAGATCATCTTTCACCTGTGACATGACTCCAAATCCCCCCAATTTGCAGCTCTCTTTTTGTTTTCAGTTTTTGTTGTTGAACTTAAAGCAATGACTAAACATCTGGTATTATGGCTACAAATAGCCTCCATCTCCTCCTCACCTCTGGGATGCAGTGTAGCTTTAGACTATTTATACTTTGATCTAAAATTCTAAATGACCAAATTATTCTTCTGTAATAGGTCCTAAGTGACACTAAATGGATGGTCTCAGCTTTTTCTCTCCAAAATGGACATCTCTCTCACCTCTTTTAGCTACTGAACTGCACAAAAAGCTCAACACAATGAAATAACAGAAACACCATTTTCAGGACTGAAATAACCTTTGATTTCTACAAAGATGCATAGAGACCAAGAAACACCAAAGGCAGTGAACTGTGCTTTAAATACATTCTAGTGACATCAGAAGCTCAGCATTTCTATTTAAATTCATTATCACTGTGTCTGGAGCTGTACAGAAACCAGACCAAGGTACCCATCCTCAAAGAGTTGTGATCTAGATTGGATAAAATCACAGACAAAGTAGACTTGGCTTCTAAAACTAAACTGCTACTCTATGCCATTTCTTCTTCAGGTATTTCTAGACATCATCTGCACAACAGCATTCTCTTTGCACAGAAATATTCCCACATTCTGAAAATCTCGGATTCCATTGCTGATGCCACTACTGAAATAACACTTGTAAATATTATAATTATCATAACTTTATTTTATTAAATAGAAAACTGGGGTAGAGGAGTTAAGTCATTTGCTGGACTTCTTACATGATTTTTTTTTTTTCTCTTTGAATTAGAAATAGATGAGAAGAAACTGTAAAGCACAAGGTCTTGAACTGATGCAAATTGGGTTACTTATTCTGAAGCCATAAATAGCTAAGATTAATTCAGACAAGTCTTGAATCTGTCCTCAGTCTTCTGACTTTTAGTCTTGTAACTGAAACATTGAAGTATTCTTGGTCTCTTTAGAGTCCTAGGAGGCAGATAGATACATCTGCTGAGGGTGATAGTCTTCACTGATGTACCCAAAACTATGAAACTTGCATCAAAAAAAGAGAGTTTGATGCAACTTCAAGCTAAGAATGGTTCTCCCTATGGAGAACTAAATCTAAAATGGTATCTCTTTTTTATTGCAAAAAAACCAAAAATATTTCAGCCATTAGTTTAGAGAAAATAAGTGATATTTAAAAAAATCAAGACTCAGCCAAAGCATCTCTCGTATTTTGAATCTGAATTAACTTTTTTTTTTTTTTTTTTTTTTTTTTTTTTTCCTGTGAAGTCTTTCCTTGACTTCCCTGGCTTTTTATTATTCTACTTCTTGTGCATGGACTAGAATCTCTTGAGAGAGCATCTAGGACAGAAGGAGGACAGGGTAAAAAAAGAGATTTCTTTTTACCAGCCTTATTCAGAGAAGCCTAGATCATCTAAAGCATTCAGGCCAACAGCAAATTAACTTACTGCTCTTGAGCTAGGCTGGGTTCCAGGCATTCTGGGGGACATAATCTTCTATTCAGGCATTCAGGTAATGACAGTGGGGACAGGCTTTGCTGCTGGAGCTGGCACAACCACTGATAGCCTTTGGGGAGGCAAGTGGGTAAACAGGAAACCCCCTTGCAAACCCTCTTGACCTGGTCCTTCCAGTTTTCTCCTTTTCAGGTGGTGAAAATTCATTTAAGTCTATTTATATATCAGCTGTTAGAGACTGATTTTTATGGTATACACAGAGCTGCAGGTGGGTCAGGACTTTAGGAGGGTGATACAAGCTTTTTGGGGTGCATGTTGTGCCTACAAACACCCAAAGGTGAGTTGCTCAGCACAGCTCAGCCTAAAAACCTCTCCCCCTCTTCTGCAAGAGCAGCAGATTGCTGAAAACAATTTCATTTATGGTCTGATATGTCTGGATATGACAAGGCTACAAGGCATATTAAAGTACAGAGAAGGCCACTGGGCTCATGTTGATTTTCATGTTAAAATCCTCTCTCTATTCCAACTCATGCATCACATCAGTTGCCTCCTTCCTCTGAAGAGAACAGCAACACCAGACAGATATTGGAACACAAGGAAAAGGATAAAGAGGATGCCTTGCCCCAAGCTGAGAGTTTTGGGGTTTTAATGTTGATTTCCCCACAGTAGACATTTCATTGTCATTCGCTATTCAGCACAGCAGAGGGACCTAAATACCAGAGCCTTCAGCATTAATAATATTTGGGACCTAAAGTTTTGAGACCCTGGGAAGCTTCCACTGAGCACTGATAAAAAAAAAAAAAAAAAAAAAAAAAAAAAAACCAAACAAAAAATACCAACAAAAACAAACTAGAAGGACCTTTGAGGATGAAACAGCAACAGCTCAGAGGCACTCATGACTATCAGAAAAACAGGCACACTTCCACACAGGCACCTGTAGAAAGTGGCTGGCAGCTGTGGTAAAAGTCATGAAATCTCTGTCATGACATCAATCACAACCACGCGTAAGCAGAAGAACAGCAGAAAGCAAACCCAAGAGTTATATGCATAGAAACACATACATACATGACTAGAGAAGAAAAAAGGTCAAAGCCTCTCTGAGTGTTTGAATAATTGGGAAGAACAAAATACCCCTGGGGAACCAGATTTTCCTGAAAATCTATTACTGGAAATCCTGTTTGCTAAAGTTAACAGTCTGACGTGGGATTCCTCACATAAATCACTGCAGTCAGGCACATGTAGGAATCCCTCTGAGGTCTTCATAATACTGTCAAGAGATATCTGTGTGTTAAACTCCCTCCTGTGCAGCAATTTTTGTTCTTCTCCTTAGTTTGCAGACACAAAGGGTATAATTTATTTTAATTATTTGTTTTCAAGTTGAATGGCTACAGACTCTGAACAAGAAATACCATTAGGCTCCAGCATATCAAATAGCATTATCAAGATGCTGTTCATTTGGTAGGCACACTAAGAAAATGGCGACACTCTCATTTAACATTGATAAGTTGAATGTATTTATTTATAAAGGTAGCACACCAACTTATACTCCAATAAAATATATTCTATAATATTGCAGCGGAGATCTGGAGCTAACAATAGTATCAAAGGAGAAAAATACACAGACAAAGGAAATATTATAGCACTTTTATTGTTTACATACCTTGTGAGGTGAAGACCTTTATCTTTCTCACAGTTTTTTAATGGAGTGGGGTAAAGATAAATTTGCTATAATCTGCCTTTTTCTTCAAAGTATGGATAGTGCCATTCTTCACTCACTATGGGCAAAGTTAGAAACAAAAGTTGTAACAGACATCTTTTATGAGAAATCCCTTTTTAGAATTTTTCCTCTTGAGAAGCTGGGAGGCCTCAAGAGCAAAATGCAAACATTGATTATCTGCTGCTGTGGAATGCAACAGGTGCATCTGTGATTGGCCCATGTTGGATCTTTGTAATTAATGGTCAATCACAGCCCAGCTGGCTCAGACAGAGAGCTGAGCCACAAACCTTTGTTATCATTCTTTGCTATTCTATTCATAGCTAGCCTTCTGATGAAGGCTTTTCTTCTATTCTTTTATAATAGTTTTAATGTAATATATATCATAAAATAATAAATCAAGCCTTCTGAAACATGGAGTCTGATCCTTGTCTCTTCCCTCATCCAAGAACCCTGTGAACACTGTCACAAAAAGTATGTTTCAGTGACCTTTTGGTCTTTTATCCATGACAGGTTCCATCTTCATCCTTGTATATACTGCAGCACTTGCAGTAAATTGCTTAATATGCATTTAGCTGAATTTACATCTATGCATTATCCATACAGATAATTTGGAAAGTCCTATTTCAATGTAAATGGGGAGCAATATCACTGGAGAGAAGGAAATTAATCTGAAATAAAAATATTGCAAGGTGAGGGTTGGAACTAAAACTTCACAATGACCTCACAGAATGACTGAGATGTTGCTTTATTATTTTATAATTACAAGCAAAACATGGACTCGACAATTAAGACTCAGAGGGTGAAAAAACAGCTCTTAGCCACAACAGCTGTCTCAGAAGACCAATCCCATTGAGAGCACCTTGTACTGTGCCCTGTGCTTCCCACTGTTGGAAAAAACCATGGTGCTCTCTTTCCTTCTTTCCTTCCACAGGACCAGCTGGATTTTCCACAGCAGGCACAGGGAGGTTTGACTAACACCCACCCACCCACCCAGGGAGGCAGGCAAGGGAGTTAGGGAAGTTTCCAGTCTTCCAAGCTTACACATGGGAGTCCCTAGTATAGGCTAATGTGTTGTTTTTTTGTGATAGATAAACCTTCATTTTCCTTCTTGTTTACATATGAACCAGGGGGTTTTATGTCACGGACGGGAAATTGTGTGCTCAGTACCTATTATTGCCTGCATGGCCTGTGGATTTATTTTTCCTTGTAAAACCACTGTATATTAATGTAACATTTTCCACCTGAATCCCTAATGGTGTTTTCACAATTAAATGAAGAATACATTACAGCATTCTTCTAAAACATTCACAACCTTGATTTTACAAACCCATTCCACAATTTAGTTGAGTTCAGCTTGAGCCCTGCATCCCTTTTGCCTCCAAACACTGGCCAAAAATTGTAATGGCTACCTCTGGGGAATTGTGCCTTCTGACACAGCCTATTTTCACCATTAATTGGTATCTAATACTGCCATAGTCTTGTTTCCTTTCAGAGAAGCCAAAGTGCTTAATCTAACAGGAGAAAAAAGCCTCTCCAGTGGCTTTGCCTCTCTCGTCCTGCTTTCTGTCTGTGAGTGGCATAGCTCTAAGGAATACATTATTATTGCTGCAGACCACTCCAAATGATTCAGAGACCCTTTATATGGTAGCCAAAAACAGATGAAGAAGAATTGGGTCCTCTGGGACCTAGATATTATCCAGTTCAGCTGAAGCCATTCTCACTTGGTTTGTCTGAGAGTGATTTTGCATTTTAATTTTTAATAATTCTTTAATCCATCTAAAATGGGGGAGAGCAAATAAAGCAGAATCCCTCTGCTGCTTCCTTCCTTCCTTTCTGCCTTATTCATTTTCCTATTTTTTATTTTGTTTTAATTCATTATTCCTCTGGTTTTTGAAGCTGTTTATTGAACATATTGGCATTTCTTTTATGTACTGGGAAGCACTAAATAGGAGCTTGCTAGGAACTAGATTTTTTTTTCTATTCTCCTTTGTTTTTTCCTAAAAAAAGTTTTCTGTGAAGACACCACTTTATATTGCATTGAAAGTCAGAAGCAAGTAGAGACAACCAAATTAGAATTAAGGTTGCCCTACATTCTTTATAGATTCTCTCCCTTTCTATTTCACCTCCTCCTTCTTCTAATCTAACTTTTCCGTGCTATTTCTTCCTACTTTCAATTCTTTCATTTCAGCAGATTTCTTTATCGCACTTTTTCTTACCATGGTCTAGTTCCTGGATATTCTTTACAGGGATGTGCATATATTATTGAAATTTCCTCAGAACCTTGAAACATTTCCTTTATTTTAAAAGCATTTTTGTCTCAGTTTCATAAGGAAAAAGATTAACTTTAGCTGAAAGCTACTCTGTGAAGAAAAGTCCCATTTCTAAATGCACAAACCAGAGAGGAGACAACCCAACTTTAGCAGGTAGACTTTTTTTTTCTTTTTTGCCAGCAATTTAAAACCAAAAGATACGAAACACAAATACAGAGGGGAAAGCTGAACAGTGAGTGTAGGAGAAATGTCATTTACTTCAATCTTCACATCCAAAAAATCCGTGTGGACTGAGCCTGTATCTTACACGTAATTACATGTAATTTGAAGAGCTGAAGTGGAGAGGATTAGTTTGCTGCTAGTTCCAGCCAATGCTCACAGTCTGATTGTATTTTCAGGGCACTGGTGGGCAGCAACAGATGGTGGTCATTTCCCTGGCAGGCCATAGCAGGGATAATTACCAGACACAGTTCCAAGGTTTATGATATTATAAACCTCTCTTTCATTTCTCATTCACTGCATGTGGAAAGTATGGCCTTTTAACTCCTTTCTTATTGATTTTATACCAACGCAACACCTTTGCCTCCAGTGATTTTGAAATGATTCAGTGGTGAAGTAAAACAAGAAATAGACCTTTTAAGTCAATAAAAATAATAATAAAAAAACCCTGATCTTACTGCTGATTTTTTTTAATTTGAAGAACAGCTTTGTGTTGATTAATGAAATAAAATGCAATAATTGCTAGCAGAATTGGATGCTGTCCTTTAAAAAATGCTGATGCATAAAATGATTCTGAAATAAATTAGTCAGTGAGTTAACTATGCCTACAAAACCAGGAAATTTGAGCTCAGGAAATTTGAGCCTACAAAACCAATAACACTTGGAACATGCTAGCCAGAATCCAGAATGCCTGTTTTTAACTGGACTAGCTGAAATCTATTTGGATTAGTCTGTTCTGGATTAATTTCAGTAGAGCAAACAAGGAAGATAAAACTCAGGCCTTTGGGAGTAAATAGAATAGATGTTAAGGCAAGTTAGAGCGCATGGGTCAAGAGCAGGCATAGATTTTAGCAGCACATTCTTTTTCACACTTTTTTTTTAGAAAGGGGAAAGAAATTAACTGCTCTTTGTGTCTGTAATAACAATGAAGAGACTCACTCTTCTGATAAACTTAATTAAATGTGGTCAAATCAGCTAAGTCTGAAATTTAACACATTTCAGAGGCTCCAGATCTGAGAAGGGAGTTTTACCCAGTCAGTCCAGAAGGACATTGAAAAGCTACAGAATCAGGCCAGCTCAAGTTCAACAAACAAAAGCAAGAAGTTCTGCACCTAGGGCAGAATAACCTTGTGTGTCAGTACAGGATGGAAGCCAGCCTGCAAGAGCAAGAGCTGTGCTGGAAACACTCTGGCAGTCACTGTGGATGTGCCTGGTTGGAAAAGAGCTACAAAGCGTGCTCTCACAGCAACGAGGAGAGCTGCACACACATGTTGGGAGGAGAGCAGCCAGCAGGTCATTTATTGTACCCTTTAACTCAGTGCTTGTTGAGGTTCACCTGAAACACTGGGCTCTGAACTCTCCAGCTTGAGAGGGATGCTGAGAATTCTGAGAAAAGGCTATAAGACAGTAACAGCCTCACAATACAGGGCTTGTGAGGAGAGACAGGCAGCAGCAGTTGTTTGGCTTAGAGAGGAAGGTGGCTGTGGAGTCTGCAGCTACACAGCTACAAACAAAATGCAGCCCAGCTCTTCTCTGTGTGGATGGGAGAGTGTCCTGAGTCGACTATATGATGCTTTTATCCCAAATCACCTTGCTTTGTTTATGCTGAATAATAAGTTTTGCACCTTTAAGCCTTGTTCCAGAGAGTGAAGGGGGCAGAGAAGAAGCAGCAGTTTGTTTTCAGACACTGCACTCCACATTCCTGCTCCTGGGCTGTGCTGTCTGCGGATGGACAGACAGCAGGACAGAGCTCTCCTTTGCTTTTAGGTAGTTTTAGCTAGCTGAGGCAAAGAAGTTCCCTGGACTGTGTTTTTTTCCCTTTTCTTTGGAGCTGTTTAACCTGCTCTGGCCTGAACACCCAGGGGAGCACCGGCAGCTGCACCTGAGGCCCACCGGGCCGGGCCTGGCCTGCGACATTGCCAGCACTGAGGGACTGACCAGAGACTGAGGGAGCTCATCTGCAACCCGGGGAGGGACTTTCTCAGTTTGTCATCGCTTTTGGAGCAGCAAGGGGTTTTATTGTTTAATATTGTTTAGGTTTTATTGTTTAATAAACAGTTTTTTCCAACTTTTCTCCAAGGAGCTGTTTTTTCCCAGACTGGTTGGGGGTAGGGCCTGATTGAATCTGCTTTTCTAGAGGAGCCCCTGTGGGGATTCTCTCCCAAATTTGCTCTGAACCAGGACTGAGAGGAAAGAGATTGTTGTTGTGATGGGAGAGCAGGGCTGGAAGGGGTTATCCTGACAGGCAGTGCAAACTCGTCCTTGGAAGTTCTCCAGGCTCCAGCAAACAAGGCCCTGGCTGGCCTGATGGAGGGTTGGTGACAGCTGGGGTTTGAGAGCCGTGCTTCTCTGGGTGACCTCCTTTTCAACCACCATCTCTGCCATTCTCTTGCAAGTCTTCTTTCATTTTTTTGTACTTTGTGCTTTGATGATGAACCCGTGTCTCAAGAAAGTGCTCTCCACCCTTCCCCTTGAAGTGGAAATGTAATAGGTGACACATTTTGCTGGGGATTTTTTTGGAAACAAACACTGGCAACAGTGTGACAAAACAAAGAATATAAAACCCCCATAATACCAGTAAATTTTTGTGTATCATGAGTTCACTTATTCTCTCGTTTTCTAACCATATATTTGCAGGCCAGGGACAGCTAGAACAGCACAGGAGTCACTGAAAGGCAGCCTAAGGGGAAACAGATGTGCTCAGCACTCCCACCTTCTACACCTCTAAGGTATTTGGTGTCTGTTGGGAGAGTTGTCTCATACAGAAGCTGAGAACTGCAATTTCACTTATATTTGAAAGCTAGAAAATAATACAAGTTGGGATGAAAATGTATTATGAGAATTTAACAGAGTAGAAAAGAGAGGGTAGAGAAAAAACCACTTTTCTTTCAAAAAAGAAAAACAAACAAAAGTAACAGTGCCAAATTAGTTGATTAGAGAAATTCTGGAGTCTTTTTTGCATCTAATTAGACAAATAACCATAGGGTTGACATGCTTCTTTTAGACCAAGTAGTTTCCTAAGGTATATTGCCATGGAGAGAATCTATGCTGTATACCCAGTACTGTTTTGTCTCTAATTTTATTTCAGGTCTGGAAGAAATTATACCACCTTGCAAAATGATGCCTTGTATGTGGGTTTTTCTTGGGGGTTGGTGGAGAAGAGTTTGTTGTTTTGTAGAAGCTGTCAGGGAAAGTAAAAAATGTTCCTGCATCTCTTATCTGAGGCCCTCTGAGACCTTCTTAGGGAGTCCTGTCACAGTGACCTCTCGTGATGATTCCCTTCAGATCTCACCAGAATTGATCCTTGGCAAGCTCAAAAGCAAGGAGAAAATGAGAACTGACAGAAGATATTCTTCCTAGAAGTAAATATATTGCCTCACTGAAGCTCTTATCCTTTATTGTCCCTGAGTAACAAGTCCTGAAGTTGGCTTATAAAGTGCTGTAAGAAAATGAAACTGTGGTCTGTGAGATACTAATATTTCTTGAAAGAAGGAGGGGGATCATTCCTGTCCTCTGATTAATGCCTCATGCACTGCTCTAGTCCATTAGAGACATAAAGGTGCCTTTAACAGGCCCCTGAGCAAAGTGCTTTATGCAACCTCCTCCCCGTCCTTGACACAGGGACAGAGAGTATCTTAAGCAGCATTTCCCACCGACACCAAGTATTCAGAAAGAGAGGAGTGCCTCCAGGGAGCTCTGTCTGCCAAGAGAAATTAGAGCAGATCCTGGTTATTCTGACTTAAAGGAGAAGCCAAGTCCTGCGCTGGGCTGTGGGGTGGTAAAGGTGCTGGCCATGCCTGCTGCTCAATGGAAAAGAGGGGCCCTGGTACAGCTTCCCTGCTGTGTCCTCCTGGTGCTGTGAGGGCTGTCCCACCCATCACTAACACAACCAGGGGCAGGTTTAGCCCCTACCAAAATCATGAAGGTGGCAAAATTTCAGAAAATTATTGCATTTTATTTGTTCAGCACAACTTAACCATCCTAAACCATTTGAAGGGGGAGGATGGGTGTGGGAATCCACAAAATCAGAGGGTTTTGGGAAAGCTGTAAAAGGCAGGCCTCAGAGACAGCAGAACTGTGATTAGAGCTAAGCAGCAGCCATGAGATTGGTCAGCAGAAAGAAATATTAAAAATTTCATAAAAAATTATGAAAAATTATGAAAAGCAAGGACAAATAGAACAATGATCTGTGTATTAACGCTTGTCTAGAATAACTCTCTAAGCTACAGAAAAGTTTATCTAGCAAGATATTAGGAAAGTTGAAGCTCAGTAATGGAGCTCTGTGCATTGTGTTTAAGGCTTACAAGCAGGTATTGTATTCAAAATAAGCAAGCATTGTTTTAACCAAAGGTACCTGTGCTTATAATGGTTGGATGGAACTACTGTCAATGTGCTTTTGCATTGTGTGATTGGTCAGAAAACTTATAAAGTGAGTTGCAACATGAAGTTCTTGGTCTGCTGCCTGGGATGTGAGCTGGTGGCATCTTCCCATTATCATAACCATGTAATGAGAGTGATGCTGGAAAATAAAACAGCTCATGGCAGTTCCACAGCAGCCCCGTCCCGTGTGTGATTTGTACAGAGACTCCTGGCCAGCAATAGATGGATGTTTCAAATACATTTTTATTTCTAAGTCAGACTGATACAGGTAGCACCATGCCCTGACTTATGCTAGAGTACTATTCAACAGGAGAACTGCAATGTGTTTACATTTCAAACACAGGTGGTACAAACACCTTTGTGGGCCCTGCCTGGTAACATTTTTAAATGCTTGTGTCTGTGCACCATATGGCCTGATCTTTTTTTATAAGTGTTGGAAATTACTTGTATTGCAAAAGATCAGCCCACCCACTCAAATAAAACAAAAACTGGGTAATGAAACTACTGAAGTTTGGCTTCAGAAAACAGTGGGAAGATCTAAAATAGAAAGGATGACTGGTTGTGAAAGAAACAGTTTGAGAATTTTAACAGATAATCAGAATTTTTGGGGAAAGGGAAAATAATAAAGCAAGAAGGAAAAGATTATTTCTCTGTAGTACTTTTACTAGACTACTATCCAAGATTACCTTGATAAGAGCATGAGTTCCTCAAGATCACCAACACCAGAACTAATATAAACTCATAATAAGAGTTCCAGAGCTGGCAGGAGTAGCCAACGTGTTGGCAATCTTCTGCTCTGTCACTTAACATCTTTAGGATAAACATCATGTTAAAGATGAGTATTTGAGCAAAAAGATTATTTTCCACCAATAACCCATCAAATACTCCACCAATGTCCCATTTCCCACAAGGACATTTTCCTTCAAAGAAGTATTTTGCACCAAAGCACTCAAAAGAGAATTATAAACAGCAAAATTTTTAACTAGCAGTAGTCTAATCATCTTTGATCTCCACACTTTTCTTAAATTTCGGATCTCTGTAATATTCTGTGGTTCCAAAGAAGCTCTTTCAGAAGCAATTTTGCTATCAAAGGTGGAAGCCAGTGTCAGGAACTTCATGCTGCTGTTTATGCAGCTGAAATGCCTGCTGAACAACGTGTCCTCTGCTGTGCTGTTGCACTTGTCTATTCCCACGTGCCAGCTATATATGTGTTTTCTGAAGTACATATACCCTCATGGCATCTCAGCACTGACAGCCAAACACTCCACTTAGGTATGGCTCCAGCAGTGCATAGGAGCCATAAAGAAAACTTAATGAGCTTCCTGGGGTTTGCCTGTAATAGAAAAATGTGCATGTGGCATGGAGCAGCTCGCTGCTAATTCTGAAAGGGATAAAAATAAAGGTGTCACATCTAATGCAGGGAAGCCCTTCTCCAATGGGAGAAAACTATCAAGTGCTGAATTAATAGAAAACCCTTTTAAAGTGCTAACCTAGAGATTAATGAAAAGATCTGAAACTCCAGAAAATGTCTGCATTTAAATTGCTTCTTTCACAAATGGTATGGCTAACAAATTTCTTCCTATAGATTTATTACTTGCATTCTTTTATCCCATGTCCCTCTCTACTTCTCTCCTATGCATTCCAGTGACTTTCTTTGCCACTTCTGCAATATTAAGACCTTCTTCCAGATCCTCTGAAATCTTCATACTGCTCTCCCATCTTCACCCCATCTCCCCCCAAAACCTAGCAAGGAAGAAGAAACAGCCATGAATGTGAGACTTTTTTTTTTTTTTTTTTTTTTAATAACCCATCTAGCACAACCAAACAGATCTACTCAAATTCCTTTTTTTTTTTGTTTTTCCCCAAATTTTCATTACTGACAAAATTTCTTCCCTCAGGACAACTACTGAAAATTGAAAGCAATTCAAACCTCTGGGAGGCTTGAAAAACCTTTATTCTCTCAAAATTAAACTACTTAATGGGTTGAAAAATTAATTGGGAGAATAATAAACGTTTGCAGAACAAATAAAACCAAGTGGCCATAAAAAATACAACCAAAAACTATAAACAAAACTAGGAGCCCAAGAAATCTGATTTTTATCATAACTTTGAAGCACAGATGGAGGCCCTTCGTAAACAAATAGTATAGTGTTTTCCTATCATTCCTGAACTTTCTACTTAGTTTCATCCCATTTTCAGTCATCTTCCAGAACATCCCATGATTTTCAGGGGGAGATCTGGGTTACATCTCAGCAGCTGCAGTGTGATGGTGTAGAGCTGAGGCACCAAGGGAGAGTCCCTGCCGAGGCTGTGGTCTCAGCTAAAGTGAGACCTAACTCCATAAAAAGAGCTCCAAGGGAATATCCCAGGACCCAGCAACTACTGGTAGTGAGCTGCAGCATTATTTCTATGCAGCATCCTCACTCTCCTCAATTTCCAGGGGAAGAAAACCCAGGTATGTGTACAAGGAAACTGCAATCTGTTCAAAATACTTTCTGAACCAGATTCCTATTCACAACTAGCTTTAAAATACCTACTGTGAGGTGTGCTGTAGATAGAAACATTCCTATAGAAACATTTAATGGTCCTCTATATTTTTAATTTTATTGCTCATTTTACAAAAGAGAATTTCTTTTCTCTCTTTACAAATTCCTGTTATTATCTTGCCTCTCTACCTCAAAATGCAATAAAAAGAGCAGAACCGCATAAACATGAGACACATGGTAATTATTTCTTTAAAACCTAAATGCTTTAAGATCAGACAGAGAAGTAGATGTATATTTTATGAAGTTTGCAAACATTAGATACTCTCTGATCAAAATATGTTGTGCTCTATGCTGAGGAATATCTGGGGTAGAACATTTTCTATTATTTCAGACATATACTTGAATTTTCTACTTAAACTGAAAATTAAGTCTGCCAGTTCTACAGTCCCACAGGCTTCCTTGTTTCAGTGATGAATGGCATTAACCACTTAAAATCATCTTCTCAACTACACACTCTTAAATAGTTCTCCATCTAAGATCTAATCCAATCAATTGTTGGGAAAAGCTTTGAGATTTGAGGTCACCTGGTCACTGTACAACACTTTGCTATGAACAAAAAGCAAGGAGAAAATATAAATAATCAATAAATAGTAACTTTAAATGAGGCAATAATTTGAAGAAAAGCAAGTGCCTTCTATACTGCAAATCAAAAATTATGCAAATGGAAACTTCATCTTTTGACAAACTCAGAAAAAATTGTAAAACTGCTGTAGGTTGGAGTAGTTGGTAACAATTAGGATAAATTTTTGCCGTTCCAGTAAATTATAAGCTCAGCTCCATATCAGTGTAGAATTACTACTGACACCGCCAAGAATATCAAGTTTATCAATTTTTGAAAGTTTGAAAATATTTATTTTCATTTTCTTTCCCATCACAATTAAGTAGTTATAAATTAAGAAATTTGAAGCAACTCCGCAAAATGATATTAAGATTTATTTATCATGGCTCACTTATTATCTACAGTTACATTTTAGATGTCTTGTTTAGAAAACTGCTTCTTAAGTTGTGTGTAAGGAAGTGAAAAATAAACATAGGATATTTAGCCAATAATTTTGTTACTTTTCAAAGCCATCTCTTTCTTCTCATAAAAATGGTTGTTGTTTTATAATTTTCCTGTGTAAGAAAAAGAAAACAGGGAAGAGCTGGACTGCATATGGTTCTTTCCAAATTTGAATCTAAAAATTGCCAGCAGCAGTAAAGAACAAACTGGCCAGACTACAGAAACACACTAAACAAGAATTCAAAGATAACCAAGTAATCTCACTCACATTTTCACATGAGGAGTCCTACTACAAACAATGGGAAGTCATACCAGAACACTTCTGTAACACTTTAAAAAGCTGCAGTCTTCTTAAAAATTATTAGAAACCTTACCATTTTTTGCACAGACACATTTGTGAGGAACGTTATTTAAAATCTGAACGTAATTGTTCTTAATAAAGGCTGTGAAGATGCATCATTCCCTGACTTGCCTCATCCATTTCTTGACCTTCTTTTGCCCTGAAAAGCATTCCAGGTATGAATAATAATCCAGCTGGTTATAGTAGACTTTAGTGATACACTTAGTTCCTTTCACTGCCAAACGTTGCAGATTTACAGTACACTGTAAAGACTAAAGTGCAGGCATAATTACCTCATTTCTTCCTTATGAAGATGATTTCTGAATTCTTACCACCTCCACACTTATGACTCATTCCTCAAGTCAGTCTCCTGAAGGAACAACCCAGGACACGTCAAGCAGAAACTGTGCTCAGCCAAAAGAGCAGGCATGTTGCTTCTGGTTCCCCTCCAGGTACTGAGCCTCAGAAGAGCAGGGAATTGCATGATGTTTCCTTTCTGAAATGAAAAAGATCTGTGCTGCTGGCTTGGCCAAAAGCAAATCTTTGCACTCTCTCTTCTAGGACCATTTCCCCTGTGGATCACAGTGCTTTTCCATGCCATACCTTGAGCATTCTGTTTTGAACACTGTTTTAGGGTCATATGATAATCTGATATATACACAATTGTAATTACATTTTTGACCAGTGAATTACTCAACCGATATCAAATACATGTGAGATTATTTTATCTGACATACCTTTCAAAAGTATGGTCTAATTCCTTCATTTTTACACAACAGGCTGCTTGGACAAGAAATTCTCAAATCCGTACTTGTAAATCAATAACTACATTTTCACTGGGTCATCCATATTCTGAACTCCTTTCAGCTTTCAGAACAGAGTTCTTTCAAAATGCTAACGAGACACAGTTCACAGGGAGTGTCCTCTCTTTGTACACCCTAGCAGTGGTAAGGTCAGAGTCACCAGCTGGACTCTGCATTCTCGTGACTCCTCTCTGACTCATCTCTACATCGTGGGGAGGAAGCTGACAAGGAGCTTCTTTTCCCTGTCTCTTTTTTTTTTTTTTTTTATTACACTCTCTCACTGCTCTTGCATTAATGGCCTTGTTCAGCACAACAAGTTTTTTATGCATGTGTTCCGTTGTTGCAAGTGTTACACGATGATGAGGAAGCAAATCCCTTTTTTCAGGGGATGTGTTGAACGAATATCGTTCAGGGGATAAAAGCAGGTCAGCTATTTCAGTAGGCAGCATCTCCAGATGCAATTCCTCTATGAATTATATACACAGATATGAACTCACAGACACTTCTTAACTGAACTGGCATTTGTAAAAGAAGAGGCAGCAAACTGAAGAAGCTAATTTTCTGTGGCAATGATCCTACAACGTGAGTTGTAGCTGTCTTGTACAGACTGACTTCATTTAACTCCTGAAAATAGGTCTTGTACACAGTGACTTAATTTAACTCCTGAAGAAAAGCTTACTTTGATTTCAGTTGATGTGGTTACTTTAGTTTCTAAATCATGTCATATATACTTTGTTTAAAGGATTCTTTTCAGAGACTAGAGGAAAGAAAAATTGGCAGGAGGGTATAATTATGAATGTAGAAATAGTTCTTTATGATGTGAGCTACAAAGTGTCACGATGCTCTGAATTAGTGAAAGTCTCCTGTAATAGAGGAGGGAGTAAAAATAGAATCTCATATACATTAAAATATGCCTTAGGAATCCTTTAACAGATAAAATTAGTTTATTTCAGTTGTGTAGTTCAGAATATCTGTACAAACAGAAATAAAGCCTACAAAATGTACTAATAGTTTAAATAGTCATTGTCAAAAAGGTGTAGAGATGGGAGCCATAATTATGTCATGTGCATATCTTTTTCTGTGCCAGATTGCAGTGCCCACTGATGACAATTGCCATTTGGTGAACCTAGCTGTTTATCTTGACTGAAGAGATAACCATCTCTTCCTCTGAAAGCAATCAGAAAGTTTTCATCAGACTTGAGCAGTGATGTATAAGGAGTATTTCTGGAGGATATTATGTCCTGTGGGCACACTTTTCCCTTAAGTCTCTCAAACAGTTTATTTTCAGTCTAAGACTATTTTCTCCTACTTTATACCAGAAATATTGCATTTTCTAGTCAATGTGCCTATGAAAGCAACAGAAGGGAAGAATTACAGACTTCTATTTCTCCAGCTATTTCCCACCCATGTATTCATGTATCAAGAGCAATGGAAAAACAGTAAAACAATTTAGAATTTTAGATTTCTAAAGTTAGCAGTTCTTTGGCCTATGTACAGAAAGTTCTGCCGCAAAATTTGGACCAGATTTGGAGAGGAGACACTGGAAGTCAAGGCAGATGCAAAGCCTTGGTCTGCTATTATCCACACTAGAGTGAGTGGTGAAAAGAAGTTTAATTCAACAGTGTCCTTCTTTATATAAGGTCATATTTTTAGACATAAATGTCATTTTTCTCATCCCTAATTTTAGGGGATTGGGATGGCACTGCAGTGGGGGCAAGAGTAGAAAAGAGTTGAAGAAGGAAGTGGAGGAGGAAGGGAATTAAGCAACCAAAGATTTTATGTAGTATTTACTGGGAAAGTAAACATGTTTTCTGAAGAGTACAGCTATGAATAGTAAGTAGAGGTCACACAGGCAGATTTAGGAGGGTATTTATGAGACGGTAACTAAAAAATCCTCATTACATTCTTTTTTTACTTTTACTGTGATCTGTAAAGCTTCTTTTATTTGTTTCCATCAGCTTATATTAAGTCATCACTGAAGAAAAAGAAAACAATCTGCTTTATTTGCTTCATAAATATAATTATAAACTTGCCAGAACCAGGTTAGCCACAAATTAACATGACAGCTACATTCACTTTCACATGGATTATTTATGAAGAAACTTTGATGGGCTAAAGCTACTGATAGGACCAGGTGTTGCTGTAGAAGCCAATAGAGTTGCTATAGTGACAGGCCACAAGAATGGTCTAAAAGGTATGATAAATGACAAACATCTTGCAATTTGCAAGCCAGAAAAGCTTGGCATTTAGGAAATACTTGCTACATCTGCAAATTTATTTTCTCACATGGGAAAAGGCAGGTATATTGTATCAGGCTTCACATTAGGCTGATATACTCCCTTGGCTGTTTTATGCCTATAAACACTGTGCTGATCTGAATGTCTGTGCAGGAACTGAATTACTCCCTTCTGCTGTGCAGATACAGGTAGTGTCTCTGCCTTTCTTCTAAGCATTATACTTAACAAATTTCCTCAAGATGATCATCCTCAGCACCTTTGGAGCTACCAGGGTATGCTATCTGTGACGGCGCCGGATTTCAAATATTTTAAGTTCATTCACCTGTTCAGATCTCTGAACTGCCGTGGAAACTGGTAGCAGATTTTCCAAATAAATAATACAACATAAACCTATTTTATACATCAGTTAACACTTCCAGGCCAAAGAAAACAAAACAAGGGGGGAAAAAAGCCAAAAACAACAACAAAAAAGCCAACAAAAAACCAAATTCAGAACCTTCATAACCATAGTAAAGAAAGTCTAGAAATTTTAGTAAAGTTAGCAAAATACAAGAGCTGTCTTTACAATTTCAAAACTTCCTGTGTCATAAATATTGCATTTATAGATATTTACACATTATAAAGTTCTTTTTTTCTCTCCACCTACTGAATTGTAGGAAGTCAGGGAGAGTTTATGAATATACTGAATATGCCTTTTCTTGTAACAAGGCTTAAGACAAGAAAAGGGAATCATAAACATAAGTAATGTCACTTTTGTAATAGCTAAATGTTGAATATTGGTGGCAAGTTAATATTAAACTTTGAAGCAACTTATTAAATAATACTATAAAATATATGTGAATTGATATATTATAAATTAATATTAATATTGTATCTCATATATATATATATATAAAAGATATATAAATTAAAAAATAATAAACTTTGAAGCAGTAGTGCACCTCTATGCAGAAAGCTTGAAGCCATGGCAAACCAGTCAAACATTACTTGAATGCTGGGAAAGTCACATTTCACAATGCTATTGGCATTGAAGAGTCCATTGCAGTTCTCAGGTGTAGAATGTATTAAAGGTTCAAACTAATATTTTCAAATACCCTCTGTATTTTTGGTCTAAGCCACTTGTGTTACTTCCTCACTTGCTTTTTCTCCTTTACACATCTTTTGGTACAAATACTAAATTTAAGTAGAAATGTCTATGCTTGCCTTCTTTCTCCAATGCAAGAAACTTCTGTACTTCTGAGCTTGTAAAGCACCAACATAAAGAAGCACCAAAACCTGTAAATTTCAGAAATCGTCATTCTTGATGAAAATAAATTAAAGTTTGTTACTTCAGACATAGGATGTGTCCTGGATATGTGAAAAAAGTCATCACAAAAATGATTGTGTCTTAAGGACCGGAAAAACAGCACACCCAACATGAATTTACTGCAAGCTGCTAGAAATAAACCTTACAAAATGTTAAGTTGCATCTTTTGTAGCACAGAAGATTACTCAACAAGCATCAAAAGCAAGAGAAGGTGACAAGGGAAGAAAAGTGTGGAACTTTATTCAACCTTTACTCCAACACAAAGAACTGTTTCATTTAACCAAAGTCAACTTCACATCACAAAACGTTGCCA
The DNA here is from genome assembly GCF_028018845.1 of Melospiza georgiana. Lineage (NCBI taxonomy): Eukaryota > Metazoa > Chordata > Aves > Passeriformes > Passerellidae > Melospiza > Melospiza georgiana. The sequence continues at coordinate 40,140,990 of NC_080434.1, read as the reverse complement.
AAACTTCCTCCCAAGCAGAGGGAGGAGGCCAAACTCCCACTGAATGATCTGTGAGCAAGAAAAAGATTGGGGTTGTGCCCCCCATAATGCTGCATGTGACACATTTAGCCTTTAAATGCTCGCTTCAGTGCAGCCTCATTGAGGGAGTATCTGCCAGGGCTGCATTTTTTACTTATACACTGGCTCCAAAGGACTCAGAAGAAAACAAACACAGAGATAATCTCACCCTAGACATTGGTCATACAATGAGGGGTCTACTAGGATGTGCTATGCTGTGTTACGCAGTGAAAGACTCAGAATATTTTAAAGGCTTATGAAAAAAATTAAAAATTAACAGCTTTCTATCTCAGTATCTCTCTTCCAAACACTGGAATATTCATGTTCTCTACTTTCCTTTCTAAATTCTGTTAATTTTATATGAGACACCACATAAAGTACTCAATGATCACATGGACAGAAAACTGCAAATTCTCCATTTTTCATTTCTCCATATCAATGGCAAAAAAAAAAAAAAAAAAAAAAAAAAAAAGGAGAGAGACTTAACTAAAACAACAGAAACTGCTAGAATTTAAGAAGGATGGAGAATTTAAGAAGGCTGGAACAGTCTTATAAGCCCAGAAACTTGTGACCTTGTACTGCACTTTGCAAAGACAAAACACATCAGAGGTCTGAATTCAAATGAGTCAACCAAAAAAAAAAATATTAAGAGCCAAGAAATCTTCAAGACTTCAGTGAAATCTGTCTTCAAAGACTCAACATGTACAAGTTATATATGCCTGCAGTACTTCAGGATTTCTTTGTTTGTTTTTTTGAAAACCAAATACAGACATGAAAATATATTTATCATCATAGAGAAAAGGAAATGGATTGTTAATGCTATATGAAAATGTTATTTACAGAGGAAAAACAAAGTCAATTATAGGCAGAAAGTCAATGTTTTTTGAATTGCTTTGCAAAAGTGAATGTTCTCCAATCAAATGTATTTTAAGTATGCTTACTTTGATTTTCTTTTAATTTAAAAAAGCTTCTTTTCGATGAAAACACTATTTTTTAGTTTCTTATAAGATCTTGTGGCTCAGAGGAAGCATAGACTGGATAATAGCAAAGGAGTAACTAGTAAGTAACTAGTAATAAACATCTTTCTTGTCTACCACACGGAAGTTTAGCACAGGACACACCTTAGATTTAAATACTCTACAATTGAAGAGAGAACAGTACTTAAAAAAAAATAAACCATCATTCACCTCTAGGTGGATTTACAGTCAGCTTTTTTTTAAGAAGATGCCAAAATATTCCTTTACTTCAGAAATACTCAGAGACTTTATTTCAATATTTAATAATAAGAGAGGTCGGACAAAACATTTTGTTCTGCCTGGTACTGAATAATTTAGCTTTTTATTGATCTTTACAGACCTATTTTCAATATTTGGTTTTAAAATACAACTACTGAAATCACTTCTGGAGCTGCAAAAGACAAAAAGGAAATATGTACAGAAAGGTCTTTAAGGGATTCAAATGAAAAATAAAGTTTTGGATAAACTTTTGGTAAAATTCTTTGCCAGACTCCACCAAGTATTCTTACTATTTTTCTTGTAACATGCAATAAAATTTTAATGTAATGGTTTTGCAAAAAATCCCAAACAGACTACATATCATGTCCATTCTTTTCAGATTAAAAGAAAAAAAAAGCCCTATCATAAAATCAGTCCATTGGCAATCTCTCTATATCATAATTCAGCTTTCATTTTTATCATTTCCTTTTGTGCCCTGTGTGACAGAATTATAACATTCTATACTGAATAGAACAGCTTGAAGACTTGCAAAGGTATTTCTTATTATGTCAAATTACTTTTCTCCTCCTCAGAACCATCCTACCACCAGTCTATTTTACAATGCCCGTACAAAGCACACATATTAGAATTTTAAAAGGAAGGAAAAAAAACCCCACAAACAAATCCTTATTTCTAGACTTTCTTATGTGTCTTAAAGTAATTTTATCATTTAGTCTTTCTGTAGTAAAGACTGTGTTTGAGTATACAATGTAAGGTAATGAAAATTTATTTTTGTTCTGCTTGCAGAACGAGAAAGTAGATATAGTAGATAAATTAATCACTGTAAAACATTCACTGAGTTCTGCAATTAGGCCTTTTTTTATTGAATGACTGAATTCCTACAAATGCTTTTTTAAATCTTTATTTTTAGATGGAACAGCATTACCCACCTTGCATAATGCATTCTTTATGCACCAGGAGCAAAAGAGTAGCCAAAATTAAGTACACAGTCCACAAAGTAATAATTTTGGGTTATTGCAGGTGATCATTCACAGGAATGGAGTCTAAATGGGTACAATAAATGCATGTATGCCACGCTTTCTCCTGCTCTGTGACTCAGATGCTTGCAAAAAGGCCTTTCTGTGAATATGCATGACAAATTCTTAATGAGAATTGTCCTGTTTCTGTGAAAATATATCACACTTTAACTGGACCAATAAAGAAACTGGCTACAGATTCCTTTATGGCTGTTTCTTCTAAACATGTCCAGATCCAAGGAAGGGGAGAGCTTACAGACACAGGCTGAATGTAAAGCAGCATTACTTTTGGGTTCATATGAACACCAGACTGATTCCTTGGAGAGATTTCTTTCAAGCACCTTGTCCTTCGATCCTGGCTAAATTTTAGAAGCACGTAGCATCCTAATTCCAAGACGGCCAAGCCTCAAGAAATCCAGTAACTGATACATGATCATCTTTCCTCAGGGAAACAAAACAAAACAAAAAAAATCACCACAGATATACTTTGGATAAGCATTTTTTTAAGTGCAGCAATATTTCAACGAAGAAATATGATAAATATTCAAATTGTCTTTTTTCAATTAGACTTTTTTTTTTTAATGTTGCCAATCAGAATATAAAGATCAAGGAGAAAACACACATGTAAGAGCAAAAAAAATTCGACAAACAGCAGGAGAATACAGAGCATTTCCATATATATTTGAAATACTTTTTGTATTGTCAAGAATCAGCTTACAACAAAGAGGTTCAAAATGAATCACACAGAATATCTGGCTGGAGAATGTTGAAGTAAGTTTGGAGTATTCATAAAAATTCTGAAATAATAGCAAGCCAAATAAGAGGCTAAAAATGAGCAGAAGCCTGAAGCAAAATACAATTAAAATCTCCTAAAATTATAGCTTCAATTTAATAACAAAATATCATTTACCTAAGCAATTTCAAATGGTTCCTCACAAAGATGCTTTCACAATGCCAGATCACGATTTAAAATCAAATTATTAGAATATACTTTTTCAGATTACTCATATTCATCAGTATTTGATCTCACTCCAGAGTTGCAAGTCTATCTTGAGATATTAGGTCAATTTACTAATTAATTTTCAAAGATAAAGACTTCAGATGCACTTCATAAGAATGCATTTGTTCTACTAAAATAAAATGACGTGAGAATCTTTATAGTTTTAATTCAGATTTCCGTTAACCTGCCTATGAAGTTATGCCAACTTGACAAACTTTTTGCATACAGAAGAATTACAAGTCTTTGATGCTCTAGCATAATGAAGAAAATCCATTTCTTGACAGCTTCACTTGCAGAAATCATAGAATTCCTTATATGTTGTTCCATGCACAGCATGTGTTAAATTATTGGGAGTTTGTTGATGGCTAGTTATGAGTGACCACCATAGTGGTGCACAGAAATTGTACAGAAGGCATCAGAATAACTCTCCACATAGCTTTGTGGTCAGAATTTCGGTATTATGAGCATGAAGGACTTCAGTCTCTGAGCAGCCAGTCAATTTTCTGTGAGTGGAAGCTTGAAGGCAGAAGGAGCCGAGGCAGCACTCAGGGGAACACCCTGCTCATGACACCAGTCAGAATTTAGCAGTGCATGTGAACAGACGGGCAAATAATAGAGCGGACCTTCACCAAATGCAGCTCTGTGTCTCTAGGAGGCCCCCAGAAATGTGGCTGGATCAGGAGGTTGGAATGGAATGTCATCCAGGCAGCCATAACTGATGTGTGTGTGCTTAGGAGCATTTAGAAATGAGTTTATGGAAAGGCCAGAAGAATCTGAGCAACTAAAAAATTGTTTTATACTTATTAGAGATAACTTCACAACCATCACTGCACAAGTTCATAATTTTGTTCCATTCTATTCTTTATCCTGACTTAACAAACAAAACACATGTGCATAATTTCAGGCCGTAATCAACCACAAAGAAAGGCCTGACTTTGAAAGACTACACAATTAGACTTTGTCCAAAGTCACTTGGATAGTTTTGAGCCCTTATTATACCACAATAGATCCAACATGCTAATTGATTTTATGGTGAATACAACACAGTTCATGATCTATGAGATTTTTGCCTATGCTTATGCTTATGCTTTATTAATTCCATAGCATGGAATTTTGTTGCATTAGGTATAAATTGGCCTCAGTTTCCTGACTTTTGTGGTACCTGGCTGTGGATATTCTCAGTCCAGTCAAAGAAAGAACAGAGATAATTTCTTCCAGGCCGAGCCTGGGAAACTTAGACGAAAGAATTCAAACAATTATTATATCTCTTTCTGTAACCATTGTTGATAGATATGGTTCTCCAGAGTGTGCTATTCATAGTTCACCAATTGTGTGAGAGAAGATTCCTTAAAGGCCAATCAGGTCTTAGGTCCACCATTGTTTCTATAAGAACTGTAGATTTGTAATAATAAATTAGCTTTTCATGCCTTCTGATGATGGAATCTCTGTATCACCTTTGTCTGGCCCCCATACCCCTTCAGTGATACCTGGCCAATAGTTATCATCCTAAAATTCAGTAAAAAGGGATAACTGCAGATATCAGGCTATCTCTAGACATGAATTAATCAGCTGGTTAATTAAGATGTTAAAAAAACCTGCCTGAGTAATTATCCATAGCATAGCCATAAGTGTAATCATATTCTATAGAATACCATCATGTGATTCATGTGTGGAACCTTCCTGGGAACAATCTATAGTGTGTACTTTGGGAAATACAAACTCAGAAATTCATCTGAAGCCTGACAATCTGGTGGAGTATTTTAATTTATGGGAATGATGGTTAAAGGTGATCTGAACAAACAATTGAGAATTGAAGCAGTAATTAGTGGAACCAGGGAAGTGTGGAACAATTAGGGATAAATAAAATAAAGTCATTTTCTAGTGGAAGATGTCAGAAAGGTTCTTAGGGAGAATTTTAAATTATTTGAAATTGTTTTATGAAAATTCAGTATTATTATATGGATTAATGATCCATTAATGTCTATCATTTAAAATCATAATAAAGTTTACTACCCAAAGCTACGTAAAATAATGGCATATTTGATATATCACCATGAAAATGGAGCACCAAATTATTGCAGTTAACTTTTTATATATGCTGGGCAATAAGCTTCTTCATTACATTGTAAAGTAACAGTCCTCAGGACTCACAGTTCTTCCTCTTCAGTTCCCTCATATTCAATATAATACCTGAGTTATGCGCACAGCCTTTAGGACTTAAACCTCCTCATATGTTTTCGTCATTTTGCCAATAGTATCAGAGGAGGATCTGATTTCATTTCCTCTCTTCCAGAGCTTCACCAGCCCCATAGACCCAGCAATTGTCTGTGTGCAAGTAAAATGTCATTTGGGTGGGTCTTTCAGATGTGAGGACCCACATCCACTGCATTTGCTAAGTGACAGGACTGCAGTGTCAGAAAAGACATTTAAAAGCATGCTGGATTAAAATCTCCCTTTCTTTCATGAAGGGACTACTAAAATATTGGTAAGGAAGATGTATACCAGTGCCACAGTGCAAATGCACCATCTCTGTTCTCCAATAACCATTGCCAAAGCTTTATGCAGCCTTGGCTGCAGCTGGGGAAGCAGTCCATGGATCTTAAAGCCCAGCCCTAAATGATCCTGAATTTTTCAAGCTCAGCCAGTTGTGCTAGACTAAGATTACAGCAATACTGAAATAGTAGCTCAACTTGTCGGGTGCAGAAGAAAACGGAAGTATCCAGTAATGCACATCACAAGATCTTCATTTGAGTGCTTCTCTCAAAAGGGAAGAAATCCCATCATTAGCAGTTGTTTTGAGGTGATGTTGACTCCAGCTGCAACTTTCAGAACAAAGCAGGTGTTCCCATCCAACAGGGAATGCAGCAGCAATCTATAAGGGACAAATGAAAGATTTTGTAGCATAATTGTTGCCAGATTTCACTCTTTTTATTTTATTTTTTTTTTTTAATATAGAAGAGGAAAATACGAGTTAATCAAAAGTCCTTACCTCTCCAAAAAAGAACATGGGATTTGAGAATATATTATGAGAAGTATAATTTTCTATGGGACAAGTGGCAACCTCATGTCAGATACAGTTGTGACCCCCCTGAATGGAGAGAGTCACATTTCTATTGTCCATGGTAATATAGTCTAGAGTGTGTTCAGGTGTCTGCTTTACAGGAGTAATTAATACTGCAGTTATTTTACATGAACCCTTTCTGTAGTCTCCAGAGAAACTAAAGCCAATGAAATGGTTTAATTCAATGAACTGAATTTAACCTGACCCTATCATAGTGACATTGCAGATGTGTTGTAACTATTCTGGGATAAATTAGACCTGATTTGCATATTAAAAGAAAATCCGAGATGCTTCCAAAGTTCAGAAATTGAATTTGATTCATAGAATTTTTTAGGCAAGCAAAGACTATCTAAGCTGACCTGTTGTGTAACAGCGCAAGGCATGATATGCATGCAGATCCTGGTTCTGATTCAGCCAGTTTATGTGCAGACATGCTTTCAGAAATTTAAATGATAAGTATTTTGAATTACTAAGTCTGACAAATATGCCTAAAATTTTCAAAGTCAATATTGTTTCTAGGAGATACTGGCATTAATATTTCTCATCTTGGATAGAAATCCTGCAAGATCAACTTCTGCTAATTTTGTCTTTTTTTCTGTCACCCTCTGTACCTGTTGAGTAGACAAAAAGAACAAAAAACAAACTCTATATTCTTTCATATTTTTTCATAGTTCTTTCATATTGCATCTGACAGGGAACTAAAGTGTAACTCTACTACTTGAGTGCTACCAGAATAATTTAGTTCACAATGTAGCTATGGATCTCATTCAGGCCCCTCAGTCTTACAGTGGCACATCTTCATGTCCAATGTAAAACAATAATAACTCTGCATTATTTAGCTCTCTACTCTGCACAGTGCATCCATTGGCAAATTACTTCCTTGAACAAATGGTCTTTCAAATTTGCTTTGTTTCACTGACCTCATAGTTTAGACATTAGCCTCATCCATTCTTCAGGAATGGGATGTCTAACCACTACAAGAAGAAGATATGAGTCAAGATATAGGATAGAAGTTTGCTGGTTTTTTTTTTTTGTTGGTTTTTTTTTTTTTTTTTTTGGTTTTTTTTTTTTTTTTTTTACAACTGCATCTGTTTTTATTGTATTTGTGGGGTGCCCTGACGGAAGGCTAATTTATTATTTTATGATACTATATTATATTAAAGAATACTTAACTAAAATATCCTAAAGAATACAGAAAGGATACTTACAGAAGGCTAAAAAAAGATAATAATGAAAACTTGTGACTCTTTTCAGAGTCCCAACACAGTTCGACCCTGAGTGGCTGTTGAGTCAAAACAACCCACCCCAGAAACCAATGAAACAATCACCTGTGGATAAACAACCTCCAAATACATTCCAAACCAGCAAAACACAGGAGAAGCAAATCAGATAATCATTGTTTTCTTTTTCTCTGAGGCTCCTCAGCTTCCCAGGGGAAAAATCCTGGGCAAAGGGATTTTTCCAGAAAATGTGAATGCCACGTGGTTTTGTCTTGTTATTGCCGCAAGTTTCACAGCTTTTCTTGTAAGACCTGTACCTTTTCTTTTCTTTTGCTAAACTGGTAGCTTCTGCTTGCTAGCACATGGTTTTGTTTCCCTCAGGAGAACAGTAGCAAAAAGGCAAAACCAAAAGCCTTGCTTTTGTAAAATATCCTTGCTCTTGTTTCTGCTGTAATAAGCTCCAGCCCACCTGGTTACAAGGCAACAGGTATCTCTTCTAACACCTCACCTTTCACATGTTTTTAAGGGAATATATTTCAGATCTTAGAAACTTTCTGGACACGACTGGTAGCACTTCTATACAACAATCCACTAAATATCAGAGAAACAGCACCATTTTATCTGTTTTGAAGCCAACGAATGGATAAGTCCAATACCACAGTATTCCTAGGGACAGGATTTTCACTAATGAGCAGGAATATTGGTGTGGTGCCATGTCCCTTTTACTGGGCTTCACTGCAGAGAAGATAATCAGGAAAAAAGGACAGATCTGTGATGTCCCTAAGTTCCAGAAGCTCCTATTTGCCAATAAGCACCACCAGGGTAAGAGGCTTTAATTTTCTCTAATTCATGAAGCAAATCAGCTTGGCCAATGACCAAATTTAGAGCAGTAGCTTAAAGCTAGCTGACTCCATCACAGTACATTACACTATGCTAAAGTTGTGCTAAATCAGAAGGCTTTCTCTGAAATTATGAAAGTGAATTCCCTTAAAGTTTCCTACTAAGAAATAGTAAATAGGGGAAAAACAATCCAACATATAAACAAAACAGAAATCCCCTTAGCTAAAGGACTGTATGCAACTGTTAGATTTTAAAAGTTATAAATTATATGTACAATGCTGACTCTTAAGCTGTATTTGTCTATGGTTTTAAAAGGTTAAGCATTAAAAGATGTTCAACTAAATTCTAATTAACTGTGGGAAGTCTTGCTGCAAGATAAGTGGTGTGAGAAACAATTGACTTATTACAGAGCTTGAAAGAGAGCAATGAAGAAGGAATGAAGGCCCTTGAAGTTATTAATAGGTTGCAAAAATTTGTGAACTCAACAGTATCTGTGGGCAATCCAATTTAAAACCAATTAGTATCAATTTTAAGTGATTTCTTTCCCATATAAAACTAAATCAATGAAATATTGAACTAAATTAATAAAAGTGTCCATATGGGAAGTGGCACAATTTTAAACAACAGATCTCTAAAAATGACATCATCAAAAGCAATGCAGCTCATATGCAACCAAGTGATAAGATCATTTGCTGATGAATAGGAATAAGAGACGCTATAGGCACAGAGAATTATTTGATCAGTTTGCACACAATCTGTTCTATTTTTGAGTATGTGGTAAAAGCCTTAAATGTCATCCCTGTTCTTTGGAAGTCATTTTGCAAAACTCACTGACATTGGTAAGGACAGCAGCAGGCCGCTGCTATTGATTGCCTCCTCCTTTACAAGGCCACAGGCAGGCTCCCAGTAACCTAATGCAAACCCAGATCCTAAGAATATCTGGCTAAATAATGGATGAACTGTGACACACACACAAACACACTGTGTATAACCACAGTGAAATCTCTGAAATTTCGCTGGTAACTCAATTAGGCAGTTATAGTTTAATTGCATTAGAGTGAGTGTTACTTGCTGGGCTCGATTCTTAGAAAGGCTGTCAGCCAGTCCTCACTCTCCTGTGTTAACAGTTCTGTACTCACTCACACATCGAGACTTACAACTTCCAGGAAATCATCACAGATGATGGAATGGCATAGTAATGTCCTCTCATTACCAAATCTCTTTCCCAGATGGCTTGGCAGTAACACTGCTCCAGGTCCTGCTGTCAGACAGGAGCCTCATCTGCATTACCTCCATTCCAGGCTCCTGGACACCTTCCTGCACTCCTCTCCTACACATAATGCCTCCACCAGGCATTTGTTCTCCCTATCCCTCACTATTGGGATCCCTGCTGAAGCACAATGGGCACAGCTGTCTGCAGCACCGAGGAGGCAGGGGGAGCAGATGTGGGAGAAGGAGCCACTTGCTGGATGAGTGGTGGCCTGGCTTCAGCGCAGAGACACGGCACCCGCACGTGGGATGTGCTCGCAGCACTTCCCCTGCCTGCCCCGAGGTCTCTGTGGGTGAAATCCACATCCGAGTGCATCCAGCCAATTGTTCTCCTTGCTGAGCATGAATTTCTTGGTGCTTTAATTAATTCACCCGCAGCGTGAGCGCCGCTGAGTTGGATGCGCGCTCCAAGAGCCCGGGCGTGTAATTAGCGCGATGGAACAAAGAGTAATGGACTGGTGGAAACAGTGGGCTGCGAGCATGCAGGAACAGAGAAAAGTAGAATTTCAGTGAGACAGACAAATCTAGCTGGAGCTCATTCTGGCAGAGGCTATCACCACAAAATACACATATAAACACACACAATTTCTTTTAAAAATCTTCACTCATTTCCCTGAGTGTCCCAAAGGATTTGTGGTTTGAAAAATGACTCCTTTTAGTTTTTAGTTGTACAAGGAGTTGTATTTAAAAATTATGTCTAGTCATATTTTTATTTGGTTTAAGAACACTTGGGGCAGTTGGAAAAAGAAAAATCATCGTTTTCATTTGCTTTTGTTCTTGAAAAGCTGCTTTATGTACCCTATGCTGCAAGAATAAAACTTTAAAAAAGGGGAAATTAAATCACAGCAATAAAATATGAAGGCATTTCTTTGACTTACCCAATAAATGTGCCAGTCCAGATAAATGAGAAATGTGTATATTTTGTCAGTGTTCTTCTTACATATGAATGTTTTTCCCCCATTCTGTCTCAATTCTTCTAAACCAGGACACAACCTTCCAGGTAGTTAATTTTAATTCCTGAAATCAGACAGCAGGAATGCAAGATTTCATGTGGTACCAGTTTTCTGACATTATGGATCAGGCCAAACTTCTAATTTTTGCAACCAATATGTTCTGGCATGCACTTTTCTAAAACAAATGAAAGGCAAATATAGCACCAATTTTGCATCAAATAAATCCATTCGTAAATTTACCCGGAAAGTGAATGAGGGTTTGAGCCAAAAATAATAATAAAAAAAATTTTGGTCAAATCTTTAATGCAGAAGAAAGATACTACAAAAAATGGAAGTCAAATTAAACCTGAATTAGATAAAAAATTCCAGAGAACATTATCAAGACGTACGATGACATGCTAATGCTTTAAATTATAGCATTTTTTCAATCAATTATCTATCTTTAGACTCAACAATATAAAGCAGTGTAAAAAAATAAGAAAGGGAAAATTGATGCCTTTGGTCTCAGATACAGATCAAAGACTTTCATGCTGTACATCTTAAGTGGCTAATAACTACAGGATATTCAAAGATGTCATCTACTTATCCCATGACTACCTGAAGTTTTCCCCTTTGCACAGAAAAATATTTACTGCATCTATGAAAAGCTGATTTCAGGCAGCTACTGGGACCTCATCTGGAATGTGCTAATTGGAAAGAAATGTGCATAGGAGTGTCCCAAAAACACAGATGATTGCCTTGATCAGCAGTCTAGGTAATTAGGACTCTATTTCTGTGGTTTCATAATTTGGAATGTAGTGTTGTCACCAATAAAGAAAATAAAAAACAAAAAAAAAAAAGGGAACTCAATCTTGTATCGCATGTGGAATTCATCGTATCCAGATAAATCTGTCTGCATTTGTATTGCTATTGCTTGTAAAATCTTTTTGTTTCTTAAGAAATATCCTAACTTCACTTTCAGGAAACAGGGCAACATTTTCACACTCAGCAGTTCCCTACAGAAATCCAGGCTTTTGTAGGAGAATTGAAGAAGCAGAGAACAGGCGCAAATGAACAAAAGGGGTCAAAGCATGAGGATTTTTAGATACATCTCAGAGAAAAAAAATCTGTCCAAATGGGAATAAACAAACCTTTCAGTGTGGCAGGTCTTTCCAAAGGTTTCCCACCTCTGATTCATGCTGACAAACTCACACGAGTCTCTTTTCCGTGTTCAGTGCTGCAGTAAAATCCCAAATAATATCCAGTTTAAGAAAGAGCTAGTGTCAGCTGCCAATCAACACCAGTTCTGCTTTACTATGTATCCAATTTATTCTCTAAGAAGAGCCCCAGGTGTCGTTTGCTGTGCACTTTATCTTGTATTTTTTCTTACACTGCTGCAGCTTGGTTTTATTTGTCTTTAGCACTCTGGAGGAAGCTGTTGCAGGGTGTTCACATCTTACTACAGGCTGCCACCCACTCTTTTTAATCTGCACAGATTTTATGCTGAAAGAACAAGTACTATTGTTGCTTAATAAAATGACTATAATAATACTACCTTACATTTCTATAAATCCCCTTTTATCCAAGAGCCTTAAAATATTTTATGGTTTACTGTGACGGTGTTCACAGGGGTCTTAGGATGAGGGAAGAAACGTACATCTGACTCCATATTTCAGAAGGCTTGATTTATTATTTTAAGAGATACATTACATTAAAACTACACTAAAAGAATGGAAGAAAAGGTTCTCAGAAGACTAGCTAAGCTAAGAATAGAAAGGAATGAATCAACAAAGGTTTGTGGCTTGGAAAGAGAGAGAGCCAGCTGTGCTGTGATTGGCCATTAATTCCAAACATCTGCATGAGACCAATCACAGATGCACCTGTTGCATCCCACAGCAGCAGATAATCAATGTTTACATTTTGTCCCTGAGGCCTCCCAGCTTCTCGGAAGAAAAAATCCTAAGGAAAGGATTTTTAATGAAAAGATGTCTGGGACAGTTTATTTTGTTTTTTGGTTTTTTTTTTTTTTTTTCCCTAGATATAATGCTACAATTTTTTCTAAAACCCAAAAAACAGCTCCTTTTAACATACAACTTATCTACTCTCCAGCACAAAGCAGTGCCGCACCATTTTGGCTCAGGAAGCTGTGGATGCCCCACCCACGGAAGCGTTCAAGGTTGGATGGGGCTGGTAGCAACCTGACCTGGAACAAGGTGATTTGAAAGTTCCTTTCAACAGTAGCAATTCTATGAATTTAAACGTGTCTATATGACTACAGCAGTTACAGAAAACTGTATCACAAGCATCCCAGTGCAGGAGCACAGCAGAAAAACATTAGAAAGTACCAGTATGGACCAATTTGCTGCTCCTGCGGTTGCTGCTACCAAGAAAATGGGGTCGCAGGTCTGGCGACTCACCAAAGTAGATTTAAGGGGAAGTCTGAGGCACTGCTTGTGAAAAAATAGATGAAAGGAACTCAAGAGTAAACATAGCAGTACATCAGATGCTTTTAATCCTGAATATATCTAAAAAACTTAAACAGTAAATCAAGAAATGTACCAAGTTTCAATTAGAACACTGGAGAAGCAGGTGAGCTGTTTATCATAGCTGCAAACTAAACCAGCTTTTTCCTCTCTAGCTCCCAACTAAAAGAAGGTCCTGGCATGGTGAGAACTTGTTCTCTATTCACTCCCATGACCAAACTATCCTAATGGCTTATAATAAGTTTCTTACTTTCCCATAACCTGTTTGAGTGCTTTGATTTACAGATTGAAACTCTATGACAGCACCAAGTAGTACTATTTCTCATAAGTGCTGTAGCAAAGTCTGGAAAAGAAAGAAGAGATGTGATCCTATTACTACTTTTTCTATGCATTTCATCACCTAGAGTTATAATATCAGCTATTTCTTGGGAGGGTCATTTGCATTGTGCCACAGAAAAAGCTGCTCACCTACAAAACAAACATAGATCATCATAAGGCTTAATTGTAAAATTATTAAATTTTGGATCCTTTTCCATCCAAACTCCTTCTGTATCTGACAACTAGCAAAAAATTCTTTTTTTAAAATATGCGTCCAACATGAACCCTTGAAGCTCTTTATGTGCACATCAAGGACAGCACATGACTAAGTTTGCTTGAATAAGATTTTTTTTTTTTGAAAAAGGCTGTTATAGTATTGGCCCAGTTCTTATCTCTTGCAGACAGTAGCCCAAATCTTCCCTGTTACACAAGTCCAATCTCACATTGATTTCAATGGGTTTCAGCAGAATAACTGAAAAGAGAATTTGGCCCGTAATCTCTGACTATATCGTAAAACTAGTAAGTGTTTGGCTAAGATTAGATTTAAAGATAGTCCAGGAGGATGATTCAAGGACTCCAGAACCTTTATTTACACCAAAGTCTCCTTCCTTTGTGGAAAACACAAAAACAAAAGGAAGTGTCTCTAAAGGCGCTATATTCCTTAAAATCAGGAAAACCCTTAACTAATTTGCTGTTTCTTTTCCTCCATCATTAACACAAATAAGGGAAAATATTTATGTTCTAGAACAGAAGTTGGTTTTTCCTTTTCTGAAGTCTTCTTTCAAAAATGCATATGTTGATGCACATGATTGTCTCAGAAAAGGAAATAACTTTCTGCTTCTCTTTAATCCTATGTACAATGCAATTGGAAACAGCAAGTGCTTCCAAACACATTAATCTACAAAGATTTTCTTTCTACTTCCTTTGAGATGGCTGCCTGAAAAACATGGGCCTACTTTCTCCTGTGGGCTATTCTGTGCTACAGGTAAGCATTTCATGAGCTCAGGGATGAGACTTTTTGTTAATCTTGGGCTGTGTACACAAGCTGAATTCCTACAGCCTCAAGACTGTCAGTACTTGCAAGGACAGTAAGTTTAAATGCTTTGTTCATCATGGAGGAGATGGCTTGTTAGCCTTTGTTCCACTTTATTCTTTCTCCCTTAAATGGACTGAGACTTGCAAATGAGCAAGCATTAATCCCCAAAAGCTGAAGTCACCAAGGAAAAAGGACTTGTTAGGATTTCACAGCCATGTGGCTGCTTACTGCTGGCTTTTTAAAGACAAGCACAACACTCCTCATGCTCAAACAAACAAAAAACCAAAACAAACAAGCAAATAAACAAACAAAAAAAAAAAAAAAAGAGAAAGAAACCAAACCCAAAAAAAACCAAACAAAAAACCCCCCCAAAAGACGAACCAGAAAATAAATTCAAGCACTTCTTCACTGTCTGAATTCTTTTGTCATACAGCACCATTTGATTTATATTCTGTAATATTATGAGGCAAGAAAAAACAACTGTGATTTCTATCCAGCATGGAGGAGAAGGCCAATAAAGATCACAGCCACATTTCCAGATTTTAGGAAGTTATTCATCTCAACAGATGCAGAAGATAATCTTTTTTATGAAGTAAACAAACAACAAAATGCCCAAACTTTGAACTCTTGATGCAAAACAAACCAAAAAATAAAAAGCAAATGGCAATTCAGCAATCATTTTTCTAATTAAATTACCCTGAAATGCAAAAAGAGTAGGCAAATACTAAAAGCACAGGATCATTGAATTAAAACAAGTCCCAGGAGCGATTGGTAACTCAGAGCCACTTTCGCAAGGTTCCTTGTACTTAGATTTTTAATCTATTATACCTCTGGAAAGAAAACCTACCCTGGGTTTAGATGCCTGCAGAAATGTATCTTGTGGAGAGCACTTGCAGGAGCTCTGCTCCCTCCCTGCTCTCCAGAGAGGGCTCTGATCAGGGCCACAGGAGCAGCTGCCAGATGAAGGTCCCCTGCTCCCTTTCCAATTTACCTCGGGCCTTGCTGACAGGCCTGACACACATTTAATTAGCACATGGCTGGGGCTGTTGGGGATGCCACAGCCTGGCTCCTCTGCTGCTGCCCCTCTGGCTGAGGCTCTCAGCTTAGGAGAATGTTTCGGAGCTGCTTTGCAGGAGCGCTTCAGTTTGAATCCATCATCGCTGGCTATGTGAGGTGAGTCTGCACTTTGCCTTCAGGGTAATGATGCCCTGACCCTGCTGAAAATCTCACCCTGGGCAGGGACAGGCAGCAGCTGCTGGCAGCTCAGCTCACCATGGATGCAGCCTTGGCAAGAGCCTCAGCAATCTACAGCTTGGGGAGAACTCATCCTTCCATTGCACCACCATGAGCTGCAAAGAAGGGGATGTGATACCAATATTTATGCTAAATAAGTCTGCAGCTCTTCCTGCTCTCTCCTCTTAAGTTGTCCTTCATTTCTTATCCAGGCTCAGCTCTGTATGGACAAAATCAGTAATGTCTGTTAATGTCATACAAGGACGGAACATCCCAATGTTGTCCTCGTCAACTGGTGGAGCATCATAATGAGTCTACTTTTTTTTACATTTGTGTGGTATGGACTCTGAAAGCTATTCCTAAAACCAATTTCCACAAAATTAAAACAATTCTGTCGCAGACGTCTTTTCATGGAAAATCCTTTCCTTAGGATTTTTCCTCCTGAGAAGCTGGGAGGCCTCAGGAACAAAATGCAAACATTGATTATCTGCTGCTGTGGAATGCAACAGGTGCATCTGTGATTGGCCCATGCTGGATGTTTGTAATTAATGGCCAATCACAGCCCAGCTGGCTCGGACTCTCTGTCTGAGCCACAAACCTTTGTTATCATTCTTTTCTGTTCTATTCTTAGCTAGCCTTCTGAGGAAGTCCTTTCTTCTATTCTTTTAGTATAGTTTTAATGCAATATATATCATAAAATAATAAATCTAGCCTTCTGAACCATGGAGTCAGATCCTCGTCTCTTCCCTCATCCAAGAACCCCTGTGAACACCGTCACACAATTCCAGCTTATCCCTGTGTGCAGGATCAGACTCACTGCACAATTACAGGGAATTGCACTCTGCCAACATTGTTAAATTGAGGACCTCTCTTTTCCTGGCTCTGCTGCTGTTGGACAGCTTATGTTCCTACTGCTTTGCTTCCATCTGTGCTAACAACAGAATCCTTTTTGATTAAAATGTTTCTGAGTTATATTGTGAAAGTTCATTTGAACTGTGCACTTTCCTCCCTTAGAAATACTCCTCCTCCATTTGGATACAAGATATAAGCATTTATGAGTTACACCTCCAGCCTGAGTTATTTCAGAAAGGGGAGGGGGGAAATAGATATTTTAATTAATGTACAGTTATTCAAGCCAGGGGAAACTTAAGCTCTGGAGGAATAGAATTTTTCTATTATGTGTATATATATATATTGGTTGGGGTTTGAGTGGTTTTGGGTTTTTTTTTTTTTATAATACAGACAATTAACAAAAATTTCTGAAAAAATGCCTGGAGGAAAGTGCAAGTGGATAATATCCATCCGTGGGGATGTGCAGGCTCTGATTTCAGAGCTTTCTGAAATTTAAAAAATTAAAAAAATAATCTCACAAAAGATCTTTTTAAGTGAGACACAGAGAAGAAACCACACTTAAGTAAATACAAAAGGAGGTCCTAAACATTGGATTGACTATATTTTGTGAAGAAATCTGAGGACACTGTGGTCTTCATAATAAACGCACCTTTTTATTTTTTAAATTTTTTTTTTTTTTTTTTTTTTTTTTTTTTTTTTTTTTTTAAATCCTGAGGAACATATACCTTTCCCTGTCTGAGCAAGACTGATGGTTGCATGGTCATTCCAGTTTCTAATGAAACCATGCTAACTAGAAATCCATATTTAGGTATGTTGTGCAGCAAGTAGGGACATACCTTTTGACATAGCAAAGACTGTAAAATCTATTTCCCAATTAAAGAAGAAGGGATAAAAATGTATCATATGAAAACAGAGACTAATAAGGAAATTACCAGAGGAAATTAAGATAAATTAGTAATTAATTAGACTGTAATTAGGAGATAATTAAGAAAATTAAGGAATTTAGGATGTACATTATATGTTCTAGCTAAAACAATAGTTCTAGTTCAAAATCTAATGTCATTAAGCACTTTTGTAATTCTCTGGGACACATTTCAGATACTGAAGTAGCAAAGTTGGCATTTTCAGGCTGGCCTTCAGCCAAAGCAATATCTCTGTGTTCAAGAATAGTGGATATATTCTTCTTCAAGCAGAGTTGGATCTGTTTCTTGGGAACTGTTCAAAATTTGGGGAATGATGCAATTCCTGCACTGCAAAAAGGATCTGATCTGAAGTGCCTCTAAGTAAGTGAAGCCAGGATTTGGTATTTTGTACAAATCTTGCTGACAGCAGGGAATATTAATGTAAGAGATGGTGACAAACAGAAAACATTCCTGGCATTTCCAAGCCTCAGGATATGCTCATGCTGGAATTTTACACCCAGCCTGCCCCTGGAGTAGATAATTCCAGGAATTAGGGTTGCTCAGGCTGACACTAAGGCAGGTTTCACAGCTGCTGTGATAAGAGAAGCGCTGCTCTCTCTCTCACACTGATGGCCAAACATCTCCTAATAGCTGCAGTACGATCCTGTTTGTTTTCACTGCTCTCCAGAGTTCTGGTGCCACTCAGATCTAACATTTACTTGCAATATGCATTATTCAGCACGTTGAAGTTCAGCCCAGGTACAGACCAGGCATTATGTGCAGTTCAGAGATTGTGGGTCCAACCTAACCCTGCTTGCTCTTACCCTTTTGCAAAATACAAAACTCCATCCACAGTGTGGGAAAAGGTCTGTTTGTAGCCACTCTATGACTTTGGGCTTCAGCTATTCCAACACAATCCATTTTCTGACATGCTTAACCAGGAGTAATTTAGGTTTCAAATTATTAGTCTCAAATTAGCCTCTCTGCCTGTCATTCCCATCTGATATGAATTCTTCTTAGATCATAAAGCTACAGAGCTAAAAGCTGATTAAATATTTAAAAAAAAATGAGCATACACTGTTTTCTCCATGGTGACATAGCTCTCTCTCTTCAATGAGTTTAAACATGCAATTATGTTTGAAGGCTGATATCAGATAAATGCTGAACTTCTGTTCAGGGAGTGAGCTATATCTTTATATTCACTAGGTTCTGCTATGAGTCACAGGCCAGCTTAAGGAAAACTGCCCTTGTTGCTGGTAAAGAGGACTGAGTAGTTTGTGGGATGTTTCTGGGAGGAATCCTGAGGGAGGAGAACCCAAAAATTGGCACTAAAAAACAGGGGCAAAGGTTTTGGTTTTGTAATTCTGTAATTCACTTCCTGCTCTCCCTTTCATCAGAAGTACATCAAAATATATATAATACATGAATATAAGAATATGTTATTAACATGGCATTAATTACCTGGATGGAAAACACACTTGCCAAAGGATTCTGTGTAGGAACCATGGGAGTGAGCCACTAAAACACAATCATCCTTTAAATAAATATCACTACAGCACAATAAATATAACTACACTGCAATAAATAGCAGCAGCATGCACTACAGTCAGAGAGGAGGAGTAGAATAATATGTTCAATTGTAAATCACTGTGCATGGAAATTTAGGCAGGCATAATACAATTACCCGATTGGAGGTCAAATGCAATTTCACAGGGTGAATAGCAGACTATGACCATGTATCGGCTTAATTTTTTTTAACTTCGGAATGATCCAGCTGTAATTTAACATTCTGAAGTATATTTAATTTTTCATATGCTGTTCCGATGAACAAAGTTAATTAATATAGCAGACAATTGCAATTTGCATAATGTTCACAAGTAACACTTTAGTTAATGTTTGGAGTTTTTTATTCCAGTCCCATGTTTAAACTACAAAGGGAAGGGTACAAAGTGGACAGACACTATTAATCAGAGTACTCACCTGAAATCACATCAAAAATACCTATATTTATAATGGGAATAGATAAGTTTTCTGGACAGGAACAATACTATAAGATATAACTAATGAGACAGGGCATTAAAATTATTTTTCTAACAAATATAAATACATACATATATATATATATATATATATATATATATATGAGAGGAAAATTTCAGAAATTTCAGAGATATCTTACTGACCTATAATTCCTCCATAAGATATAAGAAATAAAACAAAATATCAAATTAGAGAGCCCAGGTTTTAACTTTCAAGTCCACCCCAATTATCTCTCCAAGAGATAATTGTTTGTTGTCAGTCTCAATCTGGGTCCTGAAAAAATGAGGATCTTGCTCTTTAAGTCCTCCCTCGTGCCAGTGTTTACTACCTACATTCTTTATTGTTATTTACTGATACTCAGAGTTCTGTTTTATTCCCTTTCCTTGAAGACCTTTATTCTGTAATGCTCACAAGAAACAAAATTACAAACAACATGCCAGTGTTTTTGAAAATGTGAATTTTTTTCATGGTGGTGATTCAGAGTCAGAAGAACAACTTTAAACAGAGGTGCTTGGGGTCAGTTTTACCTCTGAGACACTGCTCTAAAAAAATCAACATTAATGGAAATATTCCTATCCTTTCACTGGCCAGTTTCTGTGTTAGCTTTCAAAACCAACTAAGAATAAAAAAGTCATTATTTTTGAAGATGAGGTTTTAACTGGTCTTTTAGAGGCTCACATACATACCTGATTTGTGGTATTCAAATTGACACAAATAGTTATAATTTGCAAAATACAGTGCTTACCCCAGAAAATTACATGTACTGTTCATCACCTTAAAAACCTTTAGTACTACCCCCATAAATACAGCGCTTCATCAGTAAAACACTGGGTTGGATCAGTGCTGGCTCTTCCTGGTAGTTTTGCACTGCATACCTGTCTCATTTTGTTAGTTTAATAAACTGGCTCCCAGCTCAATCCCACAAGTGCAGTGTGGTCTCTGCTTTAAAAAACAAAAAATAAACAAAAAAAACCCCAAAAAAACAAAAGCAAAAAAAACCAAAACAAAAAAAAAGAAATTAACAATATGATTGAGCTGATACATATTTTAGAGCCATTCATCCATGCAGTTCTTAGTGACTTCTTTTGGCCAGGAATCAGCAATGAGCAACAGTGTGAGGCAACATTTTCTGCTGCATTGCTTTTGCATTGCGAAGATTAGAAACAAATTAAAAACACAGCTCAGTTTCATTAATTAAAAAAAGTTATTTGAAAAAAAAACAATTTGCTGTGCTCATCAGCCATTCCCTAGGTGTGGACATATATGCTGCACACCTGAAACACAAAAACACAACCAGGCCAGGCCAGTGACACACTGGTGCCTCTGGCCACGTTGTTTTCTGAGGCTGTCCCAGAATTAAAGATTTTTCTTCTGAGTGCAGACTGACAACATCATTGGAGTCACAAGCCTACGAACACGAGGTGAACTTGGCAGATTCAAAACTGAAACCATAGGGTGAAATTCATGTTTGCTGTAGGTAGCCTAGTTGTACAAAGAGCTGAGCATGTTGGCACCAGCCCAGCAAAGCACTTAGAGGACGGCTGGGACTCCTGACGTGCCAAGAGCTCACCCCAGCAGGCAGGGCTTTGCTGAGCTGGGGCTGAGAACACAGCACCCCGTAGGGCAGAACCACCCCAGATACCTGCAGCTCCTATTGCTGACAGCAGGAATGGTGGTGACCTGCTCAGAACGACCTGTGGTACATCAGGAAACAGGAATTCTTACCATGGGAACTCCACATAAGTTAATGAAGGTTTTACTGTGGTATATCAGTACAGATGTCATTTCATTTGGCTCTTCTGCCCAACTATTATTATTATTAGTAGTAGTAGTAGTAGTAGTAGTAGTATTATGCTCAGAGGGGCCTGTGGTATATCAGGAAAATGAGGAATTCTTACCATGGTGTGACGGTGTTCGCAGGGTTCTGATGTTGAAGGAAGAGACTAGTATCTGATTCATGGTTCAGAAGGCTTGATTTATTATTTCATGATATATATTACATTAAAACTATACTAAAAGAATAGAAGAAAGGATTTCAGCAGAAGGTTAGCTAAGAATAGAATAGCAAAGAATGATAACAAAGGTTTGTGGCTCGGCTCTCTGTCCAAGCCAGCTGGGCTGTGATTGGCCATTAATTACAAACATCCAGCATGGGCCAATCACAGATGCACCTGTTGCATTCCACAGCAGCAGATAATCAATGTTTGCATTTTGTTCCTGAGGCCTCCCAGCTTCTCAGGAGGAAAAATCCTAAGGAAAACATTTCCATGAGAAGATGTCTGCAACACCATGGGAACTACACCTAAGTTAATGAAGGTTTTACTGTGGCTTTCAATACAGATGTCATTTCATTTGGTTCTTCTGCCCAACTATTATTATTATTATTATTATTATTATTATTATTATTATTATTATTATTATTATATTATTGTTATCATCATCATCATAATCGTCGTTGTCGTCATCGTCATCGTCATCATCATCATCCTCTTTTGTTTCAAGAATTTTCCCAATTGCACTGATCAATAGTTGCACAGCAGTGCCTTGGCCACTGAAAGAGGAAATGGTCTCTGAATAAATCCACCAGCTGCCCTTGAAACCTCATTAGCACCTTGCCTGATTGGTTTTGTTGGCAATGAGCTTGCGCTATATTGTGAGAAAAAGAAAAAAACACCCCAAATTTTAAACACTGAACAGCTCAAACTATTAACTTTTCTAAGAGGTTTGCTTATGTGATCCTGGGAGAGTTTTTTCCTCCCTGTGGAAGCTGCAGGGGCCAGCACCTGGATGCATTGCTTGCATGCCTCTTTATGGCTTTGATTAGTAACAACCTATCCCCGGTTTGAATATGGTGAAAGATTTCAGGGTTTTAATCCCTTAAATACAGTACAACTTTTCATCTAAGAGCGTGCATACCTTTCAGCATAAAACCATCTAGAAGGGCGCTTACTAATGGAGAAACTGATAACATATTTATCTACTAATTTATCAAAGTGTTCTTGGGCTGATGTGACTTAGGAGAATGACTTGAAGACCTCAGAACAGAGGACCTACATTACTCATACCAAAATTTCTAAAACCCTGGGGGATACCCTCAATACACTGAGAAGAAGATTCCTCTGAGGAAATCCTCTTTCCCATTCCCATTTCACAGTTTACTTTTTTTTTTTTTTTTTTTTTTTTTTTTTAATTTAGACCATCAAAATCTTTGTCATTTAGAACAAGGCTTTTCTACAAGACAAACAAGTTAAGATCTTAAGCTAAAAACCTTGGGTAAAAGCAGCAAAGTTTCTCATCTTCATCCTAATAAATTGCTAGTAATAAACCAAAAGAGAAATTCAAAAGGATGATAAGCTGAAAATAAAGAATGATGGGAAACAGATGATTTCCCAACAGCAGGGAAAAAGCAAACATGATCAGTTTCCTAATTTCAGATAATGTTTCACCAGGAACCCATAAAAACCAATAATTCCTTCAGTATATTTTTAAAGATAAAATTCTATCAAAAATCTCTCTGGGTACAGTCAATGTCTTCATTGCTTTAGGATGTTCCTCAGTTCTTTTTAGATTTTTTTTCTGCCTTATTCAAGTACATAAATCAAATTTTTAATCTGAAAGCTTGTTATTTTTGCAGCAATTTTCTCTCTTGACTTCCCTCCTACATATTAGCCTGCCTCTTCATCATACAGCAGTTTTTAATTTTCCTTACACTTTCTCCTCTAATTCCTTTATTTTAGAATAAAGGAGATCCCTGCCCCTAGAATTTCTGCTAATTATTTAAAAACTAACTTGTCAGTCCTAACCTAGCTCTATTCATTCATATCTCAGCCTGGCCCATAAAGATCTTTATATAGATATTATAGGTGTTAGCCATCCAAAAACAAAACCAAAACACCTAGCAAAATAAATTATAAATCAAATGTTGGGTATCAAATCTGCAGCTGTTATTCTTTGACTCTGCTTGTTCAAGTTTGCTTCAATATTATTAAGAGGATCTGACCCCTGCTCTCTTGACTATTATCTGGCATAATGATTATGATGGCATAAGTAACCAAGAAGTTTAAAGGGTTCTGCCTCTTTTTTTCTTATGTTCATTAAGTGTAATTTTCAGATGAAACCAATATCTGGAGCCAACATATATATTTGATAGAAGACAGAATTGCTTCCATTTTTCCCCCCATCCCTGCATCCTCCTCCTGTCATGCTCATACCTTACTCCCCACTCCTACACATATATTAACAAGAGTTATGGGACAGACAGCCCCAAAAATGATTTCTAGAAGAAACTCTTCTCTATAAATTAAAATTCTAATAAAAAATAACTTGTATTCTTTAAAAGTAATGATGCTAGGAGCGAATTATTTTTTTATCCTTTTTTTTTCAGTAAGGCTGACTACTTATATATGATTTGCAGAATTCTCCTTGCCTTCCAAACACAGACCCAGTATATAAATTTATATCTTTCTGCCACCATGAGATGGCCTAATGCCAGATGCTTCACAAAGTCCAAAGTCTTATCTCCAGGCAACCTGTATATGAAAATGAAGTCTTAATTCCCCCTGTGACACTTCCTGCTGCAACACTGTGATTTATTTTCTTTAACTCTGGGCTAATAATAAACAGCAAATAGAAATTATTTTTGAAAATGCAGTTGCTCAGTGGTTGTGTAAAACAGATATTGTAGTGGTGGAACGGGATGAGTGCAGAAGAATGTGCTTTATTCAGAGAAAAGTAATAGAGAAGTTCAGCCTAGAGGAAAGAGAGCCTTGATGCTTTCCATTACTCCATCAGTCTTTTCCAACCTGCTGCCCCTGAGCCATAGCTCACCTGCAGACAGGTCAGTGGGACTTAATTGTCACACATCTTTGTCTGTGCAAAGAAACAAAATCAAAGACAGAGAGGCTCACAGAGAAGAAAAAAGAGCACCTAAATTATATATACAGCAAGGCTGTAAATCAGCCTTCCCTTCTGTTTCCTACAGCCTTGCTTCCACCTCTCGACAGGTCGCAGTCAGGTTAGTGCTGTGAACACACAGAGCTACCTCCCTTGGCTCAGAACCTGAGCTCTGTGGTGGCTTAATTCAGTCATTTCATTATAAAAAAAAAATACAATTAGAAGCCTTGGTGTATGGCACACTGTAACTTTAATTTCCGCCAATAAAAAATGTAAAAGCTTATTAAAAAATTCTCATTCTGCTCCCAAGCCCCAAAACTAAATCATTGATTTCATAATCTTTAAATTTTAATTAAAACTAAACTCTCTCAAAACAAATTAGGAATACATAAATACCATGTGTTAAGAATACCAAAGGATTGTTCTGACAAGGTACTGTGTCAGTCCCCCTGTCTCTGTGGATGCAGCATGGTACATAAATGTGGTTTGAGGATTCCTCAGTCCCAGCTTCAGTTCATGATCAAAGGAGCTTGTCAAGTAAATGTCACAAAATTGTCACCGCATTAAAAATGAACATAACTTTTTCTTATTTATTTTTTTTAATTGGCTGGGGTTATTGCTATTAGAAGCTATTAAATGTCCCAGAATCCACCAGAGAATGCACTTAAATAAGAAAGCCCTGTTACCCTGTGTGCTCTGTTCAGCGGGCTCCCTGTGGTTGGTTTTTGTGGGGGAGGATAATGCCCCAAGGATGCTCCACCATGACAAATGCCAGGAGAGTCTGCCTGGGAGTATTGAAAGCACCATTTTTTTTCCCTCACAGACCACTCATCAAGTTTTAATTCTTATCTATATGACACATAAGATAAAAAAAAATAATACACAAAACCCAATCCTGAACATTATTTTTGAAGTGTAAAATGTTTCCACTGCCATGTCTGTTTCATATTTTGCACTCAGAGTGCTAACAGTTTTTGAATTGTTTTACAGAATGATAAGAAAACCATTAGAAAATTTGTAAACTTTAACTTCAAAATACCAGAAAACTCAGAGGAGAGTCAAGGTTCAGTGAAAATATCAACTACAAACTGTTATATACCTGGAAAATGCAGCTTTATGGAGACAAGAATGGACTTCTTTTCTTCAGCAAAAGCTTGACATGCTAAGACCCTGTGCAAGTTTGAAACTCTGGGAATGATGCTTTGTGTTTATTGTCTTGGTTTCCTATGTTGCCAAAGTGTGCAGACAAACAAAACATGTTTTTGCTGAAGATTTAGCTGTAAAGAAACAAAATAAAGTAATTGTGAACAAAATAAGCATGTGTTCACAGAAAATATCTCAAAGAAATCCTCACCAGCCCTCTTTAGTATTAGAAAATCAAATAATTCTAAATTCTTCTACTAGCTGCTCAAACATTTTCTAATTTCTTTAGGGAGGGCTCATTCCAATGAGTCCCCAGCCTTTACTTGGGAGAATTTACTGGGTGCTGATTATTTTAAAAATATTTTGGAATGCTTTAGGAAAAAGCTCCTAAACTATTTCCAGGACTAATGTAGGGTGAAATACTGTTTCAAATACACAAACAATTTCGTAGCCAGTGCCTCGAAAAGCTTTAGTAGAGAAGCTCAGACCTGAAACTTCAGATTGCCTCTCGCTACGAGGACTCATCTTTTGCTGGATAGCGGGGGAAAAAGCAAATGCTGAGGCCATGCTGAGGCTTTGATCACACGTTGCACGTGCTCAGCATTTGGGCAGATGATCTCTCTGGAGAGCACATCTTTGGGCAGGGCTGCTTGGGCTGTGTGGAATTCCGCCCGTGGCTGCTGCAGCTAGATGCCACTGTGGCACAAAGCACTGGAAGTGCAAGCGAGGATCCTTTTCCCCCTTCCCTTCTCGCTGCCTGCCAGGCACACACAGGGGAGGCAGCTGAAAGCAGCCAGGCTTGCACACAGACAGCACCAGGAGCTGGACAGGTTCAGGGAGCCTTAGTGCAGGGAAAGGTCAGGATTCAAGAGGAGTCTGTGCTGTGAAGGAAAAAAAAGCTAGGATTGTGATTCTGTGAATTAGAATATAAAGTGAGAAGGAGCCAGGGACTGGCTGAAGATACTGTGATTTTACACTGCTAAGTGAACAGGCAGGAAAGGATGGAGCAACCAGGTCTGAGTCCAACATTCTTGTTTCTATACAGGGCAGAATAGAAGCTGAGAAATCTGGTGCCAAATTATTTGTCTCCTGAGAGTCTGCCACCTTAATGACAAAGAGATACATCCTGTGGATCTTGATTAGACACAATTGTTCTGCTTAGTATTCAAATATTCAAAAACTGAATGAAGAATGAGAGTGTGAAAAGAAATAGCAAGACAAATCTCAAGCTCCCATGTGTTCCATGCCAGGTAAAAAATAATTCCTTCACTTGCATTTTCTTATTTTTGTTCCAAAGAAACATCTGTATCATTAATCTGTGCAATGTTTCACATGGCTATTTAAGTGAACAATAAAAATCTTGTTCCTGATGTGATAAAGTTTTGAGTAGCCTATTCTATATGTGAGGGACAACAAGGAAAGAAATTGTACAATGTGTCTTACCTCTGTGAAACACTGAGTTGTACCATAAAGACAGAAAAGAGTTTGAAAAGCTGCTCTTTCTCTCTGCAAAAAAAAAAAAAAATGGTAACCTCTGATAAATGTGCCCCTGAAGAGAAATTAAACATCTTGCCTTAGAGCTGCTGTCATAGCCTGAACTTCTGGTAAATACTATTTGTTTGAGGGAGAGAGCTTGAGTTGCTTTATAAAGCTAAGCCACTCAGCAGTAGTACTCCTCCAGTTGTCCTTGACAGCTATATTTTTTCATTACACTTATTTGCTTGGATTTAGAACTTTCAATGTTTTGATCCTTATTACTGCAGATCTGTAAAAATTGCAAAAATACCACAATACAAATTACCAGAAAT
Source organism: Melospiza georgiana (assembly GCF_028018845.1). Classification (NCBI taxonomy): domain Eukaryota; kingdom Metazoa; phylum Chordata; class Aves; order Passeriformes; family Passerellidae; genus Melospiza; species Melospiza georgiana. The sequence continues at coordinate 40,113,652 of NC_080434.1, read as the reverse complement.
TGAATAGATGGAGACCGATGATTTCAGATGAATTGAAATTTTCAACACTGCTCTGAAAAGATAGGAGAAACATTTTGTGAGTCCTCCTTTCTACACAAATGACTGTAGAGATGAGGCAGTGGAAGCTGTGCTGGAAAGTTATGTTGATCACTGGTGGGGATTTTATTTGAATGTAAAACCTATGTATACTTCATGGTAGTAGGTGAAAATATGTTGCAGACATCTTTTATGGAAAATCCTTTCCTTAGGATTTTTCCTCCTGAGAAGCTGGGAGACCTCAGGAACAAAATGCAAACATTGATTATCTGCTGCTGTGGAATGCAACAGATGGAGCTTTGATTGGTCTCATGTGGTTGTTTCTAATAAATGGCCAATCACAGCCCAGCTGGCTCAGACAGAGATCCGAGCCACAAACCTTTGTTATCATTCTTTGCTATTCTATTCTTAGCTAGCCTGCTGATGAAATCCTTTCTTCTCTTCTTTTAGTATAGTTTTAATGTAATATATATCATGAAATAATAAATCAAGCCTTCTGAAACATAGAGTCATATCCTCATCTCTTTCCTCATCCGAGAACCCCTGTGAACACCGTCACAAAAATATGCATATATAAACAGGAAAGCCACACCCAACCCTTCCTTTACTTCCCTATCCCTTTGGGTTTAATGTACCCTCCCCTCTTTTTTGCAGTTTCACAGCATTTAAACTTTGTTTAAATGTAAACCTTGATTTTTTTTTCTCTATGTCTTTCAAGAACCAAAGCAGCAGCAGAGCTGGACCAAATCACAGATGCACCTGTTGCATTCCACAGCAGCAGATAATCAATGTTTGCATTTTGTTCCTGAGGCCTCCCAGCTTCTCAGGAAGAAAAATCCCAAGGAAAGGATTTTAAGAATTTTTCATTAAAAGATGTCTGGGCCACTTGGTGTTTCTGCTCCCACAGGAGAGCAGGGGATCAGCACTTGCAGAGCACCGCAGACAAATGCAGAATGTGACTCAGACAGATGCTCACCCTCCAGATGCAGAATTGTGACTCAGTTCCCTGCTGCAGCTACAGCCATGACCTTCTCCCATCTTGGACAAACCCAGGAAAGCTGGCTGAGCTGCACTCTGCTCCCTGACCTGCTCCACTCCCTCAGGAACAAAGTTTGACTAGCGGGAGATTTCTGCTGGAGAAGCGCTGTCAAACCTTCAGGGGAAAGGAACTGAATCTCTTTTTAGGTTTGTTTCAAGGATTTCTCCCTGAAGAACATGTTATGCTGTCCACATTAGACAGCTTCAAAGTTTTAATGCATTGCAGAGACCTTGAAATCTCAATCAGATACATGGCTGCTTCAGCCTGTGCTTCTTCCTATGTCATTATCAACCTGACCTTAATTAACCCTCTTAGTGAAATGGAGTTTGTTGATTCTCAAGGACAGTCTCACTGAAAAACAATGTTGCAACATCACTCAAAAGCTAAAGCAACGCTGCTTTATAAAGGGATTTATACTAATAATCCTTGAATATTAACAGCTTCTTATGCTATGCTGTTTATATAAAGTTATCTGTATAAGCTAGGATTGAGCTCTGTCTTTCTCAGCCTTAAATAAAAGTCTACATTTCCTTTAGAAAAACTAGTTATCTTTGGCAAACACTGCATTGATTTTACAAAAATAAAACAAAAAAACCCCCAAAAAAATAGATTTAAAATCAAATATAACAGCTAATTTTGACCAGTTGTAAATAAAAACTAATATCCCTGTCAAACCAGGTTATCCTGTAAACACAGTAATTTCTAGTTATTTGTACTGTGACTTGCTAATAACAATGTTTGTCCCTTCACACTTTGAGTAGTTTTATAGAGAGAAAATATATGGAGAAGATGCTTAGGGTGGTTAATTTAATTTTAAAAGCCTCAGTGGAAGAGATGGGTGTGCCAGTAATGGCTGCCCTGCTTCATTTGAAGCTCTTGGAACATGCTCATGGCTGATGGTGAGAAAGTTCCGTGTTAGCATCTGATCTGTATGCTACAAATAGGACATAAGATAACAGCTACAAATCTCTCACAATTCACTTTAAAGGCACCATGTTCATTGTTATGGAAATAACTGAGACCACTCAAAACTAAATTGCTTGCTTTGTCCAGAGTTTAAAAGCATAGGCTTCAGAGCTGATGCTCACACATCTCTGTCCTTACACTTCTCTGTGCCTGTCCCCACTTTTAAGAGCTACAAAAAGCTGTAATTATTTCTCAGAGTACTTAGAGACTAAACAGAGATTATGAGTTAGTTAAACAATGAAAATATTCATACAGAGCATGTAAGTACCTAAAGTTACAAAAAAATCCAACTGATATTTTCTGAATGGTAAAAAGCATTAATGGTTTTTTCCCCATAAACTACAAACTATTTTATGGACATACAGTACACTTATTACCTTGCCATTAAGTACATTTTACCCTTTGGATTCTGAATAAAGTTATGCATACATTGTGCATATACAGCACAGTGTGCATATATGATAAACAATGAACTTTAAGACATTTGCATAGTGAGGAACCACAAATAAAAACTATCATTTACCAGTGGGTTACTGTGCAAGCATTCTTGCTTGTTGGTATTGTGTGACGGTGTTCACAGGGGTCTCAGGGTGAGGGAAGAGACGAGGATCTGACTCCATGTTTCACAAGGCTTGATTTATTATTTCATGATATATATTACATTAAAACTATACTAAAAGAAGAGAAGAAAGGATTTTATCAGCAGGCTAGCTAAGAGTAGAATAGCAAAGAATGATAACAAAGGTTTGTGACTCGGCTCTCTGTCCGAGCCAGCTGACTGTGATTGGCCATTAATTACAAACATCCAACATGGGCCAATCACAGATGCACCTGTTGCATTTCACAGCAGCAGATAATCAATGTTTACATTTTGTTCCGAGGGCCTCCCAGCTTCTCAAGAGGAAAAATATTAAGGAAAGGATTTTTCATTGAAGATGTCCATGAAAGATATTGTGCCTGAAATGTGCAGAACCTTACATTTTCATCTAGGCCTAGAATATTTCTCATTCCACTTATTTTTCTACTACTGTGCTGAAGTATCTAAGTAAAAACATGAATGTTTAAATATTGTGTCCACTACAAAGCACGTGTTACCATGGAACCTCAGTGGGAGATGCGGGAAGAACTGTGCAGCATCTAAGCAGGTAGTTCAGAGGGTGATACTTTGTATTAGAAGTTCCTAGGCTTCCACCAAAGCCCAGTGCTGGGCAAAATGGCTGAAACTCCACATTAAAGGGAGTTCAGAGCACATAACCAGTCCTCTGCTGATGGTTCTTGGCTTCCTTTCTGCCTCTGTCAAGGTTGGGATGGAAAGCGCTTGAGATGATATTTTGTGTTCAGACTCAGGTGTGCATTATTTCTTGTCTATATCACAGTTTACAAGTCATGAGCTCTACAGCATTCTGCTAACAAGCTACAAAAATGACTAACTGTCTTTCTCTACAAGGTCTTTTAAGGCTAAACTGTCCAATTAAAAAATGACACCTAAATTGTTTTTATTTTTAACCCAATAACTATTCCCTCAAAATCAGTGATGCACAGTTTTCTAACCAATTACATAATACCACCCAAACCCATGAAGAAGAAGATGAAGGACCAGGCTCCACCCTAAAACCTCCATCTTTATTTACATGTATTTCTATATTCTAAAACATTAAGCACTTAAGTTTTCCACCCTGTGATATTGCACACTTCTAATCAATCTACACACTCATGTTCCAGTGCTGTTAATCAATTTTGGAAGCCTTCTCCACAGCCTCAGGTCAAATGCAATTCTCTCTTGTGTGTCTGTGCCTTTCAGCATAGAAAGTTTAAAATGCTCAGAACCCAGGGTTCCAACACTCTGCCAGTGTTTTTGCACAACTAACAGCATGGACTGGCAGCTTTGGTTCGTCCAAAACTCTCACCTGCCCTTTTGCAGAGATTCCTTTCCTTTATGGATACAGAACAGAGAAAGAAAACTCCAGTGATTCTTTTGTCATTCTTCTTCTGCTCCCTTCACTTGTATTTTCTTCGTTAGAGTGTTCACTTGATGATGATGATGGTATTGGAGTTTTATCTTACATGCTACTAATATTAGGTATTTTATTTGAAAATTAGTAAAAGACATCAAACCTTAACTTGCTGATGTTAACAAAGACAGAACTATGTGTTGTTCAAAGGGGAATAAATCTAAAACATAAAGTTAAATGCTGCAATTAGCTTACAGTCAAATGTTGGGCCTGTTTACAAGCATCACTGTGTCTAGCTGTCACTGTAAAATTAGTAATCCTTTGCCCAAGTCATGCAGCCATGTTAGCACAGAATCTTAGTTATTTCTTGTGATGGTGTTCACAGGGGTCTCAGGTTGAGGGAAGGGATGAGGATCTGACTCCATGTTTCAGAAGGCTTGATTTATTATTTTATTATATATATTACATTAAAACTATACTAAAAGAAGAGAAGAAAGGATTTCATCAGCAGGCTGGCTAAGAATAGAATAGCAAAGAATGATAACAAAGGTTTGTGGCTCGGCTCTCTGTCCGAGCCAGCTGAGCTGTGATTGGCCATTAATTACAAACATCCAACATGGGCCAATCACAGATGCACCTGTTGCATTGCACAGCAGCAGATAATCAATGTTTGCATTTTGTTCCTGAGGCCTCCCAGCTTCTCAGGAGGAAAAATCCTAAGGAAAGGATTTTTCCATAAAAGATGTCTGTGACAATTTATCTCACACCGAAGTTGCACACTATGACCATGATACACAGTACTGAAGCAGAAAAACCTCACTGTTACTTTTTGTCTCTCACAAAGCTCTTCCTGATTTTATGTGTTGACAGTAGCCTGGCAAAATTATTTAGGGTAAAATAATAAATTTACCTACAGCATAAGAAATGCTCAGCTGTCCGAATACTTCTTTATTATGAAGACTTAGTGAATAGAAATGTTTTAATCATAACAACAAATTTCCTCGATTGCTCTTCTTACCAACTGTTATTAGAAGCAAATACTATACAGGCCTGTCACATATTTCACTTTTTAAAATACTGTGTCACAGACATCTTTTATGGAAAATCCTTTCCTTAGGATTTTTCCCCCTGAGAAGCTGGGAGGCCTCAGGAACAAAATGCAAACATTGATTATCTGCTGCTGTGCAATGCAACAGGTGCATCTGTGACTGGCCCATGTTGGATCTTTGTAATTAATGGCCAATCACAGCCCAGCTGGCTCAGACAGAGAGCCGAGCCACAAACCTTTTATTATCATTCTTTGCCATTCTATTCTTAGCCAGCCTTCTGATGAAACCTTTTCTTCTATTCTTTTAGTATAGTTTTAATGTAATATATATCATAAAATAATAAATCAAGCCTTCTGAAACATGGAGTCAGATCCTCGTCTCTTCCCTCAATCTGAGACCCCTGTGAAAATGGTCACAATACTGCTGGAAAGGAGAGGGTCAAGGCACACTTTAGCTTAATTACCATGCCTTTGAAAACAAAGAGAAACCAAAAAACCCAGAACCGAATAAAAAATCCCCCAGTGCCAAATCAATTAATTGGAATTGAAAGGACTGAGCATGGTGAGCATTCAAAATCTATTTTATACCACTGTTTTCCTTCTCCGCCCTTCTCCTCACCAGGCTGCGCCCTGGGCAATGATCTCCTGAGCATCCCTTCCCTGTTATGTGCACTCATATGTCAGTAAAGGCCAGACCAAACCACAACTGAGTGAGATGAAGCTGGGTACTGTGAATCTGAGTACTTTGTTTCCAGCTCCAGATTTATCATCTTTATTTGCCATTCTGGCATAGACAGAGCATATTTCCTCTTTCTCCTACGACATATAACCTTTAGGACCCAGGACTCAATTTTTCAAATATGTCAAAGTGTTTAGCAGTGCTTGGAAAGGTAACATTTTTTCAATGTGGAATGTGAAACTTTTTGATTGATGGTATTTTTCTAAAATATTTAACCAAACTAGGAAGCCTAACACAGCTGGAAATGGTTTGCTTTTGTTTTTCGTTACTTGTAATGTCATATAAATTGTACAAGCTAATTCTGTTTACTTTCTCAAATAGCCTAATGTAAATACCTTCAAGAAAATATTTACTTTTTCTATTTTATTGTATAAATTTTAGAAAAGGACAGCTGCTTTAGAATCAAAATGATGAAATACGCAATAAATGTGAGCAAACAGCTGAGTGTATCTTTCCTATTTTTGCTATTCTAAGATGGAAGAACTTGACAATTTTCCTTAGGTAACAAAGTTTTGACATGATTTATTTTTACCCAAGTCTATTTATTTTTACATGTTTATAGCTTAGAAAACATGGAGTTTTTTTCAATTCTAATATCTGTAAGAATTCCATCTGATCTATCCAGGACTAAATATACATTTAATTGCATCTAAAAATGATGCATTTCCTTTTCAGAATGTTCTAAACATGCAGAGGCTGGCAGACTGAAAATAACATTTACAAATGAGAATCCCATGCTGTGCTTTCATTTTTTTTTTAAGCAGGAAAAAGAATGACTCTCTGAAAATTAAAAAAAAAATGCAGGACCATCTAACTTGCTAAAGGCATGAGAATTTCAGCTGATCATTTCCTGAATGATACCTGACTATTAATTTTTTAGCTGAAAGATCATTGACTAAATATTTTACAGTGGGAGAGTACATTTATCATCCTGCACACGCTGAAGGGTTTCTCTTGAATAAATATGACCAGTGAAACAAATGAGCAGATATTAACTCCTGTTACAGCACTGAAAGGACGGGCAGCACAGGTAAAAACTTCTGGGGGAATGAGCCTATCCTTATGAAGGCACCTTACAAGGAAAAATGAAATAAAGTGGTGTGACCGTGTTCACAGAGGTCTCAGGTTGAGGGAAGAGACGAGGATCTGACTCCATGTTTCAGAAGGCTTGATTTATTATTTTATTATATATATTACATTAAAACTATACTAAAAGAATAGAAGAAAGGCTTTCATCAGAAGGCTAGCTAAGAATAGAATAGCAAAGAATGATAACAAAGGTTTGTGGCTCAGCTCTGTGTCCAAGCCAGCTGGGCTGTGATTGGCCATTAATTACAAACATCCAACATGGGCCAGTCACAGATGCACCTGTTGCATTCCACAGCAGCAGATAATCAATGTTTGCATTTTGTTCCTGAGGCCTCCCAGCTTCTCAGGTGGAAAAAAATCCTAAGGAAAGGATTTTCCATAAAAGATGTCTGTGACATGTCACCTTTTTTTTTTTTTTTTTTAATTTTAGTTAAATTAAAAAGAAAAGTGTTTGTAATTTCATCTGCAGTACTCATGCAGAGAGAAGAACAAACACTTGACAGGTTATCTGTTGCCTATCAAAACCTCAATCAAGTGCTAATGTGGAATGATCAGGGAATTTCTTCACCTGTAGAACATACAATTCTATCATATCACTAAAGCAATCTTACAATATAAGAAAACGCAAAAACAATGCAAAGAAAGTTCAAGTCTGAACAGCTGAGTTTCAGGAAAAGTCCAAGTACTGAAGGTGTTCCTTTTTGACATCCCTGAAAGTCACTTTTGGTCCTGAAACACACTTCCAGAATCTTGAAACAGAGAACTGCTAAAGAAAATCTGTCAATAGTTATCAAAAATCCAGTGACAGTCATCAAACAATTTTGAGAAAATTTCTGGAATGTCTTTGCCACAGCTCTTTATTGAATTACTTGGGCTGAGGCTAATTTATTGCTCTTCAATGCTTTTGAGCTGCTACTTGCTCTTTCAACTCTTTTTATTTAATTTTTTTTTCAAGGTGAAGGAAAAGGGAAGTTTATTTTCTGACTCCAACATTCATAGTTTCCAAGAGTGACAGTGGCTTGGAGGGTGACAGTGCTACCTCTCCCATGACACTGGTCAAACCAATAGTCCATCAACTTTCTCCTCCTCCATAAAGGAATGCAAGGAATGAGTTATTTACAGAAAGTGTGTGAGAAAGTTCACTACAAGAATGTCAACATCAGAAGGCTCAGAAAATCTTAAAAAACCAGGGTGACATCAAGGAGTGATTTCTATTAATATAACTGAACATCCCCTCACTGGACTTCTCAAGTCTGATGCTGAACAAAGCCTGCAGGAAGCAGAGAATGAGGACCAGCAGATGTGGGTTCATATATATACACACAACCTAGAATGTTGCATTCTAAAATTTAAATTTCAAATTAAAAAAAAAAAAAAATTCAAATTTAGACAATTCTAAATTTCTGTCTTTATTCAAGGAAGCCTTCCCTGTGATCCCAATACTTTATTTTTGAGTAAGTCTGTAGATACAGGCAATTAGTTGGCTAAGAATAAGTTTCATGTTTTCAGATTAAAATTACTAAAATCATGTCAGACAATGCAGAAATTCCAGACTATGCCTATTAATCCATTATTAGAATAAGAACTGCATTATTAATAAGGATTTTCTTCTTGTTAAATATTACACTTCCATCTGTGGTACATGGCCACCTAGTGACTAATTTAAATTGATTGAAACATTTATGTGATACATACTGTTAATTACATTTCACCTTCACCACATTAACGTATTCAGAAACAACTGTCATGAATGCAGCACTCATTTCTGGCTGGTGGCAGTGAAATGATAAAGCCTTGGTGAAACACTGGGCTTATGATTATATTAAAGCATTTTCATAAAAAAGTCAATGACAGCTCCATTATTTTTAAAAAGGTGGGCATGCATTCTTGTTTGGAAAAAAAATCAATTAATAAACTTAATGAGGAACATGCTTGCATGGGTTTTTTTCAAATTTAAATCTAAGTTCAAGAAGGAACTGCTTTTTATTTTTAATGTTCCAATTTTCTGGAAAATATAAACCTCTTTGAGGAAATTCAGCTGAAACCAAGGAGTTTTCAGAGTTTGAGAAGTTAGTTACTTTTGGGTTTGGCTTCTGTGAGGTTAGGTAAAACTGATTATTTTTACATTTCAGCAATTCCAGGTTTTATCCTAAACTACAAATACTCACATGGTCCTAGCACACATCCCTATTACTGATGCTGCCATTTCACATGTTGTCTTTTTCTGATTCTTTGCACCACATTTACAAAAAAGAAAAAATATCCACATTAAGCTATCAAGTCATTACATCCATACTGAATGCTCACAGATTCAAACATAGATTAAAATCCAGGCTGTTTTTTTTGAGTCCTATCATCTTAATTAAAGATGCACATTGCTGGCAAATTTTGTTTGAACACACCATTTCTTCAGAGTGCATTGTGAAATGCACACAACTGCTACTAACCACCATGAGTGAAATAAGGAATAGAAGTGGGAAACTTATTTATTACCTTGCTCTACCTGATTTTATTGCTGTAATTCCCCTGCTCTCATTAGATTCGAGAACCACACATTTGTACTTGCTAGTGAGCTGAACATGGACCAGAGAGGTAATTTGAAAAGCTATGATGACATTTGGATTGGTGGTCTCTTGGACTCCTGCATCCAATAAAATAACCATGCAGCAGTGAAATATGAAGAAGGAAAAAATATCCAAGATCTCCAGGTGGAGACGATGGAGAAGGAAGATTAAATAAGCATACAATCCCAACAGTTCTTTTCTCATTCCTGACAGTTCACGGCATTTGAAGTCTTCTGTATCATGAGTCATGACACAGAGCACTTCCCCTTTCTCTCCAGCTTTCCATACATTTTCGAGCTCCTTTCTCTTGTAAAGCTTAAATGTACAATCATTTTAGCACTGCTTTTTTGGGGTTTTTAAATAAGCTTCAGTTTACTTTTCTCTCATTGTGATGTTGGTTTATTTCTGGGCTGGTTATGAATGAAACTTTGACAGAGTATGAGAAACTAAATTTGCTACTACAGAGTAAAATATTGTTTCCACTCTGTATCAAATTTTCGTTGTGGTACATTCTGTCACATTACCTGTTCTCTGTTCATAATTACAAGTTTAAAAAAGCTCTGGCGAGGATGAAAACAAACAGCAACTTTCCCCAGCTAATTATATTTGACCTTTACTCGCTGCGCAGTTTGCAGCATAAAAGTGCTGAAAGTAGCAGGAGTAATCTCACATAATGGGTGTTGTTCAACAAAGAAAATGCTTCAGAAGTCGCAAGTGGCAACAAAAGAAAATGGTGTTTTCTTATCACACTGCTTGTGCCAGTTATTGTTTGAATCTCTACCAAGCTGGGGGCAGCTCCTGGTGTGTTTCTGTTTTACCACTGCATTCCTTCCCTGACACCTGTAACCAGCCAGGACACATCAGTAACTATCACAATTCATTTCTTCTCCTCTTGGAAAAGCCCTGAAAACTTCTCTTCTTATCCATCTATGTATAATAATAAGATCACAGAATGACTTGGGTTGAAAGGGACTTTAAAGTTCCTCTACTTCCCATGGATATCTTTCACTAGGCCAGGTTGACATGAGAAATTTTATTTCCTCCTCAAAATATGTAACTAAAGTACTACACTAGAAAAGAACATTACCTATGTGATTCTTATTTTCAGAGTGGATGTTTCATGACTCATATTATTTGATTAATTATAATTTCAAACAGCTTTGGGACAAAAGGAGGAAACAGGCCCCATTCTCAGCTGGTCATGTTTGGAGAGGTGGTGGTGCTGCCCTCTCCGAAAAGGAGAAATGATGGGGCTAACAGAGTCCTTGACATGAAGCTCCAAAATCATCATCGACCCAGCCGCTGAAATAATTTAGATCATAAAGATTTACAGGTTACAGCACACCTTCCTCAGATCTGATTTGCATTAACAGTGTATTTTTAAAGACATACACATGATTTAGAAAATACTACTGGGAATACAGAGACTATTGGAGGAGACTGGTCATAATATTTTCACTTTTGATAAAAGGTTTCCAGAATTTAGCAGATCAGATTGTCAGGAACTTGAGAGTCATTTTCTGGTCAGAAGACTTCTTGACAGTCATTTGGACAAATGTGTAGAAGAAAACAGACATTTTGGTTAACCTCTATTGTTCTCCTGGATTAGTTTTAGAGCAGAATACTCAGTTTTATAAAATATAATGTCAAGCTCACTAATAACTTGCCATTTTTACATATTATCCTTTAGAACACTCATCTAATATCACTGCATAAACCTGCTTCTGAGAAAATCTGTATTTGTTCTTTGCTAATGGAATTAATTGCAATATGCATTCCCTATTGTAAACAACTTATATGTTCCTTAAGCATTACAAAATACATTGTCTTTTCCATCTTTGAATTACTAAATGCCAAATAAGGAAAGTATTCACAATCACACAGGTCAGAACCAAGATCACCATGAAATGTTTCACCTTACAATTAAAAAGACAAGTAACAGTTACTGATAGAAGTGAGAAGACAATATGAAGTACAAAAATGGAAATAGGAGTGTATGGGCATCTAGTCAAATTTCATAATATCTTAAAATTTCTATCACTCCTACAGTTCATGCCCCCAGATGTTGACTTGCTCATGTAACAGTAGGAGAATATTAATAGTTTCAAATGGAATTTTCTAAATTCCTGACCACAAGAAAACCTCTCTCTGTGCACACTGCTTTCACAAATCCCTTCCATTAAATGTGTATTTATTCAGTGTCTGACGTGTAAATTATCCTAAAGGGAGAATGCTGTTTCAAGGCAGTGTGTTGAACATTCCAGCTGTCTGAAAGTGAAATGCCATTGCTGTTCCTAATTAAGCTATTTTCCTTTTAAGTTTTCCAGAGGATGATGTGAAGGATGGCAATGTTGATGAAGATTAATTGGACTGAAACTAGCAGCGATAAAGCTGTAGATAAGGTTATTCTGCTGGGTAGCAAATGAAAATTACATCCATTTAAAGGCTGAATACTTAAAGTCCTCAGATACTTAGCATTAAAATGGTGTACAGTGGGAAAAAAGTCAGGAAATGCACATATTTCAGATATTGGATATGTTGGCACTCCTTCACTCAATGAAAGAACAAAGTGAAAATGCAATGCCAATTCCCAAATAAATAAATAAATTAAATATACATATTATGTGAATGGATTATTTTGCTTTGTCTGGGAACTTGGTAGACTTATTTATCCAAAACCATTAAAAAATATGGTGAACATGGTTTTGTCTGAGCACTCTCACTAGAGTGCTGTAAGGATACCAAACAATTCCAATTGTTTCAAAACTTTTTCACAATAGGTGATTTGACACTTTATTGGGTTCTTGAGGTCAGTGGACTTCTCCACCTACACAAAACTTTAGGCTTGTCAAAATTCAACTAGTAGCAAGATTGTTAAATGGCTATGAAAAACAATGAGCAAATATTTCAGCCCATATGATGTTACATTTTGGAGTAAATAATTCAAAATCCATCAAACAAATTGATTTTCAAGGTGGTGATTAGTGTTTTATTAAGAGAAAAATAAAAGTCTCTCCACAATTTTCTTGCTACACATTTGTTTGTACAACTCTTGGTCAGCAGAAACTATAACACAATATTGCCACTTCCTGAAACCAGGCTAGGAAGTTCTTATAGGATGATCTTCTCAAAACCAGACAAAGTAACCACAACTGCATTTTTATCAAGAGATTTTGAAACAAACATAGAGCCGTGTAAGCAGTAAAGATATAATTTTCTGAGAAGTCAAAGTCTATTCTGCTGTGAAGTTATGATAATACATACATGCGGGGGCACAAATCAAGATATAAAGGAAGAAGCAATTGAACACTCAAAGTATTTCTGTTTCACAGTTACTTTACTGAACAACTCATGTTCCTGAGTGTAACCTCACAGTGCAATAAGAGGAAAACCAGCAGCCAACCAAAACCAGAGCAGTTACCTGGGAAGAAATTAAACCATTGCAAAGGTTTTGTACAAGCATTTCACAGTGACAATCCAGAAACAAAAGTACCAGGCACATATGCTAGTGCTACCTTTACCTTTAGGTATGAATTATAGCACACATTTCCTCCATTAACCGAGTCAGATGGTACTGAGCTGTGTATAAGTTAGTATTGCAACTTCATTAACCTCCTGTTGCTCCCATGGTCTCACAGTCTGACCAGTTAAATAAATGTTGTTCCACAAATTCATCAGTTCTGTAGAGCTATGGATTTAGTGTTTGCTTCCTCCACATGCACAGGTGTAGAACCTAATCAATCAAGTGGCATGCATAGATCTATACATATTTATATAACCATTATGTTTTTACTCATTTCATACTTAGTTCAAGTATTTTGAAAATCAATAAAACCATTTGTTGTGTATACTTTTTTGTGAGTAGTGAGAATACTGTGACTACAATTCCTCATATAATGTGTATGGATGCAGTTCATAATGCAGAGATATTATTTACTACCCAGAAATAAAACTATCTTTACAGTCACATTTTTATTATTCAGACTTTCAATACAGCCTGTAAAGTCTCAGCACCTGTTTATACCCATAAGAAAAAAAATAAATTCTTACTGCATAAATAAGATGTGAAGATGTAAATACATCTCCCACTTTTCAGATTCCTCACTCATATGCAAAATTTCCCTAATTACTATAGCTGCCATCTCCATCAGCCATCCATTAAGAAAGAATCTGTCTCAGAGCCATCAGCTCTTGTCAGAAGGACCTGTGTGACAGGGATGTGTCTCTATTACATAAGGCAGAGCAGAACCTAAAAAGCCCAGCATTACACAGCCCTCAGCACCAGGCTCCAGCCAGGAGAACATTGGAAATGAGAAGCCAAAATAGCTGAACACAAAGTGGGTGGCACTCATGTCCAGTAAATCTTAAAATACAAAACCTGTTGCTGTCTCCTTATACTGAGTTTTTTTGTTTAATGTACACAAGTGAGGGAGATCCTTACTTAACTTGTTAAATAAGCTAAACCCCATAAGAGAATGTTCAATGAATTTCCTAGGAAAGAAGAATATTTCCTGCATATCATTAAGCAGAGCACAGTAATACAGAAGCAGCCATTTAGCATAATAAAGCTCCAACTCTGTTAAGCCTCTTGAGACTTACAATTTTCAAACAAAAAGATTTCTCCACTCTCATAAAATCCCAAGCCAGAATAAAAACAAAACAAACAGCAGACATCCACCCATTCAGATCTCTCTCAGATACTTGTCATTTACAATTTACATGCTATTGAAATTCATGCAAGAAAATGAAATAGTGATTTAGTATGTTTGCAAGTCAAAGGAGAAAAGCATTTTTTTTCCTATCTGCCCACATTTGTTTTCTCAAGTGTTCCAGAATCCTACTGGAAACCATGTGTATGCCTTAAGCCTTTGTTAGGGCTTGGCTTTCATGAGCTTTTAAGGTTTGGAAAGATATAGCACTTTTACTTTTGAGGAGCTGGAATCTTCCTTATCCCACATGACATTTGTAACCAGTTAAAATCAATATTATCCATGAAAAAGAATTGGAGAAGACAGAAATTTAATTACATTTCAAATTAAATAACTTCACATGTTTTATAGTTTGTGGCTGAATAACAAATTGCTTTAATTTCTAAAGTCATCCATGTCACTATACTCTTTGACTTTTAAACACAAATGAATCAATCTTTGACACCAAAGACACCAAGACACCGAGATATAATATTTGACACCAAGAAATGTCATGATGCAGTGTTCCCTTTGTTTTTTTTTTTGTTTTTTTGTTTTTGTTTTTTTTTTGTTTTGTTTTTTTTTTTTTGTTTTGTTTTGTTTTTTTAACACAATAGGTAGATAGTAATCAGATGAAAAGTAAGTTGCGAGTTGTGGTCCAGCTGCCTACATTTTCCCCAAGGCCACAGTTTGTGTTAATATTCATAATTAAATTGCTACTTATCCATGTTCTCCACATGTTTCAAAGTCTTTGGCTCCAGTACAACTCTCATGAGATGCTGCAATGCTATTATGAGTGTTTGCTTATGAAAAGAATGAACAACTTTAAATCATGATAATTTTTAATAAAAAAATGGATCTATCAAAGCCCTGACTTCACATGATGAACCAACTTCAACATCACACTTTCCATCAGGTCTGCAGGACAGAGAAATCCCTGCATCTTCATTTTCAGGGGAAATTCAGCTCCCCCTTCTCAATTTAGCAATACCAAAGTGATTTTGTTACGTTTAGAGGACAAGACACACATGGAAGCCTCTTTCTTCTCCTACTTCAAATTGCAGAGCTCCCTTGGATAGAGATGCTGGCCAGCAATGTTCCCCAAGACAAGCACCGATAGTGCCAAGGAGCAGCACAGAGAGATCTCATTTGTATTGATGGAATCGCATGCTGAAAATGCCTCCAGCTCAACTTTGGCAATTTACCTCTACTGATGCAATTTAGTTGACTATCAGTACTGACTTTACTTTTTTTTTTGCCATGTAAACAATGTAATTACTCTACAAAATGGAAAATATGTAAATGCTATGATTTAACTTTACACAGCAATTCTGTACTAAGCTATACTGTGTCCCAGAAGGTTTTGCCACTAGATCATTATTTACTTATGGGCTGTAGGGGAGCCATAGAATATAACCTCCAAAGGCACAAAGATGAATATTTAATCCATGGTTTCTGCCCATTAATATTTTATTAAAGCCGGGCTATTTTCCACCATCCTGAAAATATTCTATTCCATTAATGATAATTGTGAATCTCAGTGGATTTAGGTTTCAGCAGCTTCTGGATATTACAAGGAAATAATTCCTATGCTGGTCATTAACAGTAAAGATGGCATTATTTGCAGCTTCAAACCCCAATACCCTTTTGTGAATAATTTTTTTTAATCCTATCATTACAGGGTAGGACTTGGGTTCAGAGGTCACAATGATAATATCGTTATAATTTTTTTTCCCCAAATACCAAAAGCAGCCCTTAAGCTTCAGTTGCCTTGTAGTGTGAGAAGTAAGCTACAGGCCCTTCCTCTGTTGTGAACTGAGCCAACTTTTACAAATGATAGCTCCTCACTCACCCAGGTAACACTAACTGGATATCAAGCCCTGTTTTTTTCTGTAAAGCAATGTACATGATGATAACACTAGCAACAAAGGAACAGGCACTAAATTGAATTTCATAGATCAAGCTCAGTAGAAAAACCTTTCCCTGTGCTTTTCTATGACTGGAAGACTGATCACAAATAACTTTATTGAATGTCTTTCACAGATATTTGATTATCCAAAACAATAAAACAAAATAAAGCAGATTATTGCCTTGGGAACAACACATGTCCTCGTTACAGAGGTACAAGAAACAGAAATACACTTTTTCCCAGTCCTGCCTGTAGGACTGGGATGGAAAGGAAATTCTTAAGCAAATGTTCAGGACCAGTAAACACAGAAAAAG
Source organism: Melospiza georgiana (assembly GCF_028018845.1). NCBI lineage: Eukaryota > Metazoa > Chordata > Aves > Passeriformes > Passerellidae > Melospiza > Melospiza georgiana. The sequence continues at coordinate 40,097,308 of NC_080434.1, read as the reverse complement.
CCTTCCTTATGCCATTAAGCTGCAGAAGAAATTGCACTAAAAAAGTTTCCTGTTATTCTCTTTATTCTGACTTCCATACAGCGGAGAGAGCTGTTTAGTGATTGTAATGGATTAACCAAGATCTGTCCGCTGAGAGATACAAACCCAGCTTCATGTGCTGCCTAAGAACTTGAAACCTTTTCAAAGAGACAGATCCATCATCCAGACCCCAAAGGACCTGCTGTGGTGTCCTTTAGCTCCTTGCAAGAGCAGTTTCATTTCTCTGCTGGTGTAAACCGCAGAGACATCCAAACTACATTTGATGAGCAAATGTTTATCATCTCTGGTAGCTTTTTGATCTAAAAATATATGTTAAAAAAAAAATGTTCAAATTCATTTACATTCATGCTTACCTGTCACTTGGAAGGTTATTAATGCACATAAAATCAAACACATTTTGTTTTGAAGGCTGAATCTTCAAAACTGTAATGAGTGCAGAAGTTACATAATTGATACACATGTTCATTAACAAGCTTATTTTAGCAGCAGATTTTACCATATAATGCTTTCTATCCAAGTAACAGAAACAGAATTTATTACTTTCTTTTCCTGTGAGAATATTATTATTCAAAACATGCTTTTAATGCAATACATTACATTGATACATCAACATATATTTATATATCAACATATTTTGGCTATTATGTCTGCCTACATGCATGTATCTAATTTCTATATGCAAAAGGACTCCCATGTACTTCTCACTTTGCACCATATGGTCCATTTATGTGCAAGATTAATCCCATTCTAAAGCTATATAATACAACATTTTTCATTGCTCTAATGCTTTGTTGATGTCTGCAATGCTTTGGTTCTATTCCATTGATAAATATGCTCATTTTTTTGATTGCAGTTTTAAGTTCTGTTGCCCGACAGTACAGGTGTTCAGGCCTTGAGCTCATGCTCATGGTATTTACTTCAGCTGCTGTTACTCACAGGTGTTCAGGCCTTGAGATATTTACTTCAGCTCATGCTCATGATATTTACTTCAGCAAATAAAAGCTTTCATCTACCTAAATAAAGTAGGTAAGTCCATCTTCATCCTCCTTCAGAGCGCAAACCATCCTTCCCTCACTAAAATTTTGAGCTCCTCTCTCTTTCAGCGTGTGGTGAGTAGATGCTTTATTTCAGGAAGCTTTAACTTTAACTTTTGTGAAAATATTTTCACTTTGCAATCTAAGCATTCATATGTTTCCCTGAGAAATTGCTCCACGTAAAACCGATTTTCTAAGTATTTTTCTTCATTATTTTTTTACTCTTTCTACGCTTAATTCCAATGTCAATAAAAGGAAAATTTTGCTACAGAACAAATAAAATATTCCTTTCCCCTTCTCAGTCAGAGACACAAAAATAAACTGACAATTTGTTTTCAAAAACAAACAAGTAACAGAGTCATTTACTTTTTTCTTACCAAAATACGTTGCCAAGGGAAGAGAAGATAGAGAATGAACTGGTATGTACTCTGTCTCATTTCAGGTTTCAAAATGTTTTGAGAGCAGTGACTATGACCAGAAGAGTGTCAGCAAGTCAGGTTGAAATGGGTAGGTAGAAAATTGAAAAAGTACAAAAATAAATCAAACATACAGGGACTTTTACGTACTTTCATCACAAATCTTGCTACATTCAGCACAAAATGGTCCTAAACAGCAATTCTGATGTAACAGCTGATCAGTTTAATAGATGGTAAGCATTTTCCCCTGTTTTGATGAGTGACATGCAGGGGCCTTGTATTCCAGATGAGAGCTGTGTCCACAAAACCTTGTGTTAAGGCAGACTCTTAAATGTGATGGTCTATTAGTTATTTAGACAAGGTAGGAAGTTATTAAGGCTTGCATTAAATACTGTCACCATGCAAGTGTGAGCAAAAAGATGCACAGAGCATTTGACTGATGATAGGTGGCAAAGACCTCACATAAACTCACAAAGAACAGACTTGATAATGGCAAAAATGATCATTAATTAAAGCACAGAGCTGAGAGATGCATATCTAGAATGTCATTAACTACAAAGCCTGCATGGGGTGAAGTTGGAGGATACACAGATATCTAGAGCTAATGGTCTATGGCTGGCTTCTAAAGATCTTCTCCCTGATAAGGATTTTGCTTCTGAAAGATAAAAAATGGCAAGAGATAACTCACTTGATGGGGCACCTCTCAATTTGTGTTCTGACTTGGACTACAGCAGGAAGTAAGTGGGGAAAACACATAACAAATTTGGGGATACATTTAAATGCTTTCCTATTAAGAGATTCCTTTAAACAGAGAATTAAGTGCCATTATTTCCATAAGTGAACACGCCCTACACTGTCTATTCCACTCAGCTATTTCTGTCAGTTTGTGTGTTCTGGCTTGAAATGTTACAGATTTGTGGGAAGAAGTTTCCTCCACTGGAAAAAAAAAAGTACAAATTGATCACTTATTTTACTAAGATGAGAACATCAAGTTTTATAGATATGTGAAAATAGTGAGAATGTGCCTGTATAGGTGTAGCTGAGCTGTGGTTTAAGTATAGCCCAACATTAATAAAAGTAATGTTTTACATTAAATGCCTCCATGTAAAAGCAAACTCACCTCAAAGATAGGTTCATTACTCACAAAATTCTTGTCATACAGTCATATTACCTCTATACTTTTTATGTGTTTTCATCTACTTTTTCAGAACAATGACATAGAACTTTAATAAGTAGTTGTGGTATGCTTATATCACTGGGCAGATCAGTGCATAATTTAGAGAAGAAAATCTTATTTAAAGAGCTAACTGTTAAAGAAAAAAGAAAGAAAGAAACAAACAAAAAACACCAAACCCCACACCTTTTTGTGCTTGTGTCCATTCAAAGGTGCCAAAGATCTTGTGAAAAATGTAAATGATATTGAGTTGACTTTTAAGCAAACTGCAAGCTGCTTGAGGAATCCAAGGGTGATGTGGTTATTCAATTACATCTGTATCATTCATCTATGAATCAAAATCCTTTTAGGTACACAGAAATTGTAACATTTTTTAATGCAAAAACAAGATATTATGTCATGTTTTCCCAAGAGACCTAAGATACTTTTTTTTTTTTTATAATTTACTTATGTATCTTAAAGAAAGAGAAATATGAAAGATGTTGATGAAACAAGCAGTGTTTTGTATGGCTGCTAAAATGTACACACATAATGACACGGTGTAATCTATGAAAAAATGTTAATTTCCAACTCACAGATCTAAATCTTGTAGGAAAAAAAGCAAATCCCCCCACAGTTGTTCTACCAAGCCACAATATCCCCCTTACTCCTCTGCAAGCTCTCAACAGTTACCCTAACACTCCTCAAGATTGTTACAATGGTTAGGAAGCAGAGTTTGTATGTCCACATGCAATTATATACTTTTAATTTCTTTAGGTTAGAGTCTAACCAATTCATAAAATTAGCAAAAAAAAAAAAAAAAAAAAAACCAAACAAACAAAAAAAAAAAACAAAAACCAAAAATCCCCAAAAACCAAACCAAACAAATAAACAAACAACCCAAAATTCCCACCAAAAAACCAAAAAAGTGGCCATTGTGTTTGGAAGATGTTAGTCATGCTTTAAGAGAAATGTAAAAATAGATAAATATTTCTATAACTAATTATTAGTACTTTTTAAATGTCATATTTATTTCATTCTAGATACTTATAGTGGCACCTTAACCATTCAAATAAAGAACTTTAAATATACACCTATGTAAAGTTAGACATAAAAATGAACAGGTGTTTCAAATGTTAAAGCCAACAATATTCCCAATCCACCCTCCTAACACAACTGAATCCATAAAGAAAATTCTGCTTATTTAAAATAAACAAAATCAAAGTGGACTATGTGACTGATGTTGACAAAAGTATCTTTATCAGAATGGGGAAAAATATGAATCCTAGCAGTCATCACTGAAACAGATGCCAAAACTGAGGCATGGTTAAAGGTTTAAATGAATGCACAAGGAAGTATTTTTCACCTTCATTCCTCCCTAGGAATGCAATGGGGAATAAAAAAACCTCAAAACCTACAAACAAACCCAATCCCAAATGAAAAATGTAAGTAGTGTGCTAAAATCTCTGACCTGCTGTAAGAATGCAAGCACTGAACTTTACTAACAGTCCCAACATTATGCAGAAGTAGAGAATAAATACAAAGCACTGAATACAACTTTTTTTAATATAACTAAAAATCAGGTACAATGTAGAAGGACTAAACTGACACCATGAAATAAAATTAGAAGCAGGTTACCACGTCCCTCTCCAGAATGCACATTTCTTTAAAGTGCAGATAAGGATCAGTGATGTTTTTTTCCCTCACAAGCCTTGGGAGCAGAGAGGGAGAGAGCTCTGGTGACACCATTTATCATCGATATGGAGTTGGCTTGTTGGAACAGAATATTACTTCTTATCTGCCCTGGATATGCATATATGTGATTCTGCTGCTCCCTCCTATCTCTGCTTAGTGCAGGAATAAGCAATACTGACTTCTGCATCAGCAGCCTGCTGAATGGCTGTGGAGCACCATATAAAATCTAATTAATTTTTTAGGGAAATTATCGATAGGAATTTTACTGGCTGTAGACAACACATTTCAACACTCCCAATAAAGATTGGTTAATACACCAGGGAGTGCAGACTCACATGCATGCCTCCCAGCCAGAGCAAGGAAGATGCATCCATTCCTTGCTGACAGCTGCTAGAGACCACCAAAACCAGAGGAGAGATTCATTAAGGTGGCTCCTGCCAGTGAAATGCCCTGAAATGAACAGCTAGCCCATGTCAGAACAAGATAATTACCATCAAAATAAATACCTGAAGCATTATTAATTCTCTTTTTTAAATCAAAACTCTTGCACGGTAAAAAATTTTCCAAGTAAGCAAAGCCTTCAATGAACCACCAGGGCTCATTTCAATTTCCTTCCCCATTTGAAAGCTGAAATATCAAGTCTTAACCAAACCAGTCCAACTCAGTTCTATAACAGAAATTTGGGTACAGAGATATCTTCCTTTCAAGGAAAACTGAATATTTGGACTTCTAGCCTTGACACTGTAACCAAAATAATTCAAGAACAAATATATAAAGATTTTATCAACCTCATATTTGATTCTGTAGGAACAGCCAGTGATGTTAATAGTGACATTACTCAGGTGGTGTTTTTCAGGTGGTGTTTTTCTCCAGATGCATACAAGGCGCACTGCAATGTGAACTGCTACTGTGTTTGCAGTCAATGCCCAATGAAGGAAGGAATGATGCATCTGACTCCATGTTCTCAGAAGGCTAATTTATTACTTTATAATACTATATTATATTAAAGAATACTATACTATACTAAAGAATACAGAAAAGACACTTACTGAATGCTAAAAAGATAATAATGAAAACTTGTGACTCATTCCAGAGTCCCAACACAGCTTGGCCCCAGCTGGCCAATGAGTGAAATCAACTCACACTGAGTCCAATGAAACAATCACCTGTGGGTAAACAATCTCCAAACACATTCCACATGAGCAAAACACAGGAGAAGCAAATGAGATAATTATTGTTTTCCTTATCCTCTGAGGCCTCTCAGCTTCCCAGGAGAAACATCCTGGGCGAAGGGATTTTTCCAGAGAACGTGAATGCCGCAATCTGCTGCTTACACTGCAATTCATTCCCTCAGGATGGGGGGCCTTTCCTGGAGTTTCACAAATCTGAGCCCAGCTTGACCCCAGGCGCTAGTGTGGGCTCCCAGGCACCCCCAGAAGCTCAGGGAGCAGGTTGTGACATTCCCTGACCCCGCTCCAGTGGCGCAGGCTGGCCCTGACCCCGGCAGCACGATGACCACAGGAGCTGCTCTGCCCCGTGACACAACACTGCTGCTCCTCACCTGCTCTCACCCTCAGCTGCCAGCCAGGCACAAAGTACAAATTTTTAATGCCGAGAGAACAGATCCAAGCAGCAAAACACAACAGTAAGAGGAATTTCTTTATCTTACCTGTTACAGTGGAGTCAAGAGATCAGCCACCCATTCCACCCGGCACAGAATTTCCGTGGCTGTTAAGAAAAAGAAGCAGCTGTGCAGCTGTTGCTTCAAAGTCCTGACTGCAGATGTACAAGCCGAGCCATAATATAGCTAAAGGGATGCTTAAAATTTGTCAACTTGGCTACAGAATACATTATTTACCCCCTCTGGTGCTTCCTGAAGCTGAAATACAGTTATGCACCCACAGATGTATACAAATAGATGGTTCAGCAAACAATTTATTTGAAAATGTTCTGTTTTAAGCAAACAGAGAAGTGAAAACTGTGCAATCAATTCCTTTCCTACTTATTCAAGCACTATGGAAATACAGTACATTACCAGCCTGCTCTGAGCATAAAAAAAATTTCTTGGATTCATGCTGGCAGTAAGTGGCCCTTTGAGAATTTGGGTGTTCCCCCTCCAGATACTCTCCTTATTCTTCTGGTTGATCTAAATCTTATCAATTTCTACCTCCTCAAGTAAAAAGCAGTCCAACTCTCAGACAGCCTGTGGTTTGCAAGATTGAGATGGAGGGAGGATGACAGTCTGTCTCAAAATCTATTCCTGAATTCATTTATGAGCCCTCATAAAAGATGTAAGAGAATTATGAAGGCAGAGAAATAATGAAATAGAAGTCTTTTCCAAACTGGCCTCACTATCCCACCATGTTCAGATATCTGATTTCCATTGTGACACACTTTCTTCCACATTGATGAATTTTAATTTCTGTTGCTCAAGGGTAACACTTTGGGAGCAGTACGAGTGGTCATTATTTCACATACATATTAGAGTCTACCTCTCTTTAAACTAGATGCCTGAATTAATAAGGTCCTTTTCCTGTACTGTGCTGCCACACTGGCAAATACTTTCTGACTGAGTAAAACTAAAGTGAAAAAAGTGCTTTCCCAGCTGTCTTGTGAAGTCAAGATCAGAGAGCAGCATGCAGCCTTTTGATATTTCGTGTCGGTGTGTGTGCATTCTCCACAGCTTTCCATTGGAGACCTCGCTTCTTGACAGCCTTCAGCTTGACAAGGGGGCAGAAAAAATTCCTGCCTCTCCCCCAGCACACCCCACCCCAAATAAATCAAAATGCACCAGTGTAACAGGGTATTTAAAAATATGGAGTGCAGATTTAGCCTAGTGAGGGCCAGTTGGCCCTGCTTGATATACACAACAACAAACATTTGGGATGATGATTCAGCATTCACAACTGCTCTCACTAATGCTTTGAGCCCTACAATTTTATCTGCCCTCTGCTTTGAAGGTAGGGTATAATCAACTCTAAATATGAGGCCTGATTTATTAATACTGGTTTTGAAAGGTGGGTTGACGTATAATGATGTTTACTTTAGGCAGAAGATGGAAAACTGGACATCTAGCAAAACAATGCACGAGTTACTGACAACAGTTTAGTTTTGTTCTCTACTGCAGAGTAATATTTTTGCCATATGATGAAAATATTGCACTACAAAACATAAAAATGTCTAAGAGGTTTCTAAGAGCAAAAATGTAACACTATTTCCTTACAAGAAACTAGCTTATTATATATCATATATCCTCTTTTTATATCGAGGAATCAAAAATCAGAATAGTGTTACAGAGCTGAATACTGTCTGAACACTATCCCAACACAGGAACTCAAACTCCAGTGAAATAAAAAATATATATATATATATGCCCATTTCATTATGGTACAGCAATTTCTTCATGAGTTGTCAAGAGCAAAACTGTCAGTCAACATCACTGAGTCCAAAGGACTCGTTTGCTTGGTTAAAATGCTGCTCTCTCTACAGTTTTCTGGAGCACCTTTTCAAAATATAGCTTGGGTATTGCAGCCCAGCAGTAAGTTTCTATATAAAAGTATGTTAACTGTGCAGAAGCTGCCAGCAATTTTACTTTCTAAGTGTTCAGTCAATACTGTGTGATAAGATCACATCAGCAACACAGCTAGGTTTTCAATATGAACCAATTCTATATCTTATCTTTTCCCAGGTGTCTGGCTGTGATGCCAAGTGAAAGGGCAATGAAGACCTCAAAACATGAGATAAATGATAGATGCCTGCAAATTTAATTAGCAATCAGAAGTCCGTGGATAGCTATTTAGAGGAAATATATAAGACCTGGCAAGATATCCACAGGCTCTCCTATTTCAACATAACGAGAGACACATTGGCAAGGGGAAAGGAAGATCTAACTCCTTATTTTTTCCCAAATTTGGAGAAAAAATCTACCCCGTCCCATGGCTGGTTAGCCAGACTGGCGTGTGAAGTTACTGCTCTGTTGCAGCCATCTCACTCACATGCATGAAAACACACAGAGCGGGCATGACTGCATAGGAAACACCTTCCCCAGACCTGTGCCAAGCTCAGTGTGTCTATTCAGGTCCATTTCTTTAATTAAAAGAGCTCCATCATTGCTGCAGACAAGATATGACTCAGTTTTGGAGGACAGGAGATAAGGAGAAGAGGGAAAACAAAGTAAAAACCATATAGGGAGGAGGTTAAAAAAAAAGAAAAAAAAAACCTTTAGAAATTGTTGCTGAAAAACAGTTCTTTCAAGGCAAATTAAAGCACTGTAGCAGTTAGTACTGTTGAACCCACAAGGCAAAATTTGCTCAAACCTGCACTGTCAGTTCCCTTGTATAAATAACTTCTGGAGTGTTTATCAAGGTTCTTGGGAAGCAGATAATATTGTTTTAAGACACAGGATCCTGATTTTTTTTTTTTTTCAGATAGGGTTGGAGAGACAATACTAATATATTCTTGGTAAAATGCACACTCTTACTTTACACTTCTCAGATTTCTTACAGTTTCTAGAAATTTACATATCGAATGTTTTTAAAAGTGTCTAAACAACACTTTTTTAAACTTATTTTTATTATTATCTCAAAAAATATCTAATTGTAGCAATTTCATTTTACATATTTCAAATTTTATTCCTTTCCAGGTAACAGCAAGCAGCAACCAAAAAAGGAGCAAGTTATGTTTGAATAATATATTTACACTGCTGTTATTTGCATTTCCCGTCTCTCTCAGAAATGGAACTGTTGGCAGCTTTCTGGAAAACGAATTCTGTCATATGCAGCAGATACTAAAAAGACAGAAATGCACCAGGATTTGAGACTGACAGACAGCTGGCTGGATTTATAGAGAAAGTAAGCATAGTGGTGGTAGCATCTCTGTGAACTTAATGGCAGAGAAGTGAGAGTTGTGGGACATCTGGGATCAGAGCAGGTTCTGTCAACCAGAAGATGATATTACACCTTTAAAGCCATCAGGGCTCCCAGTGTGGTAAGGATACAGGGCACTTAAAAATGGATCTGTCTAGCATTAAGGGAGCCCAAAAGAGTTTGAGCAGGCAGAAGGATTGTGATGGTGTTCACAGAGGTCTTAGGATAGGGAAGAGATGAAGATCTGACTCCATGTTTCAGAAGGCTTGATTTATTATTTTATGATATATATTACATTAAAACTATACTAAAAGAATAGAAGAAAGGATTTCATCAGAAGTCTGGCTAAGAATAGAATATCAAAGAATGATAACAAAGGTTTGTGGCTCGGTTCTCTGTCCGAGCCAGCTGACTGTGATTGGCCATTAATTACCAACATCCAGCATGGACCAATCCCAGATGCACCTGTTGCATTCCACAGCAGCAGATAATCAATGTTTGCATTTTGTTCCTGAGGCCTCCCAGCTTCTCAGGAGGAAAAATCTTAAGGAAAGGATTTTCCATAAAAGATGTCTGCGACAAAGGATTTATAAAATTGCATCAGTTCAGGATAAAGTTCAGCCTGCTCTTGCTGGCTAGTTGAGAAACAGGGGAGTGCAATAGGAACACACAAGTTCTTTTCTCTTTATAAATTTTCCAATTATTACATTGGCTTTCAGTTTGCATATACTTAGTATGGATTGGCATGCCTAAGGCTTTATAATGCCATTCCTACTCTTTGTAGCTGTAGTTTTGCTTTTCCTTACTGAACACCAAAAGAAATCAAATAAAGATCACTCCAAAGTCAGCCAATGAATAAAGGACACAAGTGCAAAATATCCTCTTGCAGTGGCTGGTATGAAAGTGTCCTGAAAGTGTAGTTTGTGTACTGAGGAACAGAGGTTTCATATTAATGATGTCACCTCATTTACTTTATCACAGAGTGATTGCTACACTGGGTTAGTTCCATTACACCAATCATTTTATTGCAGCTGCCAAGGTGTGAAAAAAGTGTTCCTCTTCTTAGGGATTTACATTACATTTCAGGGAACAGGTAAATTATCTAAAACACAGGAAAAAGAAAACTGGTAGAATTAATAAGACAGATTACCTCTGGAATATAGTCTCCAAATAAGTAATTCTACAACTTCAATATTAGAATTCATTATCTTACATGACCCTCAAAAATTATCTTCATTTTTTGAGCCTCACAGAGACTGAAAAGCTCTTCCTTTCTGTCATATATTTGAGAGAGGGTCCTTTAGGATATTGGGATTTGCATAAATTCTACATAATTTTTTTTACTTACCAACCAGTTGTTTAAATTTTAAGTCTATTACTGATGACTTTAAACATTATTTTTTAACGTTTCCCTTGCGGAGAGTTTTCATCCACGACAAGATTTTCTCAGATATTTTGCTATTACTTTAATGATTTCTTGCTATATGTAAATTTCAGAACACACTTATTTTCCTTAGAACATCTAATTTAATGTCAGTAAACAGCATCTAGCAAGTGCAGGGATGACTGTAGGTCTCTATTTCAAGTGGTCTCACTGCTGTTCCTTGCTCTGTCCCACTTTATCCCAGCTGAGCAAAATATTATAGCTCAAAACATGTGTGTAAAAGGCAGAAATGCAAGTTAATGGAAATTTGGTAAATTTGTGTTGAAGTTCATTAAAAATAGATTGTTCCAGAGTAATGTAATAATGGTTTTAATAAACAAGATCAATTTACTAAATTTAAATCATTTCAATCTAAGCTCAAATAAACTACTCAATGTCCAATGTTGTCCTACAGCACAAAGGATGAGTTCAGGGGTAAAAGATGGGTTGCAGGACAAGAATTGCAAACTGTGTAAAGCATCGACTAAAAAAATAACAGTAATTTGCATTGGACTGAAAGTTGTTCAAGTATTCCCACAAGGATGAGCCTCAGAAGTAGCAATTTGTTAACAGTAATAATTTCATGGAGAAAAACTGAATGGACATGTAAACTCTGTTGGTCAGGAGAAATAACCAAACAAAATTAGGTGTAATCCTGAGTAACTCATGGGAATGATGGGAGCAGTAATATTGGGATTATACTCAGAGAAAGAGCAAGATCTTTTATTCACTAATAAAAAAAAATATAGTTTTAGATATTAATTATTTGGATGTGACAAAGGAAGTTTTCTTTTTCAGACTGATTGACTGAGCTATTAATTCAGTGTGACTGTGGGAGAAACAAATACAGCCTTGTGAGGTGGCAGGTGATGTATTTCCATTTTACAGAGTATCATTAATGTCATGATAAAAAAAGTCCTTGTGAATCAAAACAGCTTAAAACAGTGACACCCACCCTGCCCATAGCACTGAGATAATGAAAACGTGCCTCTTAAAAAGCAGAAAACTCAGTCAACTGCTGCACTGCCACTTCTCAATGAGTAACAAACTCATTAGAGCTGAAGATGATGAGGCAATATATTTCTGCGCCTGAAGAAATTCCTCACACCAGCTGGAGATCATAAATGGTGCAACTGCTACGAAGAAGCACAAGCTTCAGCCAGCTGAAGGCACCTGGACAAAGTTCACCCTTCAGGCTGCTGTTTGTGCCTCGTGTTTGGGATTTGAAGACAGAATTTCCAATGAAATCCTCTACCTGGATTGCCATCCATCATATCAGCTAACACATCTAATGGCCTAGAGCAAGCTTCCACAGCTCACCTTACACATCTCAAATGATCCTCTCATGTCACTCCTTTATTGCTGCCATTGCATGAAGCTCATGTTGCACTTTTGGAGAATGAATGAAGGACTACAAGGCTATGAATGTGAGGTACCTGATTAGGCATTTCTTTGTTCCAGTGTTCCATGTGTAAATGGATCTCTCTGAATTTCCACTGCATGCTCCCTGGTCTGCAGGGCTGTATGGTTTGTTACCTCAGAACTCCAAAGGATTAAGAACAGAAGCCAGTTAGAATGATATAGAATAGCCAAACAAAACAGGGTTATAATAAGCACCACAATTAACCTCTGATATTTCAGGTACAGCTCTTAATATCTCATATTACAGCAAAGATTAATCCATTTTGTTTTTCTAGTAAAGAACCCCTTTGGAAAGGATACAACTCAACATGGCCTGGAAACGGGCATATTCTTTTTATTTAGCAAGGGAAAAAAAGCACAACGTTTCTGATTGTACACAAATGTTTTGAAGTCTTTCTTTCTGCAGTACCATAACAGCAGCTTCTTGTTGTTCAACATCTACTACCTCATGATGGGAAACAAACGCCCTTACACAATTTTATCCTTTGGATTTTCATTGCTTTCTATCCTCCCATATGTGCATTTCTCAACAAGCTCTCAGCACTCAATCATTTTGCCAAAAGCCATCAGACTGAGCAAAGCTTTGTCTCAGTCACCAGAAGAGAACAGGGGATTGTCCCAGTCCAGGGACACGTCCTAAGCCAGACACTGGGCTGGAGGAGAGTTTCAATATACCCAGAGTGAGATTAAGACACAAGTGTGGTCAAATGTTGGTAACCAAAAGGAAAATTCACGTTTATTTACTGCCAAGGAAGTGAGCAAGGAGGAAAGATAGGAGAGGAGGATAAAGTGAAGAATTACAAAAGTAAGTAATCACCACCAGGAATCTGCAGCATCCCATGAAGAGATTTTTTCTTTTGTATTTCAGTGGGGAGAGCTCTGCCAGGGACCAAACAATGGCAAGACAAGTTGTTTTCTAGCACTTGCTCCACAGGGGTCAAAGTAGAAAAATTGGCCAAAGTTGCAACTGCAGGCTTGACTTTCTATAGGTTCTGCTTATTTTTCTGAATCCTCAGTCAGAACCTAGCTGGGACAGGCTGACATGAAGCCACCTGCAGTACTGGGGTGCAGTTTTTCAAAAGTCCATTAAAAAACCCCCTCTGTAACAGGGGCAAGAAGCACAAGCTCAGCTTGCAAAGCCCTAACACTGATCTTCTTGCATGATCTCTTCATCTGATTGTGTGTAATTAGAACACACTCTTTCCAAATATGTCTCCTTAGCTAATTATAGCACTGGAAAGGAAATCTCACAGCAGTCCAGAATCAGGCAGGGGAAAAGGAACTGAGGCTTTAATCACCAACGTGAAGGCAAAAGCAGCGCATTATGCAGCAAGATTTTGAAAGTAGTTACACTGATTCCCTATCAGGGGTTAGATACCTGCAGTCACATTTATCTATGGCCTAAATCAGTGTATTTCAGTGGAGATACCCTTGGGAAGAATTTGGCCTGTTTTAAGACGTAATTTAAAATTGAAAATTCATCCTGGAGTGGTTCAGAGAATTTCAGTTTCTATCCTTTTTATATTGTCTTTTCAGCATTTTCTGTAAGATATGAAGGTAATGGCCAAACTCAAAAGATGTGCAAGAACATTGCCATTCTAGATGCAACCTAAAAACAAGGGCTGTATGTTTCCATATGGCTTTTTTCTCTGACAATGCCTTTTAGAGCTTTGGGAAATACATCCTTATTCACCAGGTAAATCAGTATATTGATTGCAGAAGTACTTCTTGTATGATTTTATCTGCACTTTTAAAGTAATCACACTATTATTTTTCCTTTCAATATATCTGACACATTGTGTGTGATATGTGATTTGTGGAAAATTTTGACTGAAAGGGGATGTAAAAATATTTTTTTTTCACATGGTATTTTTAAGTCAACTTTCATATTAAAAAAATAAATAAAAAGAATAACCAGGGATGCACAGAGGTTTTAAGGAAAAATAAATAAACCATAGCAAAAAAAAAAAAAATTAACAACATCAACTGGAGACCTTTTATGTGCTTGCTTGTTACTCATCAGAGATTCACAGATGATATTCCAGAACTACTGTGAGCAGCAGAATAAAGAATTTACGCTTCAGTAAAAAGTCAGGGCATAATCTTAACCTCAGTAACGTCCAAGTGAGCAGATGCTGTGATGTGGGCGCTATTTGAGATGCTGTGCAGGAAAAATCTTTTGTGTCATTTTGTGCGTGAAAAAGTAAATTCCCAATTTTTCCCACTTGGTACTGAGCACAATTCTTCCTAAGCCATCATTGCCACAAGTGTTTTCAGCCTTTCCTCCTCTTTTTGGCACAGCAATTGCTACTTAATCTCCATCTGCAGCTGTTGGGCTGCTTCACCATCCAAACATCTGTCTGCAGGCCCCAGAAACAGCCTTTGTGTTGATGACCTGGCTTTAATCCCCTTCATCCTGCTCCCACCAAAAGAATGAGCAAATGCCTGCAGCTGAAATTAAGCAAAATCAACTTTTCCTGGTGAGAAGCAGGAGAGGAGCCTGGCAGTGTGGGGCTCATCATCACCCAGTGCTCACTATTAAATGTGCATGTGAAGGGAAGGAGGCCACTGCAGAACTTTTCCCACAGTGCTCAAAAAGAGAGAGTTCCTTAATTCCTGGCCACAGGTGCCCTCTGCCCTCCTCCTGGAAACATTAATGATGAAGGTGATAACACTCAATGGATGCCTCGTAACCCTGAGCACAACCTTTAGATTTAATTCAGCCATTCTTGTCTCTTCAACTTTCTGCCAGAGTCTTGTTCAAGAGTTATGTTATCTTGGCTTATGACTGTGACCTCTCAAGGCTAGGGGCATGGAGTCAATCAATTTTTCATACTTGAGACCCACATGAAAAACTGTTTCATTATGTCTTGGTATTCACTTTTTTGAAACACTGGGTTTGAATAATGCAAATGTGTTTCAACTCAAAAGTACTATAAAAAAAAATGGAGCTTTTTCAGCTGTAGTCATTTTTTAATCCTCCTTATTTTAGCTGAGGGGGTGAGTGGGGCTGTGTGGAGAGGTGGTGTAGTATGTGAGGAGTGAGTTAATAAACAAAAAATCTCCTGACACATTCAATACTAAAACATAAGTGTGCTGGTATTTTCAAATAAAGAATTTTTTTAATTTTTTTTTACTTCCAAATTGCCAAAATAATGCTGTGTTCTATTTGTATTCTCACATTTTATGTGTTACTTGAAGTCATAGGCAACAGAAGAAAAAGGAGAAAAAGGCACCTAGCAATTCATGTTTCCCTATCCCTCTCAGAAGTCTCTCATTATGAGCAGCCCTTATTTCCACTGTATGTATGGTTATAGGTATGAATTAGTTTAAATATCAAAGTAGGCCATTAAATAGGTAGCCAATTAGATAATCTCCATTAGAGGAAAATACTGCTGTTTAATTAGCTTGTTAAAAAACACTCCCATACACCTACCCTGAGGATGAAACCTCCTGTAAAAGAACAAAAAGATGTTTAGCCATTACAGCTGCCGACTTTCACAGGTACACAAATGCCTTTCTCAGGAAGGATATCCAGAGTGCATTGTGAGATTCACTCCTCTTGAAGCCCCAGGATTCAGAAGGGCCTGACACCCCTTCTCTTGGCCAGCATGGCTGGGTGCAACAGAGCAAATTATTTCTTGCTATATCTGAGCTGCTGCTAAATCCTGACAGAGGAAACCACATCATTACTCTGCAAAACAAAATGAAATTTGCTAAATTTTATATAGAACCTGGCTATTCTTGCAAATGACTCCTGTAAATCTATATTACCTTAAGCAAAAACAACTCTTCCTACTTTTTCATGTTACCTATGAAATTCAGTTTTGTGAAGATAGAGGCATCATGCAGAAAGAAATCTTTGCTACAATATAAAATTTCCAGACATAAAAGGAAAACCTACAATCACAGAATATCCTGAACTGGAAGGGACCCACAAGGATCATAAAGTGCAGCTCCTGACCATGCACAGGACCACCCTCAAAATCACCCCATTGGGATTCAAATATAGATGATGAGAGCTAAGTTTTGACACGAATTGTGATGGGATGAGAAGATATTTGGAGTCTGAATTCACTTCATAAAGCAAATAGTTAACTGAACCAGCCAGTATCAGTAAGGATATTTCCAGAACACAACTTCATAAAATCCATAATATTCTTATTTTTCAAGCACAAAATAATAAAATTAATAAGGATAATACTATAATTCTTTGAACACTTAAAATTTATTTCAGCTACCAAAACCACTACAAGTAATAATTTCAATATGGAAATGCCTTACATTGTCCAGGGGAAATTCTCCCAACTATTTTGAAACAATCTAGATGAATGAATTTTAACAAGACACATGACTTAAAGACAGGACAAAAACTTCTCACAAATTTATTTTACTGTGGCCAAACAGTAATTCATTAGCATGCTGTCTTCACCTAATTTTTAGGCAATCAGCAAACCTGCTTGGTGCAACAGATATGATCTTTGGCTCCATATAAAATAAAGAATCTTAAAATGAGAATAGGTGCTTATCATCATTTTAACTTTCAAACAGCATCCTAACTGCCTTCACCTGCTTCTCCAAAATGTGTGCCTTGTTTCATCTGTCAGATCTGCACTGATATCTTGAATACTCAAAGCCCTCTATCTATTTAGGCAACTGAACCCCTAATGGCACCAAGCCCATAACCCACCAACCATCAGCTGAACATCTAATGTCTGTGCATTTGGTTTGGAGCCAACAGACATTACTTACCATCTCATCCACAGTAAAAGATTATCACCATATATTTTCCAAAGGCTGAAAGCATCCCCAAAACCTTCCAAGGATAAAAAATACTAAGCCTGAAAGACCTTAAGGGCTGCATTCTCAGTTTTGTTTTCTCAGGAAATAAAATTCTGCTTCAACACTTGCTTGAAGATCTACAGTAAATCTGCTCTGCAAATCTCACAAGTGACCAGAAGGAATTGCCTTTGAAACTGAGGCATAGCTCATATCCTACTTAACAATTCTATCCTGTAAAATTGCATCAGGATGTCTCGTTACAGGCAATCTTTCAGCGGCATGCAAACATGATCTTGGCTCCCACAGTGCTTTACCAGCTTCACAGCACCATTTCACCAAGAAGGGTACATTCCCAGCTCTTGGTGAGGAATGAGCCTCCAGGCAGAAGGCAGCTCAATACAGACATTCTGCTTTTCCACAAGCATATGTTCTTCATCAATCAAAACATATATAATTGTAGCATTTTCTGAAAAATCCTTTCACCCTGGAGTTTTCTCCTGGGAAGCTGAGAATGCTAAGAGAAAAGGAAAACAATTTTTATCTCATTTGCTTCTCCTGTGTTGGGCTCTGTGGAATGTGTTTGGACATTGTTTACCCACAGGTGATTGTTTCATTGGACTCCAGTGTGAGTTGTTTTCACTGCTTGGTCAATCAGGGTCAAGCTGTGTCAGGACTCTGGAGAGAGTCACGAGTTTTCATTATTATCTTTTTAGCATGCTGTAAGTATCCTTTCGGTATTCTTTAGTATAGTTAGTATAATATTCTTTAATATAAAATTGTACTATAAATTAATAAATTAGCCTTCTGAGAACATGGAGTCAGATTCATAATTCCTGCCTTCATCCAGGCATTCCCAGCAAATAGAATATATAATCATTACCTTAAAAAAAGGTAAATAAGCTGACCCAAGCTTCCTCAAAAATGCTGATATATTGCGATTAAGCTTGATAGAAGTCTAGGGCATCAGGGATACAGAAACAGATGATGTGTTTTTGGCTTGGCCACAGCCATGGTGAGAGGAATTGAGAGGGATGGCAGTGCAGGGATGTCGCAGACAACTTTTATAAAAAATCTTTTCTTTAAGATTTTTCCTCCTGAGAAGCTGAGAGACCTCAGGAACAAAATGTAAACATTGATTATCTGCTGCTGTGGAATGCAACAGGTGCATCTGTGATTGGTCTCATAGAGTTGTTTCTAGATAATGGCCAAACACAGCCCAGCTGGCTCGGACTCTCTGTCCAAGACAGAAACTTTTGTTATCATTCCTTTCTATTCTTAGCCAGCCTTCTGATGAAATCCTTTCTTCTATTCTTTCAGTATAGTTTTAATAATATATATATCATAAAATAATAAATCAAGCCTTCTGAAACATGGAGTCAGATCTCAGTCTCTTCCCTCATCCCAGAACGCCTGTGAACACCATCACACAGGGATGTGCATCTTGTGGTCATGGGCAAACCTACAGCATTTGGGCTGAGAAACTAAGTTTGCTGAAGGGAGAGCAGACCACAAAGGTTCCAACCTAAAATGACATGTTTCACCTCTGTCATGCTATTAGTGAAGTCCAGCAGCAGTGGATAAAAGGCAGGCTGGGGGCTACACTGTAGGAACACAACCAAGTGTTTGGTCAGGGCGAGATGCCCTGAGACTTCACTGGAACATCTGTGTGTGAGATTGACTTTGGAGGACCAATTCATCTCTGCACAGCTGTCAGTGATGCTGCCCTCACCCACCTCACTCCGAGGAGCAGCTCTCACTTCTCTGGGGTGCTGGGGCTCCCAGCTACCTACACAAGTCTCTGCTCACAGCCCAGAACCCCACAGCGGGTCACTCCCTGCTCCTGGCCATATTTTGTTTCAGTTATCTCCCCAACACAAAGATAAATCAACTTGCATTCTAGTCTAAGAGATACCTGCATATTGCCCCCCTCAACTATGTCACATGGAGCAAAAAATAAAAATAAGAAACCATGAGGGAGGGTATTCCTCCCTCCTTCCCCACCTTACAGGAAACACAAATGAGTGGTATTACACTACACAGGCAGGAGATTTTCCTCTGCCTAGCAACTGCTGTTTTCCTCTCACAGCATATGGTCTTGTTTAGTTTTTCTCTCCTAGCAGTGAACTAATACACAAGAGGAAGACCTTTGTCTTTTCACCAAGGGAAAACCAGAAATGCACTTCTAATGAAAGGTAGGCACTTGTCGTGGTGCCAGTAGAAAGTGTTCACACCCCATTAAACACAAGGTAGATCCCTGTCTCTCTGGTTCTTATGTTTGTTGCCTCAGATTGTTAAACAGAGCAAGGGCTCTCCTACATCCAAGCACCTGCATTTAATTGCAGCTTATTGCATTCCCCACAGGGAAACAGGAACAGCTGCAAAGGAACACTGTACTGATGCAAGAGCAGAAAATATTCTTTTTTTCCTGAGCAGAAAATGTGCTGCTTTCTACAAAAAGCACACCACTCTAGAGAGAAATCATTAGGAAAAACATCTAGTACTATTTGGTTTTCCTGTTTCCTTTCTTTGTTTTCATTCAAAGAAGTTCATAAACTACTACTAAAAATAAAATTTTAAAAATTTAAGAATCTATAAAGAATATTTACAACTCACATTTCAGGAAAAATAATGTTTTTGGCTGAGCAACCTTCTTGTTTTTAAATTGAAAGATTTTCCATCATGCCTTGCCAGGTCATTGAGACTTGAAGTGAATATAATTCAATAAAATTAATGAATAAACTATGTTCTAAAGAAAAAAATAAAACAAACAAACCAACAAATAAGGGTTTCTCCCTAACCTGTTTGTTAATTAATAGCTTATTTATGGAGGATGTGTAATGTGTAATGAAACTCTGGGAGACCATACACATTTTTTACCTTTGCTGCATTCAGACCCTTTTTCTTTTCAGCATTTGTTCCATTTATTTGTCTTCTGAATAAAGCATTTTTAGTATGATACTTCATAGATAGTGTATTATAAAATAACACATAGAGGTTATCTTTCTCTGTTATTTTTTCTGGATTGTTTTGCAATGACAGAAGAAATGCCTGGAATGAAGAAGAATGCTGAAAACGTTTATAATTATGCCAAGCCCCAAATGCAGAGGCTGACCAGCAGTTCCTGCTTTGAACTTGGGTGTTCTCTACAGAATAATGAGCAAACCTTCATGCGGCACAGGGTTGTTTTGAGAGCCCCTCTTTCTTAGGAGAGCAGAGAAAATCCTGGTAGAAACCCTGTCCTCTGGCCTGATGAAGGTCAGCAGAAAACCAGGACACACTGATGCCAGCAACTGCCCATGCTCATCCCATGGGGAAAAGCCAGCAGGAAAGCTTCTCCTCACACATTAAATTCAGGGTCTAACGAGGTCACCTCTACCAAAATCAAATGGAAACAATAATGCTGGAGTTTGGAAGCCCTAGGGCTTCCCAGCATGGTAACAACAGCTCTTTTGGATTGCAAATGCTTCCCAGGCCCAAGTTTTAAGAGACATTTGCTTTTTCTATATCAACATCTCTAGCCAGAGGTGGCACAGTAAACAGTAAAGTCACAGCATCATTCTCTGTCTGGGCCTCCTAATACAATAAATGGGAAAGAGCTATTGTTTCTTTGCATACCCCTCTCATGAATTATTGAATTAATAAATGAGAATCTTTCCTTTTTTCCCCCCAAACTACTAAAGAAATAGAATATTTAACCTCCCATCTGCTTACCCAAAATAAAAAGAATAAAAATGGGAATGTTTTCTTATTCTCTTTGAAGCTCATTGGATTTAAGCAGTTTGTAATACTGAGGTTTGGTTAGTTGCATGCACTGCATGCTTCGTGTTATGCTCCAACTTCCTTATTTATTTATTTTAGACAACTGAAACAGACTTGTTTTTAGTCTAAACTATTGACTAAAAGAGTCAAAAAAAGAGCCAGTTTGACAGCCTCAGTGTATGATGATGCCTTTGACAGAATAGGCACAAGTCAAAAGCAGAATTCTTGCCCTACCTTGTTTATTTGCATCAGCCTTAACTTTGAGAAGCCTCTTTTGGACTGAAGAGCAGCTCAGCTTTAGCAATCCTTCTAGGCTTTGCCTTAGGCCTTGTAACAAGGGATTTTCAGGCAGGAGGAGTGGAGTTTTCATTTAGAAAGAAGACAGAAAACACCACCATTCATGCAGGTTAAGTGAAGGAGGAGGTGAATACACCATGCCTAGTGATCAAGCCATGAATGCTGGGAACCGAAGTATCTCAGGGAATCTCATCTCCTCCTCCTTCCCAAATTTCTATCCTCCGCTCAAACTGTTGTGGGAATCCACAAAATCAGAGGGTTTTGGGAGAGCTGCAAAAGGCAGGCCCCAGAGACAGCAGAACTGTGATCAGAGCTAAGCAGCAGCCATGAGATTGGTCAGCAAAAAAATTATTCAAACTGTAGAAAAGCAAGGACAAATAGAACAATGGTCTGTGTATTAATGCCTGTCTGAATAGCTCTCTAAGCTGCAGAAAGTAAATCTAACAAGATATTAGGAAGGTTAAAGGTTAATAATGGAGCTCTGTGCATTGTGTTTTAAGGCTTACAAGCAGGTATTGTGTTTGAAATAAGCAAGCATTGTTTAACCAAAGGTACCTGTGCTTATAGTGGTTGGATAGAACTACTGTCAATGTGCTTTTGCTTTGTGTGATTGGTCAAAAAACTTTCAAAGTGAGTTGTAACATGAAGTTCTTGGTCTGCTGCCTGGGATGTGAGCTGGTGGCATCTTCCCATTGTCATAACCATGGAATGAGAATGATGCTGGAAAATAAAACAGCTCGAGACATTCTACAGCAGCCCCATCTTGTTCGCATCTGTAAATAGCCCCTCTTGCTGGGGTCAAACTATTTAGCAAAAGAGCTGTGAAGGGGTGGCTGCTGCTTGTGTTCCCCCTTGGACCCAATAATCACATTGCAGGTGAAGAGCAGAAACCACAAGATTGCCCTAAATCCATGAGAACAGCACCTCTTTCCTGCATATCCCTGGGCATCTTAGGAACCACCTAAGTTCAGGAAGGTCTGTGACCTCCTCCCTGCAGAGGGGCAGTGACAATCCTCCCCAGGCCCCAGATAACTCTGCTGTGTGCCTGTGTGCTCTGATTTCTGCCTCATGCTCCTTGGCTCCCCAGCTAAAATGAGAGGTTCCAGAGATCAGAAGTTCAAACATGATGGACTGTCATAGACATCTTTTATGGAAAATACTTTCCTTAGGATTTTTCCTCCTGACAAGCTGAGAGGCCTCAGGAACAAAATGCAAACATTGATTATCTGCTGCTGTGGAATGCAACAGGTGCATCTGTGATTGGCCCATGTTGGATGTTTGTAATTAATGGCCAATCACAGCCCAGCTGGCTCGGACAGAGAGCCGAGCCACAAACCTTTCTTATCATTCTTTGCTATTCTATTCTTTGCTAGCCTTCTGATGAAATCCTTTCTTCTATTCTTTTAGTATAGTTTTAATGTAATATATATAATGAAATAATAAATCAAGCCTTCTGAAACATGGAGTCAGATCCTCATCTCTTCCCTCAACCCGAGACCCCTGTGAACATCGTCACAATGGCCCAAAAATATTTTGCAGTGGAAAAAAATTATTCTATGGGACTGAAATGAATACAACGTTCTAAGAAACGTTCTTCTTTCCTCACAAAAACTTTCTAAGGATTTAGCTGAAAGGAAGTAGTCAAATCTCTGGTAAAAAGTGAACATGGGTGCCCGATAACAGGCTCCAGCTCTCAAGGAAACAGAGAAAACCTTGGGTTAACAGTAAGGAAACTGTAGCGGAAGAGCATTGGTTAGTACTGGAAGGATATTTGTTAGTATCACCAACACTGAATTAAGCTTTAATATTTCTTTCATTCGCTGGACCTGCCTCAGGATAAATTATTTTCTGCCAGACCAGGCTTTGGTCTCACAGTCACCAGCAGTGATGACAGGCCTCAGGCTGTGACAGATGAAGTTGTTCTCAGGTGCCAAACATAGACTGACATCACATTTGTTTTCTGTCCAAGAGTATTTTCCTTAACCTTGAAAGATAAGGCAGTTTCTAGGTATTAGTGGGCAAGAGCAGGGGTTTGAGCAGTTCCCTCTGAAGCATCTCACTATTCCCATGTTTACATCTACACTTCTCTGTTACAGACATCTTTTATGGAAAATCCTTTCCTTAGGATTTTTCCTCCTGAGAACCTGGGAGGCCTCAGGAACAAAATGCAAACATTGATTATCTGCTGCTGTGGAATGCAACAGGTGCATCTGTGATTGGCCCATGTTGGATCTTTGTAATTAATGGTCAATCACAGCCCAGCTGGCTCGGACAGAGAGCCGAGCCACAAACCTTTGTTATCATTCTTTGCTATTCTATTCTTAGCTAACCTTCTGAAATCCTTTCTTCTGCTTTTTTAGTATAGATTTAATGTAATATATATCATAAAATAATAAATCAAGCCTTCTGAAACATGGAGTCAGATCCTCATCTCTTCCCTTAACCCAAGAACCCTGTGAACACTGTCACACTTCTCCTCTACTCAAATTTCTAAATCCTCAGTCATTCATTTGCTCATAAGTCTGACTGAGGTAATAACTCTCCACACTTATAAAGATGTAATAATAATAATAATATTGTAATAAGAAGAACATTTAGTATTTTAATAGTAATATGGTGCCGTTGTTTAGTCTGTGGCTATATGTCGTCAGCATCATGAAAAGCAAGATCTAGAAGAAAATATAACATAGAACAGGGTTTTAGACTGGGTTTTTGCCTTAATTATCACAACCAACAGCAATGGTCCTTACTTGTTACAACATCAGCTCCAAACTAAAATATTCCCAGAGTTCTGTGTCATATTAGTTTAAGTAAAGCCACTGTAAGGATACCACTTTTTATAATCACCAACACACTGAGAATTAAATGAGAGTCCTACAGTTCCCTTCATCATGTGTGTGTTTGCAATTGAAAGGTGACACCTGGCATCTCTCCTGCTTACTTTCTATTTGTCATGTTATTTTTCATATTGACAAGCCATGTCTTGTCAGATTCTGTGAATATGATCTTCACTGGTTATTATTTAAAAATAATTATTAATAAATCATGCTTTCTGCTGTTAGTCAACTAGTTAGTCCCATTTATTCCCAACTCCTTTCCTAGTATCTGAGGCTAAAGTTTCTAAACCTTTGAGGTTATCTGAAACTAAGAAAACACACTTTTATTTGGCACTCAAACAGTACATTCTGCTTGTATATGTTGGAGGCAGCAGCTCCATACCCAAGGCATTTTTTTAGCCCAAATTAAATGAATTTGTTTATATGCACACATCATTAAAGTACAACATTTAGAATTTATCCAAGATCTAATTGCCTGTACACCAAATGGAGTTTTTATTGCTCTCTGTAATAGGAAATCTAGATAACTATTTTTGCTGGCTTGTATGCCTGCCAATATAGAAGTTGACATAATTCAATCTTTCAGATTCTGAGCAACCAAGATGATTAAATTACTTGCATATTATTATATCTTGACAGAAACTCCCTCTTCCAAAATATCATTACATCTAAGGGGGTTTGTTTGTTTTTAAGAATATTGAGTTGAAACAGAAAAAAAGTCAACACAAATTTGCAGTCTACATAAAAACAGGGAAATCTACAATTTATTTAGGACATTTCAAAAATTAATGGCAAGTGAGTGATGGATTTCTTGGCTACTACATAGGATGAAGGAAAAGAAGAAAGTGCATGGAGGCCTTTTCTGACAAATATATATAAATCCTTATTTAAGATATGTCAGTTTGAAAAAAATATTTCATGCTACTAGCAATTTCAAGGATTGTTTTAAGCTTTTTTGAATGGTTTCCTGATTATCCTGTATGTTAAGGTTTTACTGAAGTTAGTCACATCATGCAGCTACTAACTCCTGTATTTCTCGTTAACATGAGCAGCAAAAGAACTTCTATTACTGTCTCATACAAAAGTGCTATTAAAAAAGGGAAAATAAACACTCTATGTACATTGAATGCCATACAGCTGCCCACTTACAGATCCTTCTGATGCCTGCAACACCAGCAGACCAGCTGGCATGTAAACGTAATGCCAAAGTACATGTTATTTCTCTTTGGATACCTACTAATCATGCCATCAATGCTCAAGCCCTGAAAACAATGAGCAATTTACCTAAATGGAAGTCCAGTAAACCTAGCAGCGATGCTTACATGTTCTCTTAAGTTAGTTGATAGAAAGCCTGACCTGAAAATCCATTAAAA
This sequence comes from Melospiza georgiana, assembly GCF_028018845.1. NCBI lineage: Eukaryota > Metazoa > Chordata > Aves > Passeriformes > Passerellidae > Melospiza > Melospiza georgiana. Next base: position 40,072,213 of record NC_080434.1, on the reverse strand, counting down.
GAAACTGTTTTCAGTGAGAATTATCAAATGTGATTGACTTTACTGAAAATTCAACAGAAAAAAAATTCAATAAACAATAGTATCATCTGCAAATAAAGGAAAATTTTCACCAGTTTCTCTCCACAGCCAGAAGCTGGGGAGCACAAAGGAGCCTGGAAAATACGCAGTGTTTGATAAACATCCTTAAAGGCTTTAATAAACCCCAATAAAATACATTTTTAGCTAAGTTAGAATCACACACTCTTCCATCTTGAAGAGTCAGGACACCCAGTTCGCATGCTGGCTGAACCTCACTTCCATTTATTTATTTAAATATATCTTTATTATTTCATTTCTTGTCAGCAAAACATAGAACACTTTAAAGAAGTTTCAGGTCTTTCCTTCTGGCCCCCTCTTTAAATCACTACTTTACAGAAGAAATTATTTTATTACAGAGATCTGGGTAATTCTCTAGATGTGGCATATATCAGTAGTTCTATGCCAAGGTACAGAGTTGTAGGAAGGAAGTCTAAAGAGACCAAAGCAAATCCATGTTTTTCCCTCCTAATCTTCATGCAACCTGATTTACACAACTTTTTGACATTCACATTCAGTGAACATTCACAAAAGTTCCTTATTTTACAATCACAGGATCACAGAATTGTTTGGGTTGGAAGGAAGCTTAAAATTCAACTTGTTCCAACTCCCATGCCTTGGGCAGGGACAGCTTCCACTAGACCACATTGCTCAAAGCCCCATTCCACCAAGCTAATTTTTATTTAAAAATACAGTACATGCTTAAAAAAGCTTTTAGACAGTGTGTGAATAGCAAATTTAACACCCATGAAGCACACCATAAAACTTTTCAGAGCTCAAAACCTTAGGCTAACTTAGCAAATATTGGCGTAAAACAAAAGAAAAACAAAAAAAACCCCTTAACAGGTACAAATCCAGTAACAGCTAAATTAAATTCACAAGAATTTCTTTCCCTGGAGATTAGTGCTTTCTAGAATGTTTCACAGATACTTTAGCATTAATCCCTTTACACAGGCATGCAGATTCAGTTTTACAGATAAAGTATCCCCCAAGAGCCTCAGCTTGAGGTTCTTTTCAGAAGCCAAAGGTCAGTATTTGAGATTACTTCAACAAAAACAAGACAGTGATTAGCAACTGTCTTCATTTACACAGTTGCTGAGATATACACATTTTAGCTGCATCGTGGTCTTCCACATATTCATTGGCATTTTCCCTTTTCTTCATATTGACTGCAGTCTGTTTGCCTTTTCTTTCATTTCTGTACCCTGCCTTTTCCATCTGGTGTCTCTTTTATCTCCATCTAACTAATGAAGTTCTGCCCACTCCATTTTAGAAGTTTCAGCTATGACAGTTGTGCATGCTCATTTCAAGCATTCCTTATTTATACCTATTCTGGTTTTGTTGTGCAAGGGCTTGGGACTAGACCTAGTCAGGAATTTATTTTATAAAATGGGCCTCTCCTAAAAATTATTCTCATCAGCTCAAAATAATTAACAATAGAGACTCAGATAAAATGAGTTTTCAAATAGATGTGGTATTGTTTGGTTGTGTTTCTAATAAGCTAGTTTCCCAACCAGCCAACACTAGGCTGTTCAGAATATTTGGATTTATTCTGCCAGAACTGTTTAAAGCACCACACAAGCCTCTCATATTTATCACATGTAGCTCACCATAGAGGTCAGACCATAAAGGTTCCCTCATGTGCTGCTTTGAATAAAAAACGTCAGCTGGATTGGCAGGGCAAGTTTTAGCAAGTCTGTATGAAGAAAAATAGCTCTAACATCTGCAAATATGAAGAAATATAAGAAATTGTATTTAGGAATTACAGTGTGCTACCTCTGTTATGGGGAACCTACATTGCTTGTAATATGCAGGAAGAAGGGATGCTAAAATATTTCATATATTCAGGAAGATTAGCTGTATTACTTTTGTATAACAGTAAAATAGAAAAGCACATTTGTGTTTAGAAACACAACTAACACATATGTATTCTCTGCACACACATAATTAAGACAGTACCAAATTTAGGTAATCACAGGCACATTTGGTCATTTACAATAGAGTTTTTCCTTTGTTGCCAAGGGCACTTCTTACGTGAGAAGAATTAAATCAGACTGCAAACACAATCTATCATATAATTCATACTCATATTCCATATGGTTTGAGCATAACATCAGAACACCTATTTCTTTTATAAAGGTTCTTCACATTTTATGCCTTCACTCTCTTTTTATACTATACTATATCAAATCTTAGTGATTGGTTACTTTGTTCTCAGTCCCACTGGGCCTGTTATCTGTAATTAAATATAAGCCTCCTTGATATTAGTAGTGTGCTGATGGATTGTTGCTTACCTACCAGGCAGCACTTAGAGAAATGGAGGTCCTTGAAAGCAAACAGCATCAGAGCATAAATCAGCTAGAATGAAGACAGGAGTGAATATAGATTTTTGTGGTAGGAATGCTCAGGAGATTGTTCTTCGAAGTCCACAGATTGGAGATTACATTCATATTGATTTATCGTCAGGCGCTTATTGATCATTGGCTAAATGACTCTACAGATAAACATATGTATCTTTCCACTTCTGCCACTAAACCTCACCTTACTGACAGTGGAAAACTAAAAGCATAATCCTCTCAAACTTAAAGTGTTAATTAAATGCTGCATGAAATTCTTTGCAATACAATGGGCCTTAAATTACACAACTAAGCCTCACCTCCTACTTCCATTAGAAAAATGGAAAACCTGATTAAAATATTCCAGATTTACTTTCAACATTTTAAGGAAACTCTTCTGTGACTTGAATCCCTTGATTTAAGTCATAGAATAGTTTACTTAAAATGTTTGCTATTCTGAAATCTTTTTACAGCCTTTCCTGTAACACCACAAATACATTAAAAACAAACAAACAGCAACAAAAAACTCTACAAATTTACAGCTACTTCCAATTTTCTAACTACAAGGACATTGCTATGAAGAATTGATGTCATAGACAATGGACAACCTGATGAGTAGGAGCTGTTAGCAAATTCCTAAACTTATTTTCAGCTTGCCTTATCAATTCACACCTTGTAGTATGATAGAACAGATCATATATTCTATGGAGCCGAAACAGTTCACTATAGTTGTACTGAAACTTTTTTTACTTAAGGTCAGATTTTTTCTGAGTTTTTTTTTTTCTTTTCAGAAACACTTTTTTCCATTTGCATGTTGCACTTAGAAATATGAAATTCAAATGCGATCGCACCACAGATCTATTTTTGCAACACATGTAAATCTAACATTTCAGAGATACAAGTCTCCAGCTAAGTGAAACTTACTCTTCAGTGTGGTCTACCATTTGAAACACATTGATTGGGTGAAACCCCTATGATGCTGAATTCACTTAGTTCCTGTATTTACTCAACAGCAACCAAAGCAGCAGCAAAGTTAAGAACAATTACCTGTCTAAATGCCTTCGTGAGCCAAAATGAGAAGGAACACGCAAAGAAAGGACCAGTAAACACAAACACTAGCATCCATACAGTGAACTGCCTGTCCATTTCCAAAGCTGCTTGTTAGGAGTGCCTGAATGTAATCACTCCACCTTAAAAAACCAGGACAAACCCATTAGAAATATTTTCTACTTCATACATTCCTTGAGAGTCTCTCTCACAAGGAATTTTTTGGTTTGCATGTGCCATGGTAATTTTTCCCAGATCACCGAGGAGCTCTTTTGTAACCTGTTGCTGGAAGAAAATCCCCTGCACTTTTCCAAGCCATCTGCTCTCCTGATCTTTTTCTCTCTTGCTGCTGCAGACTGTAATTAGTCCCAGCTGAACAGACAGATAATCTCCTTTAAGAGCCAGAATCACCTGGGGCATATATATTTCATTGCAGAGCATGGACCAATATTTACAGATTAAAAGAAGTTTCCTATTATCTTCCTTTCCTTGTCTTCAGAACACACACAAATAAGATTGGATTGGAAGCTCGTTGACAAGAAAATTATTCACCACCTTTATAATAGATGTGGAAATTAAGAAAACATATATTATTAGTTCAAAATTCAAATTGACATATTGAATTGCGCTTTCCCACTGGAAAAATGAATCCCTAATTGAGAAGATAAAATACTTATTTGCAAATAGAAAGTATTGGTTTTCCTGAAAATGATGTCAGAAGCCAGGGGTTAGAACTTACTGCCTTAAGGAAGATTTTAAATTAGGATGGGTTAAGTCAAAGAAATTGTGCCAAGTTGGAACTCTGAAAATGCACCTAGTGATATTTAAGGTTAACTTATGTATAATACACCACTAGAATGAAAGTGTCTGGATAACTATACTATCAAAAATGCCTTTATGGAACTGAAGAACATGAAATAGCAAAAAATAATGAGTTCTTTGGAACAAAAAGCCTATTGCTTACACTTTATTTTATGAAAAGAAAAAATAAGGAAAGAAAACTAATGAGACAGTATAAAATTATTTTTCATTTCATGGTTATAGCTCCAGTGAAATGCCTAAACAAAAAAAAAATTGTTCATTACTGTTCATTATTAATGTTGTTATGAGAAGCCAGCAACAAACTTGACTTATAAGAGTTAATGCAAATTGCTCTTACCGCATCCATACACTCACGCTATTAGAAGTGTGGAAAACCCATAATGAATAATGTGATTTTTTTTTTTCATATTTGCTTCACTACCACCATGAGGTTATAACATGTAACAATTTGAGTAGGAAAAGGAAAAGAAAAGAAAAGAAGAGATACAATCCTGAAGGAAGGAAAATGCAGAAAATGCAGATGGCAGGCATTGCCTGCTTTACAGTGGCTGGACCACACTCATCCATGGACCTCACAGTACTTCTGCCCTCTGCCCATAAGAGCATGCACATATTTTGAATACCTTGAGTTGAATTTCACATTATTTATGGTGAAATTAAGGTATTATTTATGGTGATCTATGGTGGAGACTCATAAACCCTTGAGTGGCCCCACACCATTCTCAGACTGTCAATAACGCCTCTGCAGAAGCAGAAATAGAGAAACACATCAAATGCCTTGGAAAACAATGCTGTGCCATCTCCTAGGATAAATAAGACCTGTTTTTCTAGTGGCTGGCATACATACTTCCTTCCCTGACAGCTTCAAATGCCACCATCACTCAGAGGCATCTGAATTAAACACTGGATTGATGCTGTGAGTGCACAGTGCTCATTTGGGTCGATAACAGCATTGCGCTGTCTTGGGCACGTCTGCTGTTCCACAGAGTACCAAGACTCACACCTTCATAGCTGGAACTAAACTCCCTGCCCCAAAAACTCACTTTGCCATTGAGATTCACAAAGAATAGCTCAACACTACACGTGGCAGGAAGGGGTGTTAGATGAAAATACTGATTGGCAGCCATGTGTCCCTAGTTCTGCTCCTGATTTTGCAGCTGACCTGCAGTGTGAGAAAAAATGAACCATTTTTATCACTTTGTGCCTTTATTTACCTGTCCAGCAGATGAAGTAAGTAAAACCTGCTTTTTCTTTGAAAGCAATTGGAGATGGATGGGGGAACAGCAAAATGTATACATTGAGAGCAAAAAAACTCAAGGTTTAGTGCCTTCAGGGGAACAAAAGGCCTGGAAGAATGCCTTCTTGAATAACATCTTTATATCATTTCTTCGTCCCTCTAAGTAATTGTAAGGAGAATAATGTAATTCTTCTATAGAATGTGATGGTAGCATTTGGTTCTGCAATTTTTTGTGAGGACCTGATAATATAATGTGAATTCTGTCTTTGACAAAATGAGGCTAATAAATACCAATCAATTCTGCTCAGATTTTCTATGAAAGAACTACAGACATACATTATAGATAGGTAAGTGGATGTTAGTAAGACAAAAAGTTTTTACTGTGAAGGCCTCCTAGGCCTCCTAGGCCCAATTTAACAAACAGCTGTATCTGAAAATGTGTTTCATATTGGGGAAAATGTTTGTGTTGTAAGCGCTGCTCTTTTACAGTAAAGTTTATACCCCATGTGCTATCATGTGGATAAGTAGTTTTCTCAGGCTTAATTTCTTATTTTCCCTTCTTATTTGAATAACAGCTGGGAATGCTGGCATATTATAAACTGCCAATCTCGTCAGAAGCTGCACTTACAAGCATTAAGTAAACATCAGTTTTTAAAATTAAGTCTTCAGCATGCTGAGAAGCATGCATTTTAATCTCAGATTACAAGTAAATATGTTAAAAACGAGGATGGTGAGCTCTTTTCCTGCCCATCCCTCCTGCTGAGTGTAAAATGCACTGATTACAGTAGTTCAAGCTAACCATCCCATTGTGTTGATCAGAATAGTTTGTTGTGACAAAGAAATACATCTGGACAAAAGATAGGTTTTGTAAGACATCTCCTTCCATGCTACTTACATTCTACATGATTTACATGCAGTAATTTTATTATATAATTAATTTATTATATAAATACCTGTGATTAAATGCTTTGGATTGGCACAGAGAGAGGTAAATCTAGATAACTCAGGGACAGAAAAGCCATTCTGATTCTAGAAGCTATGTTTGACACCTTGATAAAGTCCATTATTAGGGAAATACACAAAGCAAGAATAGGAGCTGAATGTGACTCAAGTATAGCAAAGAAGATAAAAGGAGCAAAGCCAAGTTTGGGTGGACAAACTACAGAAGGACAAATCTGAATTAGTGAAGGTGAAGGAAAAAGTGAGTGGAATATGACTCTCCATCATGTCCTGGGATTAGAAGGGGGCCTGGCCAAAATTAAAGAAGGAACTATAAGTAGTCTAGCTATAATCAGTCAAGGGGTATTAAATGAATGGATTGCCAGTCTTCTTTGTTCAACAAAGAGATTAATCTCTGAATAAAGCAAATCTGCATGAAAATTGTTAGAAAGAACTACCAAGTTTTGGCTCCTACCCTCTAACATCCCAGGAGCTATGTTCCCACATCTCATCCTCATACACTGAAACCCTGAAAGAACCAAGGATCATATCAAAGGCACAGAAAACACTGCTGAGAGCAGTTCTCCTCCTGTTTCTGTGTAGTATTTTGTGTACATGTATTGCACTATTATATATATAGCAATAGTGCATATATATGTAATAGATAGAAACTGGCAATATTCAGTGTGAAAGCTAAAAACATATTTAAAGCCTAATAAAATCACAGACCTATTTTTTTTTTCACCTGTCCTGTATGATGTACTTCAAAAAAACTGCCAAGCCTTCCTTGGCCAGCATTTGTGCTTCAAAGCATTGCCCAAAATAACAGAAAAAAATAGGCAGCTGCATTGTAGGTTTGCCTCAACAGAACTTGATTTATCCAGTTGCTTTTGCTTCTGTATTCCTTTTGGTTTTACTTTTTCTTCTTCCCCAATATATGTACAGAGTGAATGTGATGCCTAGTATATGTGGTACAGCTGAAAGTCTTGTTGCGCCTCAAGAAAACCTTGTTGATCAATATCAATTCTATGTAACTTACCGTGCATTCTTTGATCCTTCTCGAGTAGTTATTAAAAAACCATGTCCTTGTGTTAGTCATCTACACACCACATTGCTGGGTTTTTCTCCAGCAGGGATACAGGCACACACAGATAATGTTGAAAGGAAAACACAATTCCATCTGGACAAATAACACTGATTGACAGAGTTATTTTTAAGAACACTTATCACTTAGGTTTTTATGTGTAAAATGAGATAACAGATCTTTTCATATTTTTTTTTAAACTCAGAAACACTCTATAAGTCCAAGGAGGCTATGTTTCACCGAGAATTCTTGAGTGATGTATTTGCACTGTGATTACTCACAGTAATTCATAGTTTTGTCAGCTATGCATTGCAGAGTATGTATGAACAAGAATCAGTTGATGGAGTACCAATAAAAGCAAAAATATTACATTTATCTTGGGAATTTTCACTAGATATGTTTGCTAACACATTCTCAGTGGAAGCAGAAGACATTAAGGATGAGCTAGGAGCTCTCTTCATATTTTACTGATCCAACATGGAGTGAATGAGAATCTGGAAGTGCTGCACAGTGAATGAGTGAGTGCTGTGAGCACCAGCTACATTTCTAAACAACACACCAGAAACTATCAATCAGAAAGTCCTAAAGAAACAGTGCACATCATTCCCAGTTTAACTATTCCCCCTACTACCTTCAAGTAGGAAATCCTTCTGGCATGGGCAAGTGAATTTTAATATTCTACCTAGTGGTAAATCTGCACCTGCAAATATGATAACAGGTCCTGTTATGGTTTTGACATTTATTTGAATTGTAATGTGGTTACCAAGCAAACCTCAGGCACCTAAATCTTATGTTTCTATAAACTTCATATTTGTTAATGGTACTCCAGAGTGCCTGTGGAGCTCCTTGGAGTTAGGTGCTGTAAAAAACCCCCAAAAACAAATAGGCAAGAAAACCAACCCAAATTTGGAAATATCTCCAAAGCTCAAAAATTCCTTTTATTCTAAGGAACTTATGTTCCAAAGAGAGTAAGAAAAGTACTGAAAAAACCTGCAGCTAAACTGTTGTGAACGAGTTTCCTGATCAGCTAGGAAGGAAGTTAAATCTTCTGAATACCCCAGAGTCACTGACCATTCCTACCTTTCATTAAATGAACTGAAAAATATGTTTATTTATATATATTTCAAATTTGTCAACTGGAGAGCCTGCTAAAAATCAACATTTAACAGAGAGGAATTTGAGGAGAACCCGAATATCTATATCACACTGAAGAATAAAGTTCAAAATATATCTACCTGATATATGCTAGCTCATCACATATGCTGTGAATCACTTACAAAAGAAACCTTCACATTGCTGCTAGGATATTTTCTATCAAACATTCACCAGCTCTGACATAATTTTTGTAAATGCTTCTAATTCATATGAAGAAAGTATATGAAATCACTGTAGATATTGTTGTTTATTTTTAATTTTCTATGGGTTATAAAACGCACGCTTAGAACTAAATGCCAATCGTTTCCTCTTCAATGTTGCTGAACAAGATATCAGATTCCTAATGAGGAAAAACCAGAACATCAGTTTGTTATGCATCTTATTCATGAGTACATCCAGAAAGGATGAATAGATGACTGACTGTAATAAGGAATAGCTAATGATACACAGCACAGTAGACATTTTTCATTATACATCACTTCTCTCCAGTTACCAAAATATGGATTAGCAGTGATGCTGGGAAAAGGAACACACCTGACACTTTGGTGCTTCAGTCAGCTCATACAAATGAGCTAATTTCCAACACATTGTTGCAAACTCAACAGAACTTCCTGAGCATCTTATATTTTCGAATTAGAGATAACAGGGAGTAAAAGTATAGATTCCTCTCTTTTGCATTTAGTTGACAAAGATAAAAGGCAGTGAAAATACTTACATATGTATCACTCAAATGAGTGAAATCTGATGAACGAAGGAAAAAGACAACACCAATAAGAAACACATTTGCTGTTAATGACTCTAATTCACGTTTCTGCTTTTTTGCCCCTTGCAGTCTTAACAAAGGCCCTGCCATAGCACAGCACTATTTCCAAGGCCATGGAAAAACCAGTGAAGAGGGTTTCTTTGTTTTTAACCCATATGAAAGAAAAGCTTGTTTGCATAAAGTGATGCATCCAGGCTTGTGTTTCTAAGAGTTATTCCTGTCACTGAGTATTAATGCATGTTTATAAGGTATCACGACCACGGGAAGACTAACTCATTTTCTAACCTTGAACTGAGGCTACATCTCAGCTACAGTGATTGCTCTAATGTAGTGGGGTGGATATTCCTAAATGTGAAGGTTAGAGACCAACTGCTTGTGCTAAATATGCAAAAGGGTTTCTTAACCATGGACATCTGCCCCATCCTGCCTTCCAGAGACCTTTTTTTCCTTCCTGCTCTCACATCAAATATGACCATTGTCAAATCACCATATGCACAGGATCATGCAATCCTTTCTTTGCTGACCTTTCCAAAACTGGTTTATAGACTCTCATGGGAGGCTAGAATTAATCCACTGGTAAAGACAGAAATATCTGGGGTCAGAATATGCTTTCCTTCTTGCAGAAAACGTGTTGTATAACTGTGTGAGAAATACTTCAAAAGGAAATGGTTGTCTTTTCTTCCACTCTCTTATTGCTTGAAAAGTTCATTATTTCACATATTTCTGAGATATGTTTTATTTGAACAGGAAATATCCCAAGGAAACGCCTGTAAATGCCAATCTTATGACTGAGAAAAAACCAAAAAATGTAGAAATTTTGTGCTTCCAGTCAGAACTCAGTTTTTTTTTTCTCATAGCACAGCAAAGTATGACCAAAAAAAAAAAAAACTGTTTCAGGCTTCTTATGTAAATGAGGATTGTTCATGCACCTGACAGAAAAATAATTCTATTCAGACATCAAAAAAAATTATTAGAATCCTAATTGAATAGCAAGTTGCTAAAAACTATTTCACGCAGTGTTCTAAAGAAAAATAGCATGGACACCTTATTCTATTAATTCTCTTATTTGAGAAATATACTTTGTCCATAGATATAAGAAGCAGAAAAGAAAACAATCCAAAGTTTTGGAGTAAAACTCTTACACATAGCCAGAAACACTACTGAGTATGATGCACTTGCTTTCTGTTCTGGAATGATTAATTAGAAAGCTGTGTAGAGTAGACTTTTGTAGAAGGTAAAGAGGAAAGGACCAAACATCAGATTCCCATACCTCCAAAATGATGGTGAGGTGAGATTATTACAAAATTTAATATCTCTGAGCAGTGGGATTATTGTCTCATTAGTTCTGTTTTACTGCATAATGATGCTTTGGGATTAGAAAATACAGTTTTTCATGCAACTTTAAAAATATACAAACCTGTACAGCTTTATTTTCTCTTCTAGCCTCTCTTTTCTCTACGTGTAATGCTGTTGAGAACAAAACTCTGTTAATGTTCTAATACATTTTTAATGAAGAATAACAAACTGTTAAATCACACATTAATTTTTTTACTACATCCTTAATGCAATGAATAAGTAAACTCTTTGATAGTACTGCTCTTATTATATGAGTAGAAAGTTGCCAAAACATGGCTGATAAGTGAAAAAGACACCATCCGCATACCAGAGTACATCTACTGACATGTGCTTACTGTCTAGCTACTAAATAAACAATAACCAGCCATGGTTTCAGGAATATACAAGCATAATCCCATTACAAACATAAAAAACCAAGGGAATACCATGAGATACTGTACTGAGATACAGCTGACAGACGTATTTTAAAATGATCATAATTTTCCAAATATGCAAGTGTAAGTCAGGTGGTAGTTTTTGTTTATTTGTTTGTTTTAGTGTACATGCTTTACACCAATCAAGGAAAGGAGAATCCAAAACTAGAATGTGAGATCCAGCTTTCTTCTCAAGTCAGGACCTTAAAATCATCTCTCTTATGAATTCTACAAACCAGGCTGTTCCTACCTGCCAAAATAGAACGTTGAAACAAGGATCCCTAGGAATACAAAAATATTAGGCTTAATCTAAATCTTGACCATAAGCCTGCAACCTATTTGCAAAGCTCAGCTCTCTGTCCTAAGGAGCCTATAAATTAATATAAGGAGTGTCAAACTTTCCAATCAGAAAACCAAAGGAGGTAAACCTGCTCTGCATGTCTGAAAGGCAGACCTGACAAGCCCAGCATGAGAGTAAGGGTTTCCTTCATGGTGAAATCAACCTTGGGCTAGTATTCAAAGCTGAAGTCTTCACTGGGGATTCATAGAAAAAAACACCATCTAAGACAAATATTAAAGACATTATTGTGCTTTCTAATTAAGCTATTGGGTAAAACTCAAGGCATTTGCTAATACTGCTCATGTATCTGATTCCAATCAAGCATACCAGCAGGCGTCTGGTTTTTTTCTCTGTAAGAAGTCTTCTTTAATGCTCTTTAAGGTTCTTAAGATCACAGACAATTTTTTGAGTTCTTCTCAATGGATTATTACTGCTAATGAGAGTCAATGGGACCTAACTGTATTAAAATTGGAACTGCATTTACTGGCAGTGAACTGCTTAAAAAAAAGTCATTAACCCTTATAGGAAAGTAACATTCAAAGCTCTAGATCTTCATTGCAGCAGGTAGTCCAGGCTTAGGAAAAAGTGGGAAGAAATGTCCAAATTCTCAGTGTCGGCCCAAGGGCCATGAACTGCAGCTTCTCAAAGAAACAGGCTTCCAAACTTCATATGCTGGAAATGAGGACAAATTCTTTGGGAAAGAGGGTATACCTTTCCCATTATGATTATTGATGCATTTGCTAGAAATGAAATGCATGAGCATTAACCTCAGCTTGAGAGAAATCTTCATAGTCAGGAGTGGTCAAGCTCTGTGAAATTTTCCCATCTTGCCAGGAGGAAGAGATCTTTCAATGTGCTACCAATGCCTGATCATTGCAACTCAGAGACAAAAAGGTCCACAGGTTGCTTCAGGAGGGATCTAAACATCAGTTGGACTGTCAAATCAATTGAAATGTGACCCTCTTGGAGGAATTTTTCTTTGCATCCCTATTTTTAATACTCATTGGCAATAGATTTTCTTATATGTATATGTGTGTGTATATATATATAAATATATATTTGCAATACATACATAATCTAAAAGTAATAGTAATTAAAACAATTTTTTTTTTCCATCAGAGAAAATGGTATCTGTCTGGCCAGATACATATCCTGAGTATGAACCGTTGAGAGTGCAGAAGCAGGGAGAAGAAAATTGATCATTTTTTCCTTAGCAACAGTTTCATAAGGCAATGAAACTCTGCCATTAAAAAAAAACCTGCACAGTTAACAGGAATACAGATTCATTACAGACATGCCTCACGCACAAAAGCTTCTCCATAGAGCTCAGGTTAGCTAAGCCATAACCTGTGTCTGTGTATTTCTGTTTCTGTCATAAGCTAGTGAAGATGCAGCTCAAGAGATAAGAGAAGGCAGAGTGGTTTCTCCCTCCCTAAAAAAGGAGAGAACGATAACAAACACAATAAAAGTAGTACGCAAATAGTGACACAATGAATATGAAGAGCATCAAATTCAGGAAATCGGTGAAATTCACTCTTTCCAGAGTCCTGACACAGCTTGGCCCTGATTGGCCAATGAATGAAAATAACCCACACCAGAGTCCAATGAAACAATCACCTGTGGATAAACAATCTCCAAACACATTCCACATGAGCTCAACACAGGAAAAGCAAATGAGATAATTATTGTTTTCCTTTTCCTCTCAGGCTTCTCAGCTTCCCAGAAGAAACATCCTGGGTGAAGGGATTTTTTCAGAGGATGTAAATGCCACATGGCACCACCAGCAAACACTGGCCTGGGGTGTCCTGTGCGTCTTTGGCCACCAAATTACTCATAGAGGCTGTTTACAAGCTGACTGCCCTGAAGGCACAGCAGGTCCCCCACCCCATGTGACTGGATCATGGGTCGCACACACACTGTGCTGTATTTTTGTGCTTCATCCCACAGTTCAGATTTCTCCTCTCTTTTTAATTTTATGCATGTAGGTGAAAGGGCTCTTGAACACTAGATAAATCTTGTGCCTGAGTGAAGAGAAAGGGCAAAAAGAGATTATAAATTACATTTTCTAGTTTTCCAATCTGCTTACCAAATCCTTCTTTTTTAACGTGTGCAAGTAGCAAGAGCCTATTGGGTCAACTAGCTTATAATTAATTATTGATTAGATATTAAAGCCATATGCTGAGACTCACTTGGAAACCAAAGTGCTTCCTTGGTACTTATGTTAGCATTTATTAAATATGCATTATTAATCTGAATTACGTTGTGTTCAAATGTAAGCCCTTAGAGCAAAGATAATGATCACAGCATTAGGATTTGTAAAACAGAATTGATTTTCCAACTTCACCAAATTAGCTGAAATATGGGATAGGCTTCAGGTGTTGGAGAATGAGTACTACTGGAGTAAGCTGGCATGCTTAGTTTTTTCTGTGTACCACAATAAAATAAATAAAAATCATACCTAAACGTAATTCATTCTGCTAAATAGTGTAGGCATATAAAAAGGTCTAAAAGTCTTTAAAAATAATTAAGAAACCTTATTCATACATCATGATTCACACATTTTTGTTTTAAACACAAGACTTGCAACATAAAAAACAAACAAACAAACAAACAAACAAAAAAACACCTTCAGTTTTCCATATGAAGCGATTTCACAGAAAACTGATAAAACTTCAGTGAAGCAAATGATTTGACATTTCACTACACATTTTGAAAGAAATTATTTTCTTTTTCTTCTGACTAAATACATTTATGTAGGAAAGAAACAAGAGTGAATAAATAAGATATAGGACAATATTTAAGGTAGTTATTTGGGCACATCTTGAAATTCAACCATGAATTTCACACGTTAGTAACAATCTTTAAGAGAAAAATGCAAGAAACCAAAAACGGACCCAGTGGTGTGAAGGATTAATGTTAGTTTTTACACAACAATATTGTAGGATAATTTCATTCATTTGATAGCACTTTTATTTAATGACTAGTTTACTGTTTCTCTGTAGCCAAAATGGTCTGTGATTTGCATGGAGAATTTTCACATTTATATTCATATTGCTTTCACTCAGCAACAAGAATTCAATAAGAAACATTCTGACATGGTTATAAGCTTCACAAACTTTTCTAGCGTACTGGGTGGGAGATACAGGATTTGAAAATACCCTTCTGTCTGCTTTTTTCTTTGTAATACTTCAAAATTATGGTTAAAAGCTGAGAAAAAAGAGAAAGTGGATTTATTCTCTGGTAATTATGCAGCATGCAGTTTCTCTGACAAGACTCTGCAGTGCTTGGGAGGGATAGGGAGTTCAAGAACAGGCTATTGCCTCATGATTTAACATTCCGGGGGGGGAAAAGAAATCACTTAAAAGTTATTTCACTTTCTTGTTGTTATTGTGGGATTTTTTGTTTTGCCACAGACAGAGGCTGGTATTTCATTTATGCCATGGCTCCTAAACCTGAAATATTAAGGGAATATTCTAACAGAGAAGACAGTGGATACTTGGAGTTAAGTTGTTTGTTATACCTACTAACCTACTTACCACTTTGCATGAATAAAATATTGACACAAAACAACAACAACAAAACCTCATCACTATTGGGTATACTTGTATTTAGAATTTAAATAAGGACAAGAGCATAATACTGTTTTGATGTTTGATTGCACTAAGGGAGAAAAAGAATATTAAAATGAGTGCAGCAGGTTTAAGACACATTTGTGTGCCCATACACACAAATTACAAATAAAGAGCAAACCAGGGGAAAAGAACACCTTTTTTTTTTATTAAAGTTAATACTATTTTTATAATCATCGCTCATTTCATCTCTGCATCGTGCTTTTGCTATTATACTCTCCCTTTGCTAAAATTACATTTAAGTTCAAGTATATTTACTTTCTCTTTCTACTCAAAAAGTTGATAAGAATTAATTTACAACTGCACCAGTCAGAACAAATTAAGAGAAATAAAAATAAGAACTTGGTGCAGTGTATGCTCAAAAAATAAATTAAAAGCATTTTGATTTTAGGGAGCAAGTTCATTTATGAGAATGTTTTCCCCCATTTCTATCCATAAGTATTAACAGGTATTAAATTAGATACTGACGACCTCACACATTCTTCTCCAAATAAAATACAACATGATTAGCATCAAATAAGGAAGTAAATAAAGCACATGAAATATAAAAAAAGAAAATTTGTGTAATAGCTGCACCCTGTTGATTCACATCTCCCAAATTTAGCCAAATTATTTTAAAAGTAAAACCACCTTTCACATACCTACAATTATTTCATCACATATCATGAAGACTTAATTTCTGGTTTAAAGCTAATACAATGGTATACAACAAATTATTAAACCTATTCTTCCTTATTATTTCTTAAGTGACAACTACATTTTATTGCAATAAAGAAGGTACTATTATTTCCATTTTAATATATCAGAAAATTGATTTCTTTCTTATATTTCTAATATACCTGCAGTTAAACATTTTTCAGCAATGGAAACACTTGCATTTGTTTTCATAGATTTTGTGCATATGGAATGGAGGGTTTGAAGAGTACAAAACTGAAACTAGCTTTTATGGTTAAAAAAAGAGTCTTTGAGCTTTCTCACAACCCTCCCTCCACAACAAAAACCATATTAATACTCCCAACAGACTCCATATAGGTGCATGTGTGGTCTGGAAATATTTGTGTGCTGTATCAACCATATTTGTGCACTGGAACACATTTCTGGAAATATTTTGTGCACTGTTTCCATGTGTGCATGCACTTTGCCATACCCCTAAAGCTTCAGCACAACTAAGACCACACAAATGTTTTCTGTCCTGTTTTTCTCAAGAAGAGAATAAAGCAGTATCAGGTTAACAGTTTAATACTCATATTGATCATAGAGGAGCAGCAAAAGGATAAAGGGGGAAGATGTTGAGTGAAGAAAAGGAGATGAGGCAAGGCAAGAGCAATTATGGCTCCAAAATTACTGCTCAATCATTTGGCAAGTTATTTCCAGCCACCTTTGGAATGATTACTGGGGGCAAGCATGCTGGAAGCTGTGCCTTAGCTGGTGTTAAGATTCACAGTGGTTTTGGGGTTAATAGAACATGTGAGAGCTTACCCCCAGGTCTTTGATAAAGGTTGGATGAAAGGCAGAATAGTTTCTATTCTCAAGGAAACGAAAAATCTATTTTTCCACTCCGATTTATAAAAGAAAATAGATGTCTTGTATTTCCTGTAAAGTGAGAACCTTTCCAAAATCCATGTACTTGAGAAAGGAAGGTGAAAATAACAATAAATAAATAAACAAATAAACAAATAAATAAATAAATAAATAAATAAATAAATAAATAAATAAACAAACAAATAAATGGAAAATTTGTTGCTGGGTTGGATGACTAAATGTATTCTGTACTTGAAGGTGGCTGTCCCCAGTTACTTTGGGGAAAGGTAACCTTCCTTTATACAGCCTACAAGAGATATGTGTGCACTTTTTATTAGTAGAAACAACGAGAGCTGGGTATTGCCCTGCTTAAAGCTTCCTCCAAAGCATTTTATTCCCATCTCCAGTCCCACAGGTCTGCACGACAAGTCGCCACTACCCACCTCTGGTTCCTCCCCTCTCCTCCAGATCCTTTCCTCCCCAGGGGCTGGACTCCTGTGCTTCCAGATTTAAGTTAAATTAAACTCCACAGATTTTAATTTACCTTAACACTGAGGAATTACTAAAATGGTACAGATTTTTCACAGTGCTTTACTTTAAATTGTAGGGAAAACAACTATTTCTGCTTTGACCTTGCTGCCGGATCTATAGCTTCCTGTGCTCAGTTTTTTACTAGGACTGTACCTATCTATCAAGTGTTATATTTGAAAGATAATTAGGGGATCCTTTGTGGTATTTTTTCATTGCTGTCAGCCATCATGATTACTTAAATCTAATTGCAAAGTAAATTAATTGGTGTAGTCCCCCTTACTCATGCAGAGTGTGTGGGCTTTGCAACCTCCAGATGCTGAAACCAGAGAAGAAGAAGGGCTCAAGCTGCAGTCATTATGTCCCTGAATTCATTCTTTCAGTTTCTCCTTTTTAGAGTCTTAGTTTCATTTCTAGGCATGTATGACCCACTTATTTTAGACCACACTCACTCAATACCTAGGTCCCATAATGAGTGAATTTATTATGGCAATTCATTATTAATAAGTATACACTTAGGACAGGGATGCATTGTAGCAAAAATAGAGAGGCTACATGGAAACTGTGCCTTGGAACACAGAGGAAAGTAACTTAAAATTTAATTTTAAGAGATTGCCCAGAATTAGTTTGTAGTAGAGAAAATATCATTCCTCTAAGTTAAGCTTAGCAGTTTAAACATATTTTACCTAGTGAGTGAAAATAAAAGAAAAATTATGTACCTCAAGAGTAAGTGCCCTTGGAAACAAAATGGAGAATATAAGTGGTAATTCTCTTTCATTAGATATCCTAAAGAACCAATAAAGAAACATCTTTTTGGGAACACATTCTGTCATGTCTCCTCTGACTCCAATCATTTTTGTTAATATTTCTGTGTAGGATATATATACATCTATATTTCATTGCTCCTTGTGCAAAGAAAAGTTGTTATCAGCATGAGTGTGTGGTATTTTCTGGGATTCTCCATTGTAGGGAGGAAAGATTAATCTGACTCCATGTTCTTAGAAGGCTAACTTATTATGATTGATATGATATTATATGATATGATATATGATATGATATGATATGACATGACATGATATTATACGATGTGATACTATACAATATTATATTATAGAATACTATACTAAAACTATACTAAAGAATAGAGAAAGGATACTTACCAAAGGTTTAACAATAAAGAATCAATAAAGGTTTAACACTAATGAATCTCATGACTCACCCTCCAGAGTCCAACACAGCTGGATGGTGATTGGCCATTAAGTCAAAACAATTCATACGTTGGATAAACAATCTCCAACCACATTCCAAAGCAGCAAAACACAGGAGAAGCAAATGAGATAATTATTGTTTTCAATTTTCTCTGAGACTACTCAGCTTCCCAGAAGAAGAAATCCTGGCAAAGGGACTTTTCAGAAAATATGACTGTGACATGAGTGATTACACTTTGTATTTCAGTATAAGAACACAACTTTGAGTCTTCTAGAAGCTTTAACACTGTTCTTCTGATTCACAGGGTCCCTATGAAATTACTTTAATAGATAAATGAAATTGGAAAGGTGTCTTGTATCCCTGTCATGTTAAGCTGCTATGAGCTGCTTTAGTCTTTCCTCTCCCAAAAGCTAATTTTTATTTCTAATTCCAGGAAGAGAAATCTGATATACAGTAACAATTAGGTGGATGTAAACTGCAAAGCAGAAAAAAATTTGACAAATTTAGCCAAGAAAACTTCATCCAGAAAAGATGTCAAACAGGGTTTGTGCTTGCTAGTAAACAGTCTCCTAAGAGATCCAAAAGCTCCTTCCTCCTGCCTCTCCCTGTAAGTGCATGTGTGAGGCATCAGAGCAGCTTCATGGATCAGCTGATGAGATCTGCTGCCAGCCAGCTAAAAATGATGAATGAGAACAAAAGAAAGAGCAATAATTAACCTTTTCTGTGTCCTGAATTTTGGAGATGAGCTATCATTAGATGCACAAAACTGACCCGACCAATGCTTTGAATTCTGCCGCTAATAACAAAAAGAGCTTATGAAGAGGATGCTCGGTTAATCATTGTTTACCAGAACCCATTTGGTAACAGTTAAATAATGCATGCAAACTTGGAAAGGTCCAGAAAGTCTTAGTCAAAGTTCATCCTAGGTCTCAAAGTTTGAGGAGAAATGTTCAAACCCTGCATCCAGTGAGTGAATTGCTCATCATCTATGTACAATACATGGTTCACTGACTGACTTATCATTCTGAGAAGGAAATCCATTTGTAGGCTGTAAATTACTAAGCTGAGACTTCCATGTTAGTAGCTTTCAATGCACTTTTTTTCAGGAATGCTGACAAAAAAAATCCAGGGTGATGCATCTTCTTTTACTGTAAAATATGTGTTACAATTTAGAAATATTGATGAAAAGTGAAAATCAATTTCTTCTGTCATACCTTTGTGCAGAGGCCATCTGAAAGGTGATATGCTGCAATTCTAATCTCTCTTCCATTTTGCAGCACCTATGGAAAAATACCAAGTAGGTAAAACAAAATGGTCAAAGGGAAAAGAAAAAAAGAACAGAAATTTAAAAAATACATGCTTGTGGCGTCACAATGCACTTCTCCAGCAAGAAGTCTGGCATATTCTTTTTATTTGGTGCCAGATCCATCATCCACTTAAGTAAAGATACAGGCTATTACTTGCTTCAGTAGGAGCTGGAACAAACCTGCAAATTGCAATTGTCAGGGTCTTTCTTGCTTTGCAGTATCCAATATCAGCAGGTATTAAAGAGATTCAGCACTTTGATGGCATTTTTTACAGCATTGCAGATAAAAATAAATTACTGAACACTCATTGACTAGTGCAACGTTGCCCTATAATTGCATATTCGTATAAACATGCATTTCATGACAGAACATTTGAAGATCTTTATGAGTGCTTGGGATTCAATCCCAAAGAATTGACAAAAAAACACACAGAAGTGTATTAGGGTTAGAAAGATGTAAAAAGGGTTCAATATCAATGGAAGAATAGGTAGTAAATCCTACTCTTTTTTTATGCATTTTAAGAAACATCTAATTTTGGGAAAATAATTTTTTTCATTGCCTATTTTTAGTGTGGTTAAATTCAACAGTCTGTTTTATTTGGATGTGTTTTATTTTGATGGTTTTCAGAAGAGTCACACTATTTTATGAATGTTTTCAAGATGGAAGATTTCAACTTTCCATTTTAAAATTGAAAAAAAATCCCCAAATAATGGAGATGGAGCAGAAAAGGTTGAAACACATACATGCATCATCTGCCTTTGATCATTTTCCAGCTTTACACAGGAAGCCATCAAAAATAAAATAAACTCAACCAATTCCCCTTCCTTGTTTTTGCCTATTTATTTTTCATCCCACAAATAAAAGCTGTCTTTCTTGTCTTCTTTAAAGTTCTACTTACGTACAGAAAGAAAATACAGTGTTTAATTCAGAGATTTAAAAACGTAAATACCAAAATATGTCGCAGCTGCAGCTGTACTTGCTGTCCATCTCCTCAGTGATTCATATCAATCATGTACAAAAGCAGGTGGCTCTGACCTTTTACTGTGTGGGGGCAAAATGTCCCAGCGTTTCCTCTACAAAACATCAGGAAAAATGCCAGAAAGCCCACTAGGACTCCCCAGATTGGACACTTTGATGATCTGTCTTCTCTAATCATCACCACTGTGTCCTGCATACTGATTTAGGTGCCTTAAACCAGCCTCATGTCTCCTCCAAAGTAGATAGATAGATAGATAGATAGATAGATAGATAGATAGATAGATAGATAGATAGATAGATAGATAGATAGATAGATAGATATGGATGGATAGATAGATAGATAGATAGATAGATAGATAGATAGATAGATAGATAGATAGATAGATAGATGATAGATTTTTTTTTTGTGTGTGTGGTTTACATCCCCAAGATCAGAGATTTTTCTTTGATATTTGTTTATCTTCAGGCAGCAGCAAAGCACAGCTGGACTCCCACACTGATCTACAGATTACAGATACATTTAAGCCAGGCAGTGCTCACAGAAGAAGGAGGAAAGACATGAAGATTTTCTCAGCACTTTTGCTCACCTGAACATGGGTAAGCTTGTGCAAGCATGACTGTAAGCTGTTATATAAGACCTCACAGCCAAAGTTTTCAGTTTAGCCATCACTAGCTACAGTCTCGTGCTTTATTAGCTTTCATTCTGTTTGCAGCCGTTTCTTGTCACCCTTTTCACTCCTCTCCCATAAGTGCTTTCTAATATCCAGAGAGGCAGTTCATGCAACTCCTATATCTCACTGCCTCTCCTACATGTATCTCCCCTCCTAAGATAAAATACTCTGAGCCTCAGATCTCAAAATGTATCTTAAAATTTCTGTATTGTGTAAAAATCATAAGAAAGATAAGATCATCAGAACTCTGCTTCTTCTGATGCCTCAAGTTTTAGCTTTTACTTTTTTCAGATTCTGTGCTGCTTTAGTGTGTAAGTCTAGGCTTCATATTAAGGGATGGTGAGCTCTCTTCACAGAGCAGGGAGACAAAACAATTCCTTCTCTAGCTGGGGACCAAGGAAACTGATCCAGATCTCAGGCCCAAGAACACAAACAACGTGGACTGAAAAGAGAAAAACAAGAAGGATGGGACTTCATGGGCTCAAGATATTACTTTAATTATTTGTTTTATTTTTGCATTTACCCCCAGAAGCCTTATTAACTCCTGCTTTGTTGGAAGGAAGGCCAGCTGTATGCACAAAGTAGGTTGCAAACATTTTAATATTCATTCATGTAGTATTTATTTAAGAAGCTGCCTTATATATGTTCATGTTTTGATAGAACAGAATAACGTGTGCTTTGAACAAAAGGTTAAATTCCTACTTATAACCCAATTAAATTCCTACTTATAACTATTTACCTCACATATAACATTTATCTGTTCCCTTTTTTCTCCCTAATCTTGGATATCAAGAAATCTTTCCTCAGAAGATCTGTGCCAAGGAAAGTTACAAAGATTCAGACTGAGAAACAGATTCGCTGTTGTGTTTCTTCAAAATGGAAGTGAATGGGCCCAGGAATTGTTACAAAAGGGAAGACATGTTAAGAGTCAAAACCAAAGAGTGAAATTTGTTTGCTGGAAGAAGGTTTGAATTGTTAAGTTGGAATATCAAAAAGTCAGAGATAAATTGAGGCCTTAAATTTTGAGGCATATAAAGTAGGAGATAGATATCTATTGCAATATTTTGTTCTTGCTGCATCTATGTCATTCAGGAAAAATAAAGCCTAAAAAGAAATTATAAAATTAATTAAATCATGCTTGCAACTTCAGGCCCTTGCAGACTTTTCAAAATCCACAATAGCTCTGACTTTGCTTTTGTCGTTTCAATTAGATTATGTACTTCAAAATGACACTAGAAAAGATTAGAGCAATGCTTCCAAGCACAGAAACACATTTCCCTAAGAGCAATTAAATTTTAAGATTTACAATTATGGGTACATTCTTTTGATACTTCAATATGAAAAAATGCAAATATTGGGTAATCTTAAATATTAGCATCTATAAAAACAAAATAAAATACTGCATTTCAGTGAAAAACATCTATAATTTATAGCTAGTTCTTAAATTTGTTAAACTATGACTACATTGTAAGTCATTAATTCCTTTTACTAAGTAAATAAGGTGTTTTAAAATTTGAGCATTTGAGTGAGAGATGCACAGCACTCTCCAGTTCATGGTCTGTGTACTGCAGCTAATGTCTTTTTCCAATGTCATGGGGCACGCATGAACTAAATTCCTTGTGCCTTTTCTCTCTTTTTATTACTTTAAATCCTATTATGCCATTGATTTTTAAAGCAGAACTCCCCACAGAAGCCAACAGGACTCTGCTTGGAAATCGATGGTATCATATGGCCTTAAGTATTCCATTATTGGGCTGCAGAGATGGGCTGGACATGTTAAAAAGGGTGAAAACATTGGCAGGTAGGCTTCAAATAGACGAAAAAAAAAAATAAATCTCCTTTCAACCAATGTTTTCTGCCAGTAAAAGGTGAAGTAGGTTTTCTCCTGCCTCTCCAAGGGGAGCACAGTTCAAGTAAGGAGAAATTAAAACCACATCCCCATGTCCCACAGGCACCGCTGCACCCCGAACCCCCAGGCACAACCTTCTGAACAAAGAATGGGCTTTATTATCCCATTAACACACCCCATTGCTGCCCCTTCATTAGGACATCAAGACATGCCTCTCTCTAGCTTCTGTGAAAATATTAATAGACATTTCATACGTGTGAGTGCACGTGTGTATTTATATCTTTTGTTCTTGGCACTTCTGTAGCCAGAATCTTGCACACAACTGAAAAATATCTAGGATCAAGAAACTTCAGAAATCTTTAAAAATGTGGCATTGGTTGATACAGAAGTAATAGGAATCAAATCAGCTTTGAGCCGCTTCATACCATGAATGGCAAGGGATATTTTCAGTTTGTCCACATTTACAATGCAGGTTTGCAAACTTCAGTGAAAGAAAGCTTGAAAAAATCCTTACAAGCACTGGCCATTTATAAGGGAAAGACAACAGAAATAATACAAATTCTCTGTTATAGTCATAAATTGCATATCAATGACAAGACATGAATCTAACAGAATCTAATTTTTTTAATGGATCAAGTGGGGTAATTTATATTTTAAGGGAGCAAAAGATACACAGTGTACTACCTTAATCTCTCTGACCAACTTCAAACACGGCCAAACTCATTTCCCTTCCTAGCAAATTGTCCAAACCCGATCACATCACTCTTGCTCCCCCACCATCCATATAACTGCAGCTCAAAAGAACATTAATTTGGACAGAAGAGATCACATTTAACATATAAAATACAGAGAAAATAGAACTAATGTACAATCCTTTATACAAGTAGCAGTGCTTCTGGGTGGGTAAGGGGACTAGATGTGGAAGAGCAAATATCATGCGTGGGAAAAAAATAAAAGCATCAATCTAACCTAAAATAAAAATTTCCACTATGCCCTCATATGGTTCCTCTCTGATTAGAACAAGTTTCTTTTTAATATTAGGTGCTTAGTAACAGAAAAGAATTTGTAATAATGTTTCTCACAGATGAAGCATCCGCTCTTTCCTTTCAGGAAGAAACATTTTCTTTTACCCAGCACACATTTTAATTGCCTAAGATGCAATTTCCCTTATGAATAATTTGAATACAGCTGACTTTTTGACTAAGCAAATTTCCTTCAGAACTCAAATGATGTGTGCACTGTAAAATATGGAAAACCATGTGGCAGGGTAGCAGAAGCAAAGTGATGAAGTACAGCATTAATTTTAATGTCATTTAAGAAGTCACCAAGGTTCATCCTCTGTCAGTGACACGTGCCTCTGACCAGATGTGTAGCCTAGATTTTAGCTCACAGCCACAAAAACTTCCCTCCACAGAGCTCCCTCCACATCACCACACTTAATGTCAGCTTTGCCATCACAGACCCTGTCTCAGTGCTTCATAAGGGCTCTAAAAAAATCTTCCTTGGCTATAAAGCTTTGTCTCCTCATCGGAGAATTTGTCACTGTCTTTCTCTCATGTACAGCCCTCAAGGGGCCGTGTGTGTGCTTCCAGCTTAACATATGAATAACTTATTGAAGTCACTATGTCCTCAAGTGGAAAAGCAAGATTTAGCAGCTAGAATTAAAATAATTTTATGTTCTTTTGGCTTAAAACATAACAAAAAGATAAAATTAAGGTATCTAAAGAAACACATTCTTTTCTCGTGTGAGTTGCAGGTGTGATTTTTCAATAAATCACGCAAGAGACTTAGATATCATCTGAGAGTCATAGATAACTTATAACAACTAAAAATTAGATCACCATTTCCATTAACAGAATCAAGCTGTAGACAAATGTTGGGTTTAATGATACCACAGGGCCCAAACAGGACTAATAAAGCAGCTTTGTTGATATTGTCAGCGTACATAATTTGAAAATCCATTATCTCATCCTAAAAATGCACTCAATGAATACTTTGTAGAAGCTGTATTAGCTGCCTAGTCTAGTAAATAAATTGAAATACTAATTACTCTTTCTTTGGAAAGAAGCTTATTCTTTCTTTGGAAAGAGGCTTTTTTGTTTATTTTAATGTTGGAATTATTTCACTATGAGGAATTTATTTTTTTTTTTCACAAAGACTGTGTTGGGAAAATTTGTCTGCTAAGGGAAATAAATGAGTTGCTTTTGTACCAACATAAACTACTTCATCTGATGAGTAACCACTAACCATAACTTAATATAATTTCAGATTATTTGCATTTTCACTTGCCCGTAGCAGCTAAGCCATCTGGTACACCTTTTTTCATTTTTTTTATTCACTTTAAAAATAGAAAAAGCAAGCACTCTTTATCTATGCCTTTTTAGTGGTAAGACAGTGTTCAGCTAAACTATACCAATGAGTAAGAACTAAAATATTCAGCAGTTTCTGATGTCTCTTCCAAATGTCTGATACAAGATTTTAGTTCACTGGACCAGATGCATGCACAAACTAAATTCTGGCAGAGGAACATAAATTCCATGAACTTCATCTTCAATGTGTTTTAAAATATTCTTTTTTTTTTCCTAATCAGATACAAGTAAAATCAACTAAACCTGCTAAAACCTTTTATTAAGCTCCTATTTATAACAATAACTTATGATTAATGTACTCTTGCTTAATAGAAATATAGAAAAAAATCCAGAAAAAAAAATAAATCTGCTTTGACATCTGAAATGGACATGTTGGTTAAACAGAAATACTCCCTTCCTTTAGCAAGTAGCAAAACCCTTGTAAGAAAATGAGCTCTCAACTTTCAGTCATTTAACCCCATGTAACACTGAACATGCTGAGTTTTTCCAAAGAGGATTTTGTCATTTTATGTGATGTGCACCTCTTAAGGTAGAAAGTAAAACAAGCAAAAAAACAAATTAAAAAACCACCCAAAACTAAAAACAAACAAACAAACAATAAAAACCCAAAAAACAAAAACCAGACAAAAAACCCTAAACCTCACAAAACCATCAAAAACCTCTCACCTTTCTGCCAATCCTTCATTTTTTCTGGTGATTAGCTTGTGGACTGACTTGGTTTCATTCTACGATGTTTAGTGGATGATGGAATGGCCATGGCTGTTTCTATCTGGACTTGAACAAAGTCTTTGGCACTTAGAGAAACTGGATTTCCAGCATGTGAGCAGATGTACTTTTGCTGGATAAAACTCTGCCTGGTTGGCCATTGGCACCAGAGCAGGGTGGTGAAAGGTGCTGCATCCAGCAGGTCACCCATGGTGTCCCTCAGGGCTCAGTCCTGTCTAGCACCTTTATCGACAAGGCGAAAACCTCAGAAAATTTGCAGATGGCACCAAATTAGGTGAGGATTCTGTTCCTCTTGAGCTCTCCTTTCACTAAGAAGACAGTTGGCACTGCTGGGTTAATGTTTGGGTTTGATTGTCCTGAGGGTCTTTTCCAGCCTAAATGGCTCCATGGTTGGGTCGTGGGATTTCAAAGAAATCTGCATTAAAACTTGGAAAATGTTTCCCCTCTGGAGAACAGCACTAATTAATTCATTAGTGATGAAATGCATTAGTGATGAAAAATGTCTATGTATTTAGGTCTATCTTCTGGTTAGGGAAATCTTCTCTGGGTGTTGGAGAGCAAAGTATTCCCAGAAATTGATACATAAAAGCATCTCTCTGTTGGGATGAAGTTTCGCAAAACTCTGAGGGAAAAAAATTAAGTGAATTCCTAAACTGTTTCTTAGTGTTGACAGTTTTCAATATTTAATGGGCATATTGGAGTTGAAAAGAGGACATAATTTCTTTTTCTTCTTTTTTTGTCCTTAAAATTCTAATGATGATTTCTTTTTGTTTTATTTTTACTGAAAACCTTAAAAAAATTCTAAGAGTCAGCAACCTATAAGTATACCTATATAGAACAAAAAAATTCTACCTCTACCATTGGAATCTAAAGATATATGATTTTATTAACATTTAGGGTGTGCTATGCTCAGGGAATACCCATGAAAACTGTGGGAAATGACTCAAGCAACAGCCTGAGGGCCCCAAAAAAATTCTCTTAAAATACCAGATGAAAGTAAAAGCATTACAGGAAAATCTCTCTATCCTCAATATTAGTATGACTTGAGGGACTGGGAGGTGGTGTGGAAATCATCAGAGATCACAAGGGATCATTTGAATCCATGAAAGCAGATTCCTAGGACACAGATCCTACACTGGGAAATTCCAGTCCAAGAGCTCTCAATTAAGCAGCAGCAGCCTCCACAGATATCCCAAATCTCCCAAAAAGTGTCCAACCCTCCATGCCAACTCTGAGAGGCACAGGAGAATATCAACCCACCAGCAGGACTCCCAAATCCCTAAGACTCCGAAAATTTCATGGAGATGCAAGATCACATCTAATATCTTATGACATGCTGAGCAGCTTGTTTGCCTTCCTTAATAAGATACAATATGTATAATTTACTGTAGCTATGATATTTTCTGGAAAATCCTTTCTTTAGGACTTTTTCTTCTTTAAAAGTTGGGAGGCCTCAGGAACAAAATGCAAACATTGATTATCTGCTGCTGTGGAATGTAACAGGTGCATCTGTGATTGGCCCATGTTGGATGTTTGTAATTAATGGTCAATCACAGCCCAGCTGGCTCAGACACAGAGCCGAGCCACAAACCTTTGTTATCATTCTTTGCTATTCTATTCTTAGCTAGCCTTCTGATGAAATCCCTTCTTCTATTCTTTTAGTATAGTTTTAATGTAATATATATCATAAAATAATAAATCAAGCCTTGTGAAACATGGAGCCAGATCCTCCTCTCTTCCCTCAACCTGAGACCCCTGTGAACACTGCCACAATTTACCACTTTATAAATCCCAAAAAAATTGAACCCAATTTTCCAAGGGGAAACCCTTCACTAGTATAAAATATATCAGATTTGCACTTATTTAGGACTATCTTATTCTTTTCTCTTTAACAGGATGAACTGATTCCTCTATTCTACAAATCAGACACACTGCCTGGTATGTGTGCATCCTTTTGAAAATTAGATTAGCACTTGGGGCTCTCTGTTTACTAAGGTGTTACCCAAGCATTGTTCCTTTCATTGCTTTGTTTCTTAATATTATTATTTTTATCACTGAAGGCGTTCGATGCCACTCTGGGTGGGTTGCAACATTGCAGTGGAAACTTGCACAGTGTTTCTCTTGGTTTGGTCTTGAAACCAGCCCAGTAAAGGCTGACAATACACCTCACTTTGAGCTAAATCTACTTGAAAACTTAATTACACAAGAAAAATAGTTGTAGAATTTAAAAGCACCATAAGAGAGGAAGGGCAACTTTTGACTGTACCGCAGGCTAAGCAAGCAACTGGAATAAAAGGAAAACAGAATTTGTTGTAGCCACCTACAGTGAAATAGTGTAGAGATGTTATTAAAAAAACCCCAGATATTTTATGAAGTGCACATTTTAACCCCATTGAATATTAAAAAAAAACCCCAAAAAATCCACTTGCAATTCCCAAGCTGTTATTTCTCAAAGTTAAGGAAAAAGACTTTATGTGTTCAGAAATATTTTCTCTTCATTTTTTCACCATTTCTGCAGATGTTTGCTTTTAACTAGCCTACCAAAACTGGCTTAGATAATTCCTAATTTACAGAGCTATAAGCCTTTCCCCTGAGCACCATCTGTTTTTTACAGACAGCAGTTCTCTTTAAAGTGTGATTTATTCTCGAATCTGAAACTTTGAAAATCATCAAACCTTTGCCTCAAACCTGGAAGTTCTTTGTTCCCCACACCCTGGCTCCTAGCAGAGTTTCCCTGTTCCCAAGCAAATCAAAAGTAGTGTCTGTCTGTGAAATACTAGTTTCTAAAATTTCTTATGCCACAGATATATTAAGTTTTCTATGCTGATTTTGTCAGTAGTATACTGGCTTGTTCAAGGTTGTGACTGTCACCCTTTTTTATTTTCTAGTCCCTTCCCACCCATATATAATTGTAGGAAAGAGATGAGTCTAGACCAAATATTTTTTTTAAAAAAATAATTTATTCTGTAGTACTAGTGGAACTTTAAGAAAAACAGACTCCAAGTATGAAAAAAAAAAAAATTAAGGAAGTGTATTTGTGCTTAAAAACCTTCAGAATATAAAGGTATAACCAAGAGATACAAGGGAGAGAAGAAAAAAAATCTCTCCTGAATGATATTTTAAGAACTCACTAAGAGAAATTCGAGGTCCAAATAGTGTATTCAGATGATCAAAGGGATGACTTTTGACTTGGCAGTTGAAATTTAAGAGAGGATTATTAGTTTTATTCTCTTTTTCTTCTTGGTTTAGAAGACAATGCACATTGAAATAATGTTCTATTATAGGATAATTTATCCATCAATCAGAACTGGCTTAATATAAGCTGGATGGCACTCCATGAGGTCATTCCATCCAACCTTCTCCCATGACAGGGGTCTCACTGCACAGTTATCTGCTCAGCAGATTATTGCAGGACAAAAATGACATTTCCACATCTCTGATCCTTTGCTGCTATAACTTCGGAGAGCAGCTCATGGCTGCCTCTCATTTCTTTTCTCACAACATTTGCGTTCCCAAAGTCTGGCCCTTTGCTAAGCAGGTGCTCTGATGGGTTTCATCAGCCAAAGGAGAGGATTTCAATGTCGACTGCCAGGGACAGCAAATCAAACCTTGTGCCTGAGCACGGATGTAGACAGCTCATGTGCAGAGGCAGGTGTGGCCACAGAGTGGGAAAAGGAGACAAACAGCCTGTTGGGTAAAGTCCAGGCTGGAAGGGGGTCTGGGTAAGCTGCTCAAGTGGAAGGTGCCACTGTCTATGGTGAGGGGATTGGAGCTAGGTGACCTTTAAGGTGTCTACCAACCCTATGGCTCTATAATAAATCACAACTATGATAAATCACAGCTATGCACCCCCCACGTGTGGCCAGGCAGATCTTTGGAGAACAAAACATGCTCCTTTGAGTGTGTGCACAGGATGCTTTCCTTCACAGTCTGGACAAGTTGAAAACTAACATTAAGACCTTTCCAGAGGCCAACACGGCAACTGTCATAGACATCTTTTATGGAAAATCCTTTCCTTAGGATTTTTCCTTTTTAGAAGCTGGGAGGCCTCAGGAACAAAATGCAAACATTGATTATCTGCTGCTGTGGAATGCAACAGGTGCATCTGTGATTGGCCCATGTTGTATGTTTGTAATTAATGGCCAATCACAGCCCAGCTGGCTCAGACAGAGAGCCGAGCCACAGACCTTTGTTATCATTCTTTGCTATTCTATTCTTAGCTAGCCTTCTGATTAAATCCTTTCTTCTATTCTTTTAGTATAGTTTTGATGTAATATATATCATAAAATAATGAATCAAGCCTTCTGAAATATGGAGTCAGATCCTCGTCTCTTCCCTCATCCAAAAACCCCTGTGAGCACTGTCACAGGTAACAATACTGTTAGTCAGCAGTGTTCTACAGCATCCTAACTCTCCCCTACACAAACTTTTAAGCTAAACTATATTTTCTGTTTACACTAACTGGCTTGTTCAGAGCTATATATTAATTTTGAATTATCAGACTTTGGCTTCATGAGACGGCTGTTTGCAGCAAGATGAGCTTTATCAAAATAGTAAAACATGCCTGAAGTGTAAGAAAACTGGCCCCATCCTGTGAAGCAGCAGGGCACAGGACACCTCCAGTGGTGCTTCTTGCATAAGTGTCCCTCCTAAGGATGAGAATTGGCATGTGAAATTGCTTGGATAATATGCCTTAACTCTCTCTTTTAGCTCTGTGACTGAAGAACTAGCTTCCCCCTCTTGTAAGTCTTTTAACACAAGTATGAATATACTGGTAGGAGACAGGAGCAAATTTACCCCGTGATAACTCATATATTCCCATGGCTTTAGCGCACTCTAGTAA
Organism: Melospiza georgiana; assembly: GCF_028018845.1. NCBI lineage: Eukaryota > Metazoa > Chordata > Aves > Passeriformes > Passerellidae > Melospiza > Melospiza georgiana. The sequence goes on along the minus strand of NC_080434.1, from coordinate 40,041,016 downwards.
ATACTCCTTTCCAGAAAAGAAAAACAAAACCAAAACAGAGCACACTTTGAACTGGTAGAGGTTTTAGAGCATTAGGGTGAAAAAAAAATTCCCTTTAAAAAGGAATAAACTATTTCTTCTAACGACTTATGATGACAATGATTGGGATGCACCCAAATTTCCAAATTTGAGAAGTACCTTTTCTAATCAGAAAGAGGGCAAAGTTACTCAATAAAATGACATCTTACTGCTAATTTGAATTAATTCCGGAGGAATATTTATATGTTAGGAAGAAAGGTCTAGTGGAATGGCAGAAATAAGAAATGAAAACTAACATAAAATGCAGAAGAATAAATATGAAGCAAAAGACGATATATTTAATAAGAAGTATTCACTTTTCCTTAACAGAAGCAGAGCAATAAATTACATAAATCCAAGACCAGCTAAAACCAAAGTATATTCAGTATCTTTAGAATGACATAACAGGCAAACATTGACAGAAATCAAGATACCAACCTTGATCAAGGAGTATGTATCAATTGCAGGAAAGTGACTCAGGCACATCATACATGAAAGACATCTGCATGTAGCCCAAATAGTGTGATTTAACACAGCTTACAGCAGCTCTAGAGGCATTCAGCCAAGGTAAAGCCATTATTATATAAAATACTTGGAGAGCCCAGCCATGGCAGGGCTCGCCTGCTAACATTGCTGTTCCTATCTGAGAGGGAATTTCTGTTCCGGCAACAAACGCCTCCTGGAACTAATTGGCACTCATTGTCAATCTCAGAGCAGAGACTAATGAAGTACCTTTTGAGCCTGAGAGCTCCTGAAGAGGTGATCTCTCCAGCACAGAACAGAGCCTCTGTAATGAGGCAGGATAAGGATGATTCCTCTGCTAATGCTCATTCCTTACCTGTCCTTGATGTAAAAAAAAAAAAAAAAAAAAAATGGGATTCATCCATATGTTTAAGAAATCCAGGGAGTCCCTGTGTAGAAAAAGTGGTAACACTGCAGTTCACTGCTCATGGGGACAAGGATCACAAAGAAAGGGAACAAAGATGGTCTTACTGCAAACCAGCTCCTACCTCATGCATTTCACTGTTCAGAAAAACTATTTGTGATCTAGCAGGGAATAAATCTGAACAGAGGTAGCAGCAAAGGACTGATTCCTGGAAGCCATCACCAATACTCTATCCTAAAATTGTGTTTTCTATCCTAAAAGTAGTGTTTTTTTCTAAATCTTAAACAAAGTCTGGGGGACTGTCACCTGTGTTACACCTGCTAAATCTTGAGATAAAATTTACACAAACAGAGAAATTCTTACTGCAGAGCTTTGGAAAGAAACAGCACAACAGGACATTTAAATGAACTAGAATCTTTACCAAGAATTGGTATATTCCTACCAGATGACTTCTTTTGATGTGCACTGCAAATAAAAAGATATCAATTCAAGTTGGCAGGCTCCTGTAAAACTAAGGGAATGCTTTGAGTGCTGGACTACAGTCTGCATGTTGAAGTCCTTAAAATACAGGATAAAGCCTTTAAACAACAAACCCACAAAAGTAAGAAACCTAGGCAGTCTGGAAGCAGTGTAATGGGCTTAAGGCAGAGCTCTTCAGCAAAAGAGGTTTATAAAGGATGTATTCTTGAACATGAGGCTATTACTGCAGACCATCTACTTTTGAAATGTTTTCAGACACAGTAGTTCGTTCCATCAGTTAGCTGGAAAAAATGGAATTAAATACTCTTTAGTACTTTTGGATAATCCCAACAAGCATGTTCAGCACTTTGCTTTGTATTTAGTATTGGTCTGGGACCAATGCTGGCAACCTGATATTAAAATATACCTCTACTGCTGTAAAATATTTGCTGCAATGAATAATAGTTATGATAATAGTTATTATGATTACTGTGTTATACCACAGTTCTGGGTTTTTTGCCTCTGTCTATTAGAAAAAATGCCCAGCAGGGCTTTAAAAAAGAGCAAGGTAGTGACATACATAACTATCCCTGAAAAGATAACAAAGGATTTGTCATCCAAGTGGTTAAAGGGCAGGCCTCCAAATTAAAACACTTTGGAGACACACTGAGAAAATGCCATTTACCAGAAGCCAAACTGTCATTTTGGCACGTGTGGATCCACGACTCAAGGGTGGAAAATCTGTGCCAATTCCTGCTGCAGCTCCTGACAAGGGTTTGTCTCCCTTTCTCCTGAGGAGCTGTGCAGCTCGGCAGCTCGTGGAATCTCACTGACAACGTTTTCATGGCAATTGCAGCTGTGATTTGGGAACGTGCTCTGCTCATCTGCTGCATCTACTGAATGCAAAAGCAAGGAAAAGCCTGTCTGAAGTCTTCTTCATTGAGAACTCTTCTGAATCTCTAGGATTCTGTGTTTTGCTTTTTGCTTGTTCTGACAGTAAAGATAATTATAACCATTTATGAGTTGTGAGATCAACCAATGTTTTCCTCTCCTACACTCCAATTTCTCCCTTTTGCTCTTTTTAGCATCCTCTACAATACCTCTGGATAAAGGTACCTTTGAGTTTGCAGCCCATTTGTGCTGTTCTGTACTGAACATTCCAGAATCAGATGAGAGTAATCACAAAATTGCATCTATATCTTGGCAAGAAAAGCTGAAGGCTCCCTGGTGTTAGGGTCTCAGAACTCAGCTGTGCTATATCAGTTGGCCTAACTACATGTTTTCATATAAGTAATAAAATAATATCAGATTTCCTCACAATGACAGAGGCAAGGATTTTTAGGTAAAAATACTTTCCTACAAGAACTGAATTTCATTATAGATAACTTTAATCCACATAAGTCTATATCACAAATGACATTTCCAGTGTTCAAATTTCAGCATGTAGAAGAACTGGAAAAGGTCAGAAGTCTTTCAGCGCCCCTTGAAACATACACCATTTAATAGAATTTAAGTATAGACAAATATATATTAAATGTTCAGGATGTGAAAGTACACATAAAACAATGGATCAGTACTGAAAAAAAACCAGAAACAACAAGTTGAGCAGGTTTGTATAGTTAAGAAACAACTTCGATTTTTTGAGCATTTTTGCTGTAGTGGAACACAAGAAAGTAGTTATGTTCTAAGCTTCTTCCCAGCCTGGAAAAGGGTGATAATTGTCATTCATGCTCCATGGAATATATTCACCACCAAAACAAATAAATCTTTGATAAATCTTTGACAATTAGTTAAGATGTATAAACTCTTACAAAAAAAAAAAAAAAAAGACTACAAGATAACATCTATTGCAAGAAAGATCTAGCCAAAATATTTAGGTCTCTCCTTTTTAAGATTATCTTCCAATCGTTATCTACGATTTTCTCAAGCAACCAAGCAACTCAAAATAAACTATGCTCTTTGCAGAAGAGAAGTTGGACTCTCAATGATGTGGCATTTCATTAAGTCTACCTAAACCTAATATTCATAAGGATCTTGAGGGAATGAAAATCATTGTCTGTCAAACAGGCAATAGCTACCACATGTTTAATGATTGCTACAAATCAGTTTTTCTAATGTCTGATGTACAGCTCAGTCTGCTTACTCTCTCCCTGTGCTAGTGGAATTGACTTATTTTTGGCAAAAAAAGGGTTGATCCCACTGTGGATGGGTCATTTCATCCCCTCCTGACCATGTTCTATTCAATCCATCTCCTGCTGGACCAACAGACATACTTTTCTGAAAACCTTTTCTTTATGAATATGGCATGTATCTGTTACATGCTACATACACCTGTTAATCAGCTCTCCTTTTCATATTTATTTCATTTAATTCAGCTTTCAAATACAGTGTCAGAGCTAGGTCAATGCCAGATCCTGTGTACTGTGGTTTCAAGGAAACTTTAAACTCATATACAGTAATGTTCTTAGTTTAACAAAATATATCACATATATATGTATGCTCATATACCATATATAAAAACTTATATGCCTATGTTGTTCATTTTAAAGTTATTAAGAGAGGCATTTAATTAAAATTTTATATAAGAAACTTTTTTTTTAATGTATTATCAGTTTCTTGAAACAGTACGTACTTGATATTTATAATTTACTTACTTGGAAACAGAATTCCATAGGTAATTTCTGTCTATTATGCTGATAAGTTTCATGGGAACATCTGCATATGTGCCTCACTTAAGAATAAAGTGATTATTGCATTCACAGCTTAGTGAAAAGACAATGTGTCATTGAGATCAAAAATCAGCACTATCAACTCTCCAAAAGTGCTCAGTCTGTCTGTCTTGCACAGAGTCAGACTGAAGCACAGAATTTTGAATGGAAAACAAAATACAGCTTATAAGCAAGAACTAGAAGGAATTCCTAAAAGGAATTATGTTTGAGTACAGACTAAGACAGGAGGAACCAACTTGACCAAATGAGCAGAGGTTTTCCCATTTAAATTTAAACAAAATTGCTGGAAGGTTATAGAGAGTTATCTATTCATTACATGTTATTAGATTTATTGAAAAAGATACACAATAACTTCAACCTTTAAATCCCTTCTTTTGTGATTTTTAACAAGAATTATCCTGCTTTTAAGATGGCTGTTCTCTCTTTTGATATGAAATTCTAAATATGCATGGAACATGTTGAAATGACTGACAGAATGCTAATATCATTTTACTCATAAGAAATTATATTATGATTAATATCTAATGCTTCAATATGTACAGAAGAATTTATCAAATTCATTCATTGATTATTTGAGCTCTGGAATTAACAGAAAAAGATTATCAAAAATTCCACAACAGTTGCTGAAGTACAGAAAGTGCATATGTTTATGAAAGGAACAAAGATGAAAAGGAACCATTTAACTATGCAAGAGAAACTGGGGCCTAAAGTTTCTAAGCAAACAAAACTTTTTAAGAAGAGTGCATATGTGGTTGCTCTTTTATTTGGATTCACATGGAAAAATGAGCTATCATTCACTTATTTATCCCCTCCCCTCACTTTCCGCCATTTATATATAAACAACTGCATATCTGGGAACTTGGACCTGGGTTGGGCATTTGTGGAGATTTTTAAGCATTGTTGTAGGCATTGATGACCCATCATAGACCACAAAAATTATGAAATATTACAAAATAACATAAGCATTCAACAACATACTGGAAACATCAGGTTCATTTTTTAAGCTTATATCTCTGTCTAAATCCTGCACTTCATTTCCAAAACCCACCATCATGCAAAAGGAAATGCAATATTTTTCAGTATCTGAAAGACATTTGTTTCTGACTTATCTGCGTGACATTGATAAATGTATGAAATACCATTCATCTGTAAACGTCTTTCATTATTAACCTTTGATGTATTACATACATATATATATATCTAGGGTTTCCTCTTCTAATACTGGAAACTGATGACCTAAACCAGCAAACTTCACCTACCAGGCAGTGTAGGTTGAGCAGCAGGACACAGCATGCAATGATTGCAATGCCACAAAGTCATTATCAACACAGGTTGATTAACATTTGAAGTATATAATTCTGATTATTTAGAACCTTCTTGACTGGAGGGAAAAATCCTTACTCTTATTCCCAGGGACCACAAAGATAATCACAACAGAAGGCAGACTTTTCCTATCTAGAAAATAACTTTCAGGTAAGTATATTCTTTGGCATATAAGACATATTAACAAGGATCCAACAAATTTACTGTGAGGTTCTTTACTTCAGCACGTGGGTAGAGAAAATAACAAATCTAATGGCAATTAGGAAGCAAGCTATTCCACAGAGGCCTCACAGTAATTTGACAAGCAGCAATATTCTTTTCTTTGACACATTTTTTTTTGTCCTAAACCTTCTTAAATATTTTCTACCAGATGCTGGCTGCTTACTTTGCCCCTAAAGAACCAGACATCCAAGTAGCTTTCATAGTTTTGTTAATCTTCCATTTTTTAAAGCTCTGCTTTCCTGATGTCAAGTCTACCTCCCCTCCTGACTAGCAAAACTTCCTAATAGCAGCAAAACTGCTGGAAACCCTGCATGGAGCTCAGCCTCCTCTTGTAGCTGACAGCACAACAGCTTTCTACCCACTTGCTCTCTTTTCTTCAAGACAGACAAAAAGGAAGGAAACTTCATCGGGAGGTAGCAGTTTAGAAACCTGACATTTCACTGCTTGATGCTCACTTTCATCAGCAACAAGATCTTGACTTTAATACTGAAAAATAATGAAGAGTAGTGAAATCAAAACTGACACTGTGTCTGCTTAGACTCATGGTGCCTGTTCACTACCACAGAGAACAATACTTTCATTCCCTTTGAAAGCATTTTTCTATTGAATGAGAAGTCCCTTTAGCTTTTCCTACACAATGCCTGTAGCAGTCGAGTCAGTCTTTGAAAAAGGAAAATTCAAACATGATCCAGGTGCATTAATTGGTACTCTAAGGATTAATATAGAATTACATATAGGGCTTGATTGAAAAAGACCTCTCAGATGGAGTCCAACCATTAATCCAACACTACCAAACCCACCACTAAACCATGTCTCTAAGTGCCACATCTACATGTCATTTAAATACCTCCATGGACAGTGACTAAACCATCCTCCAGCACATCCTCTTCCATTGCCTGACAATTTTTTTGGTGAGGAATTTTTCCTGATATTCAATCTAAACCTCCCTTGGTGCAACTGGAGCCCATTTCCTCTTGTCCTGTCAGTAGTTACCTGAGAGAACAGGCCATTCCCCACATGGCTACAACCTCCTTTCAGACAGTTACAGGGAGCAATAAGGTCCCCCTTGAGCTTCTTTTTCTCCACGATAAACATCCCCACCACTTCAGCCATTCCACACAAAACTTGTGCTCCAGATCCTTTACCAGCTTCATTGTCCCACACACTTTTCAGTATCTCAATCTACTTCTTGCACTGATATGACAGCACAGAGCACCCTGCATCATAAATAAAAAACTAGAGGAAAATTCATATTGTGACACAATGCAACAAACCACACCAGTCTGATATGCTCATATGAAAAGAATCACAGTGCTTCTTGGAAATATTTTTTTTCCCTTTTATAATTTTAAAGTGCTTTAACACTACTGAATAAAGTGTTCGAAGTTCTTCAAGGCTTATAAAAGATGAATTCTATCAGGTTTCAGCTTTATGTTATTTTTATTGCTCCTTCTCCATTCTCCCTTTTTCATTTAATTCTCCAATAAAGAACTAAAAGCTATGTGAAAATGAGAGGAGATATTTTTCCACTTGCTACAGGTGTTTATATATACTGCCACACTTATATTCAGATGTACAGATAAGCATGTTTTCCATCTCACAACAGTTACTGTTGTTTCCCTCTATTTATTTCTCTCAATGCATCAGGGAAAGGACATATTTTTAGAAGAAAAACAAAGCAAAGGAGAGCAAAGCAAGAACACTATTCCAAAACAGAAAAATGGCTAAAATGTTTGTCTCATAGTTGGAAGACCTCAGACAGATAGTCAGACATGGATAATTGGACTTGAGTCTCTGCCAGTCTAGCTTCATGCCAAGTCCACCCTGCTTGTTTTTCTAAGAAAAGGGGAGTTGTCAAAACCTTTCCATTTAACATGAAAATGTATCATAAAACTTTATCACTCAAAACTGACATGTCACAGAAAGCTTTTTTCGAAGAATATTTATCCACAAAATGAAAATGTTTAAATAAAGATTTCCACCACTCCTACATACGTTTTTAGAAGGTGTCAAAATAATTGCTCCTAAAACTATTACAAAGCCAAGTCAAAATAGAGTGTATTTGTGACATGGTATTAGAAAAAAGCACAGAAGAAAGTATTAAAGAGCCCCAGTGAAATGGTCACTCATGTTCACTAAAACTGCAAGAGAATTCCAAACCACTTTGAGGAGGTGATTTAAAAATCAGTTGGCATTGGTTCAGGCAGAATGCTAAAAATGCAAGGCAAACTCCACCCCTGGAAGTTTTTGTTTTCCCAAAGCTCGAACAGGAGTGTTTGCAAGGCTCAGATATTGCACAAATTATGAAAGCCACCTGCAGAGCAGCATCAGGGGAAGCCCTGTTCTGGTGCTGCGGCTACAAAATTGCTATCCTAGGATGCAGAGCAAACTGTGAGCAAGCCAAAAATTATAATGTTGATCACATTCATTACTTCACATGCTCTTGATTTAAGGGGATTTTTGGAGTACATTTTATTCAGATTCTCATTCCAGCTGTTCTTTGTAGGTTGGTGCTTTTCTGTGCAGGTTTCTCTCCAACCCTGGTACAAGAGCAAGCTTCTATCATCCAATAAATTTCCCACTTTTAAATGTGCTCTATGATCTTTCCTGTTTTCATCACCTTTTCTGTTGATAACCTATTTGCTACAAGCGCATCTCTCACACAAATTTTCTGATTTTTTTTCAGAAACATTGAAGATTTGGTTTTTTTCCTCTGAATGAATACAGATATTGACTACAGTGTAGAAAACAATCCACATGGTGGTTTAGTCACGGGTAGGAAGTAAAACAAAAACCATTGGAAAATCTTTTTTACTAATATATTATTTTAATAGGAAGTAATCTCTGTCTTTATTTTCTAAATATAATTTTCTTTTCTAGCTACTGAGTTGCCAAGATGGAAGCTTGCTGCAGTCTCTGCTCATTGTGGCTTATCAAACCACAAAACATACCACAAGTAGCACAGAAGGAAAGTCCAAGACTCAGAACTTGCAGATAATGTGCAAAAAGTAGTTAAGCAGTAGATATGAAGGGTAACAGTGTTGTCTGAGTGCCCTGTAGTATTGGGGGAAAAAACAACCAGCCAGAAAAATCTCCCATATTTAACATCTCCACTGTCTCTATAAAACAAAATTCATCCCTAACTGCAAAACATGACAGACACCCAAAGAGAAGCAAAATCACTGAAATCACTGTGATTACCTGAGAGTGCAGGCAAACATTTCTGACTCAGATTTAGGTCAATAAGCTGAGACTCTGCAAGGCGACATGGCAACAATCTGAAGGCCTCTACAGCCAAATTCTAGCAAGGAGCAATGATTTTTAAAGGCAGCAAATAAACACACAAAACTTTGTGATCGAATTATGAATCAGCATATGGTAGGTGAATATTTTTTTTCCTTTCATTTCCATCACAGATAGCTATCAGAAACCTTTCAGCACACATTATCCCTTACTATAAGTAGTTCCTCTTCCTCCTCAGTACTTACCACTCATATGTAATTTTCAAGTTCATATTTTCTTACTCAGCCTAGTGGAAGTTGCAACATGTCAGAACAGATAAGAGGAACAGATAGAGGACATAAAATTGTTAACTTAGTGTGCAGTGAAGTCCATTCCTCTTGTTTTCTACTTCTCCAAGCAAAGTGATAATAGAAAGAATATTTCAATTTTGATAGAGCACCACTGAAAGACCTTGCAGAGGCTTTGAAAACTGCTGCCAAACATTACTGCATCACCAGTCTAATTACAGCCACATATCTCAGCTGGAGTTGGGGGAATAAATTCCTACCCAGGTCTAATGTCAGTAGAATATTTTAATTACTCCTTGAGCAATGAACTTTTGGAAGAAAAAAAATAGATCACAAAGGAAGCAAGGAAGCCCTTCCATCTCTGCAACCATTTCCTAAAATGTCCTAAAATATCAATAAGCCATTTTGTCTCTCATTTCCTCATCTCTACCTTGGTCTTTTCAAATATAGGTGCCAGATATACTGATTTTGTGCCAATAAACATCTTCAGGTGAAATCCAGTCAGCTGAGGAATGAAACTTTTGGCAGTCATAGGATCTACAGAGATTGCACATTGCACATTTTTTTTTTTTTGTTGGCCAATAGAGATTTTGCTTTTTTATTTTCTCTCATTAAACTTCAGAATTCTAAATTTAAAAAGTATTACATTTCCAAGCCAAGCAGTATTGTGTTGTATTTCTAACATAAATCATCCTGAAATCAGACTTCAATTTATTGATTTGCCTCACTGTAACCTAATGTACACAGTTTCATCACCAAAATACCTCACACAAATGAAAACAATTAGAATGAGGGGAGGTTTTCCAAACAGCACCTGAATATTAAGAAAAATATTCTGCATTAATGCTAATGACTTCTATTCTTAAAACCTTCCTAAAGCTGAATTACATCTAGACTTGCACACAAATTAATTCTCTAAGAGCCTAGAGAAAGGGCTTGTGGTCTAATCTGCAATACATCAGAGGGATCTATGTCTGATTGATAGGTACTGCCCAGTCGTCATATTTTCTTTTCCCCTTTGAAATAAAGCCAATTCAAAAGTGACATCTATGAATTACTGGGTTACCTGAAGGTTAAGCCACTTAAGAGAAGGGGAAAAAAAATCATTTACAAGCTGAAAATCTATTTTTGCAAATCTTACTTTCAGTCTAGGTTGAATGCTTCTAATGATATCACAGGAGCCCTGCAGAGAAAGCAAGACCATGAACAAGTATTTGATGCTCCAGTGTTCCATTGCCTGGATAAGAAGGATGCTGCCATTACTGCAAGCACATAAACTTTGATTACGCTTCTTAGAGTCATTTGCTAAAGTGCAAAATAAAGTGCAAGAGGCTGCATTAAGATGCTTCATTGAGTTTTAATCAAAGGGAGAAATGATATTTCTATTTACTATTTATCTTCAAAATGTGACTGATTTTTCCAGTGATAATTGCTGAATTTTTGTAACGGTTAGTGTTAAGTGTGTCTAGATATTAATACAATTTAGTTTTAATGATGTACCAGTTAATTACATAAATTTACTCACATACCCATGCAAACCCTGCAGTTCTGATACCATTTTAGAAGGTAAACTCACTTCTGCTGACATATGCTTTAGCAAGTAAAATATTAACAGAGTTAATGTTGTATTGAAGTCCTATTTTCTCTCTCACAATAATACTGTTACATTTCTTATTGCATTAGCTAAGTCTTTCAACATGTTGGTACAGTACACATAAAAAATACTGAATTGTGGAGTAGTCTAAAAAGGAAAAGGGCAACATATAGTAAAAATGTACACTTGTAATGTGAAAATAACAAAAAAATCAAATTTTAATAAATAAATGCTTATCTGTTAAAAAAAAAAAAAAAACCTGATTCAATAGTATCAGGCAAAGCATGGAAAATATATAAAAAAAATGAAAGCTTGAATAGTGTTCCACTTTCAAAATACATGAAAAGTGAAAATGAAAAGGAAACAGAACCCCCCATCTTTTTACTAACAGCAAAACAGACTTAAATGGGAAGGTTTCTAACCAAATTTTCGTCCTCTCAAATAACAAAAGATTGGCTATATTAGTTAACATTTAATCAAATTGCTTTAATATGGTACTCCTATTTCTAGGGCAATCATTCACATTTTGCCAAGGCAGCTTAACCACTGGAATTTAGAGGCTTTCCATGAAATGTAAATTCGAGCACCTTTTATCTGTGGAAAACCCCTGAATTTATAAAATTGCTCTCTTGCCCGGGTGGTGACAGTTGCAGACTCCAGTTACAGAAGGGTGAAATGGAACACAGAAATGTGTCTCTAAATAACGAGGAAAAGCAACTGCAAGTTGTTGCACAAATGAATTCCATGAGTCACTCACAAAACCACCACAACTGTGTTCTGCTAAAGCTCCCACGTGCACGCACAGAATGCCACAGTGTCACTCATCCCATGGGGACACAGGGACAATGAGGGACACATTTACTCTTTGTATTATTTCTGTGGCATTAAACAACAAATCGTAGCAAACAACAAAAGCAACCCCATCAAAACGTAGAAAATTGACTCGAGAGGATAAGAGCTCCCAATAAATTTGTGAGCAAGGTTCCTCTCTCTCCCTGGTGTAAATCAACACTGACTTTTATGGAGTTACACTAGTCCATGCCAGATGGGAGTCTGAATTTCATCAAAAAAGACTTAACCATAGGAGGGAACAACAAGGAAACTAAGTTCCTCTGTCAGTAATTAGACATTAAAATAATAATAGCAACTGTAATCAAGAAGAAGAGGCTCCAGCATAAGTTTTAGCCAAAGCCATGCTGAGCTACAATAAGATTATAGAACACAATGCCAGAGACAATTCATAAACTGGGAAAAAGAAAAGGCTAATGACAGTGCTACCCAAATCATACCTGGCAGGAGCACTGCAAAAACCACATCTGTTGTTGGGAATCCACTCTCCTTAAAGAGGAGAGCTACTTTAGGCTGTTTCTTGTGGCTGTCATGAAATGAAATATCAAAGTAAAACCGCATTTACTGTTATATTCCAAATCCCAGAAACTGTCCTCAAAGTACTTCCTGGTTATAAGGATACAAAATTCCTTTGTATATTATGAATACATGAGAAACAGGCATGCTATACCGAAGGCTTCAAGGCGTGGATTTTTAATCTTCAGGATTATAATCACAACTGCTCACTTTCAGCAAACAAACTGAAATAGTACAGCTGAGGGAGTTTTAACGTCAGCTTCCATAACTTTATAAAAAGTTGTCACTTTATGTTTGTCCTCAAAATAAATCAGAATGTTTCTGTTTGTTAAGAAACATTGTGCCAGGATCTCAGAAAAAAAAAAAAAAAAAATCTGTATCTAATTCCTAGGATTACAAAAGAAGGATGCAAGACTTCCTGCCTGACCAGTTCAGGTATGTTCCACAGGTACATTCCAGATACAAGGCAATGCAATCACCAGAGCCACTAGAGAATTGCTAGCTATGCCTCCCCCACTGACAAGTTGCACTCAACAGAACTTGTTTTAAAAATTTTCAAAAAGCAGTCAGCATCTGAAATTCACTGTATAAAACAAACTCAAAAGAGACTCCTGACATTTTATTTTGTCAATTATAGTTTATGGACTTTTAGAAGCTGCATGAAAAGGAAGGCCATATTACTGTGAGCTTCTTAACTAGTTTCAGAGACAAAACAACCCTCTCTTTTAAAGATAACCTTTCCAGCTCAAAGATTAAGATTTACTGCACACCTAGGTTTCAAATTTTACATGCTCTGCTGACATTGACTGCCTTTACCTGACTCAGTAGTACAATTCACACTCCAGGTATGTCTGCAACATTTTAATAAACCTCTACTCAGTTTCCCATATTCTGCTGTCAATGATTTCATTGCAGTGCTTCATCTATCAGCAATTTCCTCTCTTCTATGGGGTCATGACAGAAGGTCACTCAGCACCACCACAGTTCAGCCAAGTGTTCCTTAGTTTTCTTTTTAATTTTGTCACACTTTATAGCCATCTCAAATTAAGGCAAAGCTCCATTGCTGCAGCTTATTGTTACACTAAGGCAGTAGGAGTTAAATCTCTCAACAAAGTGTCTGTTGTTAGGTTAGGTAGAACATATTTTGTGAGGTTATCAATTGAATCTAAGAATGACATACAGACTGTGCATCCTACCCACAGAGTATAAAATAAAACCAAAACAACCAACCAAAAAACCAAACAAACAACAAAAAATATCCCAGACAAGCCCAAACACCATCCACCAACATTTTTCGGTGAATTACTAAAATGAAGCTGAGTTCCTACAGTCAGTGTAAAGGGGACATAAAAGTGTAAAGGGGACATAAAGGGGAACATAGTTAGTTTTCACTGTTTAGAAACAAGAGTGGAAACTCTCAAGCTAAAGCAGGGATTTCTGGACCATTTTGCTTGGTTCCATAGCAGCCTAGACAGAAGAGCCCAGTGCTGAGCTCTTGGGACACAAGCTGAGGAGCAGCAGCACACCAGGTCACACCTTTGGCACTCTCCATGTCCAGTCAAGCAAAGAGAACACAATGAAAGAGAATAAAAAAGAATTAAAGTAATTCCCACCTATGAAACTTCATATAACTCATCAAACAGTCCTGTCAGATCCAATTATAGACTTCTCTAGAGATTAAGTGTGAGTTACCTACCTCCACGAGCAGTTATTATGCTGTAGTTGGGAGGGAGGAGGGCAACTAAGAAACATTCACACACTCTCTAAGTGTTTCCTGTAATTTGTAGGTCTGGGATGCAGAGCAAGGCAGGGTTTTCAGCCCACAGTAACTTCACACCCTGTGGAGAGTCTGGTTCTAGCATGGCTTAAAGAAAGAGGCCATGAAGGTATACAGTTGAGGGAAAAGTAAAAGGTAGTTGCAAAGCATTTCCCAGGCTTGATTCTATAAATAATTAGGCTGTCTCAAGCACCACTTTATAAACAATAAGATTCTCAGACAGTTTTCCCATAACAGGCAAACATTCTGTCCTTGGGCTCTCTGAGAACACTGATCCTGTTTTCAATAGACAAACCACAGGTATTGTAAACAAAAGGAGGGGTTAGAGTTTTCTCTGTAACCTATCGTGAGCTCGAATTTTGCAATATGCATGAAGTTAATTAACACTGTTATATAAAGTGACTGATTGATCAATAAATCGAAGTCAATGCTGATCAACGACAAGGTGGGTTGGCTTCCTTCGCTTTCAACAACACCCAACAAGACCCTACCTTCAATAAAGAGTAACGCATCCTTCAAGCCCTGGGACTCACAGAGAAAACATGCATCCCATCTGTCCTGTCCCTTTGATATAAAAAAATTGTAAAAACTATCAGGAGATACAACCCACCCATCTGTAAAAGTCACAGGGCAAATGTTTTTTTAGTTGCCTCTAATGAACTCGTGTGTTTTCTTAAAAGTAATTCATGTGGAGAGAAATTATGTGGTTCCTTTCCAGGTAGCAGTGATATGGCTACTTAGTTTCAAGTAGTAAAAAAATGGAAACTGCTGTCAAACAAGTCTCTAAAATTCCAATTCTCCTAAATCCTTCTTCAAGGATTATTGCTTTTCATAGTAACATCAGGTCTTGGAGTTCATGATTTTATTTTATCTTGTTTTAGCTTTTTTTTTTTCTTTGAACTTTTGATAGTTCACTGAGGAGCAAGCCATAGTTTGCTTGGCTTAAAAAAAAATTCGCCTTTGTAAATGATGCGCTAATGATCTTTCTCAGCTTCATGCTCAACTCATTGAGATCTATAAATCACTCTCAGATACTGTCTCATGAAAGACAATAACTCAAAATAGAAATCTCATTTAATTCCACTGCAATTAAACCAATTAATATATCATGTATCTTTTCAGACATGACAAGAAGTTTTTTCCCACCTTCCCCAATATTTTGTTCTGCTCTCTGTCTTCTACCTGGTCCTAAAGACACAGCAGAGCATCTTTAATCCAGGTTCTTTTTTCAGGGAAATGGCAAAATCAATTTCTTTCTATAAGTCTCATGCCTTCCTGCACTGTTTCTTTATATCCTCCCTGGGCTGTGTCTTTCCCCTGTTTGAAACCACTCTCCAACAAACTTTAGCCTTGCTCTCTGCCCCTCACCACTCTATGAAACACATTTTATTTTCCTTTTACAGCTAAGAGCAAATGTCCTTCCCATCAAATGCATTGATAGTTGAGTGATTTTGAACATATATAGTATATGAACATATACATATATTTTGTACAGTATAGACAGAAATACTAAAATATTGATCAACAGTAATCAGAAGAATACATAAGACAAAATACGAGTTTGCAAAACCAATACATGTCCTGATTAATTATCTTCACTCACTAAAGCTGCATTATGTAGCAAATATGATCCCTATTAAAAGCCATGGATGCAAACTGATAATTAAGTCCAAATTTGTCAGGATGCAGATTTGCTGATGAATATAGATTATTGTGGTTGCAAAAATAATAATAAAGGCATCACAATTATATTCTTCCAAGAATATAGATGGTACTGTCATACTGAGTGCATCTATACTGCTTTTAAACTGCTGTGACATGGCCAAGCATTAAATTACAAGATTATTCTGCGAGAGGAAAGACATTTACTGCTTGTGCAAGGGCAGCCACTATTGTATTCTGCTAATCATCCTCATCTCTGAGGCATAGGATATATATATATATACATGTGTGTGTCTGTTGTGTCTATATATATATATATATATGTGTGTGTGTGTGTGTGTGTGTATATATATATATATATATACACATACCACAGGCTAAATTTATCCAAGTTTGGAAGTTTGGAACATATTATACAACACATCAACTGCTCTTTTTTTTTCCTGACAAGGAACTAATTTCTAGAAGAGTATTTTGTCTGAACTCTCTCAAAAATCCTTTTCAACGGTGAGTGAAAACACACTGGAATATTTAATGGTCAGATTCAAAAATTACAACTCTCTTGGTTAGTTAAAAGATTGGATATACAGTTTCTGACGTAGTCTTGTTCTATCATTAGACTATCCTTATTTTAAAATCAGGAAGAAAGATTAACCTCCTAACATTAAGGATATCCTTAACATTAAGGATAATGTGGTTCAGACTGATGGTCCCGTGAAATTTAAGGTTAAGATGATGACAAGAAGAATAGCAGATCCTGGGAAATTATGCACCATTCTATTATCTGGAACATATATGTCTTTGTTTGAAGTAACATTATAATGAAGAAAATAAGTTATATCCTTGTTTTAATCTTCTAATTATTTTTTGGGTAACATTCACAGAGATAACTGCTCAAATTTTATTTGACCATGACTCTTGAAGGACTTTAGTATCTAGTTCCATAGGAAAACTCAGAACATCACACGAGAAGAAATGGATGTCTAAATTTTCGTTCTTGGATACCATGCTCTGATCAAAACCTTTTTGCTGTAAGATCATGACATTTAAAACTATTCTCCTCTGAATGAACTTCTAGCTCAGTAGACTTCTTCCCAGCAGCAAAAAGGTAGGAATTTCCAACAAAAAGCCCCCCTGTGAATAACCAGATAACATTGTGCTGGCATTAATTTGAAACATTCACTGGCTCATGATTTTCCCAGCGTGAGATGCTGGTTTTGTGTGAAATGATGCTATCTTTGGAAAAAAAACAAAAACAATCAACTAGATATCCATTAACAGTAGCAGCTATCCCCAGAAGTAACTCTTGCAAGCCGAAGGTACACTGAGACAAAGCCTCTGTTACTGGACAATTCATTTCTCCCAAAGGCTGGTTCCATATTTTAAACCTACTCTGGCTTTACAATGAGATAGGTTTGGGGCATGTGTCATGCCTAACCCTTGTTTTCTGTCTGCAGCTGAAAGGGAAATTAGGCATGTGTTTCAAGTGGGAACTGTGCATGCTATGGCACAGACAGAGCTTGGGTTGTTTCACCACCATCAAATGTCTATACTACATTAAGTGGTCTAACTTATGTCCAAAATCAGGATTCTGTATTATATACATATGCACATTCAAGTAAAATTTTTTGAAATTGCTCTTAATTACACCTACAATTCTAACATCCATGAATTTGTCACAAGCCAGCTAGTTTTAAACTCATCAACATTATTCTTTTCAGCACATTAAATGCACAGCAGTGACAAGAAGTCCTGATATTAAAAATAAATAATTTCAAGAGGTAAAAACAAAAAAACATCTACTTTAGTTGAATTCTTCATTATATATCCCTCAGCATGGTCTCTGCATTTGTAGTTTGGTAGGAATTTGGCAGTTCTTGACTCTCAGCATAGAAGGGAGAGATCCTACTCTGCACCTGCTTGTGGGAGGAAGTCATATACACAAATCACTTTGCTTGGGGCAAAAAGGAAGGGGGAAGAAGAGGAATGAAATGATTTAGCCATTGTGACCCTCCCAAGAATTGAGACTTAATTATTTCAAATCAAATCCTAACTCAAGTTTCTCTCAGAAATTCACTTTAAGTAATTTTTAATAGCGACACTGCAAGATGATTTCAGCAGAACTTAGTCCTAAGTAAACAACCACAATTTTTCTTAACTTTGAATTGGAATAAAAATTCCAATGGCTAGGTGCTAGTTTCTATTTCATTATTTTGAAATTATAATAGGCTTCATTTCTGTGTTGAAGTAGAATGTCAAATGTCTTACATAAGCACATCATGTGTAAAAGTAGGCAGGATAACAGGAAGGCCATATGGACTAAAAATGAGTATCTCACAAGGCACTAAGCATTAGACATAGGTAGGAAAATACACTGGTTAAAGTGGGTGCCAAGCTTTTAAGCAGATATTGAACATCTACCTCTACTTTTTTACACCACAGAGAACTGAGTTCATTGTATATCTGCAGTAACTTGAGTGTATTTAGACTTGGAAGTTTAACCAGCTGTTTCAATTTTAGTGGTGTTTCACAATATTGCTTCTATTTAGTCAAGCTGATGCTCAGCATTTCTGAAAATAAAATCAATATTTTGATGCCTCAGTGTAGACTGGAGCAGCTTTTGAGTGACAAATTTCATTTCATATTACCACTTCATCCCACATCTCTATGTGGATTCCCTACAGAGAACGCTTTGGAAGCATTGCAGCATTAATGCCCAAGTTTCACTGAGTCAATGCAGGATTTCATCCACAGCTAATTTCTATATGTGTTGGCAGCCCAATCTCATAAGCTACATAGCAGATCTCTAGAATTCACAGAGTTACTAGGTTGGAAGAGATCCTAAAGGTCATCGAGTCCAACCCAGCCCCAACATCTCAACTAAACCATGGCACTGAGTGCCACTTCCAGTCTTTTCTTAAACACATCCAGGGTTGGTGACTGCACCACCTCCCTGGGCATCCATTCCAGAACTTTATCACTCTTACTGTGAAAAACTGTTTCCTAAAAAAACTTTTTAGATTTTAGTTTCAAAAGAACTTTTATCCAACCTAAATTTCCCTTGACGCAGCTTGAGACCGTGTCCTCTGATTCTGTCAGTGCTGCCTGAGAAAGAGACCAATCCCACCTGGCACCATCCTCCTTTCAGGGAGCTGTAGAGAGTGATAAGGTCACCCCTGAGTTTCCTTTTCCCCAGGCTAAACACCCCCAGCTCCCTCAGTGGTTCCTCACAGGGTTTGTGTTCCAAGCCCCTCTCCAGCCTCGTTGCCTCCTCTGGTTGCGCTCGAGCGTCTCAACCTCCTTCCCAAACTGAGAGACCCATAAAGTCCATGTTCTAGTCTAAGAAGCAGTAATGTGGTACTCCATCATCTTTTAATTTTGCATTTTCATGAAGCTGATACCATTTCTTATTTGTGACACACCCATTGTATAATATTTATAGTCTGTACCACAATACTTTTGTACTCTTGTGTTTTAGTCACTCATGTCAAAAGCAGCAGATACAGAACAATACAACATGAGAAAGTCATTTACCTAAGATCATTAGGAATTTGGAAAAGGTCACAAAAAGTGAATAAAAATGCTGTGTCAGGCCTTGGGAAGAAAGCCGGTAGTGTTTATCTTACCTTCATGTGGCAAGCAAACTTAACTCATAGAACTTCAACTTGGCTTTTTGAAACATCATAATTTTTTTTAATTACAGCAGTGAGATGGAGGAGTTAAGTAGCTCCTCATTTCTTTTTTTAATAATTCCTTCAGACTGAGAGGAAAAGCCTTCCTAAGCCTGCAGCACAACACTGCTTGCAGCAAGGCTGTACCTGAATTAGCAAACCAGCCCTAACTCCCATTGATGGGACTTGGCATGGGGAGAATAGAAGACTGTTCCTAGTATTCCTAGTTTCTTAGAGAAAAGGATAATAATGAGAAATTAAAGGCATGAAAGCAAAATATTTTAATTTATCAGTACAACTCAGGATTAAAAAAAAAATCTTATTTGATACATATATTATTATAATATATTTATAATACAAGTGTCAAAAATTTGCACTTGTATTATAAAATATTACAGAAAATATAAAATGGTCATTTGAAAATATATTAATAGTTAGGTATTACTGTCCTTGAATGATGGTGCACTGCATCCTTAGATTTTAATTTCCTTTTTTTTTAACCTTGTGCTTCATTATGCATCTGTAATAATTACCAATAGCCATGTCCAGATCCTCTAACCAGAAGATAAACATGATTCAAGCAGACTCCAGTGTTCATGAATAGTTTTATGTCTTATAACCTGAGGTTAAAACAAAAATTTGCCTCTCACATTTCTCCGGGTACACTTTTACCAAATACAAAATGGTCCAATCAGAGGCTATGGCATTGCAATTGCAAAAAAATTTTCAATGCTTAGAGGTTTCAACATTTTTGTTAGTTAAGTGGATGCTTCTGGCACACCAAATTAAAAGAGAAGAACAGGTAAGAATTTCCTTATTTAAGTTACAGCCATTACAAGGAAAGCTATCAACTCCTAGAGGCATTTGTCACTTTGGAAACACATTTGTGTTTCTAAAATGAGTTTTTCAGTACTTATCGCAAAATATTTGTAGTATAGATATTTCAATTCTAATTCAGTATTTAAATACTTAAATAAGCGAGTGAATTATAAGCCAGCTTTCTGCCAACTGCAGAAACTGTTTATTTTTTCTTTAAAATAGTACTATCAGTTTTTTCAAACTCTTTTCATAAAAGAGAATGCTTCAGTGAGTCAAATAATTTTCAATATTTAGAGAGATGAGCACTATAACTCCAATAAACCTCCACCACTCATTTACAAACATGTGTTATACCATTTTCCTCAATATTTGCTTCCATTCTGCCTTTATGCATTCTAATATTGTTTGGTGTTTTTTTTCCTGAAGCTGCTTTCAGCAAAGGATTTTTTTTCCTTAGGTTTCTACAACAACAGCAAGCTAACTGAACCGAGTCAGTGTGCAAATCTAGAAGCTGTTCTCTCTAGTTTTCCTGCCTCATGTACATCACTTTACATTCAGACCCTGATTTCCTTTGTGTTATTCTCTCTAGCTTCAGAAACAGTCCTTTTAAATTGCAGTTGTCTCCCCTGGGCTTAGTTCACCTTGATGCCTCCACTGGCTAATCCTTCACATCTTGTGATCTGTCTTCTTGAACACTCGTACACTCTGTTTTTCCTGTTGTTTACATCTGAAGTCAATTACTACTGCACAAGGGTGTGTGTAAAAATACATATGTGTATATATATATATATATATATATATATATATATGTATTGGTATGAAATGTCTTCTGTTTGGTTGGCTTGCTTTAGAGCATTTCTCAAATTTCTCATGATCATTTAAAGTTCTAGGTCTTCAGGCATTTCATGACTGAGTTCAGTCAGAGTAACTTTAGGCCTAGCATCAGCCTCTCCTGATCTTCATTTTTTGCCTTTTTTCTGACAATTTCTGATAATTGTTTACCTTTACTAGCAAAATAGCATTTTATCCATCAATTCTAATGTATCTACCTATTTTAATATCTGTATTTATAGACAGCCTTCATTTCTATTCATTAGTTAATTTGAAAATATGTTCGATTTTTCTTGTATTTCTCACAACTCCTACTGTTGTTTATTTTATTTTCTGTCTGCTGGCTACAGTGAGTTAGATTTTTGAGGGCTCTTTTCTCAGTTCAATTCCTTGAAATTTGCTATTTAGCCATGTAAGTTTTTCTTATTCTCATTTTGTTCAGTAGCACAACACCTCCTGAGACACTATTACTGTTTCCTTAAGTAGAAGAAATGCCAGTAGAAAAAAGGAGTTTACTTTCCCTCAGGGCTTTTCTATGAGTTCCCTCATTTCCTTAAATCTGTCTTTCTCAAGTTTATCATCACTCCAGTGTTTTTGTGTACATAACTTTCACATGATATGGATTGCAATAACATTGTGATTATCATTGTTTTGCAGTGCTGCCAGCACTGCAGTTTAAATGAGCGTCTCTGTTCTACTTTTATGAGGTATTCACACCACTCAGCTCTAGACAGTCAACTCAGCTCAGTTCAGACACTATTTCCCCAGCTTCCCTACAGTGTCAATAAAGACAAAAAAGCACACCTGCAGGAGGTGATTCAGGGAAAAACGGCAATTGTCAGAAGCTGAAGCGTACATCCCATGTGAGGTGAAATATTCTGGCTCCAGTTTAACTCACCTGGCTTGCTGCTTTGGTGTACACAGCCCTCGAGAGTGATGATCTGCTTCCTCTCAGTGTGTTCACATTCCATGGAGCTAGCAGGGAAACAGGCACTCCTCATGCAGCTAGAAGGGAAGAAAAATGTTATCTGTTCTAATTAGATGGCATTAAATAATAATGTTCTAATTTTAATTAGGCTGTCTCTTTTTTATAAAAAAAGTAATTTGTCTGAGTAACATCTTTTTATTTTCATGTAGTCTTCATAATGATGAGATAAAACCTTGTGTTGTCTGGGAGTCAAATTACTCAAGTGCTTCTGAAAAGGAACAAAGTTTCGTTGAACGGGGTATTTTTAATCCACAATTATCAGAAAAGCTACAATACATGCCAAGAGATTTGAAACTAACAAGTCAAGTAAATTTTTTAAATATTAAAAAATATATATACACAGTTAAAGTCTTCTTGTCTGTTTGTTTTAGAGACTCTCCAAGGCTTAAATATTAAGGGGAATTAGCATTTGTGTCAACTGCAGTTGTGTGAGCTGTATGTCCCACAATAAACCAGCTCTGCAGCTAATGTTCCTATCACTGAGCAACCATAGCTATCCATTACTACCCAAAGACAGATGTGTAAGTTTTGGCTCATAAAAACTGGATGAAGGAAACTAATGGGACACTAATCTCTTGGTATCTCATGGGACAAAGAGAAAGTGAATAAGATTTTTAAAGACTACAAAATTTGTTTCCTCTGCAAACGCCTTGCAAAATGTTATAAATAAATCATCGGTTTCATCATGGTTTGACTTTTGGGAGCATCACAATGACAGAATGAAAAGAACCTTGTCTTGGAACCCTGGGACTGCAAAAGCATTGATTGGTCTGTGACCAAACTCCCTTCTGCAGGCAGCAGCTTCTGGGAACAGGTATTTCATCAGCCACTCATTGGTGACAATTATGTGATATTTACAATTTCAAAACAATGCAGATAGAGCTCTCTCGCTATAAAACTTTAACGAGCAGCATGTTTTGTTGGAAGTGTCATAAAACTTTCATCAAAGTTCAAAATATTCCCAAGAAAACAGCTCTGTCTTTGACAAGAAGATCAGAAATTTTCAGTTTAGATCAAACACTGGGAAGAGGAAGAGAAATGTCGTCTGTTATAATTATTAGGATACGATAATTATACTTTTACAAGCTCAGAAAATTTTTAAAAAGCAACTCAGTAAACATTGTAAAATCTAGTATTAAGATTAGCTTTTATAGTTTTCCTTACAAGGAAGATGAACAAAGTCATAGTAGCTAAAACCAAACAACAGTGGTAGGAAAGAGAATTTTGATTAAATATGGTTTTTTTTACCATTATTCAGAGAGGCTACTCTGAAAAGATGGCCACTAGAGAAAATGAAATAAAATAAAATACAAAAAATAAAATAAATTAAAATAAAATAAATTATTTCTTTCCTTCCTTCTGGAACAGTTCCTTTTTTCCCTAGGTAAAATTCCTTTACTCCTTTCCCATACCTGATGGTGTAGGTAACAAAAGCAGGAGGTACTGAGTTCACTGGACTTTACAGCAGTTCTTGACAGTTAAATTGCAGCTTCCCTTTCCAGTGGTTCCATGAATAATCCAATAACCAACCTTATGACCTTTGAGGCATTAAGAATTAAAACAAATCAAGGCAGAAAAAAGAACTAAGTATTACAGTGCGACAAAAGTTAGGGCATAGTTAAAGAAAGGGTGAAAAACTCCTCCAGTAATAGAAGAGAGAGTGGGTGAAAAAAAGAAACATTCTACAGAATCACATACATATTCTGGGAACACAAAAGGAAATTATTTCCTTTCAGTACAACACACAGGCTAGCAATGATTCCATGAACTACCTCTGTGTGCAAATCACTACAACAGGGCTTGTCCTTTGCTTCTGCTCTACTTTTCTGTGGCATGTTCCAGCACAGGCCATGAGGAGATTGTTTGCTGCACTTGTTTTCCACACTTTGTGCTGCCTCCCTAGTACAGATTAGGGTGCTCTGCCAGTTCATGGAGCCTATGGCTATCCTCTCTCAAAACCTATTGAGGTCTTCACCTCTTCTGCAGCAGCTCTTGGTTCCTGAATTTTTATACAGTTGGCACTAGCCTGCCAAAGGGCTGAAATGGAAATGATGGTGACAGCCTCCCTCATTTCTCTAAAATACACCTCCTGCTTCTTCTTTCCTTGGAGAGAGTAGCCTATACACCATGGTTCATGCCAGCATCTTGAACAGCAGGTAGAAAGGTTCAAACTTGGTAACCCAGGCCTAGATCCTCAGGCCTTTACTTGAATATATCCCTCAAACTAAGCCAAGCAATGGTGAGAACACCTCCCTTCTACGTTAAAACCTTCTCTTTCCTTGGAGAGAGCAGCCTATACACCATGGCTATGTCAGCCTCTTGAACAGCAGTAGAAAGGTTCAAAATTGGTAGTCCAGGCCTAGATCCTAAGGCCTGTACTTGAATATATCCCTCAAACTAAGCCAAGCAATGGTGAGAACACCTCCATTCCATGTTAAAACCTGCTCCCAGGTTTCAAACACACAGTAGCAACTCCAAGTTTCAGGCGTTTACTTGAATATATCCCTCAGGCCTTTACTTGAATATATCCCTCAAACTAAGCCAAGCAATGGGGACAACACCTCCCTTCCATGTTAAAACCTGCTCCCAGCAGGTTTTAACACACAGCAGCAACTCCAAGTTTCCCTCCAGTCACCTACTTTAGGTCCTAAAATACAGTTATGAATCATACTTTTTGTGCAAATCCTTAGTTCTTTAGGCTACTAGAGACACGAAGGGAATATTACTCTTTTAACAACAAGGTGGTATGCAGTACGGCTCAGAGCTGAAAATGTGACCCTGAAAGCCCCCAGATGCCATTAAAATTCTGGGTTTAGGTACTCATATCCAAACCAGGCTGCTTCTTAGCATGCCTGAAAGTCAAGTAATTTTGCCTTCAGAAATGAAACTACCAATTAGGTTAGATAATTCCAGAAGTAGCTTTAGCAAGTAGCCAAACTTCTGGTCCTTGGCAATTCACAAGTAAAAACTGAGATCTGGCTTCCTAAATGTGAAAATGAGGTGGAAATGGGAGAGGTTTCAATTCTTGCTATGCCTCTGTATGCATCATGTATTGACCAGTGTTCATAGGGGTCTCAGATTGAAGGAAGAGATGAGGATCTGACTCCATGTTTCAGAAGGCTTGATTTATTATTTTATGATATATATTACATTACAACTATACTAAAAGAATAGAAGAAAGGATTTCATCAGAAGGCTGGCTAAGAATAGAATAGCAAAGAATGATAACAAAGGTTTGTGGCTCAGCTCTCTGTCCGAGCCAGCTGGGCTGTGATTGGCCATTAATTACAAACATCCAACATGGGCCAATCACAGATGCACCTGTTGCATTGCACAGCAGCAGATAATCAATGTTTGCATTTTGTTCCTGAGGCCTCCCAGCTTCTCAGGAGGAAAAATCCTAAAGAAAATATTTTTCATAAAAGATGTCTATGACAGACATAGTTTTAGACTCACTAGAACTTACTGCTAGAAATTAAGATTTATTGCTCATCTCATTCATGTCCAGGGTATCACAGTCTGTGCTGGCACTAGTCTCTGGTCCAGATTCTTTTAAAAGCAATTGCTAAACTGGAACTGAAACAAGATCTAGATTTTGGTTTTTGGTAGTACCACAGCTCTACGGTTTGCCTTTCCTAGGTGTAGCTATCCATGCTACACATTCTTTAAAGACATTCACATATTCAGAATTATTTTACATCCTAAATGGCTCTGAAGTGAAATAATAAAATGCTGTTTTAGCTGCAGACTAGCCAAAGCAGGTCTTCATTTCCCACTGCAACTCAGGAGGGCAGAGGAGTAGGTGCCACTGTGCTGCAGTCATGAGATCCCCAAATTCACCTGATGCCTCCATCCCCAGTATGGGAACTGCAGAATGACTGCTATAGGATGAGGCAGGATTGTTCATCTTCAAACCATTTCATCATTGCTCCAGTGTAGATGATTGGATTTTTTTTTTTAATCTAGTAAATAGATGCAGATATTCCACAACGCACCTTTAGTTGGCCTGCCTCTTCAGTCTTTCCATGCAATCATCTCACTTCTCTTCCTCTGTCAGGACTGCATTTTTAACCACTCATTCCTTTTCACTTGTGTTTGTATGTTACAGACCTGCATTTATGCACTGTGTATTTATGTAAATATTTTGTTGAAAACACCTGGGTTAACAGTAAAAGGCAAGCAATGTAAATATTTACCTCATTATATATATTCAGCACACAAATTAAAGTAACCAAAGTTTTCTGAACGGTAGTGGGGACTTGAATAAAACAAACAGGGGCAGGACGGCAACAGTGTGAGGTTTTCAATAAAAATAGTAGGGATCATTGAGTTAAAGACTTGCAGAAAAATACTCATTAAACTAAGAGAGAGAGATAAAAATGGATTCATTTAATTATGCACTTGGGTATACAAAAATGCTTAACACAAAGAAGTTAAGTTATGCTAGTTAAAAGTTTATCTCCCTTTCCAGAGATCTCCATGCTTTTACACAACAAAGACATTGCCACGGATGCTGGAAATATGCTTGGCTAAATAATAAAAATAATGTATTCATGAGTAAATTATTCAGAGATTGACAGGAAAAATGTTGAATAAATTATTCACTGAACATTATTTAATAATCTAGAGAGCTGGTCAAATAATAGAAATATGTATTTCAGATAATTTATTCAGAGAGTAATGTCAAAATCCTTTGGCTAAGACTTTTCCTAGTCCATTAGGAATAAATAATTTGACAAGTTATTGATTATAGCTCATTTCTGTATTAAAACAAAATTCAGCAGGAATGCAGCTAAGCAGAAAGATACATAATTGACAATAAAGTGTCATCATCCTGATGATGAAAATCTTTTATTGTGCATGCAAACACAGCCTGTGTTCAAGAATTGCTTCAAACAGTGCTTACATACCACATAGCTCATACTTCTGGGGGAGTTTTAAGATATGCAAGTCTGTGTTAATAAGTGTTTTCAGGAAGCACAGTGGGGCTGGGCAGAATCCTGCCAGCCAGCAGTGTGGGGCTGGACAGGTTATCTATCCTTTCCTTTAAAAGATTGTGATTCATTTTCCTCAACGTCAGTAAATCAGTTAACTTTGATATCACAGAGCGAAAGCAAGCAGCATCTTTCTGCATGCGTTTTAGCTTAGGTTTCAAGGTATTTGTGCTCAGACAGCTGAAGTGAGAAAAGGAAATAGACTTTACACACCTTCACAAAGGCATTTCATAACAGAAGTTTTTCCTAGGAGCAAATCAGTGAAGAAGGGGAAAGGCCATGGTTTGTGTGGGGAGTGCTCACGATGCTGCTGCCACCCCAAGGTACCCCCAAAAGGCACTTAGGAGTTTGTTTTTTTTCTGAGTGCTTCTCTTGTGGGAATGTGAATCAGCACTGTATCTTGTGCAGTGCTGTCGTATAAAGCCACAGCTGAACTTTGAAGAATAGACAATTGAAAAATGAACGTGTTTTCTTCATCAAAAGCTCTCCTCATCCTAAGGAAGCCAGCTGAGCATCTGCAGGAAAGGGCAGTCTGCCTCCTCCACACTAAATGCACATAATTTTTCATTTTCCTCAATTCACCTGGTCAGGAAAACTCAGACAGTGAGTACTTCTCTCTTAAATATCCTATGCATTTTCTTCCTGACACACTGGACGTTAGATACATTTATAAAGACTACAAGTTGTTAATACTGAAGAACTGGCAGAACGGATTGAGAAACTGTGCATAAAAAGGTAAAACACAATGCAAAACTTAATTATCTGAATCCTTGTCACTACAAAAAGGCATCTGGCAGAAGGATCCTCTTCACTTGTTATTACTTTTGAAAGTGAATGTCTAGCAATCATAGAGGTGAAATGCAAAGCAGGAGTTTGGTGATAAATTTGCACCCAGAATTAAATCTCATGCAGATGTTACGTGCACTGCTGCAGGCAATGTGTTTTAGAGCTGTTAGGTACGGCTTTCTTCAACTTCCACCTGCCCTCTCAGGGACAGTCCTGTATTCCCAGCTATTACTGTACTCACTCTATTTGGCATCCATCTTCACAGCATTCATCACTTCAGCCTCCTCCACAGATCCTTCTTCCAGTCTTTTTTTCCTTTTCACCCTTTGAGGGTGGGAGAGAGACAGAAGATGCATTTCACAGGGCAGTTTTACACTTCATTAACAATAACATGCTAAAATCTATCAGCCTTCAATTAGTCAGCCCACCATGTTTTTAGCCAGCACCTGAAGATGTCTCTGCCTGATCCCTTGGAATTTTTATGTCTTCCCTTTTTCATAAGTTCATTAATATACTTACCATATATAGTTTCCATCCATTTTGTAGGGGGAAGATTGTGGAAGTGTCTGTAACACTGGCAATTATAGAAATAGATGTAATTGAAACAATTCTGATACTTGTTGTTTTGTAACACATAACTCACCCTTCTCCCATCAGAATGGAATTTACAACACATGCCATGAAAACTTGCATATATTTACTTTGCATAATATTTACTTTGCAGCATCTGCTTGAAGAATGAAAAAGCCAAGCTGACCCTGAAAACATGGTGAATGTAAATGGGAAAAAATCAAACTACTCATCCACTCCACTGGTTTTAGATGGAAAACAATTTTTTCCCCATGTCCTTAATGATCTTGAGCTGAAAAGGGTGATGGGCTGTAGTATTGTGAATTCATTTATGTGGATGATCCAACTCTTTCTTTATATCTGTTATCAGCTGTCCAATTCCCTGCGTGCAAACACCCAAACATTAAAGCTGCATATCATCTCCAGTGTATCGATCTCATTCAGGTTTTAAACATCTTAGTTTAAAGTCCACATAGAACTGAACCATTAATACTGACACATGGCACATGAAATTGCCTTATTGTACATTTCCAAATGTATAAAGAAATATTTTAACAGAAACTAAACCACTGTCTTATGCCAGTGAGCTGAGAGGCTCTAAGGAAGGATTGGTTGTTCCATGTTTAAGCTACTCATAGTTTTCTTGTTTCTTCTCTCAAGTTTTCTGAACTTTAAGTGAAAAATAGTAAAGGTTACCAATTAAATAAATAACAAAGTAAATAATTTCCTATCCTTGAGCAGATTAAGAAAATATCTCAAAATGTATTTATTATACATGTATCTGGAGAATGGCATTGACTTTTGTGTGGATAATTATTGATAGTTTGGGGTTTTTTTATAGATAAGTCCTAAGGCTGTTCCTGGAAGAATATAATTAATGATATTAATTCTCTCCCTATTCTCTAATTTCCCTTTCAACAAAAGCTAATGCTTTCTCTAATTTTTTATCCATAATAAAGCTATTTCAATAACAACCTTTCCCTCCAGGTTAACTAATAATTTACCATATAGTTACCAAATTAGAAACTTACCTAAGGTCAGAGTAGGTCGGAATAAGATCAGAGTAAGTGACATCTACAGCACCTTACTTATTAAACCAGCCATCAATAAAGAAAGGTGCAATTTTACAAACTGATGGAGAATTTTATCTCACTTCACTGTAAAGAGCTGTGAAGTTTTGCACAGTTTTAAGGTCAAACTTAAAAGCTTTCATCAGGCTGGAGAATGCTTTCTCCTTCCTGTAAATAAAGAAATTAGTTATTTTTATTAAAAATTCCTGTTATAACATGTATATTTTTATGTTATGGTTGTCTGGATGTTTGAATATAATTTAGATTGGTGCTGAATACTGTTGCCCTACTGCTTTTCAATTAGCCATTTTCCATTAACTATTTTAGCAAATTGCCAGGATTATTGTCCTACTGGAAGCACTTCAGCTTCAGCCAGCACATAAATTACCTTTGACTTCCTTCTCATTCATACAAAGGCTGTAGAGCTTCTTTCTTCAGTCTTGTTACATGCTAATTTGATAATTTTAGCAGTTTTTAATTTCTCTCTGGGGTCAGCTGTCCTGGCTGTGGCCCCTCCCAGCTTCTTGTGCACATCCAGGAACTTGCTGTCAGGGGCAGTTCAAAAAGGAAAACATATTGAAGTTGTGCAAATACTGTACAGCAATAACTAAAAAACCCTTATTGCCAGAGCTGGTTTGGTCACAATAGATGGCAAAAAGGGCCAATTGAACTAAAGTAATAATAGAGTTTGACCAAAAAAATTAATTTTTGAGGAAGAGCTAATGACACCTCTTATAACTAGTGGCAACTCTGGGTGAAAATAAGTCTGCTCTTTCCCTTTGTCCCAAGTAACATTTGAATCTTCACGACTGCATTACTGGCAGTAATGTATAGCTCTTTCGAAAATTTGTTTTTATTTATGCATATGCAGACATACACAAAGAGATTATAATCCTAAATTTGGAAGGATGATTAAACGCTTTTTAAAGCATCTTTGGCCTTTTTGGACATTTATAAAGAATTTGAGCATTACTTCACCTGTTCCTGAAGGATCTCTTGTAAGTGTAGTGCGCTGGGAATTCAGAGACAATAGTTTTTTATGTTGTCTGCTAACAAGAGACATAATTTTGTACAAATTCCCATTTACATACTGAACAAGGCACATGTGGTACCATGGCTGGGATTCTCGAGGTGATGGCCTGACCCTGCTCGTTTTTGGGGCACATCCTGCCTTAGACCCAGGGCTTGAGCAGAAAGAACCACTGGGTGTCCACTCCAAAGAATACACAGCCTTGGAAGCAAAGGGAGGAAAACCAGGAATGAAAAAGGGAGGAAAACCAGGAATGAAAAAGCATCATGTAAATCCAGATATTGCAGCCATTCAAAGCCAGTTTCATTCTCAGTTCTTCTTTCCTGCTGAAACTGTGATGATGCAGTCTTTAAGAAATAAGACAATACAGGGATGCCATAATAAGGATGAAGCCTAAGTAACTGCTCCAAATGGATACTAAAAAAGCCATGTAGGCAACGACGTGAAAAAAATGAAGATGCTTTGATGTGTGTCATCTTTTCATTTTAGCAATTAAAGAGGCTTTTGAAGCTCCCTGGCATTTAATTTAAGCCCATAGAGTATAAAATTATGCCGTCCCTTGCAGATAGTCCCATATTTAGCACAAACAAGGTCATAAAGATCAACAGACTTAGAAAAAATGGTAATTTGAGTTTTCAAATATATAAACTTAATTCTCTTTATTTAGGAGCTTGCCAAACTATGACATACAAGTGTTCTTTTTTTTCTTTTTGGTGTGTTTTTTTTTTTTTTTTAGGTGTAAAATCAGAGAGTGCTTGGTGTTTGTTAACATCTTTTTACATAAACACAGCTCTGAGATGGAGTAACTGTTTTTTACCTGTGTAAAAACATGAACAGGAATCCTATATTCTGTCCTGAAAGATGTCTGTCTAATATGCTGTTTAAAAGATTAGCCAGCAGAGACACCTTCCTATTAAAAAAAAAAAAAAAAAAAAAAAAAAAAAAAAAAAAAAAGTGGTATTCCAGTCTTCTTAATAATTATTCTGACATCTCTGCACTCAAATGGCATCTGCTTATATGTCTTAAATATGTGACAACTCAGGATGAATGATGTTAAATTTTTCACTCAAGCATGACAATTTAGAGGAACTTAACAGAAAGGATCTTGAATGATATAAAACCCCTTTAGACTATGTTATGAAGTTACACCAGTCATTACACTGTGGATGTGTTATGAAGTAGCAAACGCCATTATTCCTATTGCGCATGGTAATCTTGAGAAACATTTAACAGTAAATCTTTCAGGATGAAAGTTTCATAAAAGGTGCTACATGCAATAATGATCCAAGTGCTGGATGCAGTTTGACCACAAGAGTGTCAGTGGGATGTTATTCTAACATTTCCTTTCCATGGAAAGATTTGTGTTGTAAAATGCATTAAAAAGCAAAAATAATTCTTTGTGTCCTTGCTACATACAGAGTGTACTGTATTTGCAGGGTGCCCCGTGGTGGGAAGGAATGATGAATCTGACTCGATGTTCTCAGAAGGCTGATTTATTATTTTATGATACTAAATTGTATTAAAGAATGCCATACTAATCTATACTAAAGAATACAGCAAGGATATTTACAGAGTGCTAAAAAGATAATAATGAAAACTCCTGACTCTCTCCGGAGTCCTGACACAACTTGACCCTGATTGGCCAATAAGTCAAACAATTCACATGAAATCAATGAAATAATCACCTGCGGGTAAACAATTTCCAACCACATTCCAAAGCAGCAAAACACAGGAGAAGCAAATCAGATAATTATTGTTTTCCTTTTTCTCTGGGATTTCTCAGCTTCCTAGGAGAAAAATCCTGGGCAAAGGGATTTTTCAGAAAATATGAATGCCACAAGACTGAGATTTGCAATAGGAGAAAAAAGTACCATCAAATTGTACTATTGTAAAAATCTCACACCCACATACACAAATTAAAATAAACTTTGCTTCCTAACTGCTTTAGTCTACAGTGCTGTATTTTACCAGTCATAGCAGCATTGCACTGAATCAGATTTAGCTAACAGGTGCTCTCCAGGCTGTGGACAATTACATAACAAAAATGTATTACAGTGCTCACTCTTGGGAGTAAAGACTTTTGCTATAATAGTGAAATGCATTATATGAAGTGGAATTTCTAATGGACTTCAGCAAAACTGGTGGCTTGAATGCTTGGTGATACATCAGGGGTAGTGCCACTGAAGAAAACCTCACAGGAAGGAGGTAATTTATGTATTAGAAACACTTATACTTTCCATTGCATATATTTGCAACAATAAATCAAATGGACAACACGTTTCCTCTTTGTATTTGCAATAAACATTTCTAGCTGTTAACACTGTGGATTTTTTTTTTTCATTATGTAGTTTCATTATCCACTCATGCTTCTGAAAAATGAGAAAATGGAGGAACACACAGAGCTGGCAGATTTAAATGGCTCTTAGAGAAGTACTTCAACATCAAAAATGATCGAGAGCAAATTGTTTATACAACCTTTGCTTTCACCACCTTCCCTAATGACTAGTATCAGTAAATGAATCATGTAAAACCACTTAAATGCAATTCTGGAAAGGAAAAGAAGAATTTCCTCACAAATTCATATTTTATTGATAACTACCTTTTTAGCCAAGTTATTATGTTAAGGAACCTAGAGTTTGGATTCTGTTTTTAAACCAAGTGTTATGAATGACTAAAGTGATATTTTTCAGGAGATCAGTAATATTCTCTTCATTCCTCAGATTTATTCTCTTTTACAAGAATTTTAAATACCTAACATTTTTTGAACAATGTCTTAGGCCACTTTTAAAAATACCTGAAGTTCCTTTAACTAAAGTGATTCATTTTAGCAAGCATAATCACATTTTCCCTGCTTTTCAATGATGCTATACTTTGTACATGACTGCATTAAACCTTAAGATTGCACTGATCTTAAAAATTAGATCTTGTGTCAAAAGGTGATTAAAAACATCTTCTCAGTAGATCTTAGTGGAATATCTCCTTTGTTGAATTGTTGCTGTAGCTAAGGTCTAGTCTATGATGCCCCTTTCTAACCCTCTGCTTATTGCATGCACCTGATGTAATTTTTTTTCCATAATGAAATCCCATTGTGCCCTTTGTGTTGCATTCACTGGCAGTTCTGCACTTCCTCTAATGCTTATCTTTGGGATTAGTCTGGGAGAACTGTGGGGGTTTCCAGTATTTCCATTTGTGGTTACCTCAGGAGTTCCGATGCATGTAGCTGATGATAACAAAGACATTTTCTCCCATACTTCTACTTGTGCTGTAACAGCATAAATAAACTATTAATAACTATTGGTAGATATGAAGTAATTCTGTCTTTTACTTTATTGAAGATGCTTCAGAAATTACCATTTATGTTCGATGATAGATAAATTACTGGCAAGCACTAACCAAGTCTAAAGACAGCTTTGGGTGGTACGGAAGAAATGCAATATCTGATTTTTAGAAATGTAAATTAAAATTCAGGTAGGTAAGATGGGTTGTGTAAGAAAACCAGCAGTGCTCACCCTTCATCTAGCCCCTCACATGCCAATGCAAACAGCAAATCAGAAATCCTCAAGCTTTGAAGCGTGACCTACCTCTCAATAGGGAATTTGTGAACAGAAATATTTATATGTTTCCCCTCAGTCATTTGGCATTTGAAGTGTGCTCTCAGTTTAAGGAATTCAACAACAACAATACAAAAAGTAAAAGGAGTAATGGCAAGTAGAAACAAGGCAGAATGCCAACCCAAAATGACAATCTCTTCAGCTCAGCACAGCTTTTGGTGTACACTCCTGGTAGAAAGAGTTCAACCAGACCTGTTTAAAAGCTCTTTCATTAGAAACCCTAATTTAAATATATTTTCAATTATGTGCAGAGAATTCTTGCCTCTTTCCCCAAAACATATTTTTTCTACATTTTTCTCATATTTGTGGATTTCTAATAAGCTCTACCTAGCTTGAGGCTCTCCATTCATGACTCACATGTACCAGAAGAAATCCACCCATCACCCAAAATTGTCACTTACAGCTCACTTTAATTTGGGAGTGTCTCAGGCATCCAGCAGCTCCAGTTACACCAAGAGCAGCTTCTCACTTCAGCTGATGCTTTGGCAAGTGCAGTCTCTAAAATGACATAATCATAATTTTTCAGGCGAGATTTGAATAAGTTTTGCCTGTAAATAACCCAAAGGATCATCTTGATTTATGAACTATTTATCACCCATGTAAGGGTTTGCAGTGTTCCCACTATTTCTTGATTTACTAATGAGAGGCAAATTAAAAATAAATTGCTCAATGTGCTTCAGGACTCTTGCTTTGTGAAATTTACTTGCTTTACTTTATTGCCTAGATAAGAATCTCAGCACATCATTTTATAAGGAAAACCCAATTTTAAAATTCTGTGTCTGCTGGGTAGGTGGCAACACAGATGTTGCTGCTGCAGTGCAGATTTAGCAGTTTGGTTTTCTCATCTATGCAGGATATATTTTCTAAAGATACTGCATTTGGGGCAGTAAAAAACAGGATTAACATCACTGAACTGGGCTGATTAACAACCATAGAAAGATCTGTCCAGTCTTTTGGAAAGGGGTGAACCAATGGTTACTGGAACATTTTAAGAAACAAAAGTTTTAGGAACAAGAAGAAAAAAGCCCCAGCATTATGCAAAAAAAAAAAAAAAAAAAAAAAAAAAAAAAAAAAAAAAAAAGTTCCAGGATTTTATGTACTTTTTTGCCTTGTTATTACTTCATTTTTTTTACCATTACTCTATTCATTCCCTTTACTAGCAAATTTCAATTCCTTATCAGTATTTAATGCTTACCATAATAAAAAAAGTAATTTTGAGAAGAGAATAAAGACAGAAAACGTCAAAGTTGCAGAAAAGTGAAAACAATGTCAGAAAAGAAGCTGTTATAGAGTTTTAATTACATTTTCTCTCTGCTGCTTTTTTCTATAATGGCTTGATTCTTCTTGTTAGAGCTGCATATTTTTTTCTAATGAAGTATTGGCTGTCTTAGCATCATTAAGTATTGAATATGCTTTTCATTTCTACTTTCTATGTTTCATTCAGCCACATGCAGAAAATCTTATCAGTTATAGCACAGATTAATAAAGGTCACTGCAGTGGATGCAGACAGGCCTTTGCAGCCCCCATGAATTTCTGGAAAAGGAAATAATATTAATAATAATAATAATAATAATAATAATAATAATAATAATAATAATAATAATAATAATAATAATAATAATAATAATAATAATGCCACCAGACTGCATTATGCAGCTGGAAATCTTCCTGCCTTCCAGAAACCAACTACTACTACTACCAGCAGAAAGTTTTTTTAACCAAACAGTTAATGCTGAGTTACTGTAATTAAAAAAAATGCCTGAGGAATATCTAATTTTCATTAATAATATTAGGCAGTCTAGGAGGGAAGTCTTCTGGCCTTTCCCATTTTTCCTTGCAGCCTGAGGGTTGTCTCATTTGAGAGCTGCCTTTGAAGGAAGCATGGAATCTCTCTGTTTTGTTATTCTCTCTGTTATTATTTTATGTTGCAGTCATAATTTATGGCTGCAACAATTTCACAACATTCTACAGAAAAGTATATTAACGTTAATATTTTGATATTTATTCTCCAGACCAGGAGATTAACATGCATTACCATACCATAGTCATTATAATTTCTGTATTTACCCACACTTACTCAATACCTGCTTTCTCTCCAAGAAAGAGTTTTCACTTATTTTGTCATGAAAATCTCACTAGTGATGTATTTATTCATCTTTAAATCATAAATCACAACTGCATGTCAGTCTTTTTATATGTTCAGGTTCCTTTTGACATTTTAAGCCAATCTGTGTTAGACAACAGGTCTAAGACTGTTCATAATGAAAATAAATGAAAACTGTAAAACATTTACCACTTGGTAATGACTTCATCTGAAGTGCATACATCATTTAAAAATTCAGCTATTGGGAAATTTGCAGGTCTGACTGTTCTCCTAAGAGTCATGTGTCTCAGAAAACCTCAGCAAATTTCAAAATGAAAACCAGAATTTCTTTAGGAATAGCAGGTACCTGGGACAGAGAGAAGAATGACTGCTCTTACTCCTACTCTGACTGAACTATGTGCATGAGGATATCACATCAATGAATTCTACCTGACTCAGGGGTCACCAATTCCTTTCTTGTGATCCAGAAAATCACCCATTATACACCGTGCTCCTCTGGAGCTAAAGTTCTACAGCAGATGGCACCTAAAGTTCACACAGTGGTCTGCATTCTAAAAATAGAAAATTATATTTTAGTTTGAAGAAAGATTATCACAAAAATTATCATTGAATGGATTCAAATTCATATAAAGTAACTTCAAAAGTTTTTATTAAAATCAAAACATGTCTGAAACATGTGTCAACATTAAATTTTGGAAAAAAATTAAAAATAGGAGAAAAACCAAAGCATTAGCATTTCCAACATGAAGAAACTTCCAAAACATGCTTGGAAAGTTAAAGCCCATAGATGAAAGTCATTAAAGGGTCATTGCAATTGTTCTCTTGACACTGCCATCAGGAAGAGGAATGGTTGAGCATGGTGAGGAAATACCGGTGCATTTTTGCCTGCTGTCTTCTGTGTGTTGCAAAACCCATGTGTATTCATGAGAATTTTATTATTCTCAATAATAAAATCTAAGTTTGCTAAAGGAATAAATAAATAAAAATATATTAGTTCAGTCCAGTAATGGCTGTCATTTTAGAGATGTCTTCTAATTCCTCTATATAACCCTCAGAAGACAGGCTATGCAGAATGTCTTGGGAGCTTTAATTTACTGTATTAACACTTTACATGTCTTCCAGAGAAAGGAATCTTCCTGTTTCCAGTGGTTAACATCTAATAGTCAGGTCAGGTTTCACAGCAGAGAAGAAGTAGCAGCCTCTTAAGTACGCATGACTATCACCATAAAAGTTAAGTATAAGTTAAAATCAATATCAGGAATTACACTTGGAAGCAAATGAAGCTCTGGAAGTAAATTAAGTTTATAGAGTTCTAATTTAATGTTCCCCACACAATAAGCTCTGCAGAAAGTACTTTAGGGCCCAGTGTGGAGGTGACAAGGATACAACTGATTTTAGTGAAGTCTCTATTCAAGACAAATGGCCAAGACTCCCTGGAGGTTCCATGAGGAACTTCTGGGCACTTGGCTGCTCCTCCTGCTCTTGAGATAGACACAGAGATCCCTGAGAGGGTGATGGAGAGAGAGAAACATTGCTCTCATCCTTTTATGCAACAATAATGGACATAATCTTTCGCGACCCGACCGGTAAAATCAATATGTCAGAAATATTTGCACCCAAGATTCACAAAAAATTGTTTCTGCAATTGCACCCAGGATTCAAAAAAAAAGGTTTTTACAAAGCTGCAGGAAACATTTCTTGTGTGCATCAGGCTGTTGCCTTCTAAGGAGTTTGGTCTCATGATCTACAGCTTTGGGCCAGCACCTGCCACAGGTTTAAGCCTTTCCTGTCTCTCCAGATATATTCCACAGAGGAAAAACAAAACACAGAAGATAAAATTACTTTTTTTTTTTTCATTTTGTTTCCCAGGATTACAAAGAGAGCATCTGGCCCAGAGGAATCACTTTATAGGTAAGCTGGAAAAAGCCCATACAAAACTTACCAATACTGTTCAACATTATATTCCTATGTGTGGGTTCTTAGATGGTTTCTACTAGAAAGGCAGCACACATGAAATCAGACTCCCCCCAGTTTATTTCTTTTTTTTAAGCAAAACAAAACAAAAACCAAACTCCAGATGACAGTTAGTAACTAGAATTTCTAGTAACAAAAAGCCTAAGAAATTCAGGATCACCAGTTTTCTAGGAAATCATAATTAACATGCCACCAACATATTACACGTGTCAGAGTGAGCAATTCCATGCAACATGCTGGCATTTCATTTTTCTGTGAGGTGCAGGGGGAATAAAGATAGGGTTGTTTTGATCTTGCTGCTGTTGAATTTCTACTGTCTGCCTTCATCAGCCTTTCTTTGTACAGAGGAACTAATGAAAAAGAACAGAAACCCTACCCTGGATTGTATATGATACTCCATTTATTTCTGGAGTTTAGGGACAAGCCATGGGATGAAATTTCTGTCACATCCAAATACCATGCTTTGAAGGGCTGTTTCAATTGAACAGAGTGTATTACGGCTTTGGGGTTTTTTTCCTGGTTTGTTTTGTATGTGCATGTGCGTGTGTGCCCTAATACATAAAATGAAAATATAGGAGTAGAACACAATATTCTGAGGGCTGATTTTTATTCAATTTGTCATGTAATCTAAATATGTCATTTAACTGCCAAGGGAAAAAAACCCTAAATCTTACTGAAATCTGTGTTATTTTCCATGGCTGCTGGAGGCACGTGCAAGGTATTCTGTCAGTGTGAGCACATGAGGCATTTCAGTCATTAAAAACCACACCACCAGCATGATTAAGTTGTTGCATTAGAAGCTTCAAAAGCCCTTCTGTTTCAAATTGTTAATAACATACTAGGGATTGGAGGCACTCTGAAAAGCAATTCACAGAAAGTCAAACAGCCTGGATAATGGTGAAGAGGAAGCTAACACATAAATAAATTACTTGGGCAGGCAAAAAACAAATTCACAGAGAGAGGTGGTAGCGTATTGTCAGAAGACAGCTTCAGGCAAAATAGGTGAAAATCACAAAGAAAAGATGTGAAGCACAGAAAAGGAAACAAAATTGCAGAGGAGTAGGAAAAGCAAAGGCCTAATAGTTATTCTGACTAGGACAAGTTGACAGCATGCCAAAAGAATTAGGATCTAATCAATCTGTGAGGCTCAAGACTGCTTGGAAGAAGAAGAATCAAATAAATGGAATATTTGAAAAAAAGGCAAAGGAACAAACTGATTTTGAAGGGAATATTATGTTTCTGTCAAAAGCCTCTTGACAGAGAAAGGGTGAGACAGAAAATTTCTAAGGCTGGGTCATCATCGCCTCCTGATGCACAGGTAAGCTTACCACCATGTTTAAGACAACTTATTGAAGATAAAAGACAGTGTTTTTCCATCTGCAGCAAGCAGGCTGAATGATCCATGGATGCATAGGTAACTCAGCAGGAAAATGCAAATGATTTTGTAAAATATGTGTCACCATTTTAAAAGACAGAAAGTTGGAAAAGTGTATCTGCTCCATCGTATTGATAACCACAAGGGAGTTTTGTCACGGATATCTTTTATGGAAAATCCTTTCCTTAGGATTTTTCCTCCTGAGAAGCTGGGAGGCCTCAGGAACAAAATGCAAACATTGATTATCTGCTGCTGTGGAATGCAACAGGTGCATCTGTGATTGGCCCATGCTGGATGTTTGTAATTAATGGCCAATCACAGCTCAGGTGGCTCAGACAGAGGGCCGAGCCACAAACCTTTGTTATCATTCTTTGCTATTCTATTCTTAGCTAACCTTCTGATGAAATCCTTTCTTCCATTATTTTAATATAGTTTTAATGTAATATATATCATAAAATAATAAGTCAAGCCTTCTGAAACATGGAGTCACATCTCTTCCCTCATCCAAGAACCGCTGTGAACACCATCACAGAGTTTTGCTTCCCAACATTTTTACATAGTTTCCCACTGTTTTTTTTTTTTTTTTAATAATAAATTCTCCTAAAACCATCCAACAAAAAAAATTGTCCATAATTAGGTTCATTAGTTGTTCTCATTCGACCCTGAATCCACTGCCCACTTCAAAATTACTTGGTTTTTTTCTTTGAAAACGAGTCTCAATCCTTCAAAATAGGCCAAGAGTAATTGCAAAAGCAATTACTTTGAGACTTGCATAACCTCTGGACAGGAATGCTGTCATTAATAGGCAAGTCATGACCCACAGCTGAGAACAGTTATTGGTCATGACACAAAATAAGCCCAGAGTCATCCAAGACACTGAGACAGGGTATCACAGGAATAGCCTGCATTCAGACTCTGAAGATCATGCTACTTTCATTAGAGTGTTTAACTGTAAATTCAAATTTACATGCCCAGATTCTTTACTAAAATGTAAAACCACCTCCTGTCTAGAGGTTACTTTGATCATGTCTGTTTTGAAACTGAATGATCAAAACACTAAGACACATTAATTATTTCCTATAGTATATAAATTTTATAACGTCTCAGATATTACTTGGTGGTAAAATTAATTTTAAAAATAACATTTTAAAAACCACAACAAAAGAATTCTAGCCGTAAATAAAGTACCTCACTGCTGTAACCACACAGCCCAGCAGCACATAATGTCTGTATCAAGAAATGGGCCATAAGGCAGGGTGGAGATGGAGCACAGGCTTAAGATAAATTCCACCCATAAACAACTTGTCCATGGTTCCCTAAAGAAATGCAGCCAGCCCTGAGCTGGAAAAATCTGGTTTTAGGGGCAACAAAGAGAATGAAGAACTAGTATCTAACAAAAGTACAAGACAGTATGTGTAGCAAATTCAAAAGTTATATGGAGCTGCTGACCAATGAAGAAGAAGGTGTAAAAGTATATTAAAAAACATTAAAACATCCAAATTCCTAACTGCATTATCATACTTTGTCTGGACTAATAATGATCAAACTCTCATTATTTCAACTGTGCTAACAAGAAATTCTTGGCCTTACCTACCACAGACATTTTGAATGCAACATTGCATAAGTGACACAAAATTCATACTTAAAGTTACTTTTCATGTAATTAAAAGTGATCAGTTTCACTGTAGTCCCTCTAAAAACTTACATAAACTGCTAAACTTTCAAAGAACCACCCTGTGGATTTGTAGTGGTGTCATAAGTACTGGAAGGGAGCCT
This sequence comes from Melospiza georgiana, assembly GCF_028018845.1. Classification (NCBI taxonomy): domain Eukaryota; kingdom Metazoa; phylum Chordata; class Aves; order Passeriformes; family Passerellidae; genus Melospiza; species Melospiza georgiana. The sequence continues at coordinate 39,999,812 of NC_080434.1, read as the reverse complement.
GTGGGCAGATTGTTCATCTTTCTGAGAAAGGTTCTGCTTACCAGGTGTGTGATGGAGCTGCCTTGTCTAGGAGGAGAAGGAACGACCTGTTAAGGTGAAAAACTTTCATCAGTCCGCCTATCCTTTTTGTTACCTGCAGTGGAAGTATGTACTTCCAAAAAACGACTCTTCTAATTGCTAGCAAATTACTCTTACTTGACAACATAAGGAAGTGTAAGCAAATACTTATATTGTTAAAATGAAAACGCCCACAGTTTTTATCCTGAATGTGTTCTGAAGAGTTGTCTAAGCTGTAGATGTAGTTTATGGATAAAAGTAGAGGGTGGTTTGAATGGGAAGTGCTGCTGTGCCAACAGTAAGGAAAAAAAATTCCTCATTTTTCTTAGAATGGATTTTGGGGAGGGAGGGAGAAAATATTTTTGAGTTTTGGCTTGATTTTTGTTTATTCATTTGTGTTTGGTTTTGTTTTTTTTTCTCTAATGATATTATTTGAAATCCTGAAAAATGTCTTATAAAATCTGGAGCATGTCACTTTGAAAATCACTGATATTTCAGATTATTAGTCAGAAAGAGATTAAAAAAGTTGTTCTTCTTCTTTCAACAATAACTTCACAAAATGTGTTAGCCTGAAGCAGCCCACAATGCCCACCACAGCAGAAGGTTGTGATTCTAATCCTACTTTAATTTCACTGACACTTTGCAATTTCACATATCAGTGACAGAAATAAAAATTCAGGTACTTAAAACACTATAAAAGAAAAAAATTCTCATTTAACCATTAACTAGCATTGCTTTACATGGGGCAAAAAACTGGTGAGAATATGAGAATATACAGAATACCTTCATGTTAAAGTCGAAGATCTGATTCTAACACGTCTATATTATTTCTCATATTTGTTTTTTCATTGACATCAGTAGAAACTGATATCCAAAGCATAGATGCCTTTCAGCAGAAGCCTGTGAGAAGAGGTAGGTGAGGCAGGTTTGATTTGCTGGTGATGGCATGACCTTATATATCAAATAATCAAATATGGTGGCTGTGGACCAATGCTGAGCGGATCACCAGTTTCCTAGCCCATTTTAAGGCTGAGCTTTGATCATTTGTGGATCTGTGGGTTTTTATGGGAATTTTCCATGGGCAGGTAGTCTGCCTGTATCTATGGATTAGTACATATTCTGAAAAATATTAAAATTAAACCCTGGCCTTGCAGTTTTTCTACTTTTCCTTCATATTTTCTTTTTTTTTCCTAAAACATGCAAGTGCTTGGATTTTATCATTTCTTCATGTATATGCCACGCTGTGATCAAAAGCAGTTTAATGTAGTGCTGCTGTTTATACAAAAGGACATTTGAGGCCACTTTGATATCCCACATAACATCTTCCTGCGATTCTTCTCCCCAGTTCTGCATTATTCAGACAGACCTAACCACAATTTAAATACAAAAAGGAAATAAATGCTAAAACACACTTATAAATTTCCTTTATAATATACATTTCTAATCACATTTTTTCATTAAACTTGGCCTATATGTAACCATGTAGCTATTATTTTCAGTTGTTTTAGAAACAAAACCATGTGAAACACTATATATTTAAAGATATAGCGCTAGTGCATTCCTCTTCCATACTCCAGTGGGAATCACAGATGATGATTTTCCTGCCCTGAACATCAGTTCTGCCCAACAAAAAGCAGAGCCAGTTCAAGACAGTGTTATAACACTTCAGCTGCTACCTGAGGGTTACTGTAATGCATTGTGCTGTGAATCTCACCTGACAAACAATGAGGAAAGATTGACTCAAACCAGAGTGTATCACTGCATTCAGTGTGGAATCACAGAACCATTGCAGCTGGAAAAGACATCCACATTCATCAAGTCCAACCATTAGCATAACATTTCTGCTAAACTGTGTCCCTAGGCACCACATTTACATGGTTTTTTTAACACTTCCAGGGATGGTGACTCTACCACTTCCCTGGACAGCTTATTCCAAGCTCTGACCACCCTTTCAGTGAAGAATTTTTTCAGATATGCAGCCCTCATGTTGCTACAACTTTTTCAAGTGGTTGCAGAGGGAGACTGATTTTGTCTCCCTTCAGCCTGCTTTTGTTTTGGCAAAGGAAACAACCTCTAAACAACCCCAACACCTCCAGCTGCTTTCGTGAGGACTTGGACTCCAGATTTTCATCAGCTCCATTGCCCTTCTCTGGATACCCTCCAAGAAGGTCCTCACACCTGGAGAAAGTTTTTAGGCAGTGAGACTTTCAGGCATTATTTCCCTCCACTTTTGAGACAAATCCAAGGTTAACTCTGTGTCTGAACTGCAGTGTTCACAGCAATGCATGTGTACCCCAATGTGTTTAACATTTAAGTGCACTTCAGGAAGGGAGGTGGTGGTTTGTAGGTTACACATCTCTACATTTTTCCATGAATTCTCAGTTTATTCAGTAATATTTTCATAATGATCACAAACAGGTTATTAGATCCTGCATGCTCATCAGGAAGTATGAATAGCAGCTTCATGTATTCTAAATTCTAACAACAGCAACAAAATACTAGAATATTATAGAATATTATAGAATATTGTAGAGTATTATAGAATACTAGACTATGGGTTTTCAGCTTGCAATGCTAAAATGAGTTGGTCTGCCATAAAGTTATTAGCCTTATTTCCTCACCCACAAAATGCTGAGACCCTTCATTACTAGAGAACTATGACAAGGAAAATTAGTGATGTCTTTGGACCATTCTGACCCAAACTGTGATAGGAGGGTCAAAAGGGAAAGTAAGAGCCATGATGGTTTTAGGCAAAGCACATGGAAGTCCTCCTAAGTCATGCCCAAAACACACTGCTAGTGCTCCAGGGGAAAAAGGAAAGGAAACTGAAAGCTGAAATAAACATGTCCTGCATCTTAGTTAAAAGTGCCCCACCAGGGCAACTCAGAGACTTGCACATGCAGAAGAGCAGGGCTGGGATAAATCATAAGGTTTCACCGTGGAATCGTGGACACCTGCTGTATATATTGCTATATCCTTTATAAATACTTGATTCAGTTTTCTACACTTCACTCAGCATTGTGAGCGAATCAAGGATCAAGAGGAAAAACTATGTTGCATTCACACCCCCACAAGTAAGATGCATCTTAGGTAAACTTTGAATGGTAGATTTTAGTTCTGATGTTTTCTAGCATCTCAGTGTTTGACTTTGTGCTGCAGTGCATTTTACTCATATTTCTATATGCAAAATCAATCTACCTATCTAAATCCCAAAAATCTGTTCAGTCTTTTTTAAAACAAACCCAAAAGCATAAATGTTTGCACTCTTCTCTGTGGAAGAATGATACATTTGTGGAACTCAGTGAAGGGTTTTAATGTCTAATACTCTAAAATACACGAAAAATACTGCAGTAAAATTCCACATTTTTTTAAAAGAATAGATGATGAAAGCAATATAAAAACTGTTTTCTATAGCTTAAGTTCTCTCTATTTACCTGTCAATTAAGGATGAGTCTTTGATTTGTTTAAGTCACCCACAAAGAACCTGCTGTCACATACCTGCCATCCATCGAGGGAAATGCTACATGCATATTTGGGTTGGGGAAAAGCCCGAATTCCTCAAGGCCCAGCACCAACAGAAGAGAGTCCAAAAGAGAATTTGAGAGCTGCTGCTTTAACACAGCTTCTTGCAGAACTTCCAGGCTGTGTAAGTGGATTCAGGAAGATGTTACACTTGGCTTACTGTGACAGAGCACTGATATTTTCACTCTGGTGGATCATCCTGGGATCACACTCCTGAGGATGTGCTGGGCTAGGCTGCACCATGCAGACCTGTTGCAGGAAAGAATCTGCTTTAACTAATGAGGAGAACAGCAAGAAGAAAACAAGATCTGACAGTTCCTTGATACTAAATGGTGTGACCTAAGCCCATAGCTGTCAAGGTTTTTGCACTGCCAGAAGGGAGATTTTGGGGGTTTGCAGCAAGAGAAACAACCATGATGATTTAGGTTTAATCTCAGCAGTGCCCTGAACCATTATTTAATGATGACTCACCTTGGAGTATGCTAGTTAAATGTTTTGATAAATGGAAGAAATAAAAGTTACTGGTCCCCACAGTTCCATTGTACATAAATAAATGAAATAGTTTATAAAACAGTATGAAAAGGCAGCTAGGTAGCATATAATTGTTCCCCAGGTGACATGAAGTAAAATGGGCAACGTAAATCTACTGAAGAGTATAATTATCTCCAGGTACCAGGTCCACATGAGACATTATCTAACACCTGCAAAAGCCAGCAGATTGTTAATTTTCACCTGTTGCATCCATAGGAAATATTGCAGCGAGCAGCTAAAAGCAACAGGCAGCTGCTTCACAGGAATGAAATGTTAAGGACAAAACAGAACTAATGTCTGAGATTTGTGTTAAGGGCACTGAATAAGAGCCAATATGACACAGTGGACTCACTGGGTGAGGAGGTCAATTAAATAAGCATGGTATCCTTTAGTAGGTGCGGGTGAAAATATTCTGCTGTGCTTCTGACAGCCAGCAAGTCACCCAGGGCCTTTACACAGCTGCCCAGCTGTGCTCTGGAGCTCTGCAGGGCTGATAATTGGTAATAATCAATAATCATGGCACAAAATCATGTCCATCAGTGGCTGGCCCTTCTCCCATTCCCTCAGCATGGGAGGTACCCCACAGACAGATATATGTAACATATAAATTATCTTTTAATATAAATTTATATGTTGAGTGTGGAGCTGAAAAGGAAATGCCTGTCAAGAAAGCCATAAAGTAAATGAAGTTTTGTCCTGTTTTAGTGTAAATGTGAAAACGGAGACGTGATACTAAGTGACATTTGTCAAAGTCTGCAGATGACATGGGGTGTGTATCTCCTATCAGGGAATAGGATTCTGCTGGTTGGTCCTACACAATCAAAAGCATTTGAATAATCTGTGGAAAGAGGAGCTTTCAGAAGCCAATGCTGGTAAATAGCCTAAAGAGTGCTTCAAATGCAGAAAAAATAAAGTTGATGATTTAAAAGAAAAAAAATCGTCTTCTGTCTTCCATTAAAATAAAAAAAATTTACCAAATCAAGAATCTTGTTGCATGATATAAAATGTCAAAATTGACATCTGCCTTTAAATTTTACACTCCTCCAGTGAATGTAAACTGAAGTATCTTAAAGCAAGATACTTCCAGTGTTCCTAAACACACAGCCACCTTTCCTTACTACTCTGACATGATTTGGAATGAAGTCTTGCAAATGAAGTTTCCAAAGCATTTGATATTGCAAGGACCTCTTGCTTGGCTCAGTATTCAGAGGGATTTTGATTTACTGTTACTGTAGAATGTATTTTATAAACAGAGGGATGCATGTGTTTAGGACTCTTCAAATAATAATCCTGTACACTTTGTTCTTAGTGTGATGGATATTATTCTATAAAACAAGTAGTATTTTCAAGATTTCAAAATTTAATGCTTAACCATTACAATCTTTTAAATATGAGGGTCCCAAAGCATCAGTTACTACTCAGAACCCCTACTGCATTTGAGATCATCACATTACAAACCTAGAACATGCATGTTAATGCCATTAATGGAGAAGTGGGTAAGATTTACTGTTACTGTACAATGCATTTGATAAACAGAGGGATGCATGTGTTTACAACTCTTCAAATAATAATCATGTATGCTTTGGTTTTAGTGAGATGGATATTCTAGAAAACAAGTAGTATTTTCAAGATTTCAAAATTTAACGCTTAACTATTACAATATTTTAAATATGAGGGTCCCAAAGCATTAGTTACTACTCAGAACTCCTACTGCATTTGAGATCATCACATCAGAAATCTAGCATATGCATGTTAATAGCATTAATGGAGAAGTGGGTAAGCAACCAGCCGACTAACGATACTGCAGAAAACAGAGATCCCATGTTCATGTGACACCAATTAACAGTGTGGTTTTTGAAGAATGCCAACTTGACAAGCCATTGACAAGTACTGGAAACTTAAGTCTCGAGAGTATATGAGACATGACAGAGGCAGCATGAGTTCTCCCACCCTTCCTTCCCAATACTCTTCAGGCCTGACTTCCCATATTCTTTGGAAAAAATTAATTTGTGATGCCTGCTCCACGGTTGTTATCTGTGAGTGACCACCAGCAGGCCTGCTGGCTAGTGCCAGTTTTGACAGTGGATTATGTCGTAAAATGACATTTGGGTTTTGTCCCTGCTCAATAGCAAACAGTGGTGAGGAACTAGGTCACAAGGCAACTTCCTAGGATAGGAAGGTGGCAGAGTTTTATGGGCAAACAACTTTATCTGTCCTTTTCTTTTAGGTTATGTTTGGTTACCAGGGGGGAATAAGGGGGAGAAAAAAAGTTTACCTGCCTGAAAGGAAAGAGCTTATGTACAGAGCAGAAAAGTATTTGATTGCCTGAAAGTAAAAGTGCCTATTAGAAAGAAAATAAACATTGCCTGAGAGAGGAGCTTACCCACTTACTTCAAAAAGCCTGACTGCTTCCAAAAAAAGGATTCACCTGCTAGGATTCAGCTCGCTGACTTTTCTGCCATGTGCTGGAGAGCAAAACGCTGAAGCAAGGTCTATACTCATTACTTCTGCTGCTATAACACAGTCAAAACAAGGCCATCAATTAATTTCTGCACAATAGCTTCTTTAGTTTTCAAATCTACTGTGCTTTGCTCACTGCTTTCAAAGCAATCTTGGAAAGTAAGGGTGCTATGAAAAGTGCTAATCTTTTCATCTTTTTTGTATGGGTTTAAGAAGGGAACAGAGTCTAGAAGTTATTCATCACTTACAAGGCATAACATGAAATTTTCTTGTGCTTTTGAAGTGATTCCCCTGCATATAATTGACTAAACTGATTAAAGCAACTGTTGAGTTGAAAGTCTTCCAACCAAGGTCTGAAAAATGCCTTCCTGTGAAATGTTTAATATTTCTTTTTGTATGATCTCCTTATTAGGCTGTTCAACTTTGTATCCTGGGAAAATTATGATTTTTCAGGAAATTGGATTCTATCTCCTCACTTCTGTAGCAGATACCATTTGCTTGGGGTTTTGTTTTTAAGAACTGACCACTTTTTTTCAGACATTTTATTTTTTAGAAAGCATATTTATTCTGCAGCATAGCACATTATTTAATTATTGCATGCCTTGATTTTCAGGGTCTACCCTTACTAAGTTTTATGTAAAATGAAGATTTTATGTTTAGAACCAAATCATTATCAATAAGCCATATCTAAAAATAAGGTTTACGTATAATGTAAAAACATATAAGACATTTTTACATACTGTATTTCTCCAACTAAAGCATTTATTTTAATCATATATGAGAATTTCACAGCATCACAAAATGGTTGAGGATGGAAGAGACACCTGGAGGGCATTGTGTTCAAGCAGGGTGGCCCAGAGCAGAACCATCTACAGAGGGATTTTAAACATCACCAGTGATGGAGACTTCAAAACTTCTCCAGGCAGTCACTCTGTCAGTGTTGAGTCACCTCCCTGTACTCAGTGCACATATATCTATTTTACAGATATTTTATAGCTATAGATGTCTGTTTAACCTAGGCATTTGTGATAAAAAAACATATTTTATCTGTGTGCCTGCAGCACAAACTATGTGTTTTTTTCATTAAAAAAAAACAAATAACCACAAGCCACCTTACACTGAACCCTGAACCTTTTCATAGCATTGCTTCTGTCCTTATTAATCTTTAACAAATCCTTTTTGGGAAAAGAAAAAGCAAACACAAATTAATGTCCTTTTTGTGTTCACATTTTAAGATCCCAGTGTAGCTGATTTTCCTTCCCATTTAATACCTGGTAAGGTGAGTGCATTTCTAGATCCTTGTGTGCATCCTTACCATCCACAAATCTGGGCTGCTAAAGGTATATCTGGAAACCAGATTGTGCAAGACACAGCAATGCAAGCTTTAAAATAATTCTTAAAGCCTTCAAATAAAATTTAAAAAAAAAAATAAAGCATCAGGAAGACTTTGTACTTCATTATATTTGTCTATATATTTTTAGACACTACATTATCTATTCATAGTTCAGCAGGTATGCCAGGCTCATCAGTTTCCAAATTATTTGCTGGCTTCCTGGCACACCTCTTAGTTATTTTTATCTGATATTTCAAATAAATTACAAAATGCCTTGAATTGCATGATTAGTCCATTATGTATTCTGTTTATTACAATTATATGAACTTTTGATTAACCTCCATAAGTTTCATGAATAAATTACCTGGATCGAGGAAACTGCCAGTTAATGTTACAATGTTCCAGTGAGGAGTTTCCAAGAGATTAGTCTGCCTTTTTTAGAGGAAACTTTTTTCCTCCCTGCTTCTTTTAAAAGGATTACATGCTGCTGTTGCTCAGGTTTTATGAAGAACACGCGAATCTATTTTGCAGCCTCCTCAAAATGAGTGGGTGCAAAATTTACTCACAGAATCACATCTTTGGAGGATGATTTGTGCCCTTTTAGATATTGATGGCACAGCCATTTGAACATGATGAGGATAAATTGTGCTAATCATCATGAGGCTTCTAAGCTGTACTAAATTACAGCCCAGAGATTTCTTCCCTGTGTCTTCTGTGAGTGGTGTTGAACAATTTCTTGTTGAGAAATAGAAAAAAAAACTTCTCTACATTCCACAATGCATTTATCATGAGGAAGAATCATAAATGCAGATGGTTGCCAAAGATTGGCTCTGCTTTTTCTCAATGATCCTCCCATATCCATTTCAGAGAGGTCTGTTTTTTTGGATAGAAAATTCCATTCAGGCAGATGGACCAGCACCACCACTTTTTATAAAGGTGATCAAGGAAACAGAATTTAATATTATGGGAGGTGTGGCCTTTGGGAGCAGCAACCAAATTGACTACAGTCAACACCTGCTCTGTGCTGTAGGATTAGGACCAGATAAGAAATGGGAGAGCTCTCAGCTGGTCTGTCAAGAACAGGTAATAAACCTCCAGAGTGAATCTGTTGGTAAAAGAAAGCCTGATGTCATAGGAATTGATTAGGCAGAGAGAGAGGCATGGCACTGCAGAAGGGTGTGAACTGTACAAAAGATTTTTTAATACAAAATAAAAGTACAAACTTGAAGTATTAATCACGATGACATAACGTCTGTCTGCAAGAGTTGAGCAGCGCAGAGATTTCCACAGGGGGATCTCAATGCTGGTCCTCAACACCATCACAGCAATCCAACAGCTCAACAAAAGAGTTTGTGCTGTAGACCCTAAAGAGGTGCCCAGGAAATCAGAAGGAGGTTTGGGAGACCCTGAAAGAGCAATGGTGAGACTGAAAGGGTGCTGGACAAGCCATCAGAACCCTCTGAGAGGGGTCTGCTGGCCTGGCTCAGCAGTGTGCAGCTCTTCCAAATGGATGTTGACATAGAAAGTGGAGGATATTTCACCCCTACCTTAGTGAATCTTTAGACTGATCCTAGAAGATAAAATTTCTTAAGTATTTCTTAAATAAATACATGAGGTCCTGTAAGGTCAGAATAATCTGAGGGCTGAGTTCAAATGTGATGTAAAACCTACAGGGAATGATCATCTAACGAGCCTCAGCTATAAATATTATTATTGATATACTGATTATATCTTTTTCTATGCTGCTTTTTCATAGGAGATAGACAGAGATGGTGCCAACTGCTCTCAGCAACTGGCAGAAGCAGAGCTGGCTGAAAACCAGCTTGTTGCAGCTCAGATTGGTTGGATAGATGGCATTCAGGAGAAGTATTTCAGACTCAGAATACTGCAACAAACTATTCCTGAAGTCTTTTTATATCAGACTTAAATTTTCGTGGGATTCACAGATCTGTTTGAGGTCAGCTTTCCAGGGAAAAAATGTAACACTGCTGATCATGCATGTTTTTCCTTGTGGAAGACTATGCTGACAGTAAATGTACTCCCTTTTCTGTGATCTGCAATCACAAAAGTCCCAAGATGTCCACAGAAGAGGAAAAAGTGTTTACTAAGGCCAAGCACCCCAATGACATTACTCTTCCCAGTGAGTACCAGGGTGCCAGCTGAGTGAAGGCAAGTAAGAACCAGGAGACCCAAATGATAATAAAAGAGTGAAGACTAAAATTAAAAGCATTCTTCTATTGATCAGCATACCAATACAGATGCTGGAAAGCAAATAAAAGAGATAAGAAAGTGAGCATTTTTAGGTGTTAAAATAAGAATTTTTTTTTAAGTAAATGTGAGAGGACAGGTAAGGTTGTAAAATATGTTCTTTCTACAGGATACAGTAAGGAGCATTAAAAGTGTAAAGAGGCATGAATTTAGGTCAGAGAGCTATTTATTATAAAAAACTAACAATGCATGCAGTTGAAGTTCAATGATATTTCTTTGCAGCAACCCCTCCAAACAGCGTTAGAATTACATAGGATTCCATGAACTTTTTGATGTAATTTCCTTCTGTTTCCCAGAAACAATAAAATAATATACAGGAGTCCTTTTGCTTTCCTCAGCGCAGTGACATTTTACAAAAGGTAAAGTAATGCTGCACCTACTGACTTCCCTTGTCTATTTACAAGAGGAAATGTCATCAAGCATTCAAAATGTCACTCCCTACTGGGGTGACGTCATGGAAACATCCCTTCCCCTTCAGATGCTGGTGTTTGGAGCAACAAACCATAATCTGCTTAAGGAGATGATGGTTTGGTAGGCAAATGGGAGCCAGCTTAATAGCTACAAAATGAATTGCGCAGCAAATACATTTGCCAAGGCTGAAGACGTTTTCCAAGGAGCTCAGACAAATGTTCAGCACTGTTGTCTGCCTCTTAAGCCAATTACTGCTGCAATGCAGACAAAGAGGTGCTGTGTCTGCTGCTTACCCATCTTGTTACAGTCCTTTAAAAGTGTCATGTACACAGAGAGGCGTATTTGTAATCTTTACACTAAGTACACTTCACCTTAATTGCATCACCTCATGAAATTACATAAACAAGACTTTTGTATTTGTGCTAGAGATTTTCTTAAGCTGTAGAAATAGGAGTTGCTTATAAATTTCACAGGATACAGTTAGTGGGTTTAGGACACACAGTTTTGGTGAATTTATTATTTATGGAAAAATAGACATAATTCTAAAATTTCTTTCTGTCATTAAATGTCTACCAGATTCATATCCTGCTGTTTATTTCTTGCTTATACTAAGACTTTTTTCTGATTCCAAATGAAACATAAGCCATAAAACTAAATAAAATTTCAGAAAGAAATTATTTGATATGAATTATCGACCTAATTTCTCCATTATCAAATACGGAAATAAATATATATGACAACAAAAAGGTCTTTAAACAAAGACTAACATTATGTCCCTTTTCCATTTTAACTTGTTTTATCCAAGAGAGACACACTGATTCTTGTAGCCTGAGGACTTGCAGGCAGAGACATGAATCTCAAAGTGATTCCTAAATTAAATCTACATTATGATGTGAAAAAAATCCACCACTGGGGTGGTGGGGTTTCTTTGTTTTGTTTTCTGTTCTGTTTTTTTTTTTTTTTTTAATTCATTAATTCTTGATTAAATTGCAGCTAAAACTTAAATAAATATATGCATCACAGTGTTGGTTCTCCCAATCACTCATAACCTGCCACTGCTGATCTCAGCACCATTATCATGGCACTCAGCCCCAGAGCCCTTGTGAGTATTGAGGAGCAGCTGTGTAAAACCTGATGATAGACACCAGCTTGAGATTTATAGCCCCTAAAACTGGGCATGCACTGAGTTTCTCAGTCCTACCACCAAGCTAGAAATTTGGGCTATATTTATGAAAATTCTCAGGTGGAAACATCTGAGAAGTTTTTCCCTTAGCTTGCTAGAGAAAAAAAAAAGGTGAGCACGAAGGATAAATAATTTTTACTCACATTTAACCTGAGCATCTGGGCACCTACCCAAGGTCATTCAGTGAGTCAGTGGCAGGACTGACTGCAAGCTTTCCTCCATCTTCCATGCTCTCACTATAAGAGACAGTTTTTAGTTTTCTCACATTTTTATAGATCTCTCCAGCCTGGCAAAATTCACTGGGGCTCTGATGAGTCGAGAGCCATTGCACAGCTTATCTGAATCTCCTAAATTTCTGAAGATTTCCTATCACAAGATTACACATTTATTTTTAGTGGCTGTGCAACTTCTAATGGGAGCACAAACCCCAAGACAAACTAAGTTTATAAAATTATCAGAAAAACCTAAGATTCTCAGACTTCCAAATGATTCCATTAGTGTCAATGAGTAGGATGCATTTTGTGGAGATAAAGTTACACACAATTCAAAATTCATCTGAATATTCCAAAATTAAATGCAAGAGCTGTTCTCTGGAGATAAACTGAGAAACCATATTCTTCTTACTTGGTTCAGCTAAATCTTTACCAATTTTTTTTTAACATTTTTGCTTCTCATGTTATTTATAGGGATCACTTATTAATAGCTCAGTTCAAATTAATGTGAGGATGCAAGTGCCCTCATCCCAAAAGTTCTCTCAATTACATCAGCTGAAATAGAATTTTATACGTGATATTAAAATAGTAAGGTTGCATCTACATAGTGCAGACATCAGAGGTTCACTCACAGACACCAGAAAAGGAAAAAAACCTTCAAGACACCAAAATAAAGACAAACTCTAATATTCTCTAAATGTTGTTATAACAGGATTTAAGATTCATTAGACCATTATAATACTCTTTTCAATTACTTCAATGCAACTGAAATACTTTGTATTACAGCAAATGAAATCTGTATGTCTTATCTTCTTGAAAAAATGGATGAAAAAATACTGAAAATATTTACATTAAAGTAAATACTAAAATACTAAAAATGCTAAAATGGTAAAAATACTACAAATATTTATATTAAAGTAAAATATTTACATTAAAGTAAACTTCTGGACCAAAAAATAAATAGCCTGGAGATGTTGTACAGGCTGTTGTACAGGTGAAACACTTGCTACAACACTTGTTGTACTAGCTTACAGGCTAGCTTCAAAATCAATATAATTTTGATATTAAAGCTAACCAGCCAATCCCCATTAAAGAAGAATTTAAGGAACTGATATTCATTAAAAAATTCTAGTTTTCAAATACTTATTTCTAATTTAGAAAATCTATTTTTATTACTCTTGAACTAAACTGATCAGGAAAGAAGTGAACTAATACCTCTCACAAACTTCTAGCTACAAACGTTCAAATCCAAAACAAATACAGGTTCTCTGGAAGTTTCCAAATCATTCAACGCAAAACAAACTCCTGCTGGCATTCGTAACTGAGGGAAATCATTACAGATATATCTGTATTATGGTTCCCAGGAAAAAACTGCTCTCTTTGTCACAAGCTGGGTGAACCTCAGTTTCTCTTAGGAGAGATCCAAGCACACATCCCTCTCTCACACCATTTCCATACAGAGAGATGCTAAAAAACTTCGCACCTCCTCCAGTGTCACCATGATATTTTCTGAGAAATGTTCTTTCCCCAGGATTTTTCCTCCTGAGAAGCTGAGAAGCCTCAGAAAATAAATGAAAACAACATTTATCTGATTGCTTTGGAATGTGGTTTGGAGGTTGCTTACCAACAGGTGCATCTTTGAGTGGTTCAGTGTGAATTGTGTTGACTTCATGACCAATCCCAGTCCAGCTGTGTTGGACTCTGTGGTCAGTCATGGTTTTTTATGATTTGTTCTTTGCCAGCCTTATGATGTCTCCTTTCTCTTTCTTTAGTATAGTTTTACTATAGCCTTTCTTTTAATATAATAATATAATAAATATGATATGATATGATATGATATGATATGATATGATATGATATGATATATAATATAATATAATATAATATAATATAATATAATATAATATAATATAATATAATATAATATAATATAATATAATACCAACCTTCTGAGAAGAAGCAGTCAAATTCTCATCTCTCCCCTCATCCTGGGGACCCTCACAAAACCATACTCCAGCATGGGCAGATAGCAGGCCAGCTAGATAGGGTGTAGCAGCAAGCCTGCAGGTGTGTCCAGAAATACACCCCTAATCCAAAAGAATTGCAAATAGATCATTAAAAATTCATGGTATTAAACAAATATTTGTTTCAGCTACCTTATTTTCTCCTGGATAATTGCTTTTACCTTTGCTTGCAATTTGTCATTATTGAATGAACGTGTGACAAAAGAAATATTTAGCTTCCCATTGCAACTGTTGAAAGAAATGGGCCTGGTGGAAGCAATTGATCCATCGCTGATCCTCAGTCACTCGCTGCTAAGACACAGCAGCCCATGGGCTGAGAGAAGAATGATATTCTGCAAGTTCTGCCCCATGAATTGCACTTGTTTAGAGTACACAGAGATGGTTTAAATCCCCTGAACTGATATGCTCTTTGGGTGGACAGGTCTCCCTTTATCACCAGCCGGGGGTTATTTACAGACCACAAACAGGACGGGGCTGCTGTGGAACTGCCTTGAGCTGTTTCATTTTCCAGCATCACTCTCATTACATGGTTATGACAATGGCAAGGTGCCAGTAGCTCACATCCCAGGCAGCAGACCAAAAAAACTTACCGTTACAACTCACTTTATAAGTTTTTTGACCAATCACACAAAGCAAAAGCAGTAGTTCCATCCAACCACTATAAGCACAGGTACCTCTGGTTAAAACAATGCTTTCTTATTTCAAATACAATACTTGCTTGTAAGCCTTAAACACAATGCACAGAGCTCCATTATTAACCTTCAACCTTCCTAATATCTTGCTAGATAAACTTCTCTGTAGCTTAGACAGTTATTCTAGACAAGCATTAATACACAGATCATTGTTCTATTTGTCCTTGCTTTTCTACAATTTGAATAATTTTTTCTGCTGACCAATCTCATGGCTGCTGCTTAGCTCTGATCACAGTTCTGCTGTCTCAGAGGCCTGCCTTTTGCAGCTTTCCCAAAACCCTCTGATTTTGTGGATTCCCACATCCCTTGTGCAATTAGACACAGCATTTGGCAGTGCTTCATGGTTTCCTAGGCAGAGTGCTCGGGTTTGGGTTCTTTCCTGAAAGACAAACTCCAAGGAGCATGTTCAATTTTTCAGCCACCTGAGCATTGACTTTAAAGAGCTCTTCCTGACATCCTCCTTTTGGCTCTGCTTGCTCCCCTGTTGCTACTTTATCATGCCCACTAGGCTGTACATGAAGCACCTGAAGGATGGCTGGGAAGGCACAAAACAAAAAAATATCCCTCACATCCGGGCACATCATGCCTGCTGGAGCACAGCATGGCTCAGTGAAGGTTTTAAAAACACTGAAAGAGTAACTGCATTTTATTTCCACACTCCTGAGGAGTCCCTTTGAGAACTGTAGGAGAACAATGCACATATACCCAAGTTCTCCAGCCTTATAATACAAAATTCTGCAAGTGTGAACAAAACAAAAAGTAGCAGATTATCAAGATCATCCAAACAGAGGAATCTATGAAATAAATTAACTCTCCAGGCACAGATAAAAAAAAAAATTCTGATCTTTAGCACCTCACATTTACAAATATTAATAGGCCATGCCTCATGATGGGTAGTAATATTAATAGTATCTTTCTGGCCAGCAGTCTGATTTTCATAACGTGCCTGTTCATTCATTCATATATTTTATTACTATAATTACAACAACTGTGTGTTTCTGTTGGCCTGTTATGTGCATAAGTAGCTATTTGCATTTGCAAATATCTCATTTACGTGTATGGTCACTGTTATGTCTCTGTGCATAATTTAGATATGCAATTGCAAACATGGTAATGTTCACATATTTATAAGAAAAAAATGTCCATGAGCTAAGCCATACATCCTGCAGTGTCAACTTTGTGGCAGAAATGTGAATGCAGCACAAATTGCCAGACTCCCAAGCCTGCAATTTAATCACAGAGCCTCACATATTAGAAGAAGAATGAGAGATGTAAAAAAACTGGAAGAAACAGCCCAGTAAGGATAATGGTGATCCACCTCAGACTCCCTTTTTGACTTTGTTAAATTGTTAAGGCTAAGGGATAAGCCCTTTTGTTTCATAGAATAGATCACCCTGAGTGATGTCTTGTGAAATAATCCTGTGGGAGTAATAAAGCAGCAGAGATTCAGCACCAATCTTTGCAAAGATTGATCAACATGGTTCTTTTTTATTCTGTTCTCTAATTTGTAATCTATTGAATTGAAGGATTTTAAGTTCCTGGACATTTTGCAAACACTTATGTTACCCGGCTACTGTGTGGATTTGCAATTCAGTCTTCTAGGAACAACAAAATAAACCACAAATGTGATTCTGTGATTCTGAAGGATACTTGTGTTAAAGAAAATATTGATTTAATTCATTGAGGTATCCAAGGTAACAATTTTTGTTGAGCTATAACATAAGAGTGCATGGCTATAGGGCAAAAGGAAGCAAAATGAAAGAAAACATCAGGAACTTTTCTGGAAAAAACTATATTGTGTTTCCTGAAAAGGACTGCCAACCTTTGAACTCATACTAAATGTAATTCAAAACATCACAGCACACACATACAAATGATGAATAGCGAATAATAAGAAGAAAACACAAAAATTCTGTTTTTTTCTAGGGCATCAGGAGGCACATGAAAGCAGAAGGGCAAGAGAATCCACAATTTTTGAACAAGGCCTGTGTTGGGAGCTATAAAAATCCCCAGAATTGAAACAACACCTGGACATCAAGAGCAGGACTAGATGGCTGGAGCTGAAGTCCAAATTTGGGACACCATACCTTACTCCTTAATAAATAGACTTCAATATAAGGAGCAGCCACCTCTTTATTTTGTCCAACATTCATAACTATCACCTTATTTATCAAGAATATGACAAGTTAGTTTAATGTAAATCATGTAATCACATCCATCACAATTTCAGTATTTTCACATGTAATTAACTTATGCTTTCTTGAAACAAAGCTCCTCAGACATCCTCAAAAGGTAGATGCTTAAGTTCCCTAAAAAAAGAGCAGCAGATGGTACACCTGTACAAAAACACCCCCTCCAAGACCACCTCTAATCTATTTTTTTTTTCCACTCTAGTAGGAGATACAACAAGTAAGTGGTCTACTTGGACTGAAAAGGAGAGGTTCTCCTCCCTTGAGTGCAATATTCCTGGAGGAAAATAAGAATAACAAAAAAGTGACATAATTGCTGGTAACAGTGGGTTATTCAGACAGAAAGGAAAATTCTGAAATTTGTTTTCTTCCTGTCCAAATTAGTTTTAGGTTTTTTTTTTTTAAGATTAAAAAAAAAAAAAAAAATATAAAAAGGAAATAATCCAAAGAGCAGGGACCAGAATTTGAAACTTGTTTCATCTCTCTGAAGTTGGAAGAAAGTGGCAGCTTACTAGTCCAAGGCCTTTTTCTTTTGCTGGACCAGGCAGGTAACAGAATTTTGCCTGTGAACTGCATTGCTGTCACTGATGGTTATGATTACCCACTAGAACAGGATCATTTTTAATACCTGGAATGGAGAGCAGATATTTCAACACCTCTGCATCCAAAGAGTGTCTATGTGTCAAATGTTCCTTTATCCCCCAGGGTAATCTTGCTGACTTTTTCCCATTGCTGTCACTTGTGAATTGGTGGGATGTGGCAGCTTTATTTTGCTTGAAATAAATTCCAGCTGCCAAATTTCTCTTCCAGTTTGAATTTTGATTTCGTTATTGCCAACAATAACCTCCTTATTCCGTTCTTCCACATTTTATATCTCTGTAAAGAATCTTTTTTGACAGCAGGTAGGGATTCAAAAGCTGACTTTTGCCTATGGACATTCAGTACCCCACCTGTATCAAACAAATCAAATAGCCTTTTGCCTGAGTGTATGAGTAAGTAGGTGACTCTATTTGAAAATATTCATTAAATTGTTTCATTATTTTTCATATTACTTCACAGTCATTATACTATTGGGTGAAATTACGATCTCAATTACAGAGGAGTAAATCTGAGGTAATTACATGAGCACAGAGTATGATAAAAATCTGGTGCAAAATAATTAGAACCTTTCAGTTGCTCTTGGTGAAACTTCACTGGTGGAATTATATAAATTAATAAAGTCCACCAAGATGTTTAATGTCAGAGAATTCACAGATGCACAGATACTGAGAATGAAGTCTTCATTTGCATTGTTCACAGGACACATATCAAGTAAAGAAAATAAATGAAGCTCCAAGGTCCTGGTAATCACTCTTAGAACTACTTATGGCCTTCACCTTTTTGGTGGGAACACAACTAATCCCCTTGATAAACTGAGCACCAATGACCTTCGTTAAAATTCACTGAAACCTCACTGGGCAGATAATAATTATTAACCTCAAATTATGTGGAAATATAATTATACAGATTGGATTCTCTGCACACCTATTACAGGGGCACAGCCTGTCTCCCCCTGCAGCTCCCTGCCCATACACACATTAGCAAGTTCTTATTCTAAACACATTTACAGATGCAAAAGCATTAAACAAACTTTTTACTGCTGAGAAAAAAAAATGGATGTGCTACAAGATAGGAAACATCAGAATTAAAATTGCACATAAACATATTCCCATCTCTACTAACACATGCATATGGATTTCCGTTTTGGGCTTCACTTGCATTCTCCTGTGGGAACCCTCTCCTTTGGCACAGGATGGTGCACATCCAGAGAAGCCCTTCCATTTTCCCTTTTTTTTACAGTACTTTTTTTCATATCCTGAACTACTACAGAAATGTAAATCCCTTATTCTGTAGCATTTGACTGCTTCATCAACATTAACGTGTGCTCTTCTTCCAACAACATTTATTAATGATATGGGCCAACTTCCATCCTATCAGAAGTTCATATATCCGAAAAAATAAAGTGCTCAGAAGATGGTCAAGGCAAATGTTGAGTGGAAGGAAATACAGAAATAGATAATACAATCCTTTAAAAGTATCTGCATAATGCCTCAGTTTCAGAGGAACTGGGCTGTGCATCATACATGATTCCTTACTTACCCTGGGGTGCCATGAAGGGATTTGTTTGTTTGTTTTCTTGTATTTAAGTAACCTGAAGTGCAGGCAGGGCTCATTTTGGTGACAGCCTGCCAGACTCTGGGGTCTGGGCTGGACCTGGCATTGGAGAGCTCAGGAGCTTGCTGAAATATCATTGGGAATGACACCTACCAACACAGACACCAGCTGTAAACACTGCAATCACTTGAAAAACAAGGAGCCACTGGGCAAAAAGATTAAAGCAAAAAAGCTCATACTAATTATGTGTGCCCAAAATCGGTGAAACTGGGTAATTCCTTGCAGCATGTTATCATTTTATATCCAGAGGTCATAAATCCAGTTCTCCTGGACACCAGCTGCAGTACTGGAGGCTCAGCTATCCTCCCACACAGGTATCAGGTCTCCAAGGCAGGGAAAAAGCTTTTGTATCTCTGTCTGGTTCAGCATTTCCCAGGGAATCTATGACAGATGAAAGGATAGCATCTAATTTATCCAGCTTTCCTTGACAACACACTAACAACAAAATAATTCAAATTTTCAAAGCAAATACAGTTCATTGTTAACAAAAATTATTGCTTTTTCTTATTAAGATTAAAAACCCCCTCCTTTTCAGGTCAACCCTTTTTTCCCCTACCTTCTCAGCCTCTTTCATGCCCAAAATAAAAATAAGCTGATTTAACTCATAAAAATACGTTCTCAAATATTTTTAAAGATTGTCTTTTTCATCTCTTAAAATGATTTAAAACAAATAGTCAAACAATAAGCATTTCATAAAGTCAGCTACTTCGATGTTTGAAAAGACATTTTTTTTTTCTGCCTTGTAATCACCATAAAATTTTTTAAAGTGACCTTGAGTACTTTCATAACCTGCAAATTGCATTTTTTGCAAGGTAAAATTTCCTAACTTGCTGGTTTGACTGAGTGATCTCTGTAATTTTTCAGCATATTGGTTGCCAGCCAAAATGATTAAATATAGATAACATACAAATGACTTAAACAAAGACTTACTATAAAAATAGTCACCAGTATTGATCAATACTGGTTTTTATTTCTGTTGGTCCAAATCATCACTGTGTCTCTTGTTGCATAAGTGGTTATGTGTAGTCTCTCCCAGTCCAAATTAGAACAATGCATCACCAGAATTTCAGTAAACATGAACATTAGGCCATTGTTATGGTTAAAAGACAATGAGACATTTCATTTGCATAGAAGAAACTTTACAATTTTGGTTAGCAGTGCCAACTCATCGGTGTGTTTTTGCTCTATGCAGGTATTGCTGATGCTGATTTTTTTCTTTCATTTTTTCAAGTGAAAGGAATAAAAAAGAGAATTGTGCAGAATGTTTAGAGTATTGCATCAGTCAATGCCATAGTTTTCTCCTCAGAGACACAAAGGATAGAAAAAAAAAACAAACTTATCCTCATTTTGGCTTTACACTGCACTTTTTTTTTCATTTTTATGTAAATCACTATCCAAAACCAATATGTCATCTCTCTGGAAAAATGTCATCATGAATCTACAAGAGAAATGGATTTTCAGTGGTGGAAAAAAAAAGGTAGCAAAAGCTTTAAAGATCTCTGTGCTTTATGAAAATATTTGCCTTTCAAACATAATGCACATTAAGGATGTATTAGAGTTCTGAGGACAGAAGGCAATAGAGCTCTAAGCAAAGACACTGTTGGACTTGAATTTTGTCAGAAGTAGTGGTGCCAATGTAATTTTGGTGGTGTTCACCATCTTTTCTCAATCCAATGGTAGCACACATTTCTCACTTGTCGCAGTAAAAGCCTAACCCTTATGTAAAGATTTTTAGCTTTTAAAAAATCATATATTTAGAGAACTTTGTAACAAATGGGTTACATTTTGTTTTGAATCTAAAAAATGGAGGGAGAGAACACTGGCATTTTCAGTCAAAAAACTTGCTGCAAGAGTCAAATTTAATTTATCAAGAAAACAGTCTCTATTCCTTCAGAGAATGTGTTTGCCAATCTACATGAGATCTCTGAACATAGTGGCCTCTCTAATTAAATATAAATTCTTTATATTTCTTCCTGAAATTTAGAGTATGTTATGTTATGGTTGGAAATGACAAGATCTGTTACTTTTGGGAAATGGCTTGAGTTAGGAGGAAGAAACAGACTACAAAATGAGGCTTTATATAGAAGTCTTTCATCTCTAAGGTATCTCAAATTGCTTTCAAAAAAAAAAAAAAACAAACATTGCTACATCAATCATATAAACCCAGAGAACCTTTCAGAGGTGGCAACATGAAGTCAACAACTGTTCACAGCTCAGTTCAAAGTGCTGAGAGGTTTACAGAGGTTGCTGCAACGCAGAGATGGTACAGAATAAAAAAGTATACTTTCAGGCTGCTTGGACATGTTAGCTGGAGTGTTCATGTGTGTATCTCTGAATTGAACTATCAGCTCAAATTTAAGTCTCTGGGGGATGATTTCTGTATGTTTTCTTACTACAACACTGCTTTTAAGAAACCTCCTTCTTTCCAAGGCAGTTCCATCACCTGTGGCCTTCAACATGACCAATGTGATAAAGGTTTAACAAACATGATACATTGGCCATGTAAGAACAGATTCCTTGGTTTCACATTAATGTTTCTTATTTTGATCTTATTTACACCCTGTAAATACATTGCAAGAAAAAAAAATTAAATGAAGTGTCCATTTTAAGAAGAAAAATTAGATGAGAGCATTACTAATTCACACTTATCTACAGTTTCTATAGTGTAATGTTACTTATGCTATGATATGTACATTAAAGCAAAGCCCTGCAATCCCAAGAACACCATTTATACTTTCTTTTAACAGTTTTTTTTTTCAAATAGGTGACAGATATATAAATAACTAAATGCATCTGAAAATTCCAAGTGTTCTGAAAATATGTTTTGCTAACATCAAAAGAAATAAGCACATTCTTAAGCAGAAAGACTACTTTAAGATGATAAGCATGATTTGTTGAAGAGTTTATACTGCTCAGAAATAATACTTTACATAAATATGGGGGTGATGCTTCATCTCTCAGTAGCAAGCCAAGGAGGGAATCAGGACACTTGATTCTTCAATTGTTTTTGGGGAGAGAGAGGGAAAACCCAAACAAGCAGGAAGCAGCTTTCTTGGAAAAAATATTGATCTAGATGAAAAATCCAATCTAGGAAGCACTTAGGTAAATTTGATGTCTAAATCAGCAAATCTGGGCCCCTAATGCTGGGAGCACTGGGTAGAAACCCTGCTCATTTCTTGTTTCTTTGTGTCTACCAGTGAGATGATAAAGACCATGGAAGCCAATATACAGCAGTCACTTCAACACCTAAAGAGGTAATATTGGCAAGATAGTCAAGAATATGTTCCAAAAAAATCCAAGAGCATTCTTCTAAAGACAAGGAAATATTTCCCATTTCTTTGTACAAGTCAAGGAAAAAAAACTAACAAACTGTTGAAATCATCCTCAGCTTCAGCCCTGTTTCCCAAAATACCAAAAGATACCATTGCTAGTGACAAGGTAGCAATTTACCTGACCTCTTTAAAAATTAAGTTTCTGACTAGGGATCCCTTTTGGAAATAATTAAAAAACAAGCGCCAAATTACGTACAAAGGGCATGAAATTTGTGTTACTTGCCACAAAAAAGCAAATAACATTAAAATTGTGTAAGAATTGTGTTAAGATTGTCATTTTTTTTCAGAAAGGGGGAAAATTTATTTTCATTTTTACTTTTGGCCCAAGTCAATTGACATACTTGTGAAAGTCTCATTTTTTGTTCCAAGTAGCCAGCAGAGCAGGGCACCATAAGAGCCTATGCATGTGTGCACACGTGTGCACATGCATTTTTACTGTAACAATGAATGGCAAAGAACCAGAGGAGTTCTTTGGCATAAATCTAACTTGCATAAATGTCTGTAAACCTTTACACTTCACATGGAAATACACAACCCATTCATATATTGCTGTTCTGCAAAAATCAGTTACGTTCTTTTCCACCAAGTTCTAATCAGTTCTTCTTCCACTAAGAATCATACAAATTGTTCTCACCTCTGTGAATTTTCCTAAACATGATGGATGCATTACTTTTATTTTCATATTTCTTTCTTTCCTATTTCTACCTTCCATTGAATTTTTAATTTTATTGTACATGTATATGCATTTTTTTTCCTTTTAATTATCTGTTTCTCTTTCCTCACTGAAAGGGTTAAACCTGTTGCTCCTACCTAAGATCACAGTGTACAGTGTTTACAAGAGCTACATTCTATTCCAAAACTAAGGCTGAGAAAATTACTTCTATTCAATGCTGCTGCTTTAAAAAAATGATAATGATTTCATCTGGTTAGAGATGTCTGTACCTCCTTAGTTTGTTGCAGGGAAGAAATTGTCTGTTCACCCATGATAAGATAATTTGTCGCCTTGGAAATTAAATTATCCATTCCAGTTTACCTTGAGGAGGAATACTATATAATACCTATTTGTTCCATTACACCCTTTAAATCAGAAATACGCTTTACTCTACAAATGTAAAGTTCCCTGTAATCAGAGACATTAAGACAAGTTAAAATAGCCCCTGACTGCAACTTAATTAGCCTCCAAAGCTGTCAATTGTGTAAGACTTGGATTCAGTGGAACTAAAAGTATATTGAATAAATAATATCATTTAAAGAATAAAACTAAGCCTGCAGTACATTTTGAAGATAGCTTTTTTTTTTTTTTTGTTCTAATACTCACGGAATGCCATATAGGGTACACATCTTCACTCCACCAAGCCAGAACAACATTTCTAGGTATCATTACAAGACAGAACAAGCAGGATCAAACCTCATTTTTCACCTAATACTTTAAATTCTATAAAGGATTAAGGATTATAAGTATATGGCTAATGTGGGGTTTTTCCTGCTTCTGCCAGACTGTGCTTAAATACATAAATATGGTCTGTTTTTCATAGACACCAGTTCGTAAAATCACCATTTCTCAACCTGTTTTGAAGTCCAAGCTGAGTGAAGGGGTTTTAATATTTAAAACCTGCTATCACAAACCCACAGTAATTAGGAATGGCCATAGTCCTAGGCCAGGGAGAGCACATCAGAAATGCTGGGTAGGGCATGGTAGGACACAGCTCTCAAGGCACTGTTTGACAATAGGCTCTGCCAACAGCTTCTGAATCCTCCATAAAGCTCATCTATGGAACCACATAATCCAAGTGATTCATTAACTTCTTACAGACAGAAATTTAGAATAAAAAGAAAAAGAAAAAAGGCTAAGAAAATTAGATTTTTCCATAGCATTTTTTTCCAGCCTTTGAGTAGTGATGAAGAGAAGCTGGTCTTGTGATGGTGATAATGGATTAGGAAACAAAGCCTTGTGCTGTTGGCTCTGAGATGGGCTCTGTGCCTGACCTTCAATGAATTGTAAAATCCCTGTGTTCCTGTTTCTCCTCTCTCCTCTTGTGAAACCAGCCATTTTTTACCTACAGTGAAAAAACTGTTCTGAAGATTAATTTGATATTTATTGGATGAGAAATATATATAAGTGTCCATTTATTTGAGGCTAAAATATATTTATTTTACATTGAGTTCTAGAGATAGGAGTTTTCCAATAAAAACATTTTTTTCCTCCCCAGAATACTGGTTTGATACAAATGATCATCCTCATGGCAGAAAAGTGGCTGAAGAAGTTTTAATAAGGGAGATTTTCAGGTTCCAGAGTATATATCTTCATCCATCCTAGAACAACTGGGAAATGCAACCTGCTTTTCCCACTGACACAGATGCTTACTAAGCCCATGGTACAGCTAATAAAAAATATATAATGGCCTTCACCATGACACTAACACTGAAATATCATGACCTTCCTTCACCTTATTTGTAATCTTGCTGCCTCAGTCTCACCCACACATTAACAACTGCTGTATCAGATACATAATTCAATTCAATAATATTTTTCCTGCTGTCTCATTTTGCTGGTTCATACAGCATTTTGGAAAAGTTGAATAGAATTCACAATTCTCAGTGGTGGGAAACAGCAGATATGCATGGAATGGGGGCTGGAAATGGGATTTTAATAACAAGGAAAGAAAATTTGCCTCCATTTCAAGATCCAATTATTAGTAAATTAATTATATTATTTACTAAGTAGAGAAACATTTACTGAGAGAAAAGTCTGCATGTGAATAAAACATGATTAGATATTAGTAATTAAAATGGCAAAGTGTCTCCATTAAGCTTCAAAAGAGCACTTAAGCAAGCAGGATGCAAGCAACAAAATTGCAAGAAATCTGAATTATTCCAACATCAAACGAATTGAATTAATTTACTTCTGGATGGCATAGTGTGTGCTCTCAGTAAACAAGGAGAATAAATTATTTGATTGAAAATCAGGAACAAAATGAGTAAAATCATCATTTGATATAGAAACTGTTGGCCTGATATATTTTGTACTTATCAGCTATTGCATACCAGTGAGAAATAATGGTTGATCCAGGACATCCAGGACTTATTTCACTGGTTCAATTTTCACTGGTTCACGAGTAAAGGTGAATATGAGAGTCTTAAAAAAATGTCACAAATTTGTTTTTTAATGTACATTAGCACAATTGTTTGCAGGAACATTCTCTTCAATAATGTAGACTCTATAGGCAATATTAATGAACCCTTTGCTCAGCTGCATTTTTCATTTTAAACTGGGAAATGCTGCTTTGCCTTGCCTTTTCTGCTAATCCTTTAATATTGGTAGCATAGCCACCAAAACCACAGTCCATGGACTTGGAATAGTTTAAAAAAAATAAAAAAAACCTAAACAAAAACAAAGATACCAGAAAATTATAACAAAAAAGTAGGACTTTAGGTTAAGTCTTTTTGTTTTGTAATTTTTATTCCAGGATAAGATGCACGGACATAATGAAGTTAAATTTCAGTCCCAAGTTGTGGCTTCAGCTGTCTGTGCTGTTCAGATGGAATGGTTTGAAGTTCATTATTTTTTGTTCTGAAGCCACCCTGCTGTTCTAACCAAAGAAAAAGCAGGTCAGAACCAAGCTATTTAATTAGTGCAGAAGGTAGATGATGCTTAAGCATGCTGCCAATTATCTTCTAACTATTTATAATTTTTAATCAGAGATAGATTAACAATAGAATTTTGAAACAACATGCAGAAAATAATAATTCATGCAAAATGGCTGTGAGGAATTAATTTCAGTAAAGGAGAAGTCTAGAAAAAAATAGATTATAAATTATTATACATAAGAATACATCTTTGTTACGTCTAAACAGCACTCAAATGTGTTCCATGAATTGAATAGAAAGAAAGTAAATCAATAGACTTCAGTGTTAAAAAAAAGGCCACTGATGAGACCTGAAATGATGGAAGCACACAAAGGAGCTCACTAGCAAGTGCAATTTTTATTTTCCTGCGTGGTTCAGAGCTTGAACCAGGGTTTGTCTTTGTGATTCCATCAAAACTCCACTTGTGTATATAGTACAGGCCACTAAATTTTGCAGGGTTACTTGCAGAATAAAAGTTGTATTGTTTGCACTACTTTTAACTTTCAATAATAACATAAAATATAAATAACTCTCTGGTAGTTTAGTTTTTTTTTTTTTTTTTTAATTTGCAAAGTCCCTCTTTTGATACCTCTCAAAAGCTGTTATACTCAGAGATGTTGTTTTTAATTTTCTGCTCTTATACTGAAATATTTCTAATCTTAAGAACTTTCAGTGTCCCATCTGGAGCAAAGAGGGATAAAATATAACATCTTTTGGGGAATTCTAGGAGGAACTGTCATCAAGAGGGGCTCTGTTAATCAGAAATCAGGTTCCTGAGGTGTTGTAACTTCACAAATTTAAAAATTTGTCTCCCAAAGAAACAAAGGCTTATGATTTTAAATATAATATACCCATTACCAAACACACCTAAAAACTTCAGACCAGCAGCTTCATGTCAAAGCAAGCACCACTGACTGCTGTGTTTCAGCTAACACCCAAAGAAAACCATCCTTTATAGTGAAGAAGGGAGCTTTCCCATGACTTAAAGTATTTTGCAGTAAGCAGAGTTGTGTTTTAATTAAGACAAAGAATTAGCATCAATAATGCACTAACTGGAATGCTAATCCAGCCTTTTCCCTGTTATTAATGAAAATCAGCTAGCTAGCAACAGCATTAATGAAATTTTCCCTGTTTATCTGCTAGGTTAACAGTCTTCCAAATAGATGGCTCAGTAACCAGTGCTATTAAAGGAACTATGAAGAACCTTAATTTAAAACACTAATTAGTCCTAAAATAGTGAAGATTACTTTGTAGGAGTAGGCACTCAGGGCATAATGGCCTTGTCTATAAGAATTGAGAAGGGACATGTCTGCGTGCCTTTAAAACCAAGATCAAAGGCAGCTTTTGTTTATTTAGTGAGGTGTTTTCTTCCACTGTTATCATAAGACCCCACCCCAAATAAAGCAGGGAATTTGAGAAAATAAATTTTGATTTAAAAGCTCTAGGAGGGAGCCTTCATGAAGATTAAGAGGTAAATCAGGCAGTGCTTCTAATCTGGTAAGGGAATAAAGAAATCAGGAGAGTACTAATAGAACATCTGGGTAATCAGATTCAGTAATTTTGATATTCTGATTATTTATTTGATCCATTGAACTACACAGTTTTGATTCCTTCATGGAAACTCTTTTTGAGTGAAGATATGTTGTTCTACAGATTCCAGAAGAATCTGTAGATTCCTGAATCTATTCTGCAACAGGAGAAAGGAAATAGCTCTGAAAACCAAAGGAGTTCCAGTCCTGAGTTGTTAAAACAATATAAATTCACTCATAATATATGTACACCTACAGAGATAGTTCTTCAATAAGACAATAGGAAGATAAAGTATGAATGCTATTGGTTTTCATACACCTGCTCTGTTAACTTTTGCCTTCAAATCTTCATCTTCTTGATTACCAAGCTATCCAAAGATATAAAAATAATTGAGTCCTTAGAGAAAATTTTTGTGTCGTTTGGAATAAAATCTGTATTTTCTTTATGTAATAAGTATTGTTGGGGAGTTTTTCTTGTTATAATTGATTTTAAATAACGAATATGGGTGGCAAATTTATCACTTCCATATCCAATCAGAGTTTGAAGCCTTCGAAGCTGCAAAGACACACGTGATGTAAAACTAGAATAATCACACAGGCTCCTTTCCATCACGGCATTGTGACTAGGATCATCACAAAGTTAGGGAGAATAAGGAACAAAGCACCCACTCATTGGGAACACATAGACACAAAGTAGTAGAACCAAAACATATTCTAACATGTTACTTTCCAATTTTTGTTCATTGACCTTAGATTTAATACCTATACCAACTATTTTCTTGGGTATACACTCTTGTTTTACTCATATCTGTCTGGTTTTGCTTCAACCAGACAACCAGATTAAAATATATATATATATATATATATATATATATATACACACATCTGTATAAGTCTATATACAGATAGATAAATAAAAAATGTGTTGGCTCTGGTGGGAACACAAAATAAAAAAATACATCTTTGAGCATTCTAGACAAGTTGTTCAGAGAGCAGAACAAGTATTTTCCAACATCCCCTTTTGAAACTAAGCTTTAAAAGTGTTCTTAGGAAACACAAGACACCCTTCCTGACCACCTGCCTCCCAAAAGGTGGCCTCTGACACTCCAAGGTAAAATTAAAGAAACCTCACAGTGAACAGTTAAAAGGTATGCTTCCTATAAAAAATAATATTCCTAGCTCCTATCATTGTCTTTTACCTGAAGCATGAGAAGTTATATCATTTCTAGATCCCTGATTATTTTTAAAACCCTAGTAACTCTGACCATTGTTACCATCTATAGAAATATCCTTTTCCTTTTCTAATCCAACTGAGCTCTTGACTCCAATAATATGTTGTGGCAATGACTTTTGTTAGCTTATTGTTGGCTGAAAAAAGAATTCTTTCTCTTGATTTTAGATTTGCTGTCTTTCAATTCTCTGACTACTGCCTTCCTCTGATATTATGTCAGAAGTTAAGTAGGAAGCCTGCACTAGTTTTTCTCTAAATCCATTTTTACACACAGCCTTTTTTACTTGGTTATTTTTCACATCTCATCTTGTTCATCTCTATTCTGAAGTAAACTGCTGCTGTCTTTTCAATCTTACTTCATATGGTAGTTTTTCCACTTCTCTAAGCATTCTTATTGCCAGTCTCTGAACCCCTTCTATTTTCCCTATAGTCTTTTTTGGAATAACATAAACAGAGCTGAAAGCTGTGTTCCAGAGGCAGCCTAGGTTACAAATAGCATTATGATACCATCAGTATCAATTTAATAAAAATCCTAACCGTAGATTTCTTTTCTTTGTTAACCATTACTGCTGACTGATGAGGGTTTTCAGCTGTTTGAGTTTCTGATCTGGCAGTCACAGCTATGGCACATTTCATTCCAGACGTGGTGTAACAACATTCATGGAATATGTTTCCTAATTGTTGTAGTGCGTTTTTAAGTTTCTCTTGTGTTCCCCCATTTTATGTATCATTCCCCTTTTGTCCTTGTAAAATGGTTCTTCCCTCCCCAGTTTTCCCGCCACAGCTCTCCTGACTGTTATGTTACTATGGTTACCCCTGCCCCCTTCAGTTGTCAATTGCTCAAGTTATGTAACTTCCCCTCCCTTATTTTACCATATAAGTAAGTTTTTCCTCCTCCCTGGGCTCAGTCAATCACCCCCCACTCCTCCCAGCTTTCGAGAACCTTCTTCTCTTTGGGGGATGTAATTGGCTGGGGTCCCGGGGCTCCTCTCTAACCTTGTGTTTATTGGATATGTTTGCATGTCAGTTATGTTGTGCATCTCCCTATATGTTTTCCTATTTGCTAGCGGGGTTTCCCTCCTTTCTCCGCCCCTTGCCTTTAAAACCTCGCCTCTCCCCTTGCTCGAGGCCATTTTGCTGGTCGGTGCCCTCCCTCCGTTGGTACCTGCCATCCTTCAATAAACCGACGTTAACCCCCAGCAAGTGGTCACTCCCTTTTCTCGTCTCGTCCAGCGCATATAATCCAGTCCGCGATTCGGCCCAGTCCGAGGCCACAACGCCAAGGGGGGCTGATCTCAGATGCAGCGGAGGCGTCGGCCGTTTCCTCTCTAGCTAGCCAGACTTGGAGCCGCATACGCGTTCGCGCAGTTTGGCGCCCAACGTGGGGCACGAAGTGGATGATTGACCACCGACCGGACCCCGCGGAGTTGGATTATAATTATCCTTTGGATGCCAGACTACCCCGGGTGGTAGCAGGCCCCGTTGTAGGGGCAGCGCTCCCTGGGGATCGGAGTCACAGCTCCCAGCACCCGAAGAGGAGGACTCCGGAGACGAGAACCGCCGCCCCGGCTTTCATTTCCGCCACCGTCAGATCGGCAAGTCCGGGCCCTGGAACTGGGGACTCTCCGGGCTTCCCCCCTGCCTTTTTAAATTTTCCCTAGGAGTACATGCCCTGCTCTAGGGACCTACTCCCTACCCTTTTCCCTTGAGGGCTGGACAGTCCTCGCTCCCTTGCATTTTTTGTTTTCGGTTCCCTGTGAGTGCCGGCTTCCCCAGACTTGGGGCCCGGACTCACCACCCAACATCCCTTTTTCCTTCTATCTGAACCCCCAGACTTGGGGACAGTGGGGGGAGCAGGGGCTGCGGTGGGTGGCTCAGTGTTTTAGTTTCTTTATTTCTGGGCGGGTGGTTTTTCCATCAGTGGATTTTCCCCCTTCTATAGGCAGCAGTTCCTGCCCTAGAAGGTGCCATGTGTGCGGGCTTGGGAAAATCCCAGAAGGGAGTTTATTATGTTGTTAAAGGCTCTCTGCTTCAGGGTGGCTATCAGGCCCCCAAGCAGGAGCTGAAACTTTTAGTTAAATGGGTTTTTTCTAAGTTCCCCGAAGATTCCCCGGAACTTGCAAAACAGCCACGGTTTTGGGCAGCTGTTGTAGCCAAATTAAATGAAGCCATTAAATCCGGGGAAACTAAGTTGGCTACTGTGGCATATTGGGCGGGCAGAGTGCATGCCATACTACGCCCGTCAGGGGAGCTGAGGAAAAGCCTTTCTAGTTCGTGTTTGTCTCCCCG
Source organism: Melospiza georgiana (assembly GCF_028018845.1). Taxonomy (NCBI): domain Eukaryota; kingdom Metazoa; phylum Chordata; class Aves; order Passeriformes; family Passerellidae; genus Melospiza; species Melospiza georgiana. The sequence continues at coordinate 39,968,708 of NC_080434.1, read as the reverse complement.
TTCTCCCGGTTTGGTTGCCCTACCCCTCAACCCTTACCCTCTTCCCATAGGCAGGAGCCCTCGAGGGGGATTTTGAGGGCCGACATGAGGCAGGGGGTCCATCCTGCCCCTGCTCCCCCTCGACCCGCTCAGCCTCCCCCTTCGAGGAGCCCTGGCCAGGCTCCTTCTCTTCCCTCACCCTCTGACCCAGTCCCCAAGTCCCCGGTTAGTGTCCCGAAGTTTGTACGGTTTATGGAAGGTTTGCCAAACGGCTCCCAAGGAGCCCATGATGGCAGCGACCGCGTTGTCGTTCCCGCCAAGGCTCCTTCTTCTTCCCCCAACCCTTTCCGGCTCAGTGCCAACCCCTTCCTTCTCCCTGACCCAACCCCACCTCCTGTTGCCCCGCCTCCGGTTTCAGTTGCCCCTCCTTTGGTTCCTCCCTCTTTCCCACCCGTTTCTCGGCCCTCAGCTCCTCCCAAGACTCCTCCCATTGCCCCACCTACAGTTCAGCCCCCCATTGACTCCTCCCCTGCTCCTCCCTCGTATTCTGCTCCGCCTCTGAACTCCACCCAGGGGGCAGAGTGGGGTGGTGTGCCACGCCCATGCCCTCATCCCGCCTCTTTGCCAGACCCCGCCTCAACCTCCTCCCATTCTGGTTCCCATGCTCCCTCTTCCAGTTCCCACGCTTTGTGTTCCGGGGGGGGGGGGGCGGGGCAGGCACCTATATTGGAAGCCGCTCCGGTCACCTACCACCTGAGTGGAGAGGGGAGCTCCCAGGCCCAATGGGTGCCTTTAGCACAGGCCCGGATCAAGGAACTGTGCAAGGCGCAGAAGGAGTATACCCGGGAGTCTGAGTACTTCAGGGGGCTCCTCCGTAACGCCCTAGCACAGGGAGATCTGGTGTCTGCAGACCTGATGGCCCTCTTCTCTAGTCTCACTGCACCCATAGAGTTTAGGGTTTGGGTGGCAGAATGGAGGAGGGAGATCTTGGAGGTTCTCCCAATTCTTTGGGGGAGCCCTTCAACATCTCATGATGTGGATGGTCTGGTGATTTCAGAAGATCATCTGGTAGGCGAAGGGCAGTGGGCAAACGGGGCAGCGCAGGCAAGGGCTCTCTTCCCACAGCAGCTAGTAGAGGCTGGCAAGGCGGCACAGCGGGATAAGCTGGCTGTCGCTACCTCTCAGTGGGAAGATGATGAAGCCGAAGCTGCCCCTGTCGCCGGACCTTCAACACCAGGGTCCGGCAGAAGATCAGCGGCCACCCACCCCTGCCACTTGTGTGGCAAAATAGGACATTGGATGCCCCAGTGCCCCTTGAGGCAGGGGTTTCTAGAATATAGGAGGAAGGAGGAGGAGAGAGAGAAAGGGCCAAAAAACTAGGCCCTGAGCGCAGCCCCTCCCTGTGTAACGATAAAAATGCGGCGGGCCAGTTAACATCCAGCGGGGAGGGAGGAGAAAAGGGAGAGCCGCCTTTCACTTTGCCGGACTGTACCAATCTCTTGGACTTGACAACTCCAATCTGTGGTGCTTTGCTTACTCCTGCGCTTAACACTATGTCCTCTGTTTCTCCCTACAGGCTGCAGTTCACTAGGGATCTCTATCTCCCTAACAGTGACATTCAGCTGGTGTCTGTCGACCTGCAACACCCGGGTCGCTGGAGGAAACTTCCGGCTGTCAAGGGCATTGTAAACTGCTCCTTTGACAGCCAAAATCCTCCAGTCGTCCGACACTTCGGCAGCCATCAGCAGCTGCAGCCTAAAGCCAGGCCCCCAGTTCTTGTGAAGGATCCGGAGACCTGGCAGACGGAGGGCCCCTTTGACCTGGTGACATGGGGGAGGGGATACGCTTGTGTGTCCACTCCCTCAGACCCCCGGTGGGTTCCATCTAAGTGGGTCAGGCCCTTCATCCCGAAGCAGAGGACAAAGCGGGAGGCAGTACCACAGGTCCGGCAAGCGTGTTGGCGGCGGCGGAGAAAGCCCTTCTATCAGATGCCATCTTTTTCTCCAGATCTCCCTTCCATGGCTGAAGAGCCCTCTCCTCCCGCTTCTCCTCCACCCCTGGACCTGTTATGTCATGTTTCCTCATATTCCCCTCCTGGTCCAGCTCTTTCCCCCTGCATGTTTTATTTGAAGTGGCTGTTTGGGGAAGAACCATTTTTGTGAATACCCTATATTTTTACTGTTTTCTTTTGTTTCAGTTTTGCCTCCCTAATGGCCCCCGCTTTGACATCGTTGGCTCCCAACCCTGAGCTGCTGCTAATGATAATAATTACCTGCGGACTCTTCTTGTCATCATCGGAGCCATAGGTCATCCCCCAGCCGAAGGTCAACGTCTGGCGTGCCTTGGCTCAGTCGCTAGGACAGGACAACATATGCCTTGACACCGGGGCAGCTGAGGACCCGATGTCGTCTTGCCTTGTGGGGATCCCTTTCTCTCCAGGCGAGTTCCCCTCTGCCTTCCAGACTGCCCTTTTCCCCTATTTTGGCCCGGAGTCTCACTGTCCTCCCTAGTTTTGATTCCTCAAATGCCTGGAGAGACGGAGTGGTCAGGCTGAATCCTGCACCTTCCGAGCCCACAGAGTTACATCTTCTCGGTTCTGCCAACACCTCTGTCTGTTTTCAGTTTGATTACACCTTTGCCCCTATAGAGAAGGGCAGTGAGGTGGTCCAACAATCAAAAACAGAATACCAAGCCAGTCAGTGGTGTCGAGCAGTTCTAAAGATCGGTGGCCCCACCACTACTGGATGAACCCCTTACGCCTTTCCTAGAGGAGTGTTTTTGATTTGTGGAGACCGAGCGTGGGCAGGCATCCCCTCTGGTCTGGTCGGAGGGCCGTGCACTTTTGGCCAGTTGACGCTGTTTACCCCCAACATTACCCAAATTATAAATTGGAAGAGGACAAACATCACATCCGGATTGGGCAGAGCTAAAAGAGATCTCAAAGATCTCACAGAGAATTGTGATGATGAAATTACCCATTGGTCACACTCAAAATCCATCGCCTTTACCATTCTATTACCTTGGGTATCGGTGGCGAAGTCTCTAGGTGAATTGGGCCGCCTAGAGTGTTGGGTGGCTAAACAAGCCAATCTTACTTCAGCCGCACTATACGACCTCCTTACAGACGAGGAAATTATAAGGAAGATGACACTCCAAAATAGAGCAGCAATAGATTTTCTATTGCTGCATCATCATCACCACTGCGAGGAGTTTGAGGGCCTCTGCTGCCTGAACCTGTCCTCTCAAGCCGAGGACGCCAGACATTCCATCAAGAGACTGCAAGACCTTGTCCATCAGGTCAAGCAAGAGAACTCTGACTGGCTGGGGGACATTTTTTAGGGTTGGGGCCTCAGCGGGTGGGCCGGTTCCATAATAGAATCTGTTTGCAAGGTTGTTCTGAGTTTAATAATACTTTTAGTTTTCATTATTTTGATCCGTGGTTTGGTCCAGAGACTAATGGCCAGAGATACCTCGGCATCTGTCAACCATGCTGCAGTCCCGTCGGACGAGACCATCGAGCTGGAAGACCTCTCCTCGGAGGCCGAAGAAGCTGCAGATGAGGAGGGGGCGACCGCACCGTCTTCAACCATCCAGGGGCGGGCGGATTCCAGCTCGAAGAAGGCAAGGCCTGGCCGGACCAGCCACGAGATCCTGAATTTTAAGTTTCTATGGACTTCCCGTTCTTTTCATTTTATTTGTTAAGAAACGGGGAGATGTTGTAGTGTGTTTTTAAGTTTCTCTTGTGTTCCCCCATTTTATGTATCATTCCCCTTTTGTCCTTGTAAAATGGTTCTTCCCTCCCCAGTTTTCCCGCCACAGCTCTCCTGACTGTTATGTTACTATGGTTACCCCTGCCCCCTTCAGTTGTCAATTGCTCAAGTTATGTAACTTCCCCTCCCATATTTTACCATATAAGTAAGTTTTTCCTCCTCCCTGGGCTCAGTCAATCACCCCCCACTCCTCCCAGCTTTCGAGAACCTTCTTCTCTTTGGGGGATGTAATTGGCTGGGGTCCCGGGGCTCCTCTCTAACCTTGTGTTTATTGGATATGTTTGCATGTCAGTTATGTTGTGCATCTCCCTATATGTTTTCCTATTTGCTAGCGGGGTTTCCCTCCTTTCTCCGCCCCTTGCCTTTAAAACCTCGCCTCTCCCCTTGCTCGAGGCCATTTTGCTGGTCGGTGCCCTCCCTCCGTTGGTACCTGCCATCCTTCAATAAACCGACGTTAACCCCAGCAAGTGGTCACTCCCTTTTCTCGTCTCGTCCAGCGCATATAATCCAGTCCGCGATTCGGCCCAGTCTGAGGCCACGACGCCAAGGGGGGATGATCTCCGATGCAGCGGAGGCGTCGGCCGTTTCCCCTCTAGCTAGCCGGACTTGGAGCCGCATACGCGTTCGCGCACCTAATACTTGCTGAACTCACTGAATACAGTGGATATATTTTATATTTTTTTCCTTTTCATACTTTATAGCTGGAGAGCAACTGCACACACTGAACGTGGAACAACTGTGTTTTCCATTCTCTCTTGGAAGTCTGTGATGCCTCAGGCACTTTCCAAGCAATATCCTTTTATTTCAAATAAAGAGAGACCATTGAACTCCTGGAGTAAAACCAGTTCTCCAGAGAGCATCCAAGCCCCTCTTTTGACAGTGCGCAGTAAAATGTACTGGTATTGACCACCTTCACATGATAACTCACAGCTGTCATCATCTTCTCTTTGTTCAGTAGGAGCTCAGACTGAACACTGCAAATGTCATGGAAATTGTGCCTGAAGCACAACCTCTCACCAGAGAGCTGTACATTGTCTTTAGATCTTAGGGGAGATCTTCCACTCATTTCTGTGTTCATGAGTTCAGGTCATCCTTCACAAACCAAGCATGCTGCATTGCTTTCCAGACTGTGGATGAAAAGCTTCCTTTGCCTTGACACCTGAAGGAGACTTCTGCAGCATCTTGGGGTACAATTTGTTATTAAGGGCAAGCATCTAACCTGTAGGATCAGGTAGGATATTTACCTGAATTTTAGAAGTAAAAATATTCAACACCTGCTGATGGCAGACTGCTTTAAAAAGACTTAATCATTTAATCAAAGGGATTTAGAAAACAAAGCAGTGTCTATTAGAGCTTATTTTACTACAAAACTCTAATAGTAACTTGAGATCATTAATTTTGAGAAAAAATTCCTCTCACCTATGTTGCCAGTCTGATTCTTATCCCTCTCTAAACTCCTGTTGTATTATATCATTTCATAGAGTTTTTTATATTGAGTTGCAGATTCCTTCACAGCAATTCTCTACAGAACCTGGTGCCTGCCTGACACACATCAGAATCCTGCACAGGGATAGGGGGATGCAGGTAACTAAAGGAGATTGCTTCCTGGAAGTCAATTATTCATTCTCTGAATTTCTACCATCTTTGATGCAGCAAGGAAAAACTAACCTGTGTGTAGGCTGCCTTGTTAGAGCTGAAGCAGGAGTAAAAAGAGTCTGTGACCAAGCAGGAATGATTATTATGAGTAATAGATTTGTCACTACAAGAGAAAAAAAAAAAAAGAAAAAAGTTCCTATAAAATTGAAATTATTGTACTGTTAGATAGGTGAAAATTCTGTATTCCTCCACTATAAAAGGTAGGGGCAACAACTATTTTTCTCCAACATTCTTTGGAGTCTGCACTTTTTAATGTGCAGACATAAAACTGTACTTTGAAATCAACTTTGAAGTCCCTCTAGTTTATCTCATATTTGAAGGCTCAAAGGTCCAAGTCCCTCTAAAGCCAGCCTCAGTAATCTCTTCAAGAAGAGACACATTTGACTTGCACAGTCCACCAAGTAATTCAAATAACCCAGAAAATGTCTTGAGAATGACACTCTTCTCTGATCCCATTGAGGGGTGGCACAGTCCAGGCAGGGGAGTGGCAGTGGGCTCCCTAATAATTTTTTTATTTCTCCTCCTATGACAGCCTTGTCTATATGCAAATATAAAGGCAATGATTCTTATTCTGTTATCCTAAATACAACACAACTTGAAAGGAAAGAGCATAATTGAAGCTTATCAGTTTTGGTTTTTTTTTAATGGAAATCAGAAATCTAAATTATAATCTACATGTCATCTTTGCTTGTGGAGTTAACATTGCCCAAGCACTTCACACTGGTTTCTGCCAACTGCTGGTGCAATGTTATTGTGGTATTCCAGTATTTCAAACTAGTTTTGGAGAAAAAATTCCAATAACTTTCACTTCTGTTTCATCTATATCCAGCAGTAAAACTCTTTGCTAGGTAGAATATTTTCCTCAAGATAAAAAATTATATAGAGATGTTGGTATGCATGGGTTTTTTTGATTTGGTAAGATGGTCAATTACACCAGGATCCAGTTTTATTTTACCACTGACCATGGCAAGTCTTTGATATAGGACTGGAAAAAGGTAAAATTTGTCTTTACTGCACATCTATACCTGCTTTCTATATTTTCTTTTTCCTTCCATATACATAAAACCTATAATATTAGAATTTCCTCTTTTTCATGATAGATGGCTCTTACATAAAGGCCCTCAAGAAAGCACAAAACTCTTTATCTCTTTTTTTCAAATATGCCTGAGCTTCTGAATATTTATGGCCCTGTGTCTTGTCTATTAGAAGTTTGAGCCACCTGCCATGGACCAGAGTGGAAGAAAGTCCAATCTATAACAGTGAATTTCAATTCTGTCACAAACAGTTTTGTGATGTTCATCACAGGGCATTAGAAAAAGAGCAAAGATCAAGCTCTCTCTTCCAAGTCAGTCACACACTCATTAAAATCACTTTTCAACACAGGACTTCCTTTTTAACCCCTCCTGCCTTTCACTTTTCCTCACTCCTAAGCAGGTGTTTTATTCTCACCCACCTCTTTTCACTGTAAAGCATTTAACAAGAGAACAACTGCTACTGAGGTGTTGCTAAATCTGGAAAAGCTTTGGTATGATGCTTAATAGCAGAAGAAATTTAAAATTGCTATTGTACACTCAAAGAAAAGTTCTGTGTCAATATAAATGAAGAAAAGGCACTTAGGTACTTCTTCACGCATTTGTATTTTGTGCACTTGGCATTTTAAATCTTTTTAAACAAATATAGAAAAACTTCTGGTGATACAAATTTTCATTCAAATATGTGAAAATACAGATCCCAAGTGACAAATAGACCTATGTATCAATTTCATATTCATTCCACTTCATGTTTTATAGCCCTACAGGGTTTCTTTCACACTAAGCTTTTTTTTTCACGTTTACATAGAGCATCTGACTATATTTTGTAGCATTAGAAAATAAGAGACTGATTCATCAATGCCTGGCACCATCTGTAGTCATTGTTGTTCAGCAAAATGAATGCAGATAATAGATATTTTTTTACAGTTTTAAAGGCTCATAAATTAGGATTTTGAAAAATTAAATTATTTTTAAATACTAGTATATTTTTATATATCGATATAAAGAAGGTAACACAGATACACCAAATCTTTGTAGGCCAGTAAGCACAGAAGCATTTAAAACCAGTGGCAAAGATCCTATTTATCTCAGAACACATCAACAGATACAACTCATTGTGTGAAATTTCATAGCCTTCCCATAAAACAAAACCAAAACCCCACACAAGAAAATTTAAATGAACCTTTGATAACTATTTTGCAAAAAAATCCAACTCCTAAAAATGGTTTTCTCCAGACATAAAACAATACATTTATAATGAATTTAATACCTTGCCTTGTTCTTACATTGTTGGTTTTCAGAGTTCTTACCAAAACCTAGAGCAAGAGTTCAAAGTGAGGATGCAATCTAAATTATACCCTTTCTGCAGGTTAACTGGAATCAGATATATTGGTAGTTCTTCAGATAAACTTCAAAATATTTGTTTTATTGCTGAAGAGTTATTTCTCATGGGAAGACAGAAGAGGTGAATAATTTATCTGAGTGATAGGCGAGGGACAGGAACTGTTCCCTTAGTGATTAGCAGTATCTTCCTGTCTAGGACAGAAGAATAATCTGCTGCTGTGGATTGCCAGCCTCAGGCTTGTCATGGTCCACACTGCACTGTCTGATTTAAATAGATTGCTCTAGAATAATGTGACAGCATCATAAAATACTGGAGAGATGACCAAGTTACTAATATGCTGGAGTATTATCCTTATGGGCTGGAATTTTCCATCCCATTTCTTGAAGGCACCAGCCATTTCACAGGGGACATGGCAACACAGAGGGTGATGGAAGCATTAAACCAGTACCTAAAATTATCTCTGACTCTGCTAGGGGCCTGCAAAGAGACTGTGTCCTAGGGTTTCCAACTTTTAAAATTATTATAATAAAATTTCCTCACCTGGGGATGTGCTCCAAGATCAGTTCAGTAAAATTTAGGTGGCAGTAATGTTACCTGAAGTGCAGGTAGCCAACCCATGCAATAAACACAAATATACCACATAGGTGGGTCACTGAGCCCTCAGATGTCAAAAGTGCAAACATCTGTTATCATTTTAAATGCCCCGAGGCTCCACTATCCTAATCTCCAAAAATGTATTTTGCAGAAGACCATACAGAAGTCACACTTACCATGGGGAATTTGGAAAGGCACTGGATTCCTATTTAACTGCCTCCTTCACATCTTATGCAGCATTTTATTAAAATTCATTTTAACAAAAAAAAAAATCCCTGTTCGTATTTTTTTTTCCTGATAGGTCAATTCTTTCTTAAATAGGAAGTATTTATTGAAGAGGAATTGCAATGCAGTAAAACAAAGACAAAAAGTCTTTTATATTTATGCCTGTAGCTTTCATGGTGTTAGAGGGACTAATCTCTCTGCAGAGAGTGTGACCAGAGTAGACTCATACAATAAAGAAATGAGTCACAAATATCAGCTGGCAGAGAGTCATCAGCCTTCCTTTTGTGTCATCCTGTACCTAAAGAGACTATGAGAGAGCTGGAGGGAATTTTACACAGGCATGTAGTGATAGGGCATGGGAAAATTCTTTAAACTGAAAAAGGGCAGGTTTAGGCTAAATATTAGGTAGAAATTCTTCACTGAGAGAGTGGCAAGCACTGCAACAGGTTACTCAGAGAAGCTGTGGATGCCCCATCCCTGGAAGTGTCCAACCCCCCAGGTTGGACGGGGCTTGGAGCAACCTGGTCTTGTGAAAGATGGTGATCTGGTCCTGTGGAAGATAGTCAGCTGTAAGGTCCCTTCCAAGCCAAATCATTCCAGGATAAATGGCAATCACACCAAAATCTCTTTATAGGTGCTCCATACATTTGCAATGAATTGTTCAGGAAATGCAGCCTGGTCACAAAGAAAACCCTGACAGAGATGTTCGTGTTGCAGCACTTGTCAGTGCAGGTATGAGCACTTCATCATCAATTTTGGCTTCTTTCAGTGTAGCTTCACACAATTCTAACCCCTATTTTTTTATTTGAAACAAAATAACCCTGTCTGTCCTAAAGCAAGTGCACTGATGAAGCAGCTTGGGGTGACAAATATTTATACAGTCCAAAACAGTACAAGACTGTTTCTGCATATATATATACATACATAAAAGTATAGTATGTATAATAGATTTCTTAGACTGATCATCTATAAACTTGGTCAAGAAAATTCCACTTAGAATGTTATTTCATTTGTAATTATTCACACATAGTAAAATGCTCCATTTTAATTCAACCTTGACTTGATGGCATGTAAAATATACCATAAGAAAAAGAACAAGGGGAGAAAAATTCCTAATCTTTACCTTAGTATTTTCTCACAAACACACTTATGAGAAAGATTTTTGGAGTTTATTTTGCTTGTCTGAATTAAAGTGCATTTAAATTTTAAGAAAAAAAATCCTATATTACTTCAGTCCTGCTCTTCCTGTGATATTTACTGCCAATAGCACTTTTGTGTATATATATATACCCCAGGAGATGGAAAATCACATATTTGTTTTGTGAGTCAGAGCAGTAAGACACTGGTAAAACTCCATCTGGCAAGCAAGCAAAAGTTCATTTTTGTGTTTCTGTTATCACTAAATGTTATTCAAGATTCTCGTTACACTTGTCATCCTGGTGCAAGGTTAATTAGAATTAATAAATGCTGTACTGATCCAAAAGGAAGAAAGGGCAAAGAGAGAAAAACATACTAATTATCATCCATCCAAAATAAAGCAATTTGACATAGGACACACTGTGCAGATGGACCCATCTTGAGCTGGAAATGTAAAAATCTGTTAAAAAACTGAATAATTTCTTTAGGTTTCGATTTTAATGGCTTAATGACCAATTCTAAGTAAAATACCTCTCAAAATAGGTTCAGTACAGGACACAGGAGGCTTTAATTGATTATTGACCTGCTTTACAACTTTTAGCAAGTAAATTCATTGCTATGCTCCTTGATTTGCTTGTCTATGGAACTGACATAAATATTTTTATCCACAATATAAGACCTTCTTTAAGTCTATGGAACTTCCATTACAATGAGATGCTATTTCTATTCCTGCCCAGCAAAGAAAAGAAAACAAGGAAACAAAAAAAAAAAAAACAAAACAAAACAACTAACCAAAAAACCAAAAGAAAACAGAACAAAAAACCATCAAAAAACCCTCATCACAAAATAAAACTTGCTGAGAGCAAGCAGCACTACCTTATGTTAATACCAACAAGAATTGCTGGTCTGAGAGGGCTTGTGTTGTTGCTGTTCTTTGTTTGGGGATGTGCTATTTGATTAGTTAGATGTTGTTAGTATTTAGGATCCTATTATTAAGGAACATTAGCTGCATCAAGCACTTAGCACGTTCCAAATATTCTAGATATTGTACTACAAGGTTTTCCAAGAGCACTTGGCTATCCAAGAAGTGTTTTACTTGTTAACAAAAGAAAACCATCAGATATTAAAGGAGTTTACTTCAAAATCATAAAGATGTGCTTTATAAAGGCACAAAAAGAATGGGCTTCCTCATTTGCTCATCTTCTTACCTTAAGGTAGTGTCTTACTATTACACTTTCAGACTTTACCTTTTCTATATTCAACTCTTTTTTTGCCTTCAGAAATCAAGCAACTACATTCTTTGTTTTACTGTCTCGCTCCCATGTTAAAAATTTCTGGTTTCTACCTGTTGTGTTTAGGATCAAAATTTAAACAAATCAATTTTTAAAAATTCAAATACAAAAGGAGCTCTCATACTTCTTCTACATACATGCACTTGTATAATAAGAAATACAGAATTTTAATATTTCCAAAGATGAAACTGCTTTTTCTAACTGTCCTTATATAATTCTCCCATTCTCTTTGCCGTGACATCTTATGCATGACTCTCTTGAAAAGTAAACTGAAAAATAGAGAAGATTCTTTTCAATTAAACACTCCCTAATCCTGTTTTATTCAAGGAGAAGTAGAGGACCAAAGAGCCATTATGCTATTTCTTAAATATCACTAAGTTTGTGCTAGACCAGTACAAAACTAAAAAGTCTTTCTTGCTTTATCAATACATGACACTATTATTCTCCTGACTTTTTATTTTAAACTTCTGCAAGAGCCACTGACAACACAGATTTATTATCCCCTCTCTATATAACACATTAGCATAGGTGGAAGTCTTGCATAAGTAACTTGATTTTGAATTTATTTTATTTAGTAGAGTTTGTGAGCCTGTGCTTTAGGATAAACAGAAAAATAAGAAAATACTCTCATTGTGAGATGCAATTTATGTTTAAATTTGTGATATTCACAGTACTCTAAATCACATGCACAAAGACTTTGCATTTCATCAAGTATTGTTTTCCCCCCTGCCAGAATTTTGAAATCCAAATCTACAGGAAAATTTAAAAACTGGGAAGAGACTGTAACAATCTCGTCTTAATCAGCTACTCAGCCTCCTACAGATTGCTCACAAGAGTGAGATGCCTCACATTACAAGTAACATAGAACTTTACCTTTGCATAAAATATTACTTAATAATAATTTTGGCCTATTAGTCATGGCAAAAGAGCATATATTAGTATAAACCATTTCCTTGGAGGCCCCACACACTTTCCCTTTCTTTAACATCAAAGTTAAGGAGTATCTTCTGAGTCACTATTTGCAACCAGTACTTTCCTTGCCATACCCTTCCCACACACACAATTATCTTACACACACAGAGGAGACTGCATTAACTTGCCTCATCTTCACAATGCCAGCCTCTCACATCAACATTTTAAATTTGCTCACATAAATATTAAGGCTGACTTCTGTGTTAAACTAGCATGGAACCGAAATTCCCTAAAAGCATCTTCAAAAATATTTCTTAACCCATTACTTTTTCTGGGATGTATGCCATTACCTTTACATCTTCATTTGCTGACCAAAAGCAAGACATACTTGTTTCTTTCTTTTCTCTGATTATTATTTTTTTTTTTTTTTCTTACAAGAACTATCTACTCTCTGAGATGGAAATTGTCTTTTTGTTCAGTGTTTTGTCCAGCAGGTAGGTAGCTATTAGGATCATGAATAAGAAATCACTTCTTAAAGTCTGCTGAGGGAAACAAAGATGTGGAAGATGTCTGATTGGAGAGATACTTGTACGGATTTCAAATGTGTGAGTCATGCCTGGAATCACAATGTAGCTATTTCTGTTCTTTTATCCTCTAGCTGCAAAAAATGCAAGTTGGTTTCAGATGGAAAAGATTTCAATCTTTTATATGGCAAAAAAAAAATCTCTTTTTCCTTGCAATAAAGGAATACAGTTTCAACTTTTTGGATTTTTATCCCTTACCATGAATTTAAATCAACTTACATCTAAGCATTTGCAATGAGCTACATCATGCAGGGAAGTTGTCAGATGCATGGAGTTTAATTAAATATCATACAGCAGCCAAAAACTTTGGCTTTTTGGAATTTTAGCAACAAGCTATGAAGCAATTTACTTCAGGTAATTTGGAGATATTTGGCTCCAGACTTCTGTCTAAAAGCCACATGGCTGATGTGAAATGAGCTAATCGGTGACTGAAACCCTCTGGCTCACATCCCTGTCAATTCAGCCCTTTGTCTGCTTCCTCAGGCTGTGGAATAGACCTGAGAAGGAATCTGGCCCATTCTGAATTCTCTTTCCAGCTGGGTGGAAAAGAGGCAATCTCATTGCTGGAGGTCGTGATGGTTGCAGCTTAGACCAAGGTCTTCCACATTTGGGAGTCTTTATTTTCTGGGTTGGGAGATCAGAGGTAGTCTAATTTCAAAGAGAGAGCAATAACCACTTTTCCCAGTGTTCTGGCTCTAATTCAAGGAACAGACATGGATAAAATATTTTTCAATAGTCTGTGTATTATTCTGAATAAAATTACATCAAACATAGTAATGACAATTGAGTTTTGCTGGACTGCAAGGAGTTGCAACAGTCAAAGATATAGCAAAGAAGAAAATCATTCAAATAATCCCTATTAAACCCCTTTTATTTGGGTCTCTGTCATGTAACTTTAATAACAAATGTCTTTTAATAACAGATTTAAAAATCCAGCTTATTCTAGGATTTCAGTGTCTTACTGGATTGTTTTGACATCTCTTCTACAGTGACAGGCAAACTTTGTCAACTGCCTGAAGTCAGAGATATGAGAGAATATGGTGCCTGAAACCCTTTTCAAGATCCTGTGTACTCAGCCAACACCAGTTCAAATGAAAATTCCCAACTCCTACCTCTAGCCTGCTGTAAAACAGATATTAACCATATGAACTGTGGGCCAGGTAAAGCTTCTGTGCTGCAGTACAACTGCTATCTCTCCAAGCCCCAGCATCTCAGAATTTTGGAATTTTCTTGAAAACAACTTGCTTCTCTTCAGAGATAACTAAGAATCAGTTTTAGTACTAAATCTCCAGAAGATGTTCACCCAGAAATGCACCACTCATTCCCTATTAGGGTCTTCTGTTGTATGCATGAGGTAACTATGGAAGAACAGGACCATACTTGTTCATACATTTAATATTTCCTTCCTACAAAGGTGTCGTTTCTTCAAATGTAAATTGCTCATTTAAACAGAGGGCCTAATTCAACCAAAGTAAACATAGAAATAATCTACCTGTTGTCATTCCCTAAATGAAAAATTCAAGCAAATACTCATTTCAAACTTAGAGCTATGACCAGACCCAGCTAACAGGGAAGTCTGCTATCTCCCAGGGGCTTGGATAAAGGACACTAGTGGAAAACTCTCCAGTTTACTAAGGCCTTCTGATTACTATCTGCTACTGGTTGTTCAAAGTGGCAGTCATGAAATTACAACAAGAAGTCCAAGGCTGATCAAAAGAGGCTTCAGGACCTTGGGGCAATTAGTTGAAAGATTGGGAGCACAGGCAATAATTTCCTCAATCCTTTCAGTAAGAAGGAATAATGTTGATAGAAACAGGCAGACCCATCAGGTTAATGACTGGCTTCCAGGCTGGTGTAATCAGAGAAATTTTGGATTTTTTTGACCGTGAGATGATCTATTCAACATCTTGTCTACTGACACTTGATGGGATGTCCCTGTCTGAGAGAGGAACAAGAATTCTAGTACAGGAGCTAGCAGGGCTCATCAATAGAGCTTTTAGCTAGCTTGGAAGGGGGAAAGGAAAACACTAGGTTTGCCAGGGATGAGCAATGGAATGCTGTGTCAGAACTTGACGAAATGAGCACCAATGGGATCTCTCAGTTTGCTTCATGAGGTGTTGGCTACAAGTAGATCCATTGCAGAAGAACTAACTCCAATTACTTAAACTGAAATTAGGACTGAACTCCAAGGGTAACACATCTACTCATAGGAAAAAAATGCAATGGGAATTTTAATGATCATAATATTCAAAATGTCAGGTTTTTTGTCTTTACAGAAAGATGAAACTTTAGCTTAAGGATCCTCTAACAGAAGAGGAGGATGAAAGCAAAGGGAAAAAACCAAACCCAAGAAAGCATCACCTCAGTTTAAAAGTCCTAAAGACATTAAACCATTCAAGGACTTTCTGACTTTCATCAGATCCACAAAGGGACATTTCAACTTTAATTTACCTTGGCCTGAGCCTACCCAATTAAAAAAAAAATCTATGTTAAATTTAACTGAAAACAACAGCTTCCTTAAAATTAAAAGTATGCTTTTTTTCCTTCTCTTTTGTCCCTCCCCTACTAGCCAAAAGTTAAAGCTGAGAGAGGAAAAGACTTCAGAATATGAAAATTTTGAATTGTGTGTCTATCCAAATATTCCAAAAAAATCTAAATCCAAAGGGCTAGCAAAATAGTATTTTAAGCAAATTGACAAAAATGCTCTTGGGCTCAGTTAGAGTAAGTTTCAGATGAGGATTCAACTTTAGTACAGTTATCATTAAAAAAAAAAAAAAAGGAGAATATTAAGACTGTGAGGAAAGGAGAGAATTATCTTCTTCTCTTTCGTTGGAAGAGATGGTGTTGCAGCGTCATCAGCTCTCAGCTTTCTCCAAGAATCAGAGTGATCATGACAACCGCCACACATTGCTCCATCATATTCCATGGCTTTTTCATAGAGAAGGGAAAAAGACACTTTTTAATTTCTGTGTACAAGCCACAAGATATCTCACAACATATCAATTCATATTTCTGATGAAATAGTAGAAACAATTTTTCCCTGGAGGAGTATTGGAAGAATTTAGGCATTGGAAGTGGTTCTGAGAGGTAGTGGAGTCACTGTCTCTGGAAGTGCTTGAGTTGTCTGGATGTGGCACCTGGGGACATGGTTTCAGGGTGGTAGTGGTGATGCCAGCCTGATGGTGAGACTGGAAGATTTTCCAGGTCTCCTGTGACCTTTATGATTGTCTGGCGTTCACCACTGAGCTACCTGGCACCAAGTGTTGCCCACAGGGGCTGGTTTGGGGCCGGCCACTGACGTTGTGCCCCTATTGTGGGAGGAGCAGTGGCACCGGTCACCCGTGTGCTCCAATACCGTTTTGCTTTCGGCGTGTGGTGGTGCTCCCAGGGGTCCCAGGATGAGGGAAGAGATAAGAATCTTGGCTCCATGTTTCAGAAGGCTGATTTATCATTTTATAATATATATTATATTAAAAGAAAATTAAATACTAAAACTGCACTAAAAGAATAGAAGAAAGGATTTAATCAGAAGGCTTGAAAGGAATAGAAAGGATGGAATGGAATGATAATAAAACCTTGTGGCTGCTCACAGCCTTGACACAGGTGGCTGTCATTGGTCATCAAGTAGAAACAATTTCACATGCTGGGTAAACAATTCTCCCAATCACATTCCAAAGCAGCAAAACATGGAGAAGCTGAAGATTCTCAGCTTCTCAGGAGAAAAGATCCTGGCAAATGGATTTTTCAGAAAATATGTCTGTGACATTGGCACACGTGCCAGGAGTGGCCGTGTTCCTACTCAGCCACTGGCAGGCAGGATCATGGTTTGGCTGCTGGCTGGGATCCCCGACCTCCAGGAGCGACCAATAAATGTGGACCCACATCTAAGGATCGAGGCAAAGGAAGAAGGGAGGACTCTTTGCTTATTTCTCCGAGCTGCCTTTATTCTTTCCCATGATGGGAGCAGTGATGGGGCTGCAGCACCACACGGGAGCTGGCAGGGGGTGGGAACAGCACAGCTCAAAGGGGGGCAGTGGCAAAAGAGCACAGAAAAAAGAAAAACCACCCCCACCCCTTTTAGGGGGAGGGGGTGGTTTCCTGAGAGGAGACCATCTAACTAATCAAAGGCTAGATAGGAGTAGTCTGGAGGGACAAATGTAAACATAATATCAATAGAAAAGGGGATGGGAAAGATGCATACCAATGAATGAAGGGAAATATCATAACTGACAATGAAGGTTCTGGATAAATGGGTGTAGCAAATTATGACAGACAGGCTGCAGGGGTAGGATTTTTGAGGATAGACAGGAAAAAATCTGGAATTATCATAACTGCCATGGGGAAAAGGCGGGAAGACAAGTGGTAAACAACTTTAGGGAGAGACTAAACATATAATCTTCAAATCCCCACTGCCACAGGCCACATGGGTAATCTTTGGTCTTGGGGGGACCCACTTGGGACGCTCCAAAGCAGCCGGGCACTGCTGAGGCTGCAGGGCTGTGTCCAGGCAAAGGCAGCCCATGTGGCTCCTCAGGAATGTGGGCCAGCCGCCATCTGCAGGGCCTGGGTTGGTGCCAGCAGCAGGCACTAATCCTCGGGCTGTGGAGCCAGGCAGGGGCAGTGGAACAGGCTGTGTAGTGCCCACCTGAGGCTGGAGGGACATTTCTTGTGGGGGACCTGCTGCTGGCTGAGGGCCTGGGCTCCCAGTTGGGGAGCTGAGGGGCTGGGGTGGCTGTGTGGGGCAGACGCTGTTCTCTGTATCCCGGCCTCTGGCACCGGCTTCTTGAAGGCAAGAGAGGCCACGTGTCCTTTGTGATTTCCACATGGGGAGATGAGGCACAGAGCAGCCCTTGAGGGCACGGCCCAGATTCCCCGAGCTCAACCCAAGCATCACGAGGGACATGCACGGGAAACCCATCTCCTGTCAGACCTGCCGGTCTTCACTTTCTGTTTTCATCTTCATAGAGCTCAAGGACACTTCTCTTGTCCCACTCATTGTCCTCTTGCAGCAAGGGCTTGGCCTTGATGCTCTCTTCCCAGTTGTCCTTCACAAAGTCTTGGTCACTGGCACTCTCCCAGCTGGACTTCCCAGAGGATGTCTTATTACTGCTGCTAGACACCTGGCTACTGGAGTCTTCTTCAGAGAACTCTAGGCTAACAGACTCTTCCCAGTCTGATGGTTCCTGGTAGCTCTCGAAATCTCCGTAGGACGGCTCTGTCTCGCTGAATTCTTCCCAGTCAGACACATATAGGGAGCTAGTGGTTTCTCCTTGGGAATGCCCTTGCTCAGAGGATTCTTCCAAGTCTTTGTAGCTATTGCTGTCTCCTTGGGGCAGCTCTTCTTCACCATATTCATCCCAGTCAGAAAGACCAGAGTAGATACTGGTATCTTCTTGGGAGAAATCTTCTTCAATAGATTCGTCCAACTTGGACACTTTTTGGTGGCTACCAGTATCTCCTTGGGATGATTTCTGTTCAGTGCAGGCTTCCCCAAGGGGTACACCTTGGTAGCTACTGGAATGTCCTTGGGACAGGAGCTCAGTGCTGGCTCCCCCTTGGGATCCTTCCTGGTGGCTTCTGGATTCTACTTGGGCAAGCAGCTGTTCAGTTCTGGCTTCCCCTTGGGACCCTTCCTGGTAGCTTCCAGATTCTTCTAGGGAGACCTTTTGCTCAGTGCAGGCTTCCCTTTGGGACCCTTCTTGGTATTTGCCCATTTCACCTTGCCCCAGCTCTGGGACTTCTTGCCTGTCACCCTGGGAAAGCTCGAGCTCCCCAGCCAAGGCCCCCTCCTCATTCTCTTCCTCTGCTGGGACTGACCCCCTGTCTGCCTCCTCCTGCTGCTCCCTGAGCTCCTGGGCTCCCAGTGGGCTGTGCAGGGCAGAGCTCGGGCCCTCTTCCCTTTGTCCTGGAGCTGCTGCTTCCAGTTCTGCAGCCATGCTTTGCTCCAGATCCCCCTGTTTCTCTGGCTGCTGGCCAGATGCCTGGACCTCAAGCACAGCCTTGAGCACCACCTCAGAGCTGATGTGCCCCGCTAAGTCCAGCAGATCCTGGTTGCTGCCTGGGGGGCTGTGTGGGGCAGGGGCTGGGCTCTCTGTCCCTGCCAATGGAAGCTCCTCACTGTCAGCAGGAGAACCTGGTGCCTCTTCCACCTCGGGAGCCAGAGGCTCTGAGGGCTCCTCCACCTCCTCAGCAGCTTCAGCTGGAACAGCATCAGCTGCCAGGTCATCCTCTGTGGGACTCCCCGGGGCAGGAGAGGCACTGGGCAGCTCACGGGCTGCCTCTGCTGCCACTGGGCTGCCTCTGCCCACACTGCTGGGAGAGCGGGGCCCCTGAGGGGCACAAGGCTGGGCATCTTTGTCCTCCTCTTGGTCTAAGTGTTTGTCATAGATCTCGTAGCTGACACTTTCTCCCCATTGAGACAGCCTCTGGCTGCTCACACTTTCTTCCCTTTGGCACAGATTTTGGTTGCTCTCAACTTTTTCCCATTGAGTCAGCTGCTGGACATTATAGTTTTTGCTTGGGTTAGCTCCTTTTCCCTGTTGTCTCCCACTTGGGACAACTCTGGCTCTCTCTTTTCTTTTTCCCATTGGTACATGTGCAGACGGCTTTGAAAATCTTTTTTCAAAGGATACAGTTCCTGGTGTCCCTTCCCTTTCCCGCAGGGGCAGCTCTTGGTATGTCAGATCTTCTTCCAGTTCAGATGGCTCCTTGCATGTCTCATCCTCTTTGTCCCACTGGGAGAACTCCTGGACTGTCACACTTTTTCCCCAGTGGGACATCTCTGGCTCTTGCTGTGCACCATCTCCCCACTGGACTTTCACACTCACCTCACACTGATGGCCCTCTTGGCATCTTGCAGCTGCACCCAGCAAAGGTTCTTGCTGTTGGCAAAACTCTTGGACTGTTACCTCGTCACAAAGACAAGAGTCTTGGCTGGTAACCACTCCTGACCGGGAAAGCTTTTGATCCATGTCCTATTCCCTCTCTTCCTCCATGCTGACCAAGGCTCCCTCCTCCTGAGAGTCACACAGGGCAGGCCTGCTTACATAATTGAAAGGGGGTCCATTTTACTGCACCACAGCAAAACTTAGCATTATGCTGAAAGTTCCTAAATGCTTCAGAAATATGTAGTATTTAAGGTTCTGTCACCACTAATTAAGAAATATATTAATTGAATTGATAACTGAACAAAGTGGTTAACATCAGAAGAAGCTAAATAGCATAGAAGAGGCAAAGGAAATTAGCAGTTTCAATGGAATTTCGAATCAGAAAAACATAAAAGAGGAAGAAAAAATTCTTTAGTTTCCTCAGTAAACAAAAGGACGATTGAATGTAGGAGTGAAGTAAACAACAAAAGCACAATAATGAACTGGAATATTATGTGCTATAATAAACTTCCTAAATTAGTGATTTTAACTAAAATAAACAGGTAAAATTCTTTCCCAGTCTTTTCTTCCTTTGAATGCTTCTGCATTAGGCATTCAAGCACCTTTTTTCCCCTTCATGCAGAACATGTTCCAAGTTTGCTCATACACTGGGAACAGACATTTACATTAGTACAGCCTTGTTTCTCCTACTGTTCTCTGACATGTGCCAAAGGTGTTTAATGCAGAAACACATCAACTTTTTCTCCCAGCTTCCCAAGCATCTCATCTTTGAAATATGACTGACAAACTAAGCTAGTCACTCTTTCAAATTGCAAATTCTCACCTTTTTTACATTCTGAGGCAATGTGCATGTGTAACACGTCTACTAAAACAGTAGAACTGAAAAGTCCTGAGAATTTTACTAAGTGAATACTTCAAGATGGAAACTATCAACAATGAGGCCAAGTCCTGTTGTGTCCTTTCAACTCAGGCAATGGACACTGAAGCAAATTAATATTAAGCAAATTAAGCTCCTGCCTATGTGCTCCCTGAGCAGGACCTAGGACTGCAAAACAGATCTGGAATATATTACAGTATTTTAAAGTGAGCTCTTTTCCATTACTGCATGAGTGCCCTTCCCCTGAATAAAGTTTTAGTTATATGAGAATTAGACTTTCTGAACTAATACAGCAGTAAATATAAGATCAAAATCAGGTCATGAAGAAATTTTGCATAGGATAGGCAGAGTAACCAGATTTCCAGCCTTAAGTCAATTGTTGCTTCTTTAAAGGGATATGTTATAACAGTAATAACGTAAAGTTTCAAAAAATCACTTTCCTCTTCAACATTTCTGAAATACATAGTCATTAATCTAAACTCACCTAAATTCCCTTCCAGAACTGTTGTTTCCAAGCCTCTGCTTTTGAAATGTGCTAAAGTCATGGCTTATGTTTCACTATTGCCTGACCCTGCTGCCCTAGAAAGAAATGTTGAATTAGTTATGTTAGAAGAGGATTTTCTTTCTAAAATCACTAAGGTTATTTGGAACAAACTGTTCCCTCCTCTAATATTTTGAACCTTTCATGTCACTATTCATTTGGGATATACTGGCTAAAAAGATTCAACCTACACCATCACATAAGACATCAGTCAGTTTGGAACCATTTAATAAGGCTTCCTCCCAGTGCCAATCTCCATTATGCAAAGCAGCTTTTTAAACATTCAGCATTTTTTGCCCTGATTTCTACAGTCCCACCATGCTCATGTGTAACCTGGAATAATGGGAAAGAATGGCATAAGAAACGCAAAATAGCAAAACATGAGTCTTTTTTAAAGTGTTGTCCACTTTGTCTACCTATTCCATAGAAGCTTGAAAATTATCACAGCACCTCTCCTATGCCTAAGCTGTCAAAGAGAAGCTCTTGACAAAAGCAGCAAACACTGTTGGGCTGGACAGCTGGGTAGGCTTTCCATCACTATAGCCATACACTCACTGCAAGCCAGGGGCAGTGACATGGATTGTTCCCAAATTCTTACTGCAATTCAGGGAAAGAAGCTTTCTCCCTGTCTTGTATCCTCCCAGGGGGAAAAAAAAATCAAAGTAGCAGTTTTTTACTCTGAGAGCATCACACAAGTGCAGCAGGTCATGCATTTAAAAGAAACATGAGCAGATGATGCGTGGGGAAAAAAAAAAAAAAGTAGTGATAACAGAACTGCTTCTCCTGTAAGTCCTTAAGCCACCAGTTTTGAAGGATGACTTACTGATCCTCTCTTTAAACCTGCTGGTCATCCTCAGGAAGGCCAGGTTTTGTCTGACCTTATTCAATTCAGCTGTAAAGCTTTTATTGACATCAAGAAAATATTTGCTGCCTACCCCAATAACCCTAAGGCTTCGTGAGCAACTGTAAGGTAAGTCCAAGATGATGAATATATTTCTTCTTATAAATTAATTGATTTCAGGCTGGTTAGGACAGTCCCTTCAGTTTTGTATTGCATTAAAATATATCACAGTGCCAAACTAAGACTTGCTTCTGTCACATATGTATTCTGAATATTTATCTCTCTGTGTTATGTCATTTTTATCTATAAATTATACTGTATACTCTGGTTCTGTATATGACAAATAAATATGCTTAGCAGCATTGATGTAAAATGCAGACTACAACAATACTTGACAATTTTTGCTAAATTTTTTTTTTTCCAAAAAAATTACATCAGGCAACTGTGTTACTGGAACAATGGTAAACAGATTTTTAACACCTTGTCAATTATATGTATCGAACAAAATAACCTTTCAATTGTCTAACACCACCTAGACTGGGTCAGGAAGGGAGCTCTTCCCCACAGTTCAGTGTTTGCTCCATTTGTAGCATATGAAACTTAGAAAACCCAGAAATGGGGATGAAATGGTGATAAAAGAAAACTAACAAAGATGCCCAACTTTCAATTTACCAAAAAATCAATTTAATTAGCATAGATATATTCCAAGTGTTCATTTTACTATTATACCAATACTTGCAGATTGTGGAACAGACTTTTAGTCTTGTATTAATGCAAATAATAGTCTTTAAATCAGGTTTTCTTCCATTTCACTGATACTGAATACCACTTGCTAAAGTATTTTTAACACTTCCTTCTGTTCTCCCAATTTCTACTTTAATTTGTTCATTAATTTGCAATCTATAATAATTGACATGAAATATTATAGCAAGGATACAGCTTTTGACCTTAAAATTATAGTCATTATTTCAGATAATGATTTATGGTTACAGTTTAGATAGACAGACATAGATAATTTAATTTTGGAACATTTCATAATTCTTCCTATTAAAACCAAGCTAGAGGATTAAAAAAAAAAAAGGTACATATAAACTGAGAAGCATTTTATTTAGAAAAGGCGAGATTCTTAATAGAGTTCATTCTGATTATAATCAATGTATACATAAATAATAGAGATGGACTAATGAGACAATTATTCACTAGGAGAAAAATTGCTTTCTAAGGTATCATTTGCCTTTATTATCTCTATAGATTTTTATGAAATCATTTTAGCAACCAAATATCTTGCATATGCACAATTAGTAAATTTCTAGAATGAAATATACATATTAAGAAGGGATAATGAAAGTAGATATGAAGATGTGCGTCAAACTGCACATCTGATTGCAAAAATTCCTTTTCTGAAAGACTGCCACAAGGATAACTTTTTCATATTGTCATTGCCTGAATTAAATTAACCGTTTTGATTTATTTAAATGCGTAATGCTATTAAGAAAATTGTTTTTTAAGTATCTCAATTCTTTGGATTGAAATAATTATCATTTTTATTGTGATGCTAAGACAATAATTAGACCTGACACTAGAAAGCTGAATATAGCACAATGTTTTAATTTATTTGAAATCTGGGTAGATATATATAGGCTGATATCAGGTCCTTCCTTTTTATTTATGGATCTCCTCAGTGCAAATGCTGGTGCCGTTCATTTTTTAAAGGGATGCACTGAGCTAAGTGCAATCTTCTGGGATTATGTGAAATGTGTTAACTGAGGAACAGAGCTGCATGGACTGTGTAGTCTTTGTGATTAGGCACCCTTTCTTTTTGGAAGACAGGTTTCTCTTAGTGCATATAGAAGATGTAAAAGGCACTGTGCTGTCCTTACAAGGGCAGTGTGTCTGGTTGGTATCTGCATAGAAGCCACCTTTTTGGGAATGGCAAGGATAACAAGTCTATTTCTGATGCCAAAGATGGATCTGAGTAATGGACAGCTGAGTGAGTAAAGGTAAAATAAGGAAATCTTTCTTTCTCAGAAATGTGGTGAAGTCTCCTAATGCTACTGAGGGAGCAAATAAATATTGGCATTAAAGAAAGCAAACACAAAAGGCATCTCTGACAGAATTCAGACATCTTTTCACCTTCCATATATGACCTTCCTACAAAATCCATTAGCTATATTTTATTAAAAATTTGTACTCTATCTCATTTATTACTGTTCAGCCAACAAAAGTAGCCCACAAGCTTAACAAGTTTCCTGTAGGATTAACTCTCCTGATACTGTGAGAACAATGAAATAAATATGCCTAAGAACTCCACAGCTAATTTCATGTGCTGAAGAGAATTTTTAAAAGATGAGGAAATACTGGAGGAAATGATCCTGAAAGCATTAGTGAGATCAAAATTGGGTAATACTGTTCATGGTTTGGAACATGTATTGAGTGTTTTGAAATTAGCAGTGAAGGCAGTGTTAAAAAATGCCTACTCTCAGTATCACACACTCAGCATCACCCTGATCAGTGACTCTAACATCCTTTTCCCTGACCAAGATAGAAATTTCAGGAATACTGGTAAGCAAGTCTGCTGCTGCACATCAGCAAATCAATATTGACTTTACACTAGTTAAGGACTTTCCACTGTGTTTCTCTCTTAGATGTCATTTTCACTCCCTATATAAACTAACATATACAATCACCAGAGGATGCTGTTAATGCAGCATGAGTGAAAGACTACCAGAGCTGACAAATGCATCTAACATATGAGCTAATCTTCACTGTTTTCAATTACTCCAATACAGGAAAAGAGCAAGTTCAAGTTCAACCTAGACTCAGGAGTACCATCAGTGAGGGGCTGTCAGTTCAGCAATTGCACAAACCAAATAGTTTTCCCTCAGAAATATTTCTCTAACTGCACTCAGAAACAAAAGCCCCAGACAAACTAAAAATCACACCGAAGAAATCTGCAGTATTATTTGGTTCAAACTAGTATTCAGTTCTTGCTGAAGGCAAATACCAAGAAATTATGCACCGCCAAATATTTATGATAGTTCTCCAATTGACCTTAGAGAGGAAACAGGTTCTGGAAAAAAATAATTGCTTTGATCCCTAAGATCCAAAAATAATCTATTCAAATGGCTGAGTGAAACACTTATACAATTAAATCAAAAGAAGAATTCAAAACTCTGACATGTCATTTTCAGATTAAATAGCAGAATGCATGCCCAAAGTTGTTACTCCGCATGGGGGAAGGACAGCAAAGAGGAAGAGGCAACAAGTTATTGCATAAAAGTAACTTGGATTGCAGCAAAACAAAACTGGTGAAGATATTCAGAGCAGCAGTGGAAGAAACAACTTCACTTTACTCCCTCTCTGCCCTTGGTGTGTCAAAAATCCTTTGGAGAGCTCAGAAGGCTTTTACCTCTCAAGCATTCCCAAGAGGAAACTCTGTGAGGTGAGGATTTCCAAATCCAGAAAGTCCATGACATTGATATGAACAGAAGATTTGTGAATATTCCTGTTTGAGGTAAAAGATCAAGCACTCCTGTTGTTTGCCACTGGACATTAGGCTGATGCTTTTGTCGAGGAAAAGTTGTCTTGTGGGCCCAGCTAAGCAATGAAGGTGAGGATGGCAGGTGCCTACAGTGGGGTTCAGCAGGATGTCATGCTAGCCCTGGGATTTTCAACAGAGATCATAAAGAAAGGAGGGCATCAGTTACACCACAAAGTCTATTGCCAATAATTAGCCTGATTCTACAACAAACCAAAATTGTTTACACTATTTATAGAAGACTGCTAAACTGAATCACTGAGGAGTGAATCCTAGGTAACATGATTTCAGAAAGCATTCCCACAAATTCACAGAAGATTGTATTAACTATTCTCCAAAATGAAGGTGTCAGGATTCTGAGAAGAATATCACAGTGTGCTTCATGTACAAATACTTTGTCCCCACATATTACTTAGTGGGAACTGTCAGCTACAGCAATGATGGGTCATTGTGTAGACTCTGTACATGCACTTCCATGCTCACTTGCAGTGAGAATAAGCTAGCAAATTAATCTGTAACCAATCCACCTGATTTATCTATAACCACTAATCTACCAGAATAATTCTACTTTCAGGATAGCTGTAAGATGAGACACTTTTACACTCTGTCCCAAGTCTTTTCCTCCTTCAAATAGTATTTGTATAGAAATATATTTCTTTCCTGAATACAAATACCCTTTCTGATCCAAAGATTTTCATATAAGTGATGCTATCTCCCAGCTATAGAAAGATTATTTCCTTCCATTCTGTCTCAGCAGTGAACTATCTTTAGTAGCTTTGACACTGATACATAGAAGTGTGACCTTATTTGACAAAGATGTTAAGTTTGATTCAGTGAAATCTTAATTAAGAGGGCACTTGGATCAGTAAGATCATGGAAGCCTGACTCTTTTTTATTTAAATGGCAAGATTCCACTAAAAAATGAGATTTTTTTTTTTGTGTGTATATGCTAACTTAGACAATTTCACATACAAAATCAGCAAAGCACTAAATGTATTTAATTTTGGTCCTTTATTAGCAAGAACTTTTCTATTGATTACATCAAACCCTAACGTACACACATTTGATGAGACAATGCAAACCATCAGTGATTTTTTAAGATAACTGCAACTCTCAATTATGGACTGAAGCAGTGATTATTTACATGTGTAAAGTAACCACTATTTACTTGTATAACTAGTCTTTTTTTTTTTAATGACCTATTAAAAAATTTTTGAGGATTTTATTCTCCTGTCCCCAATCTGGAAAAATGTCAGCCTAGCTCTTGCAGTCTTTGTGTTTTGAAATACCTGGAAGTCTTTTAGAGTGATATTCCAAGTTACTTTATATAGCATAAAGCATGAAATCGAGAATTAAGTTTTATAGCAAACAAGGGTACATAAGGAATTTCTAATTCATGATCTCTCATGGGACTTTACTGTTTTGATTTCATACAAAGCAGTGATCAATGGAGTAATACTTCCCTTGTGAAATTTTTCCGTAGTCTATCACAACTCACTCCCAGAAAAGTTTTATCTCCTATTTAATTCCCCTTTACCTTAAGTCTCATTTTATTACCTAAGTCAGTTTAAGCAGTGCCTCAAAATTCTTTCTCCTGCAGAACATGAGTTGGTTTTGTTTCTCTGTATGTTCTGGAGATGCTGTGCAAGACCTCCATGTGATACAGATTGGCAGAGTCCAATTGGTTTTAGCAGAGATCTAACAGTTTATATCAGTGGAATATCTCCTCCAATCTACATCCTCTATTTATGGCCACCACTGAAGCCACACATTGGAAAAGAGATTTATTCCTCTAATCCATGATTTAGGAATAATGTGAAACCACGTCTAATCCTAAATTGCCACAAGTGCTATCTCCTGACCTCTCAATTTTGTTGTATTTTAAGTCCATATTTTAAATTTGTTTTTTCCCCTTTTTTTAAAGGACGTAAGTGAAGAAGGATAAATTTTTATTTGCAGGCCATCATTATACAGTATGAACTGCACTTAACATGAAAAGGTTGTTTTAACCTTTGTGGTGGATCATTATTCTTCAACCAAATCCAAGAAGTCTCCTTATTACATGAAAAATCCAGTATCCTGTTATATGCATTTCATAAGTGAAGAAAAACAAAGGATAACTGAAAGAGGAGGGAAAGGGAGGAGAAACAGCATGAGAAAACTTCCATAAATGCCTTTACAAATAATAAATAAATTTTGAGTGTGCGAGGGACTAAAGACTAAGTTTCAAGCAGACTCTTCCTTTCTCTTTAATCTATCCTCCCTCTCTTTCCTTAATTTCACAAAATCTGAATAGTGAAGCAAGAACAAATTAAGCATTTTCACCTAATTAAGCAAAGAGATTTCAAGCCAATTCATTTTATAACAGTATGGCCTTTTTGGAAGCTGAGTAAAGCATAGTTTTAATAGTCTCCATTTTGTCTACTTTTCACTAAAAGAAAAATTAGTATTTTTGGTGACTGATATGGTGTCTGAATAGGAGAATTTTATAAAAGCATCATCTTGATGCAATTAACCTTTGACAGGGTGCTTTAGGTGCTTGGACCACTTTCATATTTTGTACTTTATGGTGAGAGTTACAATAAATAAAGACACATTGCTTTCCAAATTTGTGTCCTTCCTACCTTCCACCACCTTTTTGGAGCTGTGACTTCAATAGTCCAAAATAAAAGCTTGAAGAAACACCAGTACTGGTGAAAAAAAATGTTTTGGTCCAGCAGCTAAGCTGAAGGGATAAGAATATCAGATGAAATAAGGCAGAACAAGTTCTGAGTAAGTTTTAAGAGATCAAACATACAGGCACTGGGCTGGAGCATTGCCTTATGTTGACATTGGCTACAAGGAATTCTATTTTACAATACATGAACCAGAAATATTTTTAAAATAAGAAAGTGCCACAAATCCTTTCAATTTAGCCATTTCTCTTTATATCTATTAAAGTAATTAGTCATATTCTTCCATTACAAAAATTGTATTGAAAGATTTTATATTCTTAAGATGAAACTCTCATGTAGAAGAACATATTAATACTCCAAAGAGACACCAGGGTACATTTTATGAGGCCATTAAATGATGGCTTGTGCAGCTGAAAGCAGCTGGCAGGCCCCACAGAGAAGGTATTAACAGCCCATAAACCACGCCCTGGCCTCTCTGGTGTCTTTGAGAATTGGAGATAAAAAAGTTATCACCAGATGAGATCATGCAAAGTCCTGCAACACTCCTTTACAGACACACATGCTAATTCTGAGAAGAAAACACTTTGAAAAGAGTGGGTGTATCTTGTTCTGGGATTTTGCTTTGTCTTTTTTGTTCTTTTTGTTTTTAATTGATTAAATTGGTTTTAAAAAAAAAAGCCCACTCCCACACATCAAATTACACATGCCACCTTCTCCTACAGCAATGCAACACAAAGGGCCTGCCTGCATTAATAATTCCTGGAAATGTGATAGACTAGGAAAAAAGGGCAGGGCAAATAAGAAGTGTCATTGCTTTTAATCTAACTTTTTTTTTAAAAAATTACACAAGACGTCCTGAAGGCATTTTGCTTCTCTTTCAGTTTGTTTCCCTGTGTTCATGGCAGCACCCCCCTTCTCCACAAGAGACCATCTCTTTGTTCGATCTGAGGAACTATTAGCTGACAGGTTAAGAATTCTTTCTACTACCCCTTACCAAAACATGTTCTTTTCAGAGCTGCTGAACCTCAGGCAATGAAATGTCCATGGGAAAGTGGCTTGGGGCATCACTTTCATTCAGATTGAATCCTTCTTCCAAGCAAGGCAGCCATAAGAGAAAGTAGTCATTGCCATTCTGCTCCAGTTGACTGCCAAAATAGCTCCCCTACCTCATATAATCTGTGTTGCTGGTAGGTTTCCCTTTGCAACATAACATGCTGTAGAAATGATTGTTGGACACTTGAAAACCAAAAATACCACCTCAAAACTGCTAGTCAGCACTTTTCTGTTTAGGAATAAAATACATAGCACATTCCTCTTTTTCTCATTTTATGGCCATCATTTTCCAGGCTTTTATGCAGTATATTCTCTGCTTGGAACCTGATGTCTGTATGAAAGTGGTTCAAAAATAAAACTACATTTCTAGTATCTTTATAAGCTATGTGCTAACATGCTTTATACCAGATGGCACTCTCAGGTATTACGATTTGTTTTTTTTTCCTCAATATTCTAAGCTTTAACATAAAAACATAATATTGTAAAACTGTGATCCAGTCTTGTCACTGTAATACAGCTGGAGAGTGTGTAATCATCTCTAGCCACAGATGGAAAAGTCTATTTTTGTTGTTGCTGTTGTTGTCAAGGTTATGTGATTGTAGGTAGCACCAAAGAGTCCATATTGATAGGAAGGCTACAGAATGATTTAATCTGAGAGCAGATGCCTCCTATAATGCAAGTTTCAAGACAGCATCTGAGTGGGAAGGTAATGTTTGATGATTAGTGCTCTTACATTCAAAAAGGCCAGGATCCGGAAACCAAATGTGGAGACACTTGTCAATTAATTGATGTTACTTACTGCAACAATAAAAGCTTTTACAACACCTTAGGACTAATTCAAAGAGGTGGCCCTGCAAATTTAGCTCTTACTGAAAACTTTCCTCTAGCTGTACCTTGGAAAAGTAAAGTCAGACAACTCAAGAAAGCTTCTGAAGTTTTTAGACACTTATTGGCTTGGAAAAAAAAAGGGTCTCACTCATATTATTTCTGTTGGTTAAAGTTTTGCTGAATTCTTATCAAAGGAGTTAAAAGGTTTCCAGAAACAACTTGCCCCTTTTCTGCCTTCCGCTTTCTCACTAGATAAAACCTGGGGTCAAAAGTGCAAGTGCTGGCTGCCCAACAATGGTGGTTCTGCACTTACTGGTTGGAAGCTGTCAGCTTTATTGAAAGGAGAACATTTCGTTCTCATTTTACATTTCACTGTAGCTGTTGACTGGAGAAGAAATCACAGCACATCCTGTCCTGGTGGTCTGTGAGGAGCAGACAGGGAGGGAAGGACCACAGCTTTTTATGCCCTGTGATTTCTTCCACCATACCTCTGTCCAACTGCTCTTTCCTAGAGTTAGTCCCACTTAAAACATTGCAATTTGTGTCCCATAGCAAAGACAATGTATGCACAGCCACCTGATCTAACAAAAATAACTGCTGTGGGGATGAAAAAAGGAGAGATGAGGATTCCCAAACATTGGAAATAAATCTGATTTCAGTCAGCTGCTGTTGCACTTGGTAAATCATCTCCATGGTTTTGCTCTGAAATGCTTCTCCTCAGTGCTAATATTACCTGGTTTGGGGTTTTTTCAGTATTATGCAGTTTTTAAGGGACTGTCTTAAAGTGGAAGATGTTGCTGGGGATGTGTATTATATCACCATCTGTTAGAGATGGGGCAGTTATCTTATGTTAATTGGGCAGTTTTCTTTATCTCTTCCACAACCAATCCCCCCTCCAGAAAATATCTTCTGTTGGGCTACTGAGTGTCACTGCATGGCTGATAAAATTCCATCATCCCATTGGGAGATGCTGCACCCAGGGGGAGGACCCAAACATTCCTGCCTGGATATAATCTGAGATTTGGAACACCACAGAACAGCAGCTTTCTTCTCCACTGGATTTACATTTTCCATTTCAGGCGAGGCTCCTGCCTTCCTTAGCAGACACTTTTCAAAGCAAGATAGGGACACATTAAGTGCTGTGTTTGTTTTACTTGTATACAAGAATAATAACTGCCTTTAAGACCACTGATGTGTCTAGTGAAGCCTTTCAAACATACAATGTTCTTTTGTAGATCCAGTCAAATTCAAGTCTCCCAAAAAGATTTGTACTATTTCAAATACTCATCAAGATTCCTGTGTTAATGAGACTTAGAAAGAGTAAGGGACAGGAGAGGGGAAACAAAATGAGACTAATAAACAATAGCACTTCATAAATATCATCCTAGAAATAATTGTCACCAAGCACAACAACATCTGGAATACTTCACAGTATCAAAAGCAAAGTGAAAACATTAAACACCTTGCAAACCTATTCACAGGTATTGCACATAAACAGACACTAGAGAGAAAAAAGAGTGGCAGCAGTAGCAGAGATGTCTCTCCAGCAGGTTTGCAGTCTTGAGCCCTGTTTCCAATGAGCAGGCAAACACAGAGTGTGATTTTTAGGTCCTTGTCACTTTGCAACATGCCACTTTTTACTGAGCCACAGCACCTGCACACAACCTAACTAGGCTATAGCAGAAAACCTCCAGCATCTCGGTTATGTGGGGGAAGCAAAAGAAGATTCCTGGCTGGGAAATATCTAGTTTTCCACTCAGATATGTAAAATTAATTCATTATATAAACTTACATTACATTCCAGACTCCTACCATCTTTCTTTCCGTTACATTTATTAAAGAAATCTCTTTCATCTGATGTCTTCAAAATCAGTGTTTGAATACAAAATTTATCTAATTTCCATTGATAAGTTTCTGTTTCTTTAAGGCACTTGTGCAAATTATGGCTTTAAACAAAGTTAAAACCCTTGAAGAATTTTGGATTAGGTATTAATAACCATGCAAAATGTAAAGCAATGTAACAGTCCAAGCAAGACTGCATGTTAGGCCATGCTAAACAAGCGCATAGATTTCAGTCAGACAATTTCAGGTTTCTCCACTTTAAGTTTGCTTCCCATTAGAATTCAGAATAAATAGAATGACAAAAGTAGGAAAGTATGTTAAATAGATGTGCAAAATGCATTACAGATGACTCTGATGTGGTAAATAAAATATAATAGCCTCAATTGCTACAGATTACTCATTCCATGAATATATGAAATGCAAAATAACAGCAGTGAATAAAACAGCAAAAAAAAATTCCTTTTCAGAATGAAATGCCTTTATAAAATAACCATGAAAGATGTGGGCAGGAAGGAAGAGGTTTATGTTACAACAGGAGCCTCTAAAGAAGAGATGGTTCCACACATGGCTCTGAATTGATGGTTTTACCACTGCATCCTGTCCCGTGCGGTCAGTTCAGTGGAATCCCAGAACTGTCCAGGCTGAGAGATGTCGCAGACATCTTTTGTGAAAAATCTTTTCTTGGTATTTTTCTCTCTTCTGAGAAGCTGAGACACCTCAGAAACAAGGTGTAAACAATGGTTATCTGCTGCTGTGGAATGCAACAGGTGGATTTTTCATTGGGCCATCTTGAATGTTTATAATTAATGGCCAATCAAGGACTGAGCTATCTTGAACAGAGTCCAAGAGAGCTGGCTTTGTTATCATTCTTTTCTATTCTATTCTTAGCTTAGCCTTCTGAGGAAACCTTTTCCTTCTATTTCTTTTGAGTATAGTTATAATGTAATATATATATATATCATAAAATAATAAATCAAGCCTTCTGAACATGGAGTCAACATTCTCATCTCTTCCTTCACCTGAAAATCCCTCTGACCATGGTCACAGAGAGGGACCTGTGGGGTAGCTCACACCTACCAAGGCAGGCACAGCCAGAGCAGGGTGCTCAGGCTCTGCTCAGCCATAGCTTGAGTGCCTACAAGGACAGAGTGTCCACAGTTTTGCTGGGCAGCCTGGGAGTTGCAAGGAGGAGCAAGGGGTAGGGAGGGAGGAAGAAAGAAAGAAAAAAAGAGGGAATGAAAAAGGGCCAAAATAATTTCTCAAGGTTAGAGTGGTTTTTTTTATGCAGTTGTAACCTGGTAACTTTTCCTGATAGAGGACAAACCAACTCTACACAGACTGATGTGCAGTTTCCTTTGCTTCTCTATTACTTTTATATAAGGTTTGCAATATCTTATATTTACATTTACCTACTTGTGCTACAACTAATTTTGTGGCTGACAAGCCACCTGGCACTTTGTTTCCTTGGTGATTTTTTAAATCAAGGCATCAAAACAGCCTTATCCTGCTCAGTAGTTTGTACTAAGGCTAAGAGAGTGATCCTTCACTGTGGCTGAGGAACCTCTCAGGAAGCTCTTTACTTGTGGAAGCAGCAGGTATTGAAGAAAATCTTCCAGCAATTAAAAATAGCAAAGTAGGTTCTCTACTGAAGTACCCAGAAGAAACCTTGGATTACTAATCTCCTCTTTATATGAAATCTGCAAAATAACACAAACCAAGGCAGGAAGTACAAAAACATAACAATTTGAAGTCAAGAATGATGCAAGTGACCATAACTAGGGTAACAAACAAGGGAAATACAAATTAATGGTAAGAATGAAGTAAAACTGCAGAGAAAGTGGAGAAGGTACTTAGCACTGTAGTCCAGTCTGCAGTCATTCAACATCTCCTGCTCGCAAAGCCAAGGCAGCAAGCTCAAATGCACGCCAGGCCTGGACTAACTAGTACCAGACATTAAAGCAGGAAATAAAATCAAACACAAACTCACTGTATGTAGTCCTTCTCAACCTTATCTGCCAACAGCAAAAAAATGAAATTATATCCAATGTGTTGGTTTCTGCCATCAGGGTTTATAAAGGACACAGACCCCAGAATAAAATCATCCAAAGCAGTAGAAAGAACCTGTGATCATCAGTTAACATAGTCCCAGCACTGTGATTTTCTCCACAGTAAAGCCAAGGTTTATCTTATGGTAGAGGTACAAATCTGGGAAGAATCGGGCCCAAATCCATGAAATTAACTCCCTCATTGAATGAGAAGACCATTCTCCCCAAACACTCTTTCTTGGCTGTGTTTTCTCTAAGAAATACAAGCAAGGAGACATAGACCAGCTCTAAAGTCTAAATATTTTAGACGAGATCCTTTGGTGCACACTCACTGTGGGAAAAGAGTAAGAGAGCAAACAATGAGAGATTTTAGACACACTTGGAGAGTCCTTGGATACTTTGGTGATGAATGACTGTAACCCCCTCTTTAGGACACAGCAGACTGTTTATTGCCTGAAGCACAAGATAGTGTTCCCCGTTCGTACTGCTTGTGTACTGCACTATCATACCAATGAAGCTAGAATAGGGGCATTGTTTACAAAATAATTTTCAAAAATCTGTGAGATAAAAGATTATTCAGCATAGCAGCGAGGGCATTATTTTGCCTAGTTTATAAAATGTTATAACTGTGCTAACATACCTAATTGTCAAGCTGCACTTTTGGCAAGCAAATGGGTGAGTGGGTGCCAAGCAGCAGGGAATACAAAATGGAGTGAGAAAACAGTTGAGATCTGATGGTATTCTGCCTCCCATCAAAAAGTGTTCTTCCATGAAAACATATAATATACGTATGAGCAAACATTATAACTAAGACACCAAGAAGCATTCATAAATCTATTTTTTATATTGTCCCTTATTTCTCTGGAGTTACTATTGGGAAAAAAATGGAATAGCAAGATTTGTTTAGTAGTGTTTCTTAATATTGAGCCAGATTAAGGAAACATGGATTCAAAAACATCAGAGGTCCTTCTAAGTCTTCATCCAAGACTGTTGCTACATGATTTCTGTTTTACATTATGTATTCATGCATGTTTGGTGTTCTATCTTTATTCTTGCACATACAGAGGTAGGTGACAGAGGTAAAAATTTCTGCCTTTGTCAGAAGGAAAGTCAAGCCATGTGGATAGTCCTATGTTAAGGCAGCCTATTACTTTAAAAGGGGCTGTCTATGCTTCTTGAAACACCTTACTGAAAACATCAAGCCAGGTTTCTAGTCCTACCTTTTAAGGTTGGTCTCTTTTACTCTACCTCACCATCATGACAAACTCCACTCCAGCCCTTTCTATTCTTCTCCTCTTTGGCTCTTTCAATCACTCCCATTACATCTACACTGGTAAACTGATCCCAAACACCCATAAAAAAAAAAAAATCCCAGGCACTACCTGGGGGGGGCAACAACTCCCATCTGCCAGAACCACTCCAAGGAATATGGTAGCCTTTAGACAGCGTGGCTGGCCACAGGCTGGCTCAAACCTGTGTGTTCTCCATCTAACACATTAAGATGGATTTTGATGTCAAGGCTCTTGACCCCCAATCCAAATGTAACTGACAGTCTGAAGCCCCATATAAATTTTGCAGAAATTTAGTAAATTTAAGTAAAAATGCTAAGTTAGCATGCACATCAGTTGGTGTAGGCCCAGATGTGCATGTGTGTTAGTGCCTATATGTAGGCATAAAGGAGCAGAAGCAGAGAGGTTTTGGAGACAGCAGGTAGGAGTCATGAGTTACACATGCCATGACCTCTGGGCCTTGTAAATCCCTGGTAGCACAAAAATTGAGACACTGAGAGGAGAACAAGTGAACACGTGCACTTCCAGTCCCTATTTCTCCCATCAGAAATTACAGCATTCAGACATTTACAAATCTAATTGTTTCAGCTGAAGTTAAATTTTTCTCCATATGCTCTATGTGTGCAGCATGTATGTTTGCCCATGTGTGAGTGAGTAGAAATAAGGAGTGAGGACAAGGGAGCAGTTCTTCTCCTCTGTGTGTGTCCTCTGCAGGCTCATTTTTCGTCCTCCAGAGCAAACTCCACTGCAGCAGCGTGGCTGTAAAATGCTGTGCTGAGCCAAATCCTCCTAACTGCCCAAATATTCTGGCTCTGTGCCAAAGATGCCCAGACTGAGAAACAGCTCCCACCAGAATTTCAGCATTCTGTTTCCACAAAAATGCCAGTTCACCCATTTTCAAAATTCAGAATTCATTACTTGCTAAACACCCTAGTTTTTATTATTATATAGCCACTGATACAGTAATTTCTTTATAATTATGGAGGAACAAAACCCTCCCTCTCCCTTTAATCCTTTCACCTTCCACAAGTCCAATAAATTTCCCTATCTTTCTGTGCAAATGTCTGCTAAAACATACTGACTAGCAAGCAGAAATACATGTTTTGCTTCTCTAACTTTTCAGAGATTTTGTTTTCAAATATCTCTATTGAAGCACTAGAGATGAACTGTATAAATGTTATGCTCACATTCTTTGCAGCATTTTATAAGCATTTAAGCAAGTATCCTCAGAATTCATTTCTATCAAAAATGCAGCCTTGCATACAGAATTGCTGCCATTAGTAAGTGTTGGTTTACCAGGGAAAGGGTAAAGAAGCTGTGAAATATTGGAGTTTAGTGATGTAGTACAGCATTGCTTGGACTGGATCAGTCAGGAATAAGCTGGTTTCTGTCATCTCCCAGAAGTTGCAATTTGAATGGGTTTCATTAATTACTCACACATGTACAAACAACTCAATTCTGCAAAACTAAGAGTTGTTTGTACATGTGTAAATAAGTAATTATGCAGACATACACTTCACGTATTTCACCTATAACTAGTAGTAGGTGTTAGATTAGTTTATTTTAATGAAACTTTTAGTTCTTTTGTTATAGTTTAGTTTGTGAAAATTTTAGTTTAGTTTTCTTCTTTTTAGTTCTAGTGTCAGCAGTGCTATAAATCAGACTATGTCTCCCAGTTTCTTTGGGCTCTTTTAGGAAGTTTAAGTGGAGGGGTTTACTAGTTAAGTCCTCCTACTTCTCATGCAGTAATGCTAGACTTGTTCAAGTATAATCTTTAAAAGGCTTGAAGCACATGTATGTTCATTACTTAAGTAATATGCTTAGAATACATTATTTTGAAATTAAATTATGGCTACATTACCAGCAGCTTTATTTTTGAGCAAGCTACCAAATTCATGAAAGCAGAAAAACAGCCTTCCCCCAATCCAGATAACAGCAAAATGAGCATATTCTGCCATAAAATATTTTACTTCTATTTATAATTTGTTTAAAGAAGTGAAGCTGATCTGGGTACAGGACTGATTTGTCCAGAAGGATCCTCTTTTTTTATTTAAGGAGCATAACAAGCCTGCTATGAGAAATAAACAATCACACCACATATTCCCCTGCAACCTGTGTGAATGCATCCTATCAGCCAGCTCCTGCAGAGCCGTTCAGTTTGATCCCTGCCCAAGCTCGTACGGCATCTCAGTAACCGACTCCATCTCCAGAAAAGTAATCCTGAGTCTTGAATAATCACCTCTGAGCCCTGTTAGCAGAAGGGTTGAGTTAAGCACAGCTTCAAGTGCAAGCACAGAAGGAAATCCCCAGCAAAGCTGCTAAGCCAGCGGCAAGGCACTCCAGGTAGAGGAAAGCCTTCCCTCTGCACTCCAGGGCCTCAAGGAGCGCTCTCACCACTGGAGGATTACACCAAAGGAAAACCACTGCTCAACCTGCCTCCTTCTCAGTGGGAAGAAAAAGCTGCCAGTGCAGGTTGGGATTGGATTTGATCTCACTGGCATGCCACAGGTGTGCTCCAAGAGCCCCTTCTGGACCTAGGAAGCTTAAGAGGCTTAGATAGAAAGGTATCTTTTGGGGGATTGTAACTCAAGCAGACATGACGACCAGAGAGACTGGTCTAAAAAAGAAGGTGCCTGCTTCAGGAGTTTAGGATCCTACAGACTCAGGTGGAGTAGGATTGTGCTGTCCTAACTTAGCTACTTTTCATCAGAGTCCTTTCTTTCTATTTTTCTGCAGTCATCTTCAGAGACAGCTTTGTGATGGTGTTCACAGGGGTTTTTGGATGAGGGAAGAGGTGAGGATCTGACTCCATGTTTCAGAAGGCTTGATTTATTATTTTATGATATATATTACATTAAAACTATACTAAAAGAATAGAAGAAAAGGTTTCATCAGAAGGCTGGCTAAGAATAGAATAGGAAGGAATGATAACAAAGGTTTGTGGCTCGGCTCTCTGTCTGAGCCAGCTGGGCTGTGATTGGCCATTAATTACAAACATCCAACATGGGCCAATCACAGATGCACCTGTTGCATTCCACAGCAGCAGATAATCAATGTTTGCATTTTGTTCTTGAGGCCTCCCAGCTTGTCAGGAGAAACAATCCTAAAGAAAGGATTTTCCATAAAAGATGTCTGCAACACAGCTTTGGCTATTTGCAAGAGTAAAACAAATACGTGCTTCTAACACAACAGAAAAAAAAAAAGTTGTTTTCATCATTATCAACAAAGGATAATTCCCATGGAGCAGTTTAGCACCTGACTACAATCTTTAGGTTCACTATTATTGAATTGTAGAAAAGATGCCAATGATTTTTCACACTTTCACCAGTATGCAAAAATAAAGCTTTTAAGAGAATCACTCCTCAAATCCGCCACAGATACAAGAGTTGTTATTTTTATTATAGTTAGTATATTTAATAAAATAGAAATATGCCCATATTTCTAAGTGCACATTTGTATTTGGGGAATGTTTTGGTTATTTCAATCAATACTCCTCAAGCTCTCCTATTGCAGAAATGGATATGCTTTTTTCCTAGATTTATTTAGTTCAAAAAATTTGATTGATCACATCACCCAAAAATAATTCGCATCACACAAAACTGTATTCTAGTAATCCTTTCGTGTTTTAAAACAAGTTCTGAGTTATACCTCGCTATTGCAAGTATGTAAATCTGTTTTAGCCATGAGAGTTGAAAAAACCCGGTGCTAAGTAAATTGTACTGGAGGGCTTTAGCAGCCGAAGCACTGCATCCTCTGGCCCAGCTGACCTCTGAAGATACCAGTGTTGGTGCTATCAGGACAGTCTGGCCAACTCTTTAGGAATAAAACTTCCTTTGGCAGCAACATAACCAGGCTCTAGACATTTCATTTTGAAAACTGGAGTTCTGTTATACTCAGAAGATTGCAAGATGCTCCAACAAAAGCAGTTACTGAGCTTTAACATAAACCATAATTAGGTGAGAAAAAAGAGCTGGACTAAATCCTCTGGAAAGAATTTAAATAATGAGGCTTGTTGATTTGTTTGAAGAGTTACTGTTTCACTAATAAGAGGGATCTATCTGAAGAGGACTGATTTTAAAGCAAGAGGTTGACATAAATGTGTTTCCATTCAGTGACATGAAAAAAACCACAACAATCTCGGCTTTTTCCCTGGTCTGCATTATCCACTGTAGTGCAGTACCTTGGCAAGTGCCCACCCTACAGCACATTACTCCAAAGTTACCTGAAGGTAACAGGGAATGCTTCTGTTAAAACATAGACAACTCTGCTCCCATGAAAATTAACAGCCAGGAAAGCCCTGTGGCAGGAGATCACAGACCTGCATCCCAGGAGTGTGGAGAAAAACAACTTGTATTTATAGGGGATCTTTGTTCCTTTTACTTTATCCAACTAAGTCTTACAGTATTCAGAACTTCATTTTTCCACACTAGCTTTCCTCTCCCCATGGAAAGGAACAATTCTTCATCATTTTACAGGAACTCATTCTAAGCAAAGTCAGTGCTGAATCATGCTGAAGGTGGCGCCTTTAAAAGGGGTTTGACTATGCGTGATTCCTGATGAATTGCTTTCCTTCATGGTGAGCTCAAAGCCAGGCTGCTGAACAGAGTTTCTAGCCATTTGCACACTCTCAGGTTCTAAATTGCACAATTTTGCTGCATTTGACTCAGTAATGGAGCAGCAGCAGCAAGGCAGACACGTCCATCACAAGGCCACCTGTCACCCCCCCATATCACACTAACTCTTTTTATCAAGATATGAGTGTGAAGAGAATCTGTAAATAAAGTCTGACAAGTGGGGTTGGGAGGGGAAACTCCACCCAATATGTATTGACAGCTTCTGGTCCCCTTTCTGTCAGCAAGTTTTGTAATATATATTCTTGCAGCAGACAAACAAATTTTGTTGATGATTGCTATGCATACCTCCAATCAATTTGCTTTAAATTGATCTTATCAGCTTACTCATTTGGCCAATTAAATCTCCAAATGCATAGTATTTCTCAAGTTAAAAACTGGGACCTGTGACAGGTATCAAAAATGTATCACAGGCTTTGAAAGGGATGCTCCTATGGCACTGAGAAAAACAGGATGGACTTTGGGGAAAAAGGAGACTTACATTTGAGATTCCAAAAGCTTTGATGAAATCAAAGTTCCTCTTTCCCATTCTTATGCCTTTTTATTTTTTGGCCTATCCCTCTGTGTTTACAATATTTAGCATATGTTAGCATCTATCACATTCATTATAAAAACTATTTTTGTACTTATCTTTTGCAATTCAATACTTATTTTGGTTTTATGGGGTTTTTTTGTTTGTTTGTTTTTTTAGGAAGATAATAAGAAAAAAAATCTTTCCTTGATTGCTTGGTAAGCATTTTATCTAATATATATATGGTACATTTTTACAATTTAGAATAAGGTGTTTGGTAGGAAAACACCCTGAAGAAAAGTAAATAATTGTTCTCTTTGAGAACACAGAAGCCATATGTAAAATCATGCTTC
The DNA here is from genome assembly GCF_028018845.1 of Melospiza georgiana. Lineage (NCBI taxonomy): Eukaryota > Metazoa > Chordata > Aves > Passeriformes > Passerellidae > Melospiza > Melospiza georgiana. The sequence goes on along the minus strand of NC_080434.1, from coordinate 39,928,272 downwards.
TTATATGCAACAGAAATGACTGACGTATTATCAGAATGAACCAATATAGATGAAAAAATTCATCCTCTGGAGATCAACTAGAGGCAAGTACAATAAAAACCTACTTTTTCTCTCTTTTATTTTAACAAAGTCTTTTTTTATTCCAAAGGTTTCTTAATAAAATGTAAAAGAAATTCACTTAAGAGGAACCAGAAATAATAGCTGCTGTCCATCTGGCCACATTAATCTTGCATTATCATCTCCTCAGTAGCAGAGGAGGAGAGGAAAATCCCTTTTGTTTTATCCTGTGGATGAGGTTTATTGGTGCATCCCTGAAACACTCCCAGTTTCAAGCTGGGTCTCCCACTCCAGTCAAAATCATAAAACTGTGCTGGTCCAAGCAAGTTAGGTCCCTACCATGACTGCACAACAAAATTGCAAAAGAAATCAGGTCATCAGTCGGTGATGGCCACATTCTGAACACAGCCATCAGCTGGGGTCTTCAGGCATGACCCAGGTGTTGCCCTGACCATTTCCAAATTCCACCTTAAAGTCATGAATGCAAAATGCATTTAAAGTCATAAATGCATATGCAAAATGCATATGGAGATGTCTCTTCTAATCATGAATTTAAGCATCTAGAGCCACCTTGGCTGTCTTCTGAAGGCACTTTTTGGGGCATTTCTGATTGATTGGCTGGAGTGTGTTGCAGGGGGTGGTGGTGAGCTTTTAGTATATTATCATCATCATCATCTCAATTCTTTTCTCATCTGGAAATCTGCCTATCTTTGTTTTGTTTTTCAGACTATAGCAGCTCATTTGGAAGCACTTTCTGGAGCTGAAGTCTCAATGGCTTTTCTGGGACTTGACTGGCTATGGTGAGCTGCAGAAATATCCAGAAGCAGAGAACCCACAGAGCCTACACCAGGCTGTAGGGCCCCATGGTGAAAAGAGGCCACAGCCATGCTGGTAGCAAGCATAAAATGAGCAAACATTTCTGTAAGATGCAGCTGTTAGTTAAGGGGATTTAGATTTATTGTTAAGAATGCCATTACACCAGGCAAACCTGCATTCAATACTCTAAATAGGAATGACTGTGCATAGAGCAAACACACCTCAACATATGTAGTTACTGTTTACTCTAAAAAAATTAAAAAAAAATAAATATTCGAGCTGATAATTTTAGTAAAAGCTTTAGAATGCTAAAACCAAATAAATTAAGAAAAGTTAGCTGTGAAACAGTCCCCACCTTACTTCCAAGCCTAACAGCACTGGGTACCCACCTACTGTGATTCAGAGGGCAGAATGGACGCATGCTTCCTCCTCAAATACTTTTCCAATGGCTAAAACATGTTCAAAACAGTCTAGTCTGAAGTCAGAGCCTAAACTATAGACTTTATATAAAACCTCAGAATTTTAATCCACCTCCTGGATCCATGTATTTTGTATCTCCCCACCCCATCCTTATTTTGCGCAGGGATGTTCATGGTGCTTGGCAAGGGGAGACTGGCTTTCCATAAACCCCTTGCATCTATTCTGGTCTCTAAAGTTTACTATTTTATATATACTGTGTAGGGGGATACAGTATGGGGAAATGAAGGTGGCACAGAATGTAATCTTATCCCCCAATGAGTTGCAGCTGGAGCAATTACTAAAGATTAGGAGCAGGCCTGATGTTAACAGGCCACAGCTGTGGCCAATAAGAGCAGTGGTATAAAAGAGTGGGTTGGGGGGATCTGGAGTCAGATGGCTGCTGCAAGGAGCAGGAACAGTCAGTGCTCAGAGGAGCTACTTACAGAAAGCATCAAGGAGGTGTGACTCTCTAGTGGTATGGAATCATTGCACTGTAGTGATAATAGAACTCTTGATAGATAAGATAATGAATGGTGACCCCAATGTGATTTGGGACTAAGCTATATTGCCCTATGGTTTTGGGAAAATGGGATTTGACCATATAACCCCGTAGATTCAGGGAAACAGGATTTGAATACTAAACTATTGGCAAAATATATCAATTACAGCTATTAGTGTTTGTTAAATATGAAAATAAGCACTTTGTAAACTATGCAACTGAGTTAACATTTAGAAATATATATATCTGTACTATAATATGCTGTTTGAACACTTGTTTAACTCTTAGCTCTAAATTAAATGTATAAGTATGTCATAATGTTAATTTATTTGAATATGTCATTCTGGAAATGCTGCAACTCTGTGGTTAAAAGAAAAATGGGGAGTTGTAGGGGGATACAGTATGAGTAAATGAAGATGGTGTAGAATGTAATCTTATCCCCCAAAGAGTTGCAGCTGGAGTAATTACTAAAGATTAGGAGCAGGCCTGATGCTAACAGGCCACACCTGTAGCTAAAAAGAACAGTGGTATAAAAGAGTGGATTGGTGGGATCTGGAGTCAGATGGCTGCTGCAAGGACCAGGAACAGTCAGTGCTTGGAGGAGCTGCTTACAGAAAACATTGAGGAGGCACGAAACTCTAGCTGTATGGAATCCTTGCGCTATAATTATAATAGAACCTTAGCTATATATGACAACATACTCTAAAGTTGCATATCATGGAAAGTGTCTAATAATTATATTCACAGCACATCAGGACTCTTGGTGAAATTCACACCTACAAACAGCATGGCATACTTAAAAAAAAAACCAAAAAACCAAAAATAAGATTAAGAGGACCAAGCTTCACACACATTTAATTAAGGTTTCCCAACACCTTGGGGGAAGATTCCCCAAACAGCTCTCGTGCAGAGTCACAAGGGCTTCAGGACCCCTCACAATAGTACCAAGATCAGCACATCAGAAAGCATGGAATGATTTCTTTTTCAGGGATAATTACCAGAAGGAAGTAGAGTTTAGGGCTGCTCTGCAGAGTCGTATAGATACAAACTTTGATGTCAACTTTTTTTCTCACTGAATAATCTCACTGTTAAGCTGGCAGAGCCTTTGCTACAGTGTTAGGAAAGATCTGGACCTAAATATCAATTCAACAAGGCTACAGAATTTTGGTAAAAACAGTTACTTACAAATATATGAATTTGATACATTTGTTATCACCCAAAATAAACATATTAAATTCAGACTGATTTAATAGCAAAATTTGTATGTGTTATACTCTTTTTAATACATGGAGCAAAACCAAAAAAAGGCAACAGCAGCAATACCCAATGAAAAAACCCTTCAACAAGTATGTTTAGGAATACTCAGAACTAAATCACCAAGATACTAGAATGTAAAACCTGACAAAACTGACAATTTTTAAGAAATGCTAGGTTATTATTTATACTCTAGGATAGAGCACAGCCTTTCTTCAAAATGCTTTCCTGCAAATGTTTCATCAGATTCCACTCGGAGAACAACACATTTCACAAGTTCTTTGTGTTTGCAAGGATAACAACAGCAAATTTAACATGCGTTCCTTAGACTGAAGTAGATAAACTATAACATCATTCAGAATGGGTCAAAGAGAAAAATAACTGTAAGTTTACATTTCATCTATAACACATCTGTTTCCTCAGTGAGAACTCTAATAAAAACCAGAACCAAAAAAAACCAAAAGACTGCTAACTCAATCCATATCTCCATATCTGAGATTTAAATCTGTGCCTGGAACTCATCTTTGACTTTTTAGTGTAGCTGATGTGGTTTTAATGATATCACATTTAGGCAACTGACTAGAAAGTAAACAGAAGGAAGTAATGTTAGGTACTCTTAGCACTGTAATGCAGTCAAAAATTCTTGAGGCAGATCCTTGCAGCAGAGGCTTTGGAGATTGCTCATTTTCTCACCTTTCTGTTGGGTTCAGGTGGGTTTCCATGGGGAGGTGATGCAAAAAAACCACATCCTCATCCCCATTGAAACAATAATTAGCCAACTTTAAAGTACCTAGCTGTTCAGGTCAAGTACTGGTGCTTGGCAATTGCATCAAATCCTTCACCACCAATGCCTCAGGCAGGTAAATTAACGTGTTAGGTTTATTATACAGTAAAATTGTTTCTGGAGATGCTTACTACAAACCAAACCAAAGACTGTTGAGCACTGAGGACCATATTTCCTGATACCTCCAATGCCTTGTAAGAGTTTAATCGCAAAAACTTGGTCATGGATTGAACACTCCAAGTAACTCAAACTGTAAATGCTTAAGAAATTGATGTCTGAGTTAATTCAGTTAGCTATGTCTGCAAGAGCGTAAAAGAGAGCTATTTTTAAATGTGCTTGTATGTGAAAGACTGATATTTTGTACATTTTACTAATAATTTTTAATCTTATCCACACCAAAAACTCTAGAAGTTATAGAAACAAAACTTGCTGAAGATTTTTTTATTATTTTTAAACTTAGTAAATTTTCTCTGGAATATGTGGGAGGGGAGGAAAAAGAGACACCCAGAAAAGTGCTTGCCTTATTTTCCAAATATTTCTTATAAAATAAGCTGTAACATATGCTGAGTACTTAAATAGCCTAAAATCAAAAACACTTCTCACTTATCTTTCTAAAAATGCTGGTCACTGCTTAGGTCTTCATTTCCATTTGTGCAACAAGCCTGAGTGCCAAAAAAAAAAAATACCATATGTCAAAATAAAACTTTAGAAAAAAGGGGAGTGGAGGGGGATAGCTTTCATTAATTTCAATTGAGCAGAGATTTTTTTTTTGAGGGGGATAATTATGAACATACCTTACCTGGCAACAAAAAAGAGGAAAAACATCTCAGGTAAATTCTTGAAGCCAGTGGTAATTTTTAATTTACTCTGAAATTATGGTAAATTCTGGCACCTACAAACAGTGTATCCAAAAAGAAATGAAGTACATAGAGGTGCTGAGTTTTTCAAAATTCTTATCAGATTACAATGCAAGCTGAATGCATTTTTTTTTAAGATGAAAACTACAAGAGACAATGGCGTTTGCAAAATAATTTAGCCATTTCAAACTTAAAATTAGGTAATTAGTTTTCACCATCTAATTTTCTGAAAGTTAATACACTTCTAATGGTTAAATATTTTTATTTTCTTCACTGGACATAGTTTTAAGATCTCATCCAGTTTAAAAATCCAAACAGTGGGGTAGTGAATTCACTCACTGCTTTTTATTTCCTGAAGTTTGGGAAAATAAGACGATATTGCAGCTCTTGTGATAAAATAACAAATCCCAGTGAACAACTTCCTAGGAAGGGAAGGGGACTTCTTGTCTGAAAACAAAACTGATGCCACCCAACAGACTCTTACACCCAAATACTGCCAAGGATGAGGGGACTTGTTCCGACTTGCTCTGGAGCCCAGATGCTCATGCTCAAGCTGCCCACGCTGGTGTATCCTTTGGGTGATAAGGAGCACAAAGGTTCAGGCACCCAGCCCTGCTTACAACCAACACCTGGAGATCTGGGAACCCCCTCTGTATTCTTATGGAATGGCTGCCCTTCCTAAGGCCAAGGATTTCCTTGCTGTCTCCCTCCTGGGTACCCAGAAAAGCAGCATGTGTGGCATGGGCAGTGCTCATGCCTTACAGATCAGCTGATAAGGCGCTGATAACCCCAACAGCCTCTCTCCAGTGTCTGTCTGCTCCTCCTGCCACCCCACACCTGCCCAGAACCACCAGCCCTGCCCCAGCACCTCTGTCTGTTGCAGACATCTTCTATGAAAAATCCTTTCCTTAGGATTTTTCCTCCTGAGAAGCTGGGAGGCCTCAGGAACAAAATGCAAACATTGATTATCTGCTGCTGTGGAATGCAACAGGTGCATCTGTGATTGGTCTCATGTGGTTGTTTCTAATTAATGACCAATCACAGCCCAGCTGGCTCGGACAGAGAGCCAAGCCACAAACCTTTGTTATCATTCCTTCCTATTCCATTTGTAGCTAGCCTTCTGATGAAACCTTTTCTTCTATTGTTTTAGAATAGCTTTAATGTAATATGTATCATAAAATAATAAATCAAGTCTTCTGAAACATGGAGTCAGATCCTCGTCTCTTCCCTCATCTAAAAACCCCTGTGAACACGGCCACACCTGTCAGTGCTCTCTGTGATACTCTCTAGAAACAAAGCAGTGTAAACTCTGGAATAAACCAGTGTAAACCAGAACCACCAGCCCTGCCCCAGCACCCCTGCCAGTTCTCCCTGTGATACTCTCTAGGAATAAACCTAGACTCAAGGGTAGGCACTGATGCTCATCTCACCCATCCCTGCTATCCCACTAATGCCTGCTATCATCTGGAAACAGCTCTGTTTATAGATGAATAGCCTTGATCCAATTGCTACATCTGTTACCATTTTACTGGCAAGCACAAATGTGCACTTTTAAAAGTGTGTTTAAATATCACACTCTGACTCTTCTCTTCTTAGAAGCTCACAAAGCTCCTTTTCTTCATGCATGGTTTCAATGATTGCTGCTTGTTTTTCTCCACATACTTTTAACATAACCCCCTCCAAGGACTGGCAGTGTCTTTATTTTAATAGTGTTTTAAGCCAACTTTACATGTTGAATATGTACTGATAAGCTTTTTTTTTTTTTCCTTCCAGAGGTAATCTACAGTAGATGAAAGAGCAATGTCATTGACTGACACCTTCATGCAACTCACACTAGGTGGTTGTAAGGGACAAAGTACTTCTGTAAATGTTAACAAATGGCTTTTGCTTAATTCTTCTTTTTAGCCAACACTTTTGTCTTGGTACAAATCTTTTTCATATAAAGGATGTTCAGTAAACCAATCATTCTATTTAAATTTTGTTAGTGTAGTATGCTCTTCTTGGGGCCAATAAGTATAAAATGTTGGCTAAGAATATACTGAGTGAAGAGTCTAATTTCACAGCTTTGCAGGATTGGTACTTTTAAACACCTGCTTACTGTATTTACTTTCTTAAAACTAAATGGATGAAGATGGTTGGTAGCCAACAGAGTGCCTGCAATGAGGCACTAATAGTGAAGATTGTTAAAGCTCCTTTGTGTTCTTAATAATAGTCAAAAGTTTGGCCAATAGCAGCTCCAAACCTGCAGTGAAGAACATGAGAAATGCAGGTTTGAGTCTTATCTGAGGTTGTATCAATTGTTGTAAATTATTTTCTTTAATACTTTTAAAACTAAAACATGCTGTCAGCTTTGCTGTGCTTTAAGAAATCCTCAACTCTTTGCTTGATTAGAAGGATGCTGGTGCATTCAATAAGGCTATTTTCTTAAGAGATAATTTCATAAAAATCAAAATAAATTGTCTTACTGACCACAGATCATGCTGTATGGCCAATAGGGATAGCTGTCTCTGCTACTGAGCAGTCCCAATACCCAGCACATGTGCTGGTCATCTCTCAATTCATTGTCAGGACTCCCCCTGGACATGCACCCGTTTTCCTTTCCAATCCAGGAAATCTGACAAACAAGAGGCACAGTTCACCTCAGCTGAGTTCAGCATAGGTGGCTGTCTGATAAGTTTTGTTTTTGTATTAAACATCACTATATTAAATATTAAGCCCTAAAAAAATGTATTCTTATTTTAATCTTATTAACATCTCTAAGTTTCAGTGATACCTAAGAAAACCCAATAGTTACAGGAGCGACGTGCTCATGAAGAACAATTTTTGTCTTTTAACATAGTCTATATTGTAGACTATATCTCTTAATATTATCTTAGTTGTTCTATGCCATAAAAACCACCTGAAATCAGTCTTAATGGCTATTCAGTCCTTTCAAACAGAGCAAGAATTCAAGATATTTGCATTTCTATGAGCACTTAAGTATGATATGTCTACCTGCAAGAACGTGTTGTGACAAAATTTATTCCTTCTATCTTACCTTCTAATACATCCTCATCACATAAGTTCTCAGATTTTACTCCCCTTGAACAAGAAGTATATACCATTACATGCTTTTTATTTTCACCTGCCTACTCTTTTGGAACCAATAATGAATAATTGCATCATACATCTTCTCCTGTTTCTCCTTTTTGTTTACAACATCAATAGACTAGAAAGGCCAGTAACATCCAGATCTCTACAAAATGAATGTGTGCACTGGTACACAGAGAATGTTTCAGCTGTTTAACTTTACTGTTCTACTGTCTATTCTCAAATGCTGACAGCTTTATTTAGTTCTAACCATTTATATTGACAAAGGGATCAGAAGAATAATATCTTGCAAGGGGAATAAGAGTTCCACAGTTAAGTACCTGAGGCACTTTTTTTTTTTCCACTTGTACTAAAATTATGCAACCAACATTTCTAAAGAGTTGAAAGTCTGGCATTGTATTTTTTGTATTTTTTTTTTTCATCTTTTTTTTTTTTTTTGGGAATTTTTTGGTTTTGTTTTTTGTTTTTTTTTTTTTTTTTTTTTTTTTGTTTTTGTTTTGTTTTTGTTTTGGTTTGTTTTGGTTTGCTTTTTTTTGTTGTTTTTTTCTGAGTTTTTTTGCTTCTCTTAAAGCGTCAGCTTGAAAGTAGGGCAGCAGGGCTACCCAGAGGATCCCTTCTCAGGACACATCAGACTTGTGTTGTTTCCCTGTGAAAGTTAATCAGACTAGTCAGTTTAAGCAAACAGCATCTTTTAAACATTAATTTTGTGAAGGAAACTCCTTTGTTTTCCAGGTTACTTAATTCAAAATTAGTGCCTTTTACAGAACTGCCATTAAAATTGTGGCTTTCTGACCTGTTCTACCATGATATAAAAAGAGCTGTGTCCAAAATTCCAGGAAGCTTTTCCATAACATTATTGAAAAATAGGTTTGAGACACAGATACAGAGTAGTTTGTTGATGTATACAGGCAGCACCAAATGAATATTTATTCCAAATTATCCTGCAGCTCTTCAGTTAAGGGACTCCATGAGCTTTTAGAGTAAGTTTTTTCTATTCAGAAATCTTAATGACAACTGACATATTTGTCTTTTGCTATCTCTTCAGTCCTTCTCTTCTGCCAAAGATATTTTCTCTCTGAAATCCTTCATCAATTAATTTGAATACTTCTTTGCATAACATTCCCCTTGCCATATCCTCTTAAAAAGACATACCTGCAAAATTCCTTGAGGGATGGTTTTCTGCTGTTTTCCCATTTGTTAGTTTGGGTTCTCGGTGAATGATTGGTATTTGTGCTTTTCCCTAGTTTTCCTGTACTGCTTTTGGTTCTCTGTTTTCCAGATTTACAAACCCCTACTGTTCTGTTCAGTCCACATTCCCTTCCAGCATCTCATGCTCATATCATTTTTTTTTTCCCAAGTAAGATAGAAGCAGATTTAGAGATCCCCATAACTGATTTCTTCCTGCTTCTGAAACTAAGTGTATCTTGGGTATCTTCTCAGAACTTGGTGGGTTGCATAAGCTGCTCTATTGCTTAGGGAAAACAGATTGAGATAATTAAAATAACATTTTAAAAAAAAAGTAAAAGGTAGAGCTAATGTATGGCTGTTGCTGGCAGCATCTGTGTTCCTCTCTAATGCATCTTAATAAGTTTTTGTGTCTAGTTCAAAGATATTTTCCATGTTGCAGCAATATCTCCATAACCTAATTTACTAACATCATGTTTTTGAAGCAACTGGTAAAAACAATGCTGCTAAAGGGAATTTTTCATTTATTCTAGTGCTAAGAATCTCATTCATATTTTCTGTTTTGTTGGGTATGGTATCAGTCTGTTATTGCTTTACTTAAAAGACAGGTAAAAACTATTACATTTCACAGTGTATCAGTCTTTCTGAATAAGAGGGAAAAACACACTAACAGTAATAACAAGTGCGCAGGATGCAAAAAAAAAAAAATCTATTGTACTGAGGTAAGCATTCTTTTCTGAAAACACTTTTGTAATTTTACTTCCTGGTACATGAGTCTTATGGTATATGAGGCTTTTTTACTAAAATACTTTTCTTCTTCCTTTTATAAACACATTCTCTTGTTTCAGGAGAGTTAATAAAATATTGCCATATGTTTGCAATTACCGAATATATATCTAAGGAAATGTAAATATTGTGCAATGTCTGTTACCTTGTAAATTTCCCTCACTGCCCCAACCATCACACAACCTCATCAAAGAGTTCAACTTACAGAGTTCTTTGAAAGGCACTTATAATTTATACAGTTCTGATTACCCTGACAGTGTCAAGAAACAGTTTTGCAAAGTCTGCTATTGCTTGAAGAAATGTCAACAGCTTTGCCTCACGGGGGGAGATTGTCTAAGATTGGAAAAACAAAAAGGAAAAGACACTCAAAGAACCATAGAAAACATAAAGTAAACTCATTGCTCTAAACCAAGCAACATTTGAGTTTGTCAAATTCTGCTTCACTTACTGGAAAATCAGAGTCTAGCAATTGTCAGAAATGCCTTTGAGTTTTCTGCATATTACTTAATTGTCACTGTGAAGAGAGTCAAATAATCTTAATCACCTTTACACACAGACATAGACATAGATGAAGTGAGTGAAAACAGCCCAGTGTTGCACAAATGGCAAAGAACAATCTTCCAGTTTACAACAGTAAACATTTGTAGAAAAATCATGGAGGAGAAAGGTTTCACATCAGTAATAGCAGATTTGCCACATCCGTATTTTTTAGCCTGCCAATAAAGCAGTTTTAAATATTTAAGCCAAAAATTGTAATTCTACATAAACAATCCCTGACTTCTGTCAACACATATGTACAGGGTGTTTGCTTTCTCACAAATATTCGGCTATACATGGTTGTAAATAATTTTGATATAGGTCAGTTTAGTTTCTGACTGGAGCTGGTATTTTAGACTATTTTTTAAATTATAATTTCACAAAGAGTCACTCTACCAAATAAGGTCCATCTGCTTTATTCACAAGTTATTTTAGTGACTCTCCAATAAATATGTTACTGTTCAAAAACCAAAGAAGTAGTGGGGATCCAGGAGTGGATCACAATAAAATGCAGGAGTGCCAAGTGACAGACACATTTTGGAGAGCAAGTTGTCTCAATGTCTCTCACTTTTGATATTCAACCAACCCTATTTTTCCTGATTTCTGAGTGCCAGCTATCACGTGTCATTTGCCCAGGTGGCCAACAACTTAATGTAAGCTGTCTGTTTAATTGTAGTGAAGATCTGATTGAAATGCTGGCAGGTAATGTTGAACTTTGAGATATTCTGGAAGGGTTTCTTGTCGTCAGCTGTGCTGATTTGACTTCATCACATCACATCCAGGGAACAAAGGTCTCAGGTGACAGCAGCCAATTTCTTGAGCAAGGCATGCCAGGTGAGATAACACACTGCTAGCTGTTGGGTTACCCCACACACACTCTTCAATCCCCTTGCCTTCAAGGGGGAGTAGGAGCTCAGGGTTGGAGATAGCACAAATCCATGCAGCTGTTTTAGCCTGGATTTCTGTGAAAGACCTTTTTTTTTTTTTTTTGTGTCCCAAAGCATAATTAATATAGTGTGTTTTTTGTTGTTGGCAAAGGATTTTACCCAAGAACTCCAGGAATACAGTAAAGCATATTTTGGTCAGCTATGCTATGATGAAGAGTTGAAGCAGTAGCTGAAATATAAGTTTTACAGGTATTTCTCATCTCTTCCTTGACTGAAAATAAAATCATATCAGAGAATGGTATTCTGGATATCACTCCTTTCCTGAGTGCCTGATTAAGAAGGCAGATAAATCCATACCAGTAGGTTGTGTCTGGTATGAACCAGACTAAGTTTAGCTGCTGTTCTCCATTCCTTACATTTTTTTGAAGCCTTCATGGCTTCATATAGGACCCACTTCTTTCTGAGAGAATAGTTTAAAGAGCTAGTTAGATGGAAACACTATTTAAAAAAGGAGAGATGAATTCTACAGCATTTTGTGTGAGTGTTGACACATTTCATTTGTGTTTGATGATCATACCTTTGTTCCCTGGACACGATGTGATGAAGTCAAATCAGCACAGCTGACAAAAAGAAAGACATCCTTACAAAATATCTCAAAGTTCAACATTACCTGCCAGTATTTCAATCAGATCTTCATTACAATTAAACAGATAACTCACATAGATGGGAACATACATAGATGGGAACACTTCTGCCATGAATCTCCCCTAAGCAGCAGTTTGTACCTGAGTGTGTTCAAACCTCACATGCCTCAGCATTTCAAATACAGAGCTCATTTTTTAATACAAGGCCTCACATTTGCTGTAGCATAATTGCAGGGCCATATGCACTCTGAGAACAACACAAACTACTTTTCCTTGCTTTCATTTTAATATACCAGAGTAGACACTGAGATGTCTCAAGCACAGCGATGACATTTGCCTCATTAGGTCTGGGAAAACTATCTGATGGACATGAAAAGGTTTGGAAGGAAGGGAGATGCCAGAAGTAGCATGGGCAATACACAAAGAAAAAGATGACAAAGATGACATAATTGACAAGCACATGAATAGATGCCTTTAATGGCTACATGCACCATCAAGCAGCTGGATACAGCTTGGCATTTCTCCGGACTAATCCACTAATTGACCAAAGGTTAAAAAAAAAAAAAGAAAAATTCTCTGGTCTTTAGTTTGGAGGGTTGTGCAGTATAGCAGTTCTTTTGGTACACCAGCAGCACCAATAAATGTTTGTGGAGGCAGAGAAAGAAAATCAACGCCGGTCCGTGACAGAAATAGCGTGGCAGGGGGAACGCTAAAGTTTTGTTCACACTTACATCAGCCAGGTACTAAAAAGACTCCAAGTAGGACAAGCGTGGGGCAAAACACAGATTTTGAGACAACAGGAAGTTGTCTCAACACTTGCACTGTTACTGGAAATTTTCAGGATTTGCCTAGCACTCAAAAGAGCTTTAGAGGAAAGTAATAAACCTACCAGGAGAGCTAGAGGCTCAGAGTTTTTTTTTTCATACACTATTGCTAAATATCGCAGAGAGAGCCAATATCACATGGAAGATATCACAAACAGAAAGAATACCCAATGAGAGAAATTAATGAAGCTTAGGAGTAGATAAGCTCTCTCCCCACTACTATGGGTGTACTTTTATATCGCCAATATATCATTTTTTTAAGTTTTTCTTTCCTCAATCAGTTTCAAACCTGTCATTTAAAAGTGTGCAAGTCTTTCTACAGAAACAAATTCAGTCCCCCTCATGCCCTTCTGAAGTTGTCCATTTGCATAGCATGCTGTTTCAAATGTGATTTATTAGTAAAATACATGCTTTAATGACTTTCCTTGTTTCTTAATTTATAAGCCTGAGTAAATGGAGATTTTTCCCTGTTACAGTTTTCCGGATCCTATTGCCTTGTGCGAGCAAAACAGTGGCCATTAATCAATGCAGTTCACTTAGTTACACCAAGAAATCCCAATTGTCCCAGCATTTGGGCAGGCAGCAGCTTTTTAGGACCAGCCTCAGCTGCCTGCTGCAGAACTGCACCCAAGATGAGCTGGGATTCCTGTCACCCTCATCTCCCCTTGTTGGTTTTCCCAGCTTTTATTGAGACGGGGCATTTTAAAAGATGTTTTTTTCCATTATCAGACTCGATGAATAGTGAGACACAAGAGATGTAAAACTCAACGCCATTCCATCAGAGGCCTTTCTATCAAATTTTAAAAATTCTTTACAAATCTATTCCCCACATCCTCCCATTTAAAGTGAACACCATGGGAACAGGGCAGCACAGTGCAGATGGACATTCAAGTCTGAGAGGCTCAGATGAGGGTAAGAGGAAGCAGACCCTGTTTGCCATGCTCCATGTTCTCTCTCTATAATTCTAATTTAAACCGTGCCTTTTTATCTGGAATTCGGGGTTGTGGAAACAGAGGGAAAAACTCCCCCCACTCCATCTCCCCCACTCCATACACTGGGACAATCTTAATGTTAAACCTGCTTTTACTGCACTGTGAGAGCAGCTGTCTGAACCATATCAGCATTTTGCATGCATTGTTAAAGTCAGGAAAAAGAAAAATAAGTTAATTGAAAATGCGCTGCAGTTTGTGCCAGTTCATGTCACCCTGAAAGAATTCCCACCCTTGATACACACTTCTTCAAGTATTTACAGTTTATCTGTGAGATTCAAGACTTTCATTACATAGAGAGCGTCAGTTTTTTAAAAATGCCTGGAAATCCAAAATTTCCTACTTTTTTGTTACTGGAATTGGTTTGAAAACAAAGGAAGATGGTTATGAAGTAAAATTTAGATTAAATTAATTAAGATTTGTTTGTCATCTTTTGCAGAAGGGTAGAACCAGGTGACGTTACTGAGTACAACGGCAAGAGAAATACTTTTGCTTAACAATTTGCAATTCAATTATTTTTCTTTTAGTCAAATTAAAGCTGCACTTTCATCACTTCACTGGTATTCCAGTGGTCACTGATGAGACACTAACAGAGGGTGTATTTTGCACAGCCTTCAGAACTCTACAGTGGCCCTTCTGACAACTGGTGAACTGCAGCCCAAACATCTAACCCACGTTATAAAAAAGACAAACAGTGCAATACAAACAAATTAGCCCCTCCAAAATATACTGTCATAAATCAGAAAACTCCCCAGGTGGCTGGGATAACTGGAAGCCACCTCAAACCACTGTAGGTTTCCCTAGCAGTTATTATATAGACAGATATTAACCTGTTATCAATGGCTCATCAAGATCTCCCAACTTTTCGTCTTCCACTTTTCCTCTCCCAAGGAAAAGCACCAAACAAATCCTCTTGTGGGCTTTGCCATTCAGAATTTCCCCCTCCTTATAATGAACCAACAAACCAATGATGGCAAATATCCTATAATTGAATTCATAAGATGATACTAAAAGTTTTTGCTAGAGGAATGAGATCTAAGAAGTTGTTCATACCAAAACTTCTCCAGTAATCTATGAACTATTCTACAGTTATGGCTGGTAGAAGTTACCAACTTTATTTTTAATGTTCCTCCTAACATATTGTAACATGAAAGTATTGAAATATAAAAATAACCTATATCAATATCAAGTTTTCCTGATGAGTCTCATAAAGATGTCCAGAAAAATAAAATTTTTAAAACTTAAAATCAAAAATCAAGTGATTGATTCATAGGATAAAAGATGTACAGTTCCAAAATGGACTAATGGTTGTCGTTAACATTCATAGTCTTCCAATACTCAATAGGAAAAGATTCACTGCAGTATTTTAATGACTTCTGAATAATTACCACATGTAAGTGTATAACCAAACTTTGCTCATTTACAAATTGGAGAGCAGCAGAGAAAGATGAATGGTGGTTTCACTTCTGCTTATTAGAGGCTTTTTTGTGTCAATGCGTCAAAGGAAAAGAAACTCAAATCCTGTAGATATGGGTCTCCAGGGAGGACAGAGAGTCAGGGATTTTCTGATGAAAGTTTTTTTTTTTTTTCCTTAAAAACTGGATTGCCTGAAGGAATGTGTGAACTAGTTTAGATGAGAAGACCCTTTCTGGTTCAAAGTGGGAAAGGAGGGGGAAAAAAAGCCCATTTTCTCTTACCTCTAAATAAGTAAAATCTGTAAAAATTAGAGCACTTAACTGGAACACAGAACACCTCTCCCAACTTCATCCCAGAAATCTCTCCTAGACACTGAGCTGCAAAGAAAACTTGAATTTTTTTTTTAAATATAATTTAAACAAAGAGGAGTAAGTAAGAGACATCTAAGAAAACCAGCTGAGTGCTGGTCACTGTGCTCACCTTAGATGTGAAAAATTAAGTCTCCAGTACACCTAATCAAGATAGATTCAGTCCTTTAAAGTTCAAGCAGGTATCCTGCTAGCTTGGGTAATGACTACCCTGATAAATGTAAGAACTGGTCACTTGCTTTTCATGGAGAAGTTTGAGGTTTTCTGAGTGTGTAATAACGTAATGATAGCAATGAAATCTTGAAATCCACCAGCAGACAGGAGCACCTGGAGGATCACTTTTCCACCATCACCGCTATGCACACCCAGCGTGAGTCGTACTAGAGACTGTACAAGTCCTACAAAACATACTTAAAATTTACATTAAGGCTGCAATTTGGCTGCAGGCTTTAAGGATGATTTTATGTCAGTTCTGGTTTCAGACAAAACTACTTTTGCTGTCATTTTACTTCCTAAGACAGCAGAGAAGAAAGGGACTGAGGCACAAGGTAAGAACCTGCTGTGCTGAGTAACCCTCCACGCACACTCCACTGCTTTCCCCTGCTGAATCCATGGTCCATTAAGAAAATTAAGAAGAAAATCCCCCCATTTCACTACTCCTAGATGACAGTTTGCTTTTCTTTCACTCAGTGCAGAATACCAACACATGGAGATGCTTTGAAACATTGCCACTGAGGTTTCATTCCTCCCAAACAGACTGGGCCAAAGCACTGAAAGCCAAAGGCTGCCTCCACATTGGAGCAGAGAGCGGCATCAGAGTAGTGAGAGGAGATGCTCTACATTTCAAATAGGCTCAGCTGAAGCAAGACCATCATCCTTAACTAGTCTAATTAGGGTATAGGATTCAATTTGGAAAGTACATTTTAATAAACATATGTTGAGGTGCATTGCATTCCTCTTGAAAAGGCTTCAGAAGTACGATTACACTTTACAGATCTGTGAAAAAGAACAGATAAGCCTCATCTTTGGAATGGTGTTATGTAAAGTTTCTTTCTTCTCTAGACTAGCACAAACAAGATTAAAAGCATTTCTGAAATAATCCAGGATGTACACAATGTTGTCATTTCTACAGCCAGTATCACATTACACCTCACACAGCAAAATAATTAGCTTGGGTTCTGTGTTTGTGTGTGTAGTGTTGGTTGTGGGGGTCTTTTAAAAAAGCACTTCAATATGGATCTACAGATCTGAGGGAGAACATAAGATGCTCATGATATTAGACTAGCCACTTTGAATCATGCCTAATATAAAGAGCTAAGCTTCAAATAGCTTGCAATTGTTAAGAGTTTTCAATGTCTATGAAAAGACAGAATGACTGATGAGGATTCAGAATTAATTGCAACTTGGTGTCAGGACGTGCCTGCCCTAAGTAATGCACTAATACCAATAAAGTAAACCCTTCTTTAATTGTACCCCATAAATGAGATTTACTGTTGTCCATACAAAAAATCTTCAGAAAAAAAATCTATCTGAGCAGTTTTTAATTTAACAGGCAAATATAGTGTTTTGTATCAATACACTTCTTTTTTGTCTCTGCCCCCAACAACTCAACTCAGCAGAAGACTAACACACCAAAAGTTCCCTTTATTGGAGTGCTTGCTGACATGAACTAAATTGTCAAATTAACGACAAAATCCTTAGGGAACCAAAATCACTACATGGGAGCAATCCCTGTGCAAAGGAGCTTTAGCTGAAGACCAAAGGAGCTCACATTACTTAATAAACTATTAATGTTACAAATTTTTAAACATGTCAGTACAATAGTACGTTATACACATCTCCTTACAAGAATTCCATCAAGTTGAGTTTCTCTGATATTGGAACAGTATTTTGGTACAGTTTATCATCTTTAGATAGATAGATAAAGTGGAACATTTTAACATCCAGAGTCTTTAATTTTAAATAGATGTTTATGTTTCATCAGATTAAAGTTGGAGCTGAAACATTCATAATGAGCTTACTGACTTTAGTCATCATGTTTTAATAAGAATATTTAAAAATTCTCAAGAATTGCTCGGTGTGGGGACCATTAATTTGGAAGAAAAAGCAATGATTAGATGTGTTCCATTTCAGAATTTCTTGCTTTTCCTCAGGAGTCAGTGTGAATGATAAATTCAATAACAGGGACAGGGAGGCAGAATGGGAGGGAGGGAGGGAGGGAGGGAGGGAGGGAGGGAGGGAGAATGAGGGAGGATGCAGTAAGATTTGCATAAATGTTAGAATTTTACTTTTGACCATTACTATTTTTTTCAATTATAATCCTTTAAAACAAAAAGTCCAAAGCATAGCAAACAAATAAATAGAATCCCCCTAACCAAAACACCCCAAAATTTTCCTTCCTCCTTTCTTTCTCTGTCTTACTCTGAAGTGATCTGACTCATTCATATTTCCAGTTCTAGGTGAAATCCTTGTCAAACACTGGCAGCAATCATGAAACTACTCATTGTAAAATGTCCTTTTCACATTTTAAATTCTTTTGGCATTTACAAGCATGTAAAGTGTTCTTCATTACCCACTGCACAACACCGGGAAGCTACCAAGACGATAATTTTGATCAAAATGTACCAGGTTAAACTGAAAATGAGGATTTTGAAAGGGGAGTTTGGTTCTGCGGTTCTACAGGCAAAGCAGATGCACAAGTAGCAGGACTAAGGGAACCCTTTGATCTCACCTACCTTTCATGTATAATTGACAGTGGTAATTTGGTCTCAGGGATGATAGAAAGGCAGCTGAGACGTTCTATGAGATGCCTGTGTACAAGAGAGAAGCAACAGATGCTTGGTACAAGCTGAAAGGGAAGCACAAAGCTGAGGAGTCGGCGTTGACGGCGCCGCGGTCGCGCACAACAGGGCAGCCCACACAGCCCTCCCACTGCAGCTGGCCTTTGGGCAGCCTCTGGGTCACTCCTTTTGCCCACACAAGGGAAAAGAAACTATTGTGCTGGGAAACACCCAGAAGAAGGGAACAAAGCTTTCTCTGCAGAGAGCAGGGGCAGAGCGCAGCGAGGGCACGGCAGGAGAACGCTGTATCCCGAGAAACGCTAGCTGAATACCCTTTTTTTTTTTTCTTGGTTGTGGGGTTTTTCAAAGGATGAGGAGAAAAGAGAAAGAAGTTTTAATCTAACAGATCTCATGGACATTTTTCCAAGGCAGTAGTTCTGCTTTGATTCATTCCTGGCTGCTTGTGACAAGCAGTGAGAGTTCCCCTAGGCATGCAAGCAAAGTTCTGGAGCATGAGGTGTGCGGGTTGGTGGTAAGAAAAGAAACCTCTTCCTTCACCCCTCAGGTCTTTCTGGTTGCAGTAGCCCACTTCTGCCTCACCCACCCCTCCAAGAGACCTTTGAAACAGCAGGAAACAGGCTGCAATGACAGTGTTCAGGGAGGCAAAGCTTTAGGTTCGAGTAAGGTGTAACCACAGAATCATTAAGTTTGGAAAAGACCTTTAAGACCATAAAGTCCAACCATTAACCCAAAACTGTCAAGCTCACCACTAAACCATGCCCTTAAATGTCACATCAACATGTGTTTTTATATACTTCCAGGCATGGCAATTCAAGGACTTCCCTGGGCAGCCTGTGCCACCGCTTGACCAACTTTTCTGTAAAGAAAGTTCCCCAGTAGCCCATCCAACTATCCCCTGACACAGCTTGGGGCTGTTTCCTCTCATCCTGTCCCTGTTATCTGGGAGAAGGGGCCAACACCCGCCTGGCTACCCCTTCCTTTCAGGGAGCTGTAGAGAGTGATAAGGTTGCCCCAAGCCTCCTTTTCACCAGGTAAACACCCCCAGCTCCCTCAGCTGTTCCTCATAATGTACAAATTAGAGCTTTTTTTTAATTCTCTGGAAAAACTAAATATAAACTAAAAAATATATTTATAGGTAGAGGTGTTGACCTTGGTCCTTTAGGGGAGTAGTGGAGACATTGGCACTTCGGTATTTTGGTTAAAAGAGCGAAAACTGAACTCTCGCATGTTTTCGAATAAAAAGTCACTTAAGTAGAAATGGGAAAAAGAATTAAAAATTTACTTATGTGCAGGCAAGTTAACACTGTAATTAAGTTTTAGAATGAGCACAGAAAAAACATTTCTTCAATGGGATCGCTTCAGAACATCAGAGATAGCACAAATAAAAACTTCACAATACAGAGAGGTCCAATTTGCTGCTTTTTTTCAATTGGCATAGTTTTTTTGGTCTCACAATAAAAATCTTTAGTGCAAGAGTTATTTTTATCATGATTAATTTCTGTTAATTTGCACTTTGGACTCTACTCTTTTCCAAGTATCACCTTGGGAGAACAGATATTATTTTTACAGGTAGAAGAAAAAAAAAAAAAAGCAACTTTTAATTTCCTGTTAATACCATCAAAAACCACTCAGTAACAAAAAAATGCCTAAATCCTGAACTAATTCGCAAAGAAACAGGAAAATTCTGAGGGTAGGAAAAGGCTCTCCTCCAAATCAGGATCCTGTGTGCCTAATCCTGAGGGAACACAAAGCATGAGGCCTGAAGTCCTGGATACCTCCAAATTTTCCCAACGTTTCTACAACAAAAGGTTTTTTTCCTCATTTAGACACTTCAATGATTTATTTTTTTTCTGGACTTCATTTTATGATAATATTTCCACACTGTTTTAATTGCTGCTAATTCTCTCTTCTATTGGGATGTATAGCCCCAGGCAAACACCAACAAGCCTGAGGTCTGTGGAAAGATATTAAAAGTGTTTTGTGTGAGCACAGTTGTCCTTGTGGGAGATGCACTTTGAGCACAATGTGCACAAGCAGCAAACCAGAAGGCTCCTGCTTCTAGCACAGAATGCTGGTTTAACCTCACTGGGCAAGATTTGCCCAGGCTACCCTCTGGGGAAAGTCACTTGGGGTCAGAACAGGATTTTACCTGTGTTCTGCATCCGCAGACAGCACAGCGACAGGAAAATATAGCAATAGGCAGTGGGGTTTGTGCTTGGGGGGAGAAAAAACCCAAAACATTTTAAAATAAGAACTATATTGAAAAAGGCCATTAAAAAAAAAAGGTTTCAAAACTAAGCAAAGAGAAGATGAGTTAAAAATATAAGAGACTTGAACGCTGTCTGTCCTCTATACTGCTAAACCAGACCTGTGCAAATGGCACTAAGTCACATTACAGGCTCAGTTTTGTGACTTAGCCTGTGTTTTGTGAAGTGCTGTAAGCAGACTCATGAAACTTTTAATGCTCAGGAAAGTCAGGTGTCAGGATATACACACCACAGGGATTTCGTCTGGCTCCAAAGCAGTTTTAAACCTCAAAATCCACAACATATACAATAAATCTGTAAGACAGATGGCCATAAATCCCTAATGAACTACTGCCAATGTAAATATTGTAAAAAGGATAAATAGCACTTAATTACACCATTGGCAAGCAAGCTGGGTTTTTCCTCATCTTCATTCTGCTCCTCACCAATATTTGAGTCTCTCAAGCCCACAGTGTGCACAGCACGGCTTGGTGGTGATTCCCTGTTCTTCCACTGCTTCTCTTTTTTCTTTTTTTAAAAAACCAAAACACAGCATTGCTGATTTGAGCATATGTGGAAGGCACAGTTTTACACATAGAAGTAGACAAAAAAAATGAAAAATTTGTAGGGGCAGGAAAAAACCCCAAAGATACACAAGATACTGAGGTTAAAAGATCAGAAGAAGAAAATTTCAATGGTTATAGGCAGGGATCTTTAAAACCTTTCAGCTCTTTTCCAGGCTGTTCTCATGCTCTGCTGCTGAAGACAGCACTTATGTGTTGTCTTTCACTAGAGGTAGTCTGTCATATTCAGTCCTGGCTCAGAGTTACAGGTTAACTCATACCTTTTCAGCACTCTGATATTCCTTTACCAGCTGACAAGCCAGATAGGAAACAGAACTGAAAGCTTTTTCCATCTCTTTTCAGCCTAGGGAGATCCTGAGAGCATTAGGAAAACAGTAATAGATGTATTTCTCAAATAAAAAAGCAACTATATTCAAACAAATAAACATGAAAAGCCCTCAACAACAACAACAGGAAAAAAATAAAAAAGAAACAAAAAACAACAACAAAATAAAAATAACTACAAAAAAAACCACCCAAGTCTCCACTCCCCCTAGTTTAATGTCTGATGGTTAGGTTTTTCATTTATCTCTCATTCTTGCACAAACAGGCTAAACCCTTATCTATAAACTGGAAAATCTCCCTTGTAATCTCAGAAACCAGAGATATTACCCTGCCTAATATGCAGGTAATTTCCCAGTTCTCAGTCAGATGACAAATCCACAACTTCAATCTAGTAAAAATACCTTTCAGCATCACCTGGCAGCACATTCAGATTGAAGTATTTATTGGTACTGAACTTCTTTTCTCTTCCCATATAATGTTTTCCTTCCTTTAAAATCTGCATTTTATTTTGATACACATACCTATCATAGCACACCTTTATTTCTACAGATGTTTTTAAGAAGTTTCTTTGTTTTGAAAAAGAAAAAAATGTCAGTATTGTATTAGGAGAAAAGGTTTTTTTTCTGCTTTTAAACTATATTTTAACCCACCCTACAGCTATTGTAAAGTATTATAAAATAGCTGGCACCTTGTAAATGCAATATTAAGCATCTTGTTCATGTGTAGTGGACATAAAACTTGGTAGTTTCATATAGCATTATATTGTCCCTTCAGCGATTTCATATAAATGTGAATATTGGTTTGGTTATGGTTGCCATGCGTGAATGAACAATATTGTCATTCTCACACCTTTGAGTGAAAATTTCAATTCGCTTGATTAAACCAAGAGAGAATTTTGTTTTGAGGACCAAACACAGCTTTAAGGTACTAATTCACAGCAGATTCAAACAGATGTAGACAATCCTCACACTTTTTAACTTTTCCTCTGGAGTTTTCCACAGTCTTGACCAAGAAACATGGGGAAAAATATATAAAATAATAGAATGAAGCTTGGTGATCTTGCTGAGCCCACAGTTGCTTGCTTAGAGTTTTGCTTGGCTGAAGGTTGTCCCTAAATATCCAGGGTACTAATGGCTTCATTTAGTTGGTAGATAAATTTTCTGTTTCCCCATTCTATAGAATGACATGGATCAAAGTCCCATAGAGTACTGAAAACATTAAAACCAATTAACGCAAACTTCAAAATCACCAGATTTATTTCTAATTCATTTAGTCATTATAGATTTGATGAACTTTGTTGCAAGGAGTGCCAGAATTCAAGAACACAGAAGCAGTAGATTGGCTATTAGGGGAAAATTCTTTACCAAAAATGGTTGTCAGGGATCAGAATAGGCTGCCCAGGGAAATGGTGGAATTTCCATTCCTAATGTATCTAAAACATTTGTGGATGTCCTACTTAGGGACATGGTTCAGTGATGACCACGACTGGACTGGGTTAACAGCTGGACTCAATCTTCAAGTTTGGAAAAGACCTCTATGACTGTTAACCACAATTACTAGGAGTAAAAAAAAATATATATAGACTAAAAAAATCCCAGATATTGTCATGGTTTGACTCTTAAAAGATTAAAGGGTAAAGAAACATGATTTCTCTGCTGTGGAGAGAATATCACTGAAAGATAAGCAAGCAGAAAAGAATGGAAAAGAAACAGTGATATTCAGAAAATTAGTCTGACTGGAAAGCGATTTACTTCTCATTGCTGTAATGACACCAAATTCTGTTTCAGGTGCATTAAATATACAAAGCTGTTAGTGTTAGTCATCAAGAGTGGAAGGAGTGACACTACTTATTAATCTTAATAGATTTCAAGTTTTGGAAGTGATGATTAAACTTCTTCACAGAGGATGGTAGGAGACCGCTGAAAACTTCGTCTCAGGAATTCTTTCAGCCCAACAAGTTTTGCACTTTTTTTTTTTTTTTTTTTTTTAATTTTTTTACCACCAAGAAAAAGCAGAGAGTAACTTTATCTGCCATTTTAAGTAGCAAAATGTCTCCCAGCAGAGCAATGCTTTCATCATCTGGCAGTCATGTCCTTAATGAACACACAGTCAATATTGCCACAATTCTCCAGTGAACACCTTTATGGTTTGTTAGATCTGCTAGCTATTAGTCCTGCTGTCCTCTAGCTATATTTCTCTCTGATCTCCCAAGTTAAGCATGTGTAGGTTGGGTGAGAGTTTTAAAGAAAGTGTTCCTAATTGCCTCCAGTTGCTTCTGGGCTTGGCCTTAGTGATTCAGACTCTTTTTAAAAAGGTGTCTTCAGTAGAAGATAAATTCGCCATTTTCACCTTGGGATAACAAAGATATAAGATAAATCAAGGAAAGGTAGAAAGAGCACATTGTGATGGAAAGACCCACCTAAGAAAAAAGGCTTCTATGGTACCTTCAGATAAATTAGATGAGGTCAGCTTTGTACTTTACTCCCCCACTGGGAGGGATTTTTGTTTCCTGATTTTTCTAGATGTAAAACTAAAGCCTCTTCTTTTCTTCTTTGTACACTTACTTTGCCTTAGGAAGGATAACATATGCTATTCATTTTAAAATTAAGTGAAAGGTTATGGGGCAGAGTTTTTCTTCTTTTTTTTTTTTTTTTTTTTTTTTTTTTTTTTTTAATGAGTAAGGACTATAAGCTAATAGGGAAGCAATGCCTTCCTGAAATACAGAGAATTTTTTGATGTTGAAGATATCCTTAGTATTCAAGACATCCTTTGAATAAAGACACCTTAAATCTGACAAGATGATACCTCAGCAATTCTCCCAAATATCCATAATGCTAAGTCCAGGACAGAGAAGCAATCCCCTGCCAAACTCCCCCCAAACTTATTATGGTCAAAAATTGGCAAGACTGAATGGTATTCCACTTATTCTGTCTAAGCCTCCCTAACATTAATTAATATAACTAGCTTCTAACAAGCTATTATTTTATAGCCTAGATTTGACCATAAATAATTTCTTCTTGTACAAGAAAGAAAACCACAGTTCAGCAGCAGCTCCTTCTGTCACAAACTCACCCTTAGGGCCAGTTCAGGTACCTTTCTCTGCTGCAGTCCTTTCCTCTGTGCCTTCCCTTTTCCTTGCCCCCTCCACAGTTCTTAAGAAGGGATTAACCAGCTCCAGGTTTTTTGCCAATGGGTAGAGATACAGAAGGTAGGACATTGAAACAGATCCCAGATTTCCACTCCCCACCATCCCTTCACTAAAGATGAGTTCCTTCAATAAAGAGTTCCTTCATCATCCCTTCACTAAAGAGTTCCTGCCCTGCACTGCTGCCATGATCTGCTAAACACCTTCCTTTAAACCTGAATGCATCAGAGAATGGTGTGGGTTATAGGGACCTAGAGGGACCTTAAAAATCATCTAGTTCCAATCTCCCTTCCATGGGCAGGGGCATCTTCCACTCCATTCAGGTCCAATAAAATCGCCATTAAACAAATACACTCACATAAATTTGCCTTGTAACTCAAAGCACAAAGTTGGATAAAGCTGAAGAGAAAGATAACACATCCGCAGGTTTAAAAGAGAAAAAAAAAATCCCAAACAAAATCCAAAAAGCAACAAAAATATACCCTTCCTTCACCTTCTCCATTAAAAGCTTATTTTATTCCACATTATCACTGTGAATCTGAATTTGGCAGGAAAAAGCCTAACACTTATATTATATTTCTTTGCATTTTGTTCTGCTATGCCTTGCATATCATGATTTGCAGTACCTGTTAAAAACACAAACATTTGAGGCTGTTGGTAATTAAAAACAACACTGCTGACAGGAATAGTCACTTCCTAATTAAGATGTGCTTTAAAAAGTAATTAAGCTATAAACTGTCTTTTCACACGTTAAATGGACATCCTAACTCTAATCACTTGCAATTAAATCAATCAATCAGAAAGTATTTTTGGGAACCACAATCACAGATACAATCAATCTAATTGCTGTGTTTCCCTAAGAAGTTGCAGTGATCCCACAGGAACAGATGAGCAGGAACAATACAAGAATTAAACAATACACTTGTACGAACCTGTTCTGAAACTGTGTAGAGTTTGGTCAGCATATAAAATGCAGCTCAGATCAAATCACCTGTGAGGACACTGCTGGAAATCCCCAAAACTTACTTGGTTGGCTTCCTCCAATCAGTGGGATCAGAATGGAGAGTGAACCATGGGCAAAATCACTGCTTTCCTTCTGGTGAAAGGAGAAATGCATGAGAAAAGAAGAAGCCCACCTAATTTCTTTCTTAACAGCTTTGAGGCTTTTCTTTTTTAAAAGACTGCATTTATTGTCTGTAATGTCAAAAATGCAAAAAAAAAGGAGAGGTGCTGCATCCCAGTGAGGACAGGCTCAAAGAGTGGGATTGAGCCTGGAGAAGAAAACCTCTGGAGAGACATTTCTTTAGTACTTAAACTGGACCTATAGGAAAGACTGGGACAAACTTTTTATCAGGGTCTGTAGAGATATGACAACGATATAATGAGTATAATATATACGAGGGTAATGGTTTTAAACTGAAGGAAAATTGATTTAAGGTTAGATATAAGGAAGTATTGTTACAATGAGGGTGGCGAAACACTGACACAGGTTGCCAGAGGGATGTTTCCATTCCTGGAAAAATTCAAGGTCAGGCTGGACAGACCTCTGAGCAACCTGATATAGTTGATATCTTCCCTGATCATTGCAGGCATGTTGGACTAGATGGCCTTTACAGGTCCCTTCCAACCCTGGAAACCATTCCATGACTGCATGAAGTTTGTTTTCTATTAACTTCAAGCCACATCAGTATTTCATTATTTAGATTTTACTGCTTGGTCAGGCACATGCTTTTTTCACATAAGAAAACTCATAAAACATGTCCTATTTCTGCAAGGAAAAATTATACTTAGCTGCCATGTACCTTGCTGTCTGTTCAAATCAATTTGTCTTTTGTGAGATAGATAGATAGATAGATAGATAGATAGATAGATAGATAGATAGATAGATAGATAGATGATAGATAGATAGATAGATAGATAGATAGATAGATAGATAGATAGATAGATAGATTCAATGAAGATAAATTCAGATGAAAACAACTAATATCAAAGTTGTTTTCAAGGCTGCTAAGGACTCACAGAAAAATTTCATGCATGCCAAAATAACTACAGCTTGTAGCTTAAAGATAGTCAGTCCTCATGCAGCCACTAAGTCAATTTTTCTCCAGTATAATGTAGCACAGGTTTATGGCCCAGGAACACAGCCCATTGTTCCATGACTTGCATTTGACAAACTCTATAACTGAAAGAATTCCACTGCTTACTCTCTAAAACTGCTGCTACCAGACCATCTCGATAGTTAAACACCACCTCCAGGCTACAGGTAAAAGATGATGTTGAGAAAGACAGAAACAATTTACAGGTATTTCACATGACAGTTGTTTCAGGCTCTCAATAGGCTCATACTGAAAGTCAGATGAATTTTGCCAGTATTCCAAGAGCTCTGGTAATGAAACAAATGACAAACACTTACTTGGAAAAAATTCTTCAGTGCATACTCCTGAAAAAATAATATATTGTTTGTTGCAACTGTCACCTTTTCTGTGCCAATGATGAATCCATCTGGCTGAAGTTAAGAATTCCATACATAAAATTGTTCAATGTGCATTACAGAAATGCTATGCAGCACACAAAAAGGTGCAGAAAGCCATAAGTAGAGGAAAAAACAGACCTAAAAATTTTCTTCCTTCAGCAAATTTCATGTTTAAGTTCTTTAGCAAAAAAATAAGTATCAGACATAGCATTTGCCTAACTAAACCAAATTATTTATGCAGTGTTTACGAACTTTTTTTGCTGGAAGCCTCACGAGGGAAATATATTTTATGGATCAAGAGTCAAGCAGTTGGTATTCTTAGCATACAAGCAAAAATAGAAGAATGTATATGATGAAATGAGTATGACATTCAGGCACTGGGCAGTCCCTCTAGTGTAATGGTGTGGATTTCCACTTCATTTCCACAAACAATGGCTCATTTCAGTCCAGATTTTCTTCCCCAAGGCTTGACATAGATTGTCACCAAACATGAGACACAGCAAATGCAAAACAAAGGAGAGGAGAGAGACCCAGTGGTGCAAAGGTTTAAGTCAGATACAGTTTGTGTAATATATAAATCTGGAAAACTAAGCAAAATTTATTTCTTGAGTTGTTTTTTTTTTTTTTTTATTTGATGATGGGATTTTATTTTGGGTGTGTAAAACATAACCCTAAAGTGTGAGTAAATGAAACAGAGGATATTCCAAGTTACTCAACACTCCTGTATATGTGAAAATATTGGGTATTGATTGTGTATAAAACAAGGACATATTCAAATTGAAACACTGAATTTGGGGGTGTTAATAAGCTTTAATGGTTTCACTTTAGTAGGGCTGCATGTATATTACAGATTCCCAAAGCTAATTAAGTCTATGAAGAATGGGAAACACTGAAATGATTCAGAGCATTAGAGAAGGCGCAAATACAATCAGTATGCAACAGCTGTCTTGTGGCTCCGAAAGCTAAATCTGGTTGTATCCCGTCCAATATATTTGCTGAATACAAAGATAGTAGCCTATTCTCTAAAAAATTAATTTAAAAATTATAGAATTTTTCTTTCACTTGCTTCAGGCTTTGAAGAAAAAAGGGAAACAAAAGAATCAGTTTTGAATTGTATTCCATATAAGCTCTTACTCTGCTTAAGCTTCCAAATATATGCCCAGTGACTCTGTAAATTCATTACATTTATTAGCTTCTTACTTCTTAGTCCAATAAATGAGTAGTTTAGCTATCTGCTCAAGCAAGTTTACCTGTCATCCCAATTATAAAATTGAAAAATGTTTTAATAGCAATTTAACATAGTTCTAAAGAGATGGTTTATGGAACTAGCAAACCAAGTGTATGAAGAGTGTTATTTAAATAAGTTATGTATCTACTAACACAAGCAGAGCTCAACACAATATTAGAGTGAATGCCTAGGTTCAGCTTTTTCTCTTTAAAAAATGTCAAGGCAGAAGTGCTGGCTTTTGGAATAGCAGAAGGCATAATGGGAGAGGGGCTGAGGAATAAATTTGGCATCTGGATAAACAAATGTGTTATTTAGCCCAGTTAAGTGCAGAGTAATTTAGTTATGCTCTGGAGATGACAGTTAATTGTGGGAATTCAGTACAGCCTATGTAATTTTATGAAAAGACTATAAACTAACACATTTCAGTATTTCTACATATTCCAGCTAAAAGGTCAGTGCCTACCAAAGACATTGGTCAACAGGTGATGTGCTGATTACTATTCACTTTCTTACACATTAGACACCTCTATTATTGTGGAGATACCTAAACTGCATTTTATGGCTGCATTTGATGTTGCAGGTAATGTTATATAATTGTATTTAATACAGTCATAAACCACAGGGTATTCAATTTATACTTTCTAGCTTATTAAAAGTGTTTAAATAATTTTCTGCTTTTATTGCATTCCTATGGAACATTATGGAGAAAAATGCTCCGTGACTATTTTTCATAGACCTAGTGCAGATTGATTTCTCCCTAAGGTCCTGCTTCCTGAGACAAAATATACTCACCCTCACTGCTTTCTTTACTTTCCCACCAAAGCTGCAGCAGAACTGTGTGTTTTTCCACTCCTCAGCCACCCAAATTAGGAGGCAAAGTGCCTTAACCCAAGTCAGTTTCCAAAATGGCTCGACAGAAAAACTGATGAAATAGTGGTGAGGGACATGGACAGTGAGGGCAGGGGGTTATTGGCTGAACTGAGCTGAGATAGACACCCCTGTACTGCAGAGGAACCAGCAAGAAGGGCCATTAAAACAATTAAAGGCTTGTAGCATATGATAGAGATGAGGCAGAGAAAAATGGGACCGTGTCCTCTGTGGAAGAACAAGCTTTGGGGAGATCTTATCACTAAATGAGTGAAAAATTACTTTAAAAACTGAGTAAAGACAAGAGACAGTCTTTTCAGCAGGGCATAAACTGAATTAAAGAAATATAATTGTATGAAAAGTCCAACTCAAGTCATAAGTTATAAAAAGTTCAACTCAAACATTTTAAAAATATTTTTTATTATGATGTTTGTTTTCTTGGTTTTTTTTTAGAGTATGGGGGTAGTCAAATGCTGGATCAACTCTTTGCTGAATGCAAAGAGGTTGCAGAATCTCAGTCTGTGGAGAGATTCAAAATGCAAGAGGGCCCAGCACTGCATAGCCAGAAAGATCTAGAACAGTCTATTGACATATTATCTATGATTGGCAGCATTAAAACTTAGGGTTCCTTATTTATTTTTTAATGGTTTTAGGCATCATATTTTTTTAAATGGTTTCTGATGTTTTATTATGCCGCTTTTCCTTCTTATCCATTACTTGCCTTAAAATAAATAGCTAGATTTTTGGGGGGTTTTTTTGGTTTTTTTTTTTGCTTCAGCATCTCAGAACCAGTAAACAGTAGGTATTTGCAGGATGTGAGTACCATTTCCAGTTTGTCTCAGCCAAGATCATAACCCAGTTATCTGTAGTCATGACTCACCATGGAAGCCAACTTGGCAGTTCTTCAGAGTTTCTATTGAAAAAGGACTCAAAAATAAATGAAATGGGATGCTGGGGAGAAAAGAAAAAGAAGACACTGCAATTTTAACAGGGATAAAACCAACTTATTTACTCTTCATTGTTGAAATGCAGCTGTAACTTCATCTTAGTAGCAGCTACAGTTATTTTATTTTTGAGGAGACAAAGAAAGAGGTAGACTTCTCATCACATTGTTTCTTCTTCTATTGTAAAAATCTGAAATTCATTTTCATTGATCCTCCTGAAAACCAAAATAGAAATTGCTTTGTAGAAGGAAGAATTGCAAGAAGAGGAGAAACTCTGGGTTCTTTTCAAGACAGTATTTCTGCATGAGTTTTCAAAAATTTTCAAATTCTTTTCAGTCTTGATTTATTGGGGGAGATAGAATTTGCCTTTATTATTTCAGCAGCTTTTAACACTGGGAAGAGTCACCTTATGATTGTCATGTAAACAAGACCTGCTTAATGAGTCAGGGCAGGCATTTGTTTTCCAAATTTATTTCATAGCAATTGCCAGGAGCTCACCTAGGGCAAATACTAAAGTCTGACTTTTAGACACTGTTTTAGCATCAGAACTGTTTGACCAAGAAGAAAAAGAGTTTTGCTTAGTCTTACAGGCTTCCTAGGACACACTTTGGTTTCACTTTGGTGATCAATGTCATGCTGACCCTAGAAAAGCCCAAAATGCAGGGAAGCACAGTACTTGGATGTTTGCAGTGAGACAATGTGCTCCCTTCTCTTTCTTGTTTGGGCTCTGCCCTGTTGCACCCTTCTGAGCCCAGAAGAAGCCAATTGACAGAGCAACAGACAGGAGCTAAAGCCTTTCTAGCAGATTTTATTTTAAAATGTGGCAAAATGTTTTACAGTGCAGCCCTGGGACACATCCCCAACCTTTTCAACGATGCCATTTCCACCCTGCAACAATTTTATTTTTTCATATAGAATTCAAAACAGACAGTGACCTCCATAGGTGGACATTTCAGCTCCAGGATATGCAGGACAATGGGGCTGTGCCTCTAACCAGCAGAATATCAAGAGCAGGCTCAAACCATGTGCCACATTCTGGGGACCCACCTAAGAGCAGTGCCTGGCCTCCAGAGCCGCAGCCAAACACAGCAGACAAGATTTCAAAGGAAAACTCTGGAATCTGGTAAAGAAACACATAATAAACTAAATAATTAAAAACAATTATTAAATGTTATTTATATGTTGAATGCTAGATATTATAAGATGAACAACCTTCCTCCACACTTTTTAGAATCAAATTTAGAGGTATTATTTTATTTTTTTTTAAAGAGCTGGTCCATTTCTTAGCCAGAAAAAGCATTTTGGCAATGTTTTGGAGCTGCCCCAAATGCAGCAGAGACTGTTATAACACAGCATCATGTTGCTTATATTTTAGTAATGCCATTTGCATTTTACTACATAGCATAGACAGGTAATCCATGCATCAGTGAAAAGAGGCAAACCCAGGGAGCAAAGCTAAAGCAAACCAGCTGGTAAATTTAGTCTCGTTTCAAATAAGGTAAACAACTCTGGGTTTTCATTACATCTATTACAATGGTATTTGATACATACAGAAATCCAAAACAGCTGGACTTAGTATACCTTTCCATTTATTAAAAAAAGAAAAAAAAAATTTACTAGAAACAGCTAAAAATGGTTTCAGCAGCCTTGCAGAAGGATTTTATGGGGAGTCAAGTGGCAGCAGAGACTTTTTAGTGGAAGATGAGCTATATAAGCAATGCTGAAATTCTGCTCTGTGACATACATAAGACTGTTGCTTAGACCTTGTAGTCTCAGATCTTATTTGAATCTGTTTGTATTTTTCACCATTTCATTCTGTTCTCTTTCTCCTTCCCTCCCTTGCTGTTGCCCAACCTTCCTGACCAGTCTTCTCGTCTTGTTCCTGGCCAATCACTATACTGTTATGCAACTCTACTTCCAAAACTTGTTTTCATTCACCTACTGTGGGAATCCACAAAATCAGAGGGTTTTGGGAAAGCTGCAAAAGGCAGGCCTCAGAGACAGCAGAACTGTGATCAGAGCTAAGCAGCAGCCATGAGATTGGTCAGCAGAAAAATTATTTAAACTGTAGAAAAGCAAGGACAAATAGAACAATGGTCTGTGTATTAACACTTGTCTAGAATAACTCTCTAAGCTACAGAAGAGTTTATCTAGCAAGATATTAGGAAGGTTGAAGCTCAATAATGGAGCTCTGTGCATTGTGTTTAAGGCTTACAAGCAGGTATTGTATTTGAAATAAGCAAGCATTGTTTCAACCAAAGGTACCTGTGCTTATAGTGGTTGGATAGGACTACTGTCAATGTGCTTTTGCTTTGTGTGATTGGTCAAAAAACTTATAAAGTGAGTTGTAACATTAAGTTCTTTGTCTGCTGCCTGGGATGTGAGCTGGTGGTATCTTCCCATTGTCATAATCATGTAATGAGACTGATGCTGGAAAATGAAACAGCTCAAGGCAGTTCCACAGCAGCCCCAACCTGTTTGTCATTTGTACACAGACCCCGGCTGGCGTCACTACCTCTTCCCTGATACTTAGTCACAAACTCCTAGAAACCACCCAGAAATGCAGATGAAACAGGGGAAAATAACCTCAAAGCAACAAAATGTCCTCATTTAAGCTGAGATACAGGTAATTTTCTTCCTGCTAGCTGGTGCAGGGCTGTGTTTTGGGTTTGATACAAGAACCATGTTGGTAACATGCTGATGTTCCAGTAGCTGCTCAGCAATGCCCACGTTAAATCAGGGACATTCCAGCATCCCATGGAGGTACACAAGGAGCTGGGAGGGAGCATGGCCAGGACAGCTGGCACAAATAAGCCAAAGGGACATGCTGTAACACAGAATGTCATGCTCAGGATATAAACTGGGAGGAACTAATCACTGCCTGGGGGTAGGCTGGGCATCAGTCGCTCAGTGTGTGGCACATGCTTTCTTCTCTTGGGTTTTTGTTGCAGACATCTTTTATGGAAAATCCTTTCCTTAGGATTTTTCCTCCTGAGAAGCTGGGAGGCCTCAGGAACAAAATGCAAACATTGATCATCTGCTGCTGTGGAATGCAACAGGTGCATCTGTGATTGGCCCATGTTGGATGTTTGTAATTAATGGCCAATCACAGCCCAGCTGGTTTGAACTCTCTGTCCAAGACAGAAGCTTTTGTTATCATTCTTTGCTATTCTATTCTTAGCTAGCCTTCTGATGAAACCTTTTCTTCTGTTCTTTTAGTACAGTTTCAATGTAATATATATCATGAAATAATAAATCAAGCCTTCTAAAACATGGAGTCAAATCCTTGTCTCTTCCCTTATCCAAGAACCTCTGTGAACACTGTCAGAGGTTTTATTCCTCCTGCTTTATCCCTTTCACTACTGACATTATAATTTAATTATCATATTATATATATTTTTTTCCAGTTATTGAATTGTTTATACCTCAACTCACGAGCTTTACTTTTTTTTTCCCCCGTTATTTTCTTTCCCAGTGGGTGAGGGGTGTGAGCAAGCAGCTGTTTGGTGCTTAGTTACCAGCTGGAGCTAAACCACAATATAGAACAACACAAAAAGCCAAACACCCTTCAAAACAATAAAAACCCTTAAAAAAAGACACACTCCACACTCCATTTCAGGGCTCTGTGTTTCACCAGAGGATAGCAGTCCTAAGGTTTCAACAGTGCCTGTCTAAGGCATCTGAGCACATGTGAATCCCGCAATTTTTAATAAAAGCATTAAAAAATTAAAAGTTTTAAATTTAAAAATTTAAAAGTTTTAAATTTAAAAATTTAAAAATCTAAAAATTTAAAAATTTTAAAGTTATGGTGTGCTCAGATGCCTTAGACAGGTTTCAGTGCCTTTCTAAGGCATCTGAGCACATGTGAATCCCCCAATTTTTAAAAAAGCATAAAAAAATTTTATAAATTTAAAATTTAAATTTAAAATTAAAAAAAAAATAGCATGGATCTCCAAGAAGTGCAAAACCTGTGATCCAGCCCCTTGCAGACTTCCTACAAGCTTGAGCTACTGAAATAATGCAAGAACTCTGCAGAGCTTTCAGCCACATGGAAGCATATGTATTCTGGTTTTGTTTTTAGGAAGATTTTCTGCCTGTTATTAATAAGAAGGGCTAAAAAAGGTAGGAGAAATCCTTTCTGCCACAGCAGCTTGCACTGAAAGAGTTGCAGTTTGGTCACAAAATCACAACTGAAATACTCTTGTGTTGAAAAAAACATCAGGCAGTTTTAGCACCAAACACTACCTCTTCCATTTTATCTTTGTTATTTACTTTGAGGCCTGAAGGCCATAGTTGATATTTAATGATTCATCACTGAATCAGAAGCCTTTAAAGGAAAGTTTGAAGCACATTGATTGATCAGCCCTACCTTAAAAAAATAAATAATGATATGAGGAGAGAACAGGATTAAAGAAGTGGACCCTGGGGGTGTAGCTAGCCATGGCTCTGCTCATGCCTCCCTCTTTTACAGATCTCTTGGTGGAGGTTTCTCTGGAGAAAGGGAAGAAAATTTTGCTGCTGCAGCAATTTTTCAGGGTTTGAGAATTTCTCCACTTGCAGCAAACAAAGCTCACATCTCATCTCTGAAACAGAAAATGGAGTGGCATCACATCTCTGCAGCTACATCATCAACAGTTCACTGTGAGACTTCCTCAGGTGAGAAAAGGCAAAATCAACCCAATTAAAAGACTGTATCCTTTCTGGAGCTCAGGTATGTCAGCCATAAGATTGCTTCTATAAGTTAGATACATTTAGCCATTTTACTCCATATGTACATGCTCAGAAGGAGCAAACTTATGAAAGTTCACTGATTCTAACTGCTGTAAATTAATTTAAAATCTTACATCTACCATACTTTGTTGGCTGCAATAATTACACATGAAAGATTACGTGACTTGAAAGCTGGAAGTGTAGAAAATGTATTTCTTGAGTCAGTCATCTAAGAGCAGCTAGAGATTATTTTTGGTCATGGAGTTAATTTTAAATTAGAAATTAAGATTTTAGTAGAATAAAATAAAACACAATTCACTGAAAAACTTATTTTCTACAGCTGCTGGCAGTTCATGTTAAAATTAAGCTACCACTTGAGCATTCTCACTCAAAAATCATCTTGTACTGAATAAACTCATATGACCTGAATATGTTGCCTCTGCCAGTTTCCAATAAGTGTTAAAATGCAATAGCCTGGAATTACTCAAGGAGCTTTAGAAAACAGTTCTAAGTGAGAAAATACCTTGAACAACATTTAAGACAAGTCTAACATGTAAAGCATGCAGGAAAGACCTATTAATGAAGAGGAGGAAAAAATGAAAAGGAATGTTATGCCCATTTATAGTCAGGATATAGCCCTTGAGAGTAGCTTGGAACCTCTTGAAAAAAAAGGGCTTTTTTTCCCTTCTGAAATAAAATAAAAAACATTTTTTTCACTCACTCGAAACCTTAGATCAAGATAAAATTGCAGATGTTGCTTTACATGACTGGGACATTTTACCAAGAAAAGAAAAGGCTGATTTAACTAGCCCTCTGTGTATATATACATGGAGGTAGTATAAATGAGTTTTCCCACCATTTAAATGTGACAGTTCTTGCTTTTTAAGTCCTCACTGTTTAGGGACACTCTTTTTTTCCAAGTGTCATCTTTCCAAAAAGAGGAAATTAGGGATAAGTGGAACATCTGATGTTTCAACTTCATTGGGATTCTCAAAATTATTAAAGTACATTTCCCTCCTTTCACCAGAATGGGGATATTAATGACACCACCACCATTTGGAACACAAGTAACATACTGCATCACTTGGCACATGAACACAAGTTCAGCAGAAGTTTTTTTGGCATCACAATACTTATTAGTGGGATCAGTTAGAGTGTACCTTGGAAATAGCTATTTCCATGTTAGTGACATAAATTATTTTCTAGGAAAAGAGCAAAGAGAGAAAGATATTTTAATCTGTAGGGAAGTTGCAGAGTTGGGTGGAAGCTCCCTTTTCCTGTGTTTTTATTTTTAAGACTCCTACTAAAACCTGGTACTTTATAATTCACCACTAGGCTGCAGCCAGAACAAGATAAGGAAAGAAAAAAGGAAAGGTGAGCACAGGAAAATTCCATCCAGGTTCCTGAGAGAAAGGAGGTAGCCTGGGGACTAGAGGTGAGATAAACCTTTTGGCATGCAAAAGGGTGATGGATGCTAATGGAAGTAAAGCAACTTTTCATCAATCCAGGCAATCAGCAGAGAGCACCAAGCACAGAGTCAGCACTAAGGGCTGACACATCAGGTGAGGGAACCAAGCACAGCTATGCAAATGCTCATCTCTTGGGACACACAGGACACATGATGGACCTTGGACCTGGTCAGCAGAAGAGGTTTGATAAACAGGAATCCTTGGCAAGAACTAACAGAACTTTGTGTGTTAAATCAAGAATGCAAGAAGATTCAATGAGACTGACTTATTGGAAAAGAAAATTATATAAAGACTTCAGCAAGCAAGAGATATTGCTGAAGAGATAATCTTCAGCAAGATTTTTATGTGATGATTAACTCAATTGTGGTGTTTGTGAGGTTCCTCTGGAAGAGGTGGGAGATGAGAATCTGATTCCTTGTTCTCAGAGGGCTGATTTATTATTAATTAATATTTTATTATATATATATATATAATTTATAATATATTATATAATATTTATATAGATATTATATAATATATCTATAATAGAATATATAGAATAGAATATATAACATACTATATATAATATACTATATATAAGATACATATATATGATATATAACATATATGATATATGATATAATATATCATATATGTTATATATATTTTATATATTTCATACATTATATATAATAAATATTTTATATAATATAAAATTAATATCATATCATATCATATCATATCATATCATATCATATATCATATCATATTATATTATACTATATTATATTTTTTAAAATGCTGTACTAAAACTATACTAAAGAAAGATAAAGGAGACATCAGAAGGCTAGAAAAGAATGAATAATAAAAACCCGTGCCTGACTCATCAAGTCCAACACAGCTGGACTGTGATTGCTCATTAAGTTAAAACAATTCACATGGGAGAAATCAAAGGTGCACCTGTTGGTAAACAATGTCCAAAACACATTCCCAAGAAATCAGATAATTATTGTTTTCATTCTTTTCTGAGGCTTCTCACCTTCCCAATAGAAGAAATCCTGGCAAAGGGATTTTTCACAAAATATGACAGTGACACCCAATCATTGTAATAAAACATCATTACCCATCCTAAAAAGTATCTAAGCATAATTATTCCCCAATAAATTTGGATTCTGCCCACCAGTCAGTTGTCTCCATCTCTCTTCATCGCCGATACTCCTCCACAGTTTGATTTCCATTCATGGAAGGTGACAACAGAGGTCCCCATTCAGAAAGCATTTCCTTGCTTATCTCATCCATGTGTAAGCACCAAGGGAGGAGCTGATGTTTTTAGCAGGACGCCTTTTCAGGCCAGAGAAGCAGCTCAGACTAAACCAGCAGCTTTGCTGCAACATTGGCTGCAAGCAGGCTTGGCTGTGAGCTGGACCAGAAGAGTTTGGACTGCAGATTAGCAGTAAATGATTCCATGATTTGTCTTTTTGGGGGAAGAGGAGGGGCATGGAAGTGGAAAAGCATAATCCAGTGAAAGCTGCAGTGTTTCAGTTTGGGACAGGATTACACAAATTGATCATAAATAGAGCAAAATATTATTTAAACACTAGCATCTCACAAAAGATTTCAGTTGTAGTTCTTAATAAGTGCTTCCACTAGGAAATGTATTTAGCCCAAGATTCTTGAGAAGTAGATGCCATCTTACTTGCCTTTTTTCAAGTGCATTTTGGTCTTCAGATGGTCCAGCCAGCAGTTCCCTCACCTCTCTCCCCTTTCCATTCAGATAGATGTTAAGTTTTGACTCCTCCTGCATCACCATCTTTTCAGGTCACTTACAGCACACAGGACACATGCTTATATCTTTGATTTAAAAGCAGCACACATATTATGTTTGAGCGGTATTACACATTTAGCATCATTTTCATCTGCACTATCAACCCTTGTCCTTGCTCCTCTTTACTCAAGAAATTAATGTTCAGTAGTACTACAGCAACACAAATTGCAAACAGAAACACCTCTGGGAAAAATTCACATCAAAATTCACATCCAAAACAAACAAATAAACAAACTCCACATAGAAAGCATCCAGACTGTCACAACAGCTGTATGGACACAAGTCTGGAAAACTATTTTTCATGGATATTTATCTTTATATTTATAAAGATAAATAAAGCTTTTTCAAACATTTGCAATGGTGGTCAAGGGACGAAATCAAATACCCAGGCTCCCTGTAGGGTCAATCCTGCCCTGGCTCATTGCTATAAATCTCAGTAAATAAGATAATTTTACATGTTAAGTCATGTTTACACAAGCGCATGAATTTTTGGGAAGGTGTGTGTGTATACCTATATATGTAACATTTTATTAAAACCTCCCAGGAAAATACACCTCAGACGACAAGGATGAATGCAAAGCTAGAGATGGAATTCAAGTTTTGTTTAGAGAAGGGTTTCCTTCGGGCCTCATCAACCTGTAACCACACCCCACACGCGATACACATCACAGTCAGCTTTGCCACCTTCAGGTTTCTCTCCCCAGCTAGCCCAGCCTGGCAAGTTCTGCATCACCACCTGCAGGTTCATTTTCCATGGATGAACAAGAGCAAGTGCTCTGAACCCTGGAGAAAGGTGTGGGAGGCACCACCCATAGCTCCAGTTCATGTTTGTGACACAGTTGGCTTTCCAAAGCTCTGTGCTTTTATGCCTTCACAGGGTTGTAAAGTCATTTCCTCTCTAAACAGAAATCCGAGTCAGAATTTATTTTTAGACAAATTACAGAAAATCATTGCTGCTCTTGACACCTAAATGAAGGGGTAGAAGCAACCTGTCCTCTTGGCATACAACTAAGCTCCATTATTTTCAGAGATGCTGTAATTTCACTTGAAGCAATATCCTGGAATTTCTCTTTTCATTTTGGGCACAGGAGATATTTGCCACATATTTTTACTTTCAGGCTTATTGTTCTTGTTGTCTCTGACTAGGGATTTCTCACAGTGAGACAACATTAAATCTGGGGACACTTTTTAAAATGTTTACATTCAGGGAAATGCATTTTACTTGAAATGTACAACAGCCGGGGTTTCTGGATTTTCTTGGACTCGCTGGATTCAGTGACAAAGCTCAGAAAACTACATCAACTACTTTCCCCAAGCATGAGAGGATCCCAGAGAAATAAGTTTAAAAGCATGAGCAGGTTTAGGTTTCTTCTGTTACTTTTTGTAATTGAAACTTATTTGCCCGTATCCATGATGTCTATTCACAGCTGCCCTCTTTCAAAGCTTGAATTAATGTTGATGCCTGAAAAGAATGATTTCTAAGAGGAAAACTCTACTGCTTTTCAAAAATCTGGCATTTACTTCCAATGTCTAAATCTTAACCCTTAATGAGTAATAATGAGTGTTGGAGAAGGCACAAGGAGAATTTTTGATGTAAGATCAGAGGCAAATCAGAATCTCAAGGACACTTGATAAGTCAGAATTTACCTAATAAATGAGCTGCATTTTTGAAGTATTTTGATTATGTTATGCTTTGCTTTAGTTTAGACTTTCATGACAGTTGAAAGCAAAGTTATCATTATCACAGAAACATTTAAAATGAAATTGGTTTGAAAAACAACTGTGTATGATATTAAATTGTAAATCATTCCAAAGTTTCTCAAGAACAAAAGGTCAGACACACAGCTCATGTAAATCAGCGTTGCCTTTTTGAAGTTAATGGCATTGTATTAGTCTCAAGCCAGGATTTGGTCTGTAGTGCCCTAAACTTCATGTTCAAAAATACTTTCTTGCAAGATTTGCCTTTCTGTAGTCCAGATCTGTCACATAAATTTAGTAGGCAAGACACAAATAGTAAAACAAGATCAAAGAAAGCAGACCTGTAAATCCTCAAATAAAATTTCTCCTTTAAACCTTTCTCCTCATCATTCCTCACTTATTATTCCTTCATTTTTATCATTTCTACCAATCCCCCTTCTCCATGCATTCTCCAACTCTGAATGGAATACTCACCTACCAACTAGATACTATTACTTCATTAGACTTCATAGGAATTTTTTTTTAAGTGTCTTCCAGAGTCAAGTCAAATTGTGAGTGATGCAAAAGCCTTCTGGAAACTTGAAATTAGATGTGATACAGACATTAGACACTTTATTAGTATAAAGTGCCACAGACATACAGACCACTTACTTTGAAAGAATTTCTATGATCAATAGACTTGCTGAAAAAAAGCAGCTGTAAATTCATTTGATCTAGAACAGGATATATTAATTGGTGGATAGAGTTTTTCCAAAACTTGTTACAAAGCTGCATATCTGGAAGCTGTACATACTTTGACCTAGCACAGTTAAACAGGTTTCCATGCTTAGGTTACTTAGGTTACATACTTAGGTAAAAAGTATGTAGACATCTC
Organism: Melospiza georgiana; assembly: GCF_028018845.1. NCBI lineage: Eukaryota > Metazoa > Chordata > Aves > Passeriformes > Passerellidae > Melospiza > Melospiza georgiana. The sequence continues at coordinate 39,887,653 of NC_080434.1, read as the reverse complement.
AACAGGAACCACATTCCAGTGGAATTTTCTCAGAGATTTGAATGATAGCAGCTAAATGAAGACTCAAAATTTTACAGGAAAAAGAGACACAGGAATAGATGTACTTAATGGAAAAAAGAAGAACCAAATCTCAAAGCTATTGCCTGTTTTTTCTTATCAAAGGTTTTGAAACCGTGCATTCTATGATCTTTTCAAGGAGTGCTTTGCTATAAATTTAATAAAAAGACTTCACACAAAACCTACATGCTATATACCAGCCCTACTCTTAATGCAAAATTCTGCAAAAAAGAAGAGGATTTCTGATTACTTTGTGTCATCCAAGGCTCATTTTCTCTAGATTCAGCAGACTCATAGATTTTGTATACAGTAGGTGTAAGGAAAGAGAAGAAAAGGAGAAAGAAAGATAAAGAAAACAGTCTAAATAGACTGAATTAAATGCAAGTGTGCTGTCCAAACCTGAATACACTGCTGTGTAAAAGGTATGAACAGACAAGATGGATTACCTGAGAGATGGATGGCATCCCCTTCACTGCTTCCAGTCAGAGGTTTGCATTTTACCAAGACATTTGTCAAGGCAGCTTTTATGCTCAGCCTGCAGCCCACTGCTCTTCCCTGCAGATCTACTTCACTAGCTATTCAGATTTCCATTTGATCCATAGGAACTTAGCTGGAACTGCCTTGCACTTAAATTGTTGTCAGTTCACATAATTCTCCTTTCAGGACACTTCAGCACTGCAGCTGTTCTGTCTGTACCTGCCATTCCTGCTACAGCAGCAGCACCTGGAACTTTAGCAGAACAGAAAAATCACTCAGCTTCCAAGTTATCAATGAAGGATATTGAAGAGAACTGAATTTAGGAAAGGCCCATGAAAATCACAGCCTTTGTATGTTTGAAGTTGACACATAAATACTCTCAGACTGTGCTCCTCTTAATTACTTCAGTTTCCCTAACAGGCTTATGAGAGTATCACATAAAGTACTCTAAACTTTACAGCTTCTCCTTGCTCTGCAGGGCTCATTACCCCAATGCAGGAAGAAATTAGATGGCATAGTTTATTCTCAGAAACTCCACATTACCTTCTCAGTGCCTAAATTATATGAATATTTTGCCAGAATGGAAGGTGGCTTGACTGCAACTCCAAGACCTTTGATCAAACCCACCAAGTACTAATTAAAAAAAAAAAAAGGCAAAAAAACCCAAAAAAACAAAAAAACAAAAACAAAACAAACAACAAAAAAAAAAAAAAAAACAATCAAACCAGATAGCATACAAACATTAAAAAAAAAACACTTGCTTTTATTTTCTGCTCCACTTGCTAGGGTTTATTTCTTTGTTGTGTGGCTCTAATCATGGAGTGGTTTATTATCAACATGGAAAGATCCTCCTTGTGTATTTACAACACACACCTTGCATTCATTCATCCACTGCTGTTTCAGGATCCTTGATCAGGTCCTACTCTTTAGAGTAAGTTCAAAAACTCTTCAGTGATCCTAAAATTGTACTAACCCACAGGGACACCACACGGGTGGATCATACTGTTTATCAATATTATAATAGCAAATAATGTTTTGTAGTGTCTGGAGGAAATCATTACTTCCTCCCTCGACACAAAGAACATTGCTACTCCCATAGTCCAAGGAGGATTAGGCCAAGAAAAACCCTTGGAATCATGATATTTTCCAGGGTACAATGCACTAGATGATAAATATCAGTCTTCAGGATGAAAACTCGTGGTTCTGACACAAGCTGGCATATATTAGTCCTTCCTTCCTTCCAAGAATCAAATCTGATTTTACTCAAACTTGTTTAATTGTTTAAAAATACCTTCAATTTATTAAGTTAGATATTTTTGCTAGATGCATAACATACAAAATTCCAGCTAAAATAAAAGAGCACATGAAATTTTTCCTCCTTTAAATTTTGCAAAATAACCCTTTTGGGTCTTAAAAATAACATACAAACTGGCTACAAGTGAATTACTTAATGTGAGGGGTAAATTAAAGTTTTAATAGCAGAAATAAACTAGAAAGAGGAGGGGGCAGGATAAGAAATAAGCATTTCATTTTCTTCCTACCTGGGTAAGAAATTTGGCTATGTAACTGAAGTAATTAATCATCCATATTTCCAACACCACCAGTGCTCAGGGCAGCTGTTCTTCAGATCAATTTTTTGAGAATCTCTAAGAAATAGTCACCTCAGCCAAAGAAGTGACCCAAATAATTTTGATGTTTCTGCTTCCAGAAAATGTCAGAGCTGTAGGAGCCTGATTTTTACCTCCTCACTAGTATCACTTTTAGTGCTAGGGGGAGCAAAGTGGGCAGTGTACTTGATAATCCTCTTAATACAAAACTGATCTCCAGGTTGCCACTGGTGATGTGATAGATAGCCAATTTCTCTTCTGAAAAGAAACAAACAGCAAGAATTGTCCCAGTTTCTATATCATTGTCATCGTATTGCTGTTCACACACAAGTGACAGAACATGTCTTTGAATTAAAAACTACAAATATCATCTATGTGTGTAATAATCTTTAACAACTTTAACAACTGGTGAGCAGTTTATGAGCTTACACAACAGCAAAGGGCAGAAATTTCTTGGTGCCTGTATAAAATCTATTTCTCTAAAATAACTGACAATTATTAAAGGTAAGAGAACTGTTCCTATGGAGCTCCTATTAATAGGTTCTTCCATGAAGAAAAACAAACCCAAACAATTGTTCTCTCACAGGCTCAAAGCGTCTGTTATTCAATTCAGACTCAACTTTTTCCTCACATGCTGCAAACTATCAAAGGCAATAGAAATATATTTTTTAAACTTCGGGAATTTAAGGCTGATCAAATGATGAATTTGGATAACTGTGTTTATTAGAGAAAAAATAAGCTCTTAGGATTAGATATATTCCTCAAAACTATGCAGATGTTTTAGACACAGCTAAAATTTCAGCTATGTAATTCAAGATAGAAAAGATGTACCACTTCTTCCCTCACCTATTTTGTACCTCCTAGCTAATAACTAAATATATTTACTTTTTGGATTATGTTCTTGGAAGAATAAAGGCATCTGACCTTGTACTGTGTCTGCTTACTGTGTCTACCCCTCTAAACCAAAGTAATAGAAGCTGTATATTTTAAGGTCGTGATTTTCAGAGCACACCAAAATTGCTAATTGCATATGTCCAGGAGTACTTCAAAGGCACATTGAAATCCTATGTTTGAATTTCCTTAATAAACAGATTGGCTTCTTCTTTTGTAACAAAATTGTTAATCAGCAATGAAAATAGCTTTATGGTCAGGGTGCTTACAGAAGTGCAAGGTGTGTCCATCATAAATGCTATTACTGCGAAAATTCATATTAAAAGTTTTCAGATATAGTGTTCCCTCCATTTCATCCAAAACACTCAAAACCTAGATTCTGCTGACATACTGATTTCTGATGAACTAGCAAAACCATGAGCTTGATGCATGCTGAATCCTCACATTCCCTCCTACCTTTGTATCCACATGGAAAGAGGTAAAATAAGTATTGTACTTTTCTTGTAGGTCAGTTCAGAAGCTCATTTAGCTGTGATGCTCCCTTTCCTTTAGGAAAATATAAAAAATTATAAGCTTTACACACACTTGGATTCTTTTGCAGAGTGATATTACAGCGTCCTGAGTGGGTCGCTGCTGGTGAGAGAGAGACGGTGAATCTTGTTTCTAGATCAGAAGGCTGGATTTATTGATATATAATATATAATACATTATAACTATACTAAATAGAATAAAGAGAGAAGTTTCAGAGGCTGCTAGCTAAGCTAAGAATAGAAAGAAAGAATCTAAAAGTTGTGTCCAGGGACTCAGTCCCCTAGCTTGCACTGGTGATTGGCCCTTAATTATAAACATAGAAAATGAGCCAATCAAGGTGCATCCCATTGCATTCCACAGCAGCTGATAACAACTGTTTACCTGCTCTTCTGAGGCCTCTGCCCTCCAGAAGACACAGAAATCTGAAAGGAAGGATTTCTGTGAAAAAATGTCTGTGACAGAGTGGCCCTGCTAAGTATTTTTCCCCCTCTCCAATTCCAGTCAAAGAACAAAAAGAAAGGTTTTAAACTCCAAAGACACATTTGATAAATGTATTTCTGACCATGTTTTTCTGGAAACACAGCTGAAGCTGTGAGATGGATGCTGAAAGGCCTCTCAAGTTGACAGCACAGATGTAATGCAAAGAACTGCAGTGACATGTTATACTGTGGTTTACGTGGTCTACATAAAATAACAGATTTGGAAATAATTTCTTTTCTAATGGGGTAAGGACACACTTCAGTCCTGTTCCCCAGTGTCCTGGTTCAGAGCAAATTTTGGAGAGAATCCCCAAAGAGGCTCCTCTAGGAAAGCAGATTCAATCAGCCCCTCCCCACAACGGGTCCGGGAGAAAATGCCTCCTTGGAGAAAGGTGGAAAAAAAACCTGTTTATTAAACAATAAACCCTAAACAATATTAAACAATAAAACCCCTTGCTGCTCCAAAAGCCATGACAAGCTGAGAAAGTCCCTCCCCGGGTTGCAGCTGAGCTCACTCAGTCTCTGGTCAGTCCCTCAGTGCTGGCAATGTCGCAGGCCAGGCCCGGCCCGGTGGGCCTCAGGTGCAGCTGCCGGTGCTCCCCTGGGTGTTCAGGCCATAGCAGGTTAAACAGCTCCAAAGAAAAAGGAAAAAAAACACATTCCAGGGAACCACTTTGCTTCAGCCAGCTAAACTAACTAAAAGCAAAGGAGAGCTCTGTCCCGCTGTCTGTCCATCCGCAGACAGCACAGCCCAGGAGCAGGAATGTGGAGTGCAGTGTCTGAAAACAAACTGCTGCTTCTTCTCTGCCCCCTTCGCTCTCTGGAACAAGGCTTAAAGGTGCAAAACTTATTATTCAGCATAAACAGAACAAGATTATTTGGGATAAAAGCATCATATAGTCAACCCAGGACACCCAGCACACACCCTCAGTCACTACCCCAGATCACTCCCTGCTGGCCTTCACTCAGGCTCCACTTTGCTCCTCATTTCCCTTATCTTTCAAGGGAAAGCTCGAGATCACATTCACACTTCCATGATTATCCTTGTCAAAAGGATCAGAGGTTGCAAGGTGGCCAATATACAATTATCTTACATAAGGGGAGGCTGAGGGAAAGTAAATGGACCATCAAGCACACAGAGTTGTGTTCTACCTGCTTTCAAGCAGGTACAGAAAACACCCACACACAACTTTTTCTGATACTAAAACAGATCCCTTGAGTGTGCCACAAAATATTTGCTTTTCTAGTGCAAAGAAAGTCATATTACAGAGGCAATTTAAACAATAAGGATGATTCTCAGCATAAAGAACAGAATCTAGAAAGCATACACAGGATAAGCCAGGATGAAGTGCTGAGTTATACCCTTCCAAAGTGTAATATTTGCTCTCCATTAGTACAGATACATTGCAAGTCTTCCTGGCTAAAACACTCAAAACCTGCTGGCTACTCTGTGAAACTCAATGCAGGTTTAATTTGGGTTCGATTTATAATAATTGAGTTCCTTGTATAGACAAAGAAATTTTACCTGACCTAGCTTCTTATTTTTTGCCCTTAATAAAACAATTATATTGCTGTTGATATAGTATGGACAGACTCATTCATTTTTGTGGGAGAACATTGCATATTTCTGGCAAGACTACAATGGCAAGCATTCACTGAATTTATGTTGCATCTTCTCAGGCAAGTGTAACTCCTCAGGGTTTAGAGGGAATACATTCCAGACTGTGCTAAAACTTAATTCCAGGCTACATCCTTCTATGTGTCTGCATTAAACTGGCTATAATGTGGAATTCAGAGGACTGTACATCAAGCTGCCTAAACTGGTTTTAAGTGAGCCTCCTTCTTCAAAATGAGCTTAATAATTAGAAAAAATTCTAAAGAACTATCCAAAGAACTATCTTCCATATAATCTGCTCTTCTCTTCAGTGTTGGACCATATTTGACTGCCACCAGGTTCTAATCTCATATACTCTAGGGACAGATGCACATCAGACAGTGTATTTGTAAGCTAAGAGTATATATACACACATAGTATAAAAAGTACACCCAAAGTACACAGACTTTTAGAGTATTAAGAAAAAAAACCAAACCAAAGCAACAACAACAAAAATCCAAAACCCGGTTACATGATGCAAAATAAATAGTATCAGATTATTACTGAATTAAATATTAGTTCCATTTGAAAAACTAGCTGATTTTGTTGCTGTTACATTTGTATTCTATTTCAAAGTATCTTTGCAGTTCCAGTTTGAGTTCTTCCTTATCTTCCAGTTCATCTTTAGTATTAAATCAGCATAACAACTGACCATGATTTCACTACAAATTTCATGATTTAACTCCTGCCTAATTTCCCTGATTTTCAATAATCAAATATAAACACTGCTTTAGTCAAAGCATTACATCAGATGCTCAAAATTTTTATGATTTTTCTGGAATTCCCATCAAGTTCTTCTCCAAAGAATCTTTATTTCAGACCAAGCAGCTTTCCCTCATAAACACAAGTTACTTTCTCTATTCCTACACATCAAGCTTAACATTTGGCAGCATTTAAAGAGATTTTCCAATAAGCTCACCTAAGAAATTACACCTAATTAATTTAGATTATCATTGCAGCACATCACCCCTTTTCCGTCTGCAAATGCTCGCAGCAATTATATCAGCGAATGAAAGTCCTGAATAGCATCAGCAATAAAATTTGCTGAAAATTTGCTGAAAATATCCTTCAGATAAGAACAGTTCCTCATTGTGGCTTTTTGCACTGGAATTCCCATTTGATCAAGTCCAGCGAGCTGCAACAGCCAGCCCACACTAAGGATCCCCTTTGCTGGTCTTAAGAGCTGTGATGACAAAATATTTTACATAATTCAAATAAAATAGTATTTTGAAGCTGGGTTAAAACATGCATCTACCAAATTTACCTGAAGCCTTCCACTCAGTCATACCCTCACACAGCACTAAAGGCTGCTTTTCTCACTAAGGCCACCAACCCTTCACATCACTCTCCCCCTAACAATTTCATCACCTTGGGATTTTAACTCCTAATCAGAATACAATGCCTCGAGGCTTCTATCACAGATCAGTTCCATTTACTTTTTAATTTTCCCTGTACTTCACTTTAGAGAGAGCCTGCTGAAAACAATAAAAACATCCCACACCATAAAATCTCTTATCTCATTGCCTCCTTCTTCTTTAGCAATATTCTTTCTGCCTTTCTTTCCTCAGACAGGAAAACCCTCTGGAATTGCCAGGTGCTCCTTACCATTATCAGCGAACCAGCACTGTGGGTAAACAGAAATCCAACTGGTAGCTAAAAGTGTTTTATGATAACTGAATTGACTGTGGACATCCATGGGCTTATTTGTTTTTGTAACAAGATATGTTTTGAATAAATTCATGTGCATTAGTACATTAGTCAATACAGTTATTACCAATAAAATTGCAGTTTCATTAAAAAAAACCCAAGAACATCCAGTGCTAATTTCCCATATTACATAGATGAATATGAGTTCCACTGCCTCCTTTTATACCTTCATACCTCATATCCCATCAGCACTAGAACACCAATGCCAACTTCCTACAGCTCTCAAAGTCATCCAAGTAGTCTTTGTCAGAAACTTTTACATTATCGCAGACTTACATCCCTCTTTCCTGAAACCTACCAGCCCACAGTTCCTACATTTGTCCCCCCTGCAAAAATGGAGATCATCCAGGTGGGCAATCGCTCTTCAGCTCACCTGAATCCCTCAGTCACACATCAAAACAAAGATTCCTCAGCAATCATGAAGGAAATCAAGTTCATTAAATTTCCTCTTCATTATTAGTCTCATCTATTTGTGTTTTATCTCCAGTTTGTACATTGCCACATATTCAAGGATTTGTTAGCTTAAAGAATGTCACAGGCACATTTTATGAAAAATCCTTTCATTAGGATTTTTTCTCCTGAGAGGCCTCAGAGGAAAAGAAAAACAATAATTATCTGCTGCTGTGGAATGCAACAGACACATCTTTGGTTGGTCCGTGTTATTATTTCTAATTAATGGCCAATCACAGCCCAGCTGGCTCGGACTCTCTGAGAGTCACAAGTTTTTGTTCTGATTCTATTCATTTCTATTCCTTGCTAGCCTTCTGATTAAATCCTTTCTTTTATTCCTTTAGTATAGTTTTAACATTATATATATCATAAAATAATAAATCAGCCTTCTGAAACATGAAGTCAGATTCTCATCTCTTCCCTCGTCCTGGAACCCTTGCAAACTTCCACAAAAGAAGATTTATTTTCTTGAGTGCAACTACACCTGGCTCAGACAAACCTGAAAAAATATTCCCATGCATTCAATACACACAGAGTATGCTTACACATTAAGCATTCTTACAGATGACAACACAGGATTTATTCATAGTCAGAGCTTTTTGTTTAGAGTTGTATTCAGCTCTTTTAAATTAGGCCTTTTTTGGTTATTAATTCACTAGATATTACTTGTGGTTTGATTAAATACATGTGTAGGTTAATATGCAATAAAAAGACAGGAAAATTTTAATCATGTACGTGTTGCTCACATTCCTCATAAATATTTTGGTTTCTATAAAACTACATGGAAAAAAGTTTATTTTATTTCCTAACCTACCTCTGGTTTATGTATTTGAAGGTTCAACTGGTTTATTTGACTGGAGAGGTCAAGGAGAGTCAATATAACATTAAAAAAAAAAAACCACAAAAACCCCTGCTTCTATAAGCATTTTACTGGGAAGAAATTACTCTCTTGTTAAATCTTATTTGGAAAAAAAAATTGGGAAGGAACTGAGGGAGACAATGAGAGAGCTCTTGAATTGATCTTTAAGTTTTGGGGGTTTTTTTACTTTTTACTTTAGTTTCTTTCTACACAAGTCTTAAGGCCTTCTACTTTGATTGGAACTACCCCCTTTGCTCACTTCTGTACAGAAAATTAAGAGGCCAATAATGAAATTCAAATGCTTTGGATCAGCATTTTTAAAACAGGGTCATGAAGCTGTATTATATGCCCTTTAAACAGTATGTAATTACAGCACTACTCTTTTACAAATGAACACAAAATGCAAGTGAACAAAGAAGCAAATGGACATAAGAAAATAAAATCAAGTGTAAAACTGTGTTTTCATGCAATTTAATCTGAACTTTCTGCTTTTCTCCAGAAGGGACCATCATCAACATTTGAAAATTCAAAGTAGCTAGGCTGTTGCTAAAGCAATAAAATAAGCATAATTTCTGAAATAATGAAATTACCTAGGTTATACAACAAGACACAAGTAGTCTGTTTGATGACAAAACAAATGTTTTTAGAGAATTTTGTTAAAATGTGCTAATTTGGAATTAAGTATTTAGGCTTCAACAGTCACTTGAATATCCTTACATAGTATTGGCCACACCTTTCTCAAATATAAGAATTTTACTGCTTTCTATAAGCAGGGACAGGAACAAGCAGTAGTAAAATGATAAATTAATTTCCCTTTGGCAAATAAAAGGGAAAGGAATGTTTGGCTGGGGCATTCTGGAATCCATCTATTGCACTTCTACTCTGACACTAAAGTGGGGTCATGCAATTCTCTAGTTACTTAATGTCCACTTCTGTACTTTAAATATGTTATTTCTTATCAGACTGAGTCCTCATGCTCCAATTTGCTCTGAAGAAGCAGAAATTGCATTTGGAAAACAGGATTTTCTTTCCTTTCTTTCTGTTCTTGGCACTCGCTATCTTCATTCCACATGTAACATCATTTTGACACAATGCAGCAGGTAATACTCCAAAATGGAACGCAATAAAAGCTACCCAGCATACACACATACAAGGAGAAAGTCTATCATCACAAAAATACTGTTCCATTTCCATTGGCTGCCGTTCAGTTTCAAACTATTCACCCAGCTTCAGTAAGTCCTCTCAGATCCCAGCTCCAGAAGTGGCTGCTTACTCCTGAGCATCACACAAACACATTATTTCCTTGCTGATCACGATAAAGCAGCAATTTTTTTCCCCCAAAATTAATATTTTGCCTGAAAAAGGATGTTTCTGTTTTATTGCCAAGAATTTCTATGCCAGTCTAGCATACTAGGAAGGCTTGCATGGGCAAGTGCCCCACCAGAGCAGAGAAAGTCTTTGATGCAGCCAGATTGCTTTGAAAGGGACATAAAGCACAAAGAAAACATTCTTTGGAGGAGCAGTTTACTACTTCAAAAAGATGCACAATCTACAAGGAAAATACATGGGAGAGTGTAGGATATTTTCCTATGCCACTCATAAATTGTCAGCTCTGCCCCTTTGTATAATTTACTCCCAACAGTTCCAGCAGGTAAAAGCTACTGTACTATTAAATTTGTTTTGGAAAATCATTGTGATAAAATGTAAAAAAAGTCTTTCTTTGTCCTAATGTCTTTTTGTTATTGAGTCAAACTCTGAACGCCCACATGTATAAAAAAATATACCATAATTTCAGTCAGAAAAATACTTTATTTTCCTTTCTGAATTTTGGCATTTCTTTATTCTAGGAGAAATGGAACAGGTTCACCATACAGACATTCATGTAATTTGACATAAATTCAGAAATCAAATAATTTTGCTATAATCTTCATCCTCCCATAAACAGAGCAGCAAAGTATAATTCACCTGAAGAGATGGGATGAGGTCGTTTTACAAGCACAAAAAAAGGGCATGGAAGAGGAGAGGAGAAGTGAAACTGTAGCTTGGTTTTAGGGACAAGCTATTAGTAGGTGAAAATTTGAGACAAAAAAGAATCACAGCTTTTTCTGTTGAAGAATTCTGTAATTAAATAAAATATTGTCCCTGATACTGTTTTTGCACTGTAGAAAGAATTTTCCAGCAACCAGCCAGAACACTGGTAACAAATTTATCACATAATGAATTTTGCCTTGTGGTGAGGCATACAGGAAAATGAACAATGATTAAGCACCAACTTAAAGTAGTATATTTGTCACTCAGTGTGAATTAAAAAGCTAGAGAGACACTGCATAGCATTTGCTGTCTGTGTTTTGATTCATTGCTTTGTTGGCTCTCTTAGAACTATTAATGATAATGCCTGCTAACTTCTGAAATTGGAAGAGCTAGTTAGGGTATTTTCAGCTACAAGCATCTTTAAAGTAGATTTCTGGAAGGTTCAGTATGTTCAGCATAACCTTGGATCACAAAGACTGAATATTTCTATCAGCATCATATAACAGTAAAAATCTTAACATTATTTATGTATATGGCTAGATTTTTATTTTCACAGCTAAAGTCAGTGCCTGCAATGTCACTGGCAATAATGCATTACCATTTTTTATCTATGGAAATGGGAGGAAAATCACATTGACTTAATAGGAAATATTATGGTAATCCCTATATATCAGTTAAGATAACTGTATTTCAGCAGGGCATAAATTGCCACAAGCTTCTTCTGTATTCACACAACTGTGAGACTTAAAAGCAAATGCAGATATGTTTCCATTTTCCTTGAGTTCATAGCACAGTGTGCTGGGATTCAACCAGTGAAGAGGAAGACAGATGTGGGTCACAGGGAGTACAGAGACACCATCACAAAGGATCATAAGTAATGCTGCCCAAATTCTGTGATAATGGTGGATGTTAGGCATTACCGTATTGGTCAGGCAGAAAAATCTAAGGGGAGGAAACAAACCAAGGATCATAAACTCATATGGACAAAGATTTGGTGGAGATGTTTTCTTTGTTATGAACTTTGATAAGCCAAAAGTGCAAAATCTACCTACAGCCTGAGGCTTTATTTCATATCAGTAGTAAAATATGTGCCTATACCCCTTCAGCAATATACAAATGTGACAGTGTTCACAGGGGTTTTTGGATGAGGGAAGAGACAAAGAATTTGACTCTATGTTTCAGAAGGCTTGATTTATTATTTTATTATATATATTGCATTAAAAGTATACTAAAAGAATAGAAGAAAGGATTTCATCAGAAGTCTGGCTAAGAATAGAATAGCAAAGAATGATAACAAAGGTTTGTGGCTCGGCTCTCTGTCCGAGCCAGCTGGGCTGTGATTAGCCATTAATTACAAACATCCAACATGGGCCAATCACAGATGCACCTGTTGCATTCCACAGCAGCAGATAATCAATGTTTGCATTTTGTCCCAGAGGCCTCCCAGCTTCTCAGGAGGAAAAATCCTAAAGAAAAGATTTTTCATAAAAGATATCTGCAACATACAAACATACATACACACACAAGAAATATATTGAGATTTGTATATTCACTGCCTCAACTATGATAACTTTAAGGTTGGAAATGCTTTGTTTTAATGAGAAATAATGGTAGAAGAGGAAGGCAGAAGTCAATTTCCTGAAGATGGCTTTCCCACACAGAAGTGGGGGGAGCATGGCATTGTCCCATGGAAGCCCTGGGACTCTTCAGCCTTGACTACAGGTTAAGCTCCCATTGGGTTACACATTGTGCCAATTTCTAAACAAAAAAAAAAAAAAAAAAAAAAAAAAAAAAGCTTTTGCTCAGAAAATAAACTCTAAGACAGCCACATCAGCCTGGAAAAGGATAGCAAAAGCTCAAGGAAGTGATGGATGGTGCATAGCCTAAAATTCCTGGCAGATGCTTTGGAGTCAACCCAGTGAAAGTGGGGGCATGGGAGGAGCAGTGGCTGGAGAGTGCTCATGCCATAGATGCAAGGATCCTAGTATCATATTCCAAAGGAATTTTGGGTACCAGAGCATCCATGCAGCCTCATCAGGGCACCACAATTCTTCATCTTGTGAGTCTACTCCTCTAATATGTTCTCCCCATCTGTGTGACAAACCATCATATTTTGTACACACCCGTCTGAAGGAAGGAGCTGATCACCCAAACTCTCAGACTCAACTGAACATAGCAGAGCACATGTGGGATGGGGCAGGAAATGGAGATTACCATGGAAACCCATCATTCTGCTTTTCATCTCTGTCTAAATTTTGATACCAGATTGAAATAGCCTGGCCTAACTTTTATTATTGGCAATGACTGAGAGGGTTCAGCCACGGCGTCCTCACTCTTTAGTTTTCTGAATATTGGCTTTGCCTTTTTACAACTGGCAAAAACTTTCACTCATAAATAAAAGTTATATATTTTAAAAAACCACAATTTAAAGTCTAAAACTCTGAAATCTGAGTCAGTTGTGAGAGCAAATTATAGGATTTTTTGTTGTTTTTGTTGTTGGGCCTTTTTGATGAGGGTTGATTTGGGGGTTTTTTTGGGTTTCCTTTTGCTAAGTAGCAATCTGATATACAAGAGAATCAAAAAGGTTTCAGGGTATTTTATTTTTCAGACATTGCTTGCTTCATTTAATAGTGCAGCCTAACCAGTATAACACATAAAGAAAGAATCAGAGATCTCAGAGTTGTTCCACATTAATCTCCCTTTTATCAATGTGTGGGGACCATCTTTAGGTCCCTGATGAAAGCCAACTTAGACTTCTTACAGAAGAAAAAATGATAGGGAGAACAGGAAGGGAGGTCAAAACTATTTTGAAAGCCATCAGTAAATACGCAATTTCTTTTGCTAAATATAATAAAATTGATGCAAGAAATATACCCTCCATATGTAACCGTGTTGGAATCCATATGACATGTATTATACAATAATACATGTCATAAGAATAAATCTACAAAAATATTAAACCTACAAAACCAGACATAAATGTTTTGATTACCTGTGTGAAGTGTGAAGTTAATTTACAAACAACTTCCTTCAAGTGCAGGGGTTTTTGTATTGTTTCTGTGGGTTCACTCCTAAGTGTCTTTTATTTTCTTCTCACTGGCTTTCACCTTGTCTTTTTGGTGGGCTTAAAAAGAGCCATTTGTTTGGTGAGGTTCATATTTCAAGTACTGTCAAGCCTGAGTAAATAATACTTGGCTGATTTCACAGTTTTCTCCTTGACAGCAGTAAGGTTTAGGTCATTTCTTAACTCCAGATGCTTGTGCTCAGAGAGCAATCTGAAATGTCTTCTACAAGACACACCTTTTTTGGACAGTGGGAAAACAGATGATAATAATAGCAAACTGAAATACACAGAAAAGAACAAATAATTGTTTATTTTAGAAATTTTGCTTTAAGAATTAAGTCAGACATTATAAACAAATTTTACTCAGTGTTGAATTAACGTGCTTCTTCCTCCAGGAAATCACTGCAATACCTGAGACAGTAATGTGGTGAAAAGCACAATTTACAAAGCAAAGGCTTTGTTACAGAGCAAATCAACAGACCTGAATTGCAGGCCTCTCTCTATGCTGAGGTTTGTGCCTCATCTAAGGGGTAACACTGACACTCAGGTAAGAACATACAATATATTTTAACATCATTCACAAAAATTAAAAGAAGAAACAAAATAAGTTCAGATACCAGCCCTAATGTCCTGGATCTGTGCGAAGCCATGTATAACACAAGCTTTGAGGCAGCTCTGTGTAATTTTATGAGTGATTTCGTTTATATCCATTCTGATGAAGCATTCAGCTCTTTGATGCAGAGCAGTAGATTTCCTTTTCTGTAAATGCCACTAGGTAACACGTCAGCTCTCCACTTCTGGTTGCTCCAGATACAGTGTGGACTGGCAATGCCAGATGACAGTATTCCAAAACATTCTGCAAAGGCTGGGCTGAGCTTCCCTGCATAGGAAACATTGCCACTTCTTCTGCTTTTCTGCTGAATAGAGTCCCCACTCTATTCCACATCAACTGGTGCTCTGCAAAGCACTTGCAGCTGGACAGGAGGCACAAGTGGCACCCACTCTGCCTGAATTCCAGCTGGGGGAAGGTAGACAGGGTAAAGAGCAAACATGCACAGAGCAATGAACAGTTTTCTTGGACTAAACACACACATCTATGCAGTAGATCAGGACTCCAGCTTCATATTGGCCCTCTAGATACAGCTGCAATAGCAGAGAGAATTTAGAAATACATGAAAGACCATTCACAACAAATCAAAATAAATGAAATCAGTAAAGTTCTATTTCCTTGCAGGTTATGGTTTTAATTACAAGAGGATTATTCTGCGACTGGAAATGGGTGGGAGAATGCATGAGACCCATGGTTCGCATGACCATGAACAGGAAGGAAAATTCTGTCTACAGCCTTAATTACCCTCCCAGACTTTTAACTGAGCAAGGAATACAGGTGACTAGACTACCACTTCACAGGCCTCCTTTCAAAGGGATATCCCCCTATGTGACCTGACCTTTAAATAAATTAGTCTAATTTAGCTGCAGCTATCACTTTCTTTTGCATACCTTGTTTCTCTCTTTGGGCTGGAGTGTGAGATTTTCCATAATTGTACCCGTTCTCTCAGAAGATTTGCTCATCAATGGCAATGTTTCCAAAAGCTTTTACAAAATTTTATTTTCTGCTTGTGTCATAACAATGTCATTTTTTCTATAAAAAACTGAAGTTCACTGACCTGCATTAGTTGGCTGTGGCAATTTCTCTGTCCCCCTGCAGAGCTGCTCAGGTGTCCCACCATTGTCCTTTTGGCTCTGTGGGAGCTGAGCAGTGGTAGTGTTATGGTGTGTACAGATAGTACCTGGCTTAAAAAGAGGTTTGGCTCTATTTAGACAGTACTGCACCAAAGATAAGCTGTCTTTCACAAACAGAAACACAATATTTTGGCAGGGCATTCAATCCACCATATGCTGTCAGGTCTCAGGTAAATTTGCTGAGCCTCTCATCCCTGTAACTACTGACTCTCCTTAGAGTTCATCAAACTTATATAATCTTTAATTAGTACATATGGGACAAGGAGTTTCTGTCAGCAAGTCTGTGCCCTGTAATCCCAGGATTCTTGGGATATTTATCATTAGCTGGTCAAAAGGGAACATCAATACAGAGAAAATTGATAAGCCTTAATCCTACAATCGGAGATGGAAACATCCCCTCTAAAACATTTACCACCCTATCTCCAGTATTTTCATTAAACATGCTATTCTATGGGTAAGGACACAACATCCTATTCTATGGATATGGCTATGGATATGGGTATAAGGATATGGATATGGATATGGATATGGATATGGATGTGGATATTAGGATACGGATATAAGGAAATGGATATGGATATAGTTATTGATATAAGGATATGGATATGGATATGGATATGGATATGGATATTAGGATATGGATATAAGGATGTGGACATGGATATAGATATTAGGATATGGATATAAGGATATGGATATGGATATTAGGATATGGATATGGATATTAGGATATGGATATTAGGATATGGATATGGATATAAGGATATAGGTATTAGGATATGGATATGGTATGGATATAAGGATATGAATATGGATATCAGAATATGGATATGGATATGGATATGGATATGGATATGGATATGGATATGGATATGGATATGGCTATGGATATGTTATGGGTATGGGTATGGATATATGGATATGAATATAAGGATATGGATATGGCTAAAAATGATATGGGTATGAATATAAGGATATGGGTATGGATATGGATATATGGATATGGATATATGGATATAAAAATGGATATGGATATGGATACGGATACGGATACGGATATGGATATGGATATGGATATGGATATGGATATGGATATGGATATGGTAAGACACAACATCCTGTTCTATGGATAGGGAATTGACTGGAGAAGGTGCAAAGCAATTTGGCCTTCCAGCTTCTTTGTGTGAAACATCCCCACAGCAATGGCTGCAGCTGATGGCAGAGCACTGGTGCTGTCACTGGGATAATTCTGAGATCTCTACCCGAGTTCATACACAAACATAATATCCCCTCTGTCTGCCCCATGCATTGGATGGGGAGATCACAGAGAAGGGTAAAAGCAAGCCATAGATTTGACACTGGATGAATGTTTCCAAAAATAATTGGCAGCAGCAGTTCTTTTGGGATAGGAAGTTGCAAGAGTGTTACAGGAGTGTGAGCACAGTCAGTGCTTTCTAGACAGTTCTATTATGTGTTCAGACTCCAGCGTTTTGCCTAACTTTAGGATAAACCTGACTTTTCAAGCTTGTTAGATAAAACATGAAACTGCACCAAGATTTTAAAAAGTTTCAAATTTTCTTTTTTTTTTTTTTTCATTCCTTGAGGTATGATGAGGGAAAAAACGCACACAAGGCTGAGATTTTAATCTCCAAGTGGTTATCTTAATAAGTAATAAATCTAACCTTTCCAAGCAGACGTATGAAGTTAAGGGGACTAATTGATCATGTTGGCACAAAGGTGTTGTTCATTCTGCAAAGGCCAAGTTAATTCACATTGATGTGATTCAAATTAACCTTAATCAGCTACTAGGCTGACTGTGATTTCATTACTGAATATGCTACAATTAGACATCTCCTGTCTTTAAATGCCCCTCAGCTTTATTGCAGCTTTTTTTTTTTTTTTTTTTTAATAATAAACACCCATTTACACATCAAATACTATTAGTGTAATTGGCTTTAAAATTGACTTTTTTGTGTAGTCACTTTTTGGTTCTGTTTATTCTGAAAAGGTCAAGTAATACAGATTGATGTGATCTAAATTAACCTCAAACAGTTACTTCTCTCAGAATGATATGCTGTCATGGTAGAGAAGGATCAGACAGTTGCCTTCTCTTTCTTCTTTTTTTTCCCCCTTCCAGATACATAAATCATATATATTTCATTCCCGGAGGCAGGTGCAAAACACTTAGAACACTATAAATCATCTTCATAATAGAATTCAAAAGCAGTTGACTATTCATCAGAAAACTTTAATTCTTCATCCCCATTGAGGCCGTGCAGGTATGCCACACACTGTACTAAAAAACCAAAAAATTACACTTTTCAAAAATTAGTTTTATTTTGTTGCAACTAAAAACCTGATCCAAAGCCCACTTTTTAAAGCTTTCTGCCCTTGAATTCCACACCTGCAGTAGGCAGTGTGAACACAATAGTCCACTGTAAATTCATGGGCAATGTCTTTGTGGCACTGAGCAAGAGAAGCAAGTTCCCACACTTTATTTCATTTATTGAGGTAAACAATTGTATTTTACCTACCTCTTTCTTTTTCAATTCCCTCTGGCTAAGAGTATTAATACCTCTTAAGACTTCTCTGATCAAACAGAAAGGCACCACAAGTGAAACACTCAAGGAGGACTGTCACAGACATCTTTTATGGAAAATCCTTTCCTTAGGATGTTTCCTCCTGAGAAGCTGGGAGGCCTCAGGAACAAAATGCAAACATTGATTATCTGCTGCTGTGGAATGCAACAGGTGCATCTG
Source organism: Melospiza georgiana (assembly GCF_028018845.1). Classification (NCBI taxonomy): domain Eukaryota; kingdom Metazoa; phylum Chordata; class Aves; order Passeriformes; family Passerellidae; genus Melospiza; species Melospiza georgiana. Next base: position 39,869,344 of record NC_080434.1, on the reverse strand, counting down.
TGATTGGCCCATGTTGGATGATTTTAATTAATGGCCAATCACAGCCCAGCTGGCTCGGACAGAGAGCCGAGCCACAAACCTTTGTTATCATTCTTTGCTATTCTATTCTTAGCTAGCCTTCTGATGAAATCCTTTCTTCTATTCTTTCAGTATAGTTTTAATGTAATATATATAATAAAATAATAAATCAAGCCTTCTGAAACATGGAGTCAGATCCTCATCTCTTCCCTCAACCTGAGACCCCTGTGAACATCGTCACAGAGGGCCACAAGAAACGCGAAACAAAAATGATAAATTTTCTTCAGAGGGAGTGAATTAAATGGGGAAGGTGAGGGCGGAAAAGACAACTTAAAATCAGCTCTTTACCACTTGCACTCTCTAAGGAGATTTAGCTTCCCCAAAGGCAGGAGTTGATGAGGAGACACCTTGAAAACCCCTGTTGGTGATGAAGGAAGGATGCTCTCACCTTCCAAGGATTCACCTTGGGCACCCCTGAGCTCCCCTGGGTTTCCTCTGAGCCCAGTGGTGGGAAACTGATCCAGAAAGTATCCAGGGTGGTGAAACACTTGTGAAGGCAAGGAGGGACAGCAAGCCCAGCAAATTGTCCTCCTGTCTTGGGTACCAGCATGTCTCCCACAGCTCTGAGCCCAGGCTACCTAACTGGGACACAGATCTGTGGAAATCCAACCTCACTTGGGGAATAGCCACAACTGTCACATCATTTATTGATCAGAATAAATGTTTAATTTTGCATTTAGTTGAAGGCTGTACTGTAATCAATAATTAATTTGCCAGTTGTGGTTATTTTACATGTTCAGTCACTTTTCTATATGCAAAATAACCAGAACATGCACATTATTTGTTCATTCAGCTCTGAACATGAATCTGAAGAATGGTCTGTGCTAAGAGATCTTTCTTTTTTTGACTTTGCTCTGTTGAAATTCTCACATTTGAAATTCAGCTCTTAAAAGTCGGCAAGGACCATGCCTGGTGCCCAAAAAAAAAAAAAAGAAATAAATAAAAGGGGCATTTTTTTCATCTTATCAAATCTTCTAAAACCAGAAGGATTGTTAGGAAAAACAGCTACACATGCAGAAGAGCAAGTGGTTCTTATGGTAAAGATGACTCCTTAAAAAGTAAAAAAAAAAAGCTTTTTGGATCTCTAGCATTATGGAAAATCCTAACTGTCTGAATAATGCAACAGCTTAAATAAAGAATTGAAAGAGCTGAAGTTACTCTGGAAGATTTTCCTAAATCTTCCAGCTTTTGGGGCTGCAAAGGACAGCAGAGGCAGCTGCATCTTTGTAATGTTCACACAGCACTTGGGTTGCTCCTTTAGTAAATCCTGAAGGAAAAAAAAGGAAAAAAAGAAAAGCATATAATATTTCTTTGCAAAATTTCAGGGTAATTAGTGCTAAACATAATTTGTACACACAGTGAGACTCTCCTTTTTCTGCCTCCTATCTGCCAGTGCATCTTTTCAAGTGTGCAAAATCTGTAGGGATCTATTGATTTTTTTTTCCCCTTGTTGCTCAGTATGAAATAGAAAGAGTGTGAGACAGGTAATTTCTGATCCCGTCCACTCTGCATCTAGGGACAAACCTATTTTTCTTGTCATAATGGTTGAGTCTCCCCATATAAGAAACTTTTGAGATGCATTAAAGCCACCTAACCATAAAGAAGTTGAATGCTTCAGCAACAAAATATGTATAAAAAACTTTATTTAATATTGACACAATATTTCTAACATAAACACTGAGACTAATTACGAAATCAACCCTAGTCAAAGCCAATTATACTGTGGGTTAGTAAGTACAATCTCTACTACTATTTATAGTGACAGAAATACCATAAGTATATATGAAAGACTATATACAGATGGTGAAAAAGATTATGCTTGGCATAACTCAGAGAGATAAATTAAAATGGATGTCTGTAAACAAACTAGAGAAAGTAATATTACATCACTAAAAATGAGACTGACCTACTCTTTCACTTAAAGCCAAGCTATATCTGACATGACAGGAGCAGTTTTACTTACGTATGTGTAAGTCAGTGTGGATTTCTGGATGTAACCACAGAACAACAGCCATGTTTTTTTTTTAATTTGGATGACAATAGTGTAAAATACTGTTGGTTTCTTGGCATATCTGCCTTTGGTCCTTCTGGAAAATATGAAATATTAGTACTCATCCAGAGTAAATTGATTTAAAGTGGTTTTAATAAAGTTTAGTATGTGTTTGGCAATGAACAAACCTTTGCTACACGACAATAACCAGAAATATGCAGACTCACACCAAACAGATAAATGGCTTCATATCCATTAGGATGTTATCAAGTCTGAATTTTCCATTTAGAAATTTTATTATGCCTACTTAAATTTTTGTCCTCCATTATGAACTGAGATTAACTTAACACCATCAATTTACAAGCAACATGATGTGTAGAGTCAGTTATCACAGTAACACTGACTTCTGCTGTCTGTCATCCTGGATTGTCATTTACAGACATTTACTTTTACAAGATCATAAAATGATCCCAAAGTAGTCTCTCACTGAAAAGCAATGCAATATACTGTGGCTCTCATTACTCTGGTTCCCTAAATAAGTTACAGTAAAACTTAAATGGGCATGTTATGGATTGCTGTCAGTGGTTTGCTGTCATTAAATTTCTGTTTATGATTGTGTATCTATATTTTTCAGACATAAAATATTTTCTTAGCTGTCCTCTGACAGTTGTTTCACCCACCCACTTTGTCCGCAGCACTTCAAAAAAAGTACATGGAAGGTTTTAGTTTCACCTTAAAATTTCCAGTTTAGTATGTAAGGTGAAAGAAAACATTGAAGGCAGCCAAGGTACCTTGCGAACATCAGAGCTATGCTCTTGGTGTTTCTTTTTGAAGGCAAGATGCCTGCTAACTGCTCTTGCCTGTGAGTGTTCAAACTGCAGAAAGCTCTGAAGCTGGAAAAATTAAATCCATAGAATGGTAAGTGAAGGGGCATTGATGGCATCTACTCAGTGTAATAAACTTGTTGTCAGCTGGTATAAGACTAGAAAGAGTCTTTATCATTAAAAAGTATTTTTGAATCAACTGCGCCAGAGAAAGTGACAGTCGAATGTCATGAAGAAAATGGTAAAAAGTATTTGATTTCCTCATGTTAATATCTAATAGTCCTCACAAAAGTGGGAACATTCCAGAAGTTTAGAGAGTCACCAATCCTTGAAAATTCTGAAAGAATTGAAAGAACAACTAGGAACAACAGGCCAGTCAATCTGATCTTTATTTGATTACAAGTGGGCTGGGCTCAAAGAGCATAGGGAGTGTCTTTGATGGGCTTATGGATCTGAGCAGTAAATGGCATAGTATAATGGGATTTTTCCTAGGTGTTTGCTTTAGTGTTTCCAAAGTGGTTTACAGAAAAGGTTGGACCAGTATGTAACTAATATTCATTAAAGATTAAAGGGGAAATTCACAGAACTAAATTTAAAGGATCAACCGATATCATTACCAATATAGCTATGGAATGTTTGAAGTTGCTTTTAGCTACATCACTACTGAATGAGCCTCTCAGCAAATATTATTTCCTACAGTGATCTTTAGGATATAAAATCCTTCTTATTAAATCCTGAGAAAAGCATTGACAGGGTATGAGCCTTCCAGAAGAAGGATAAAAGAACTAGTGGTTCCTTATGATCCCAACTTGCATGAAATTTAAAAGCAACTATTTTGTCTGAATCAGGTCTCTGCATTTGACATTTTGAAAGATTTTTTTTTCTTTTTTTGGCCAAAAAACATTTGACATCTGCCACTGCTTCCCTGGTATTAGAAAGGTCATTATACCATAGACAGCAGAAACTGCTGAACTTCAGAAATCTTTGGCACTCACTAGTAGGAATCTGAAAGAAATATCTAAGAACTTGCCAAACATGGTCTTTTCAGAATGACAGGCTGGAAAGATGAGAAAACCATAGCCTCAAAAGGGGATCATCTGAAGTGAGCAGGTTTGTTTACTGATCTTGCAGTGAAGAACTTTCTTACTTCCATAACCAATAATCATAACTTTTTCAAGGGAATGACTGAATTGGTTGTGTTCAGTCAATTGTTGGTCATTACTAATTACTTAATTACTTATTACACATTTTGTTCACCCATGAGTCAAGCTAAATCCAATATAATTTCTAACCTCAGGAAAGGAATTGAAACAACCTCACACCCTCTAAGTTATATTAAACTCTTCAAAGGGTCTTGATGACATTTATCTTCCCTGTCTCACATCCTTGGGCACACCATCCAATTGAAAATCTAGCCCTGTTGCAAAAGAAGCATTCAAGACCTGAATCATTATTTTTTTAATATAAAAAATAGACATATGCAATTAATTGTATGTGTCCATATAAATATTTGCATATATGTGTTTACAAAACAAAAAATCTGAGAGCTCTAATAGAAAGACTACAGGAAATGTATCCCACTGTAGTCATTCAATATCCTGAGATCAAAGTAGCACCATGTAGCTGAATTCTGCTTTAGAAACAGGATGAGAAATAAAGAAAATATCAAGTATTTGATAATATATGTGATTAAATTTATGTCTGGTTTCTCAGTTGTGAAATGTTTCCAGGAGACATCTCTACGTGTCTAAAAATGGCTGCTGCAGCGTTATTTTTACATTTCAGTAAAAACTGCCTAAAGCTGCTGCTATAATTCCAAGTCTGACCCCCATTATTAACTAAGATTAATTTAACACTTTTTGTCCCCCATTATGAACTGAGATTAACCATGGTGTAACCCCAGTCAACAACCAGGCAATCTCTTGCTCAATCTCCCACTTGCAGGATCCTGGAGAAACAATAGGAAGGGTAAGGGCAAGAAAACACATCAGTTGAGATAAAGGCAGTTTAACAGGGAAAGAAAAAGCCACACACACAAGCAAAGCAAAACAAGGCATTAAATCACTGGTTCCCATGGGCACACAGGTGTTCAGCCACCTCCAGGAGAGCAGGGACTCAGCACAGTGACTTGTGGAAACAAACTCTATCACTCCAAATGTCCCTGCTTTCCTCCCTACTCCCCCCAGTTTATACAATGATATAATAAGGTCTGGAATACCCCTTTGGGATCATTGGGGTTGGGGTCATCTGTCTGGGCTGTGTCTCCTCCCACCCTCTCAGGCATCCCTAACTTCTTCACCAACAGGGCTGGTATGAAAAGCCGAGAAGGCCCTGGCTCAGCAATAGCAAATATATCTCCTGTGTTATCAGCCCTGTGTTCAGCACAAAGCCAAAACAGCCTCATAGCAGCCTCTGGGAAAGAAATCAACTCTACCCCAGCCAAAACCAGCACAAGGCCTCTATTTTTGATGGTGTTCACAGGGGTCCCAAGATGAGGGAAGAGACGAGGATCTGACTCCATGTTTCACAAGACTTGATTTATTATTTTATGATATATATTACATTGAAACTATACTAAAAGAATAGAAGAATTTCATAAGAAGGCTAGCTAAGAATAGAATAACAAAGAATGATAACAAAGGTTTGTGGCTCGGCTCTCTGTCCCAGCCAGCTGACTGTGATTGGCCATTAATTACAAACATCCAACATGGGCCAATCACAGATGCACCTGTTGCATTCCACAGCAGCAGATAATCAATGTTTGCATTTTGTTCCTGAGGCCTCCCAGATTCTCAGGAGGAAAAAATCCTATGGAAAGGATTTTCATGAAAAGATATCTGCGACATCTATTAACTTGTTCATTTACTTAATAAAACACTGATATACTTGGAGGATGCAATGTGTATTAGAAATACAGCACTTCTCTAGCTGCATCCTTGACAAAACTTTCTCTCTGATGGAGTACTCTCTTTTTCCCTTCTTCATTCCCTTCTTTAAAAATCTGGATGCCTGTTGCTTAAATTGCCCTGTTTAGGAATGGTGCTCTCCATTCTCTCTCAGTGCTCCTGCTAAAACCAGGTGCCCCTTCCCCTCCTTCCCCAACTGGAGACACAAAAGCCAAAGAACCCAGACTGAGATAGGAACAGTTTAATGGAAAAATCAATGAGATAAGAGAATGAACAGTGTCAGCAACAATATTAGTAATAATAAATATGAAAATTGAAAAAAAAAGATGTGTTCCTCATGGAGCAGAACACATATGGAACCCACAACCTGACCACAGCCAGTGCTTGGGGCTGGCATCACGCTGCCTCTCCCCACACCAGGCCAACTTCTCTGTCAGCCTTCCACACTTCCTCAAGTGAAAGAAACCCATTCTCCCTGGAAATGCATCCCCTTTCCCTGCCCACAGCAATGACGTGAGGTCCTATAGAAAAGGTGCTGACCATGGCCCTTCCTGGCTACTGCAAAAGTTAACTGTGATCTGGACAGAACCAGGACATCCATCTACTCCTATCTGATTTTTTTTTTTTTTTTTTGAGCAGACAAAGCCTGTATTAACTTTGTTTCTTAATCATTACCAGTTTCAGAACATATTGTCTTTTATGGCTATCATAACTCATTTATGTGCCAGAGAAATTAAAAATTGATTTTGCCAAGACATAAATATTCTTCTTTGCTTATAGATAAATTGATACATTTAATATTACACTGAGTTTTTAACCGATACCTTAATGTAATTAAATGAGCACTGGTCCTATTTTATTATTTAAGACTGTTTGACAAAAATTGTTTTATTTTAACTACCCCTTGCAGAGATGATTCATTAAATTTGTTGGCATATTATTATTTCTATATGCTGGCATTTATTTATCAGTGGTAGATCTAAAAAAGCCCAGTAGGATAGGGATTGAGCTAAGAGGAATGAGAGGAAGTGGGCAACATGTCACCTTATTTTATAAATGTTCTATGTATGCTTTGGGGTTTTTTTGTCTTAAACATTACTTGAAAATAATTATTTTTTTTTTTCAGAAGTGCAATGAAATTAAGTGTTTTCACTTCATGCAGTAGATATATAGATTGAATATTTGGCTTAAACAAAACTCATTATATTGTAGCAGTGATTTAGTAATGAATGTGATTGTGAGCACAGATGAATGAAGAATAAGCTGGAGTGGATCTGCTGAAATCTTGTCCTGTAAGACAATATAGCATTAAGAATTAAGGCAGCATTTCTTCTTACTCCCTTTTATTTTAGGTGGTAGTCCAAAAAGCTAACAGGTTACCAATATATCAACACTCTTTTATGGACTGTTCCTCTCCCATTTTCTGCAGCCTGTTAGATGTCTTCTCCCAAAAAGATGCATAGGTGCTGTGCTAATGAGAAACACTCAGCTGACGGGAGGGAGCATACCCTGAAAGATCCCATTTCTTCATGACCTCTTTCTGCACCACACTATGGCTGCTCTGTCGTTGCTCTGCAGTTTCAGAGCGGGCCTTGCTGGGATCTGAATACCACAGGAAATAAAAAAATTGTCCCTCTGCATTCATCCAGTTTTCATCCTTTTCTATAATTCTACAATTCAGCTCCTGGATGCTGTTAGAGCCTAGGTGTGGAGTTAGATGTCTCCCTTGGCCCCTTTGCTTTTGTGGCCTTAGCACTTTGGTGCAGAATAGGAACTTGAGCAAATGTAAGCTGAGGACAGCCCTGCATAAAAAATCCTCTCTTTTGCTCAAAATGAGAACATAAACCCAAAAGACAAGTTAGCCCTGACTGCAGAATCTCTCCACGAGGCGGATTTCCAAAAAAACAAGTATGAAAATTTATCAAGGTTCTGAAGGCACCTAATATCACTGCAGTCATTGAGAATGATTTTTATTGTCCCTAATGAGCATTTTATAGATACTCATATTTGAGCAGTGCCTGAATCTTTCAAAATAAGAAGCAGCATTCTCCCTGGAGAAGAAGCATATTGCTGAATGCAATCTGTCAGCACATCGGGGCTGCTCAGACTCCTACACGCCAGGAACAGACGATCAAGTCCTCTTCCATGTTTCATGAATTGAAGGTGTAAATCAGTTTAGCCATTAAATAAGTCAACATCCCTCTTATCTATCGGTTGCTTTGATTTAATAGATAAAGGTATAACTTCTATTGCGAGTAATTAAAAAGGAATAATTTATTTCACAATGTAGTTTCTATCGCAGTCTGCTTCAAGTCTAAAATGAGGGCAACCACTAACAGTAATTTTTGCTTTTCTAATCTATTCTCTCAAGAGAGGGATGTGATTTCACTTTGATTTTTCATTTCCATAACAAGTACTGTGAAGTTTTTCATATAGTTAAATATAGCTAGTCCTGAAAAAAGTGTAGGAACCTGACCCTCTCCTTCTACTGACATGGAAATTATAAATTGCAGATAGCCTTCTCATTTGGCTTCTTTAATGATGAATAATCAAAAGAAGTTCGCTTGGAGTTCCTTCAAAATAATATTCCTTTTTAATTTAAAAGGATGCTTCCATTGAACGACAAAGATTAAAAATAGAATTGAATTCACTTCATTCTAGCAACACTAATACTAATCTCCTAATCTTGATCTTTTTCTCACTTTAAATGTATTTCCCTTTCTGTAAACCATTTATTGGCTAATCATTATTCTTACATTCCAGCAGCATTTTAAATTATATAAATACAGCATGCTATTTATCCACAACATTTCTGTGAATTTCTTTTGCTAGTCAATCATCAAACAGAAGTTAAAGATAGAGCTTTGTCTTCTCTGCTATATCATTGCTGAATGTTCCCTGGTGATTCTAGGCAAGAATCATACTGACATATATTTTAAGATACTCAGATATGAGCATGTGTTTCATTTGTGCCTTGAATAATCCTCTCTGCCCTCAAAAAAAGTTTAACAGGTAGAAAATATTATATACCTGTATGATGAAATAGCATTATATTTCTGTAAGACTGTTATGGTGTTCACAGGGGTCTTAGAATGAGGGAAGAGATGAGGATCTGACTCCATGTTTCACAAGGCTTATTATTTTATGATATATATTACATTAAAACTATACTAAAAGTATAGAAGAGAGGATTTCATCAGAAGGCTGGCTAAGAATAGAATAGCAAAGAGTGGTAACAAAGCTGGGCTGTGATTGGCCATTAATTACAAACATCCAACATGGGCCAATCCCAGATGCACCTGTTGCATTCCACAGCAGCAGATAATCAATGTTTGCATTTTGTTCCTGAGGTCTCTCAGGAGGAAAAATCCTAAGAAAAGGATTTTCCATAAAAGATGTCTGTGACATGAGGCAGTACTATTTATAGCACCTTGATTTCTACCTTTGTTTTTTTAATCTTCTGCTTTTGATTTGGGACAGACACTGCAGACCAGGATGCAGATCCTGCTGCTCTTTGCTGTGGAATTAAGGTACTTTGCTTTGTGCTGCTCTTTGGCTGGCCTAATCATCAATTTACCCATTCTGCTGAGAATCAGCATTTTTGCCCTCTTTAAAAATGCCCAGACAAGCACATTGACACCTGATTTACTCCATGTTAGATTTGAATTGAGGCTGTGCATGGGGAAGACAGCTGATCCCATAAGCATTAAGGCAGTTGTCAGGACACTGGAGGGATGTGTGAGCACCTGCTGAGCCAAGCCAGCTTGGAGGGAGGATCAGCAGCTTCCAGCAGTGTACAGTGCTGTGTGTGGGCAGCTTCCACACAATCAATTAGATACCCAGGGAGAGGAAGGGTTCAGCTCTTAAACCAGCAGCTTTTCCTTCCTTACATGTTTAATCTCTGCCACGCAAACTCAATTCCTTAAGAATAACGTGTGACAGGGGGTTTAGCCACATACTTCACACAAGAAAAGCTTATGGCTCCAGTTCTTAGCCAAAAGAATAAAAAATAAAAGGACACCCAGAAGACCCCCGGTACGTGAGGGTCTATCGTTTTGAGCAAAACCAGCCTTTTTCATTTTTAAAGCCTCAAGGTGAAAACACAATTATGCTCCCCTTGAAAGTGTGAATGTGGAAAAGCAGGGTAAAACTTTCTCAGATCTCACGGTGTGGATTCCTCTTGATAAATGTTCACCTGGAGGGATATTCCTGGATTTGTAAAGTCTTTATAGTGTGGAGAGCTAGTCTTTCTAAATGTTGGGTTACTTTCATTTAGTGAAGGAACTGTATTAGGAAAAAAAAAAGTATTAGATCTTGTATCAATTGATTAAAACATGCTTTTCTTCCTGAAATAAAACATTACTGAAGAATAGTCACTCTTAATACAAACAAGTCTGCTGGCATTATCTTGTGCTTTCAGCTCTCTCTCTGAAGAATCTGAGGATTCTTCCTTGTTCCTTGTAGAATGGATTTTCCAAAAGAGAAACACCAGTGTCACTCACCTAAAAATTACACCATTTTAAAAATTACACCATTTTTCACTTGGCTGGTCCTGCACCTTCTGCTGCTCTCTAATTGATACTTAGGAAAATGCTATTCTGCTTTCTGCCTGCCTTTCATGAACAGGCAGTTGGAGTATAAAATAAATCCTGTTGAGTTCCAGGAGAGGATGATTACTTTCTCATTCTTTGTTCTATATGTGCTTGTGGTCACTCAATTTATTCTCTCCTTTATCCTTTCTATTTCAGATGCCTTTACACTTATTTTCCTCCCACTTTCTGGTGTGAATTTCCACTTGCTGGCTGGAATTCAGAAACAATGAACCCGAGTAAAGACCTCCAGAAAAAGATTTTTGCTTAAGTGCGTGATTGCAGATGCTGGAGCCATGCCCAGACAAAACCCTGCCCATGTTACTCTGTCCCTCCCTGTTGGAAAGGAGTGATTAGACATGTTGGTGGCAGCTTTCACTCTGCCCCTGATGCCCCAGGACATCTCCCTGGAGGGATCCAGCCACTCCTGAGAAAAGGCAAGGTTCAGGAGTGGGGCCAGGGAGCAGCAGGTTTTCTTGTTCACAGTGGTAATTTCGCTGCAAAACAGTGATGACAAAGTTCCCCCCATGCTGTGGTTTCCTGTTTCAGTTAAAATTGCCAGCCAGGCATCAGCCAAGGCAGGGAGTAGAGAATAAAAATCATCTAGAGAATCCGTACAGGTGCTGATGCACAGAAATGTATCTGGAGACAAACATGATTTATTGGCCTGTGTTAATATGATGCATATCCTAATGATGCCATAAACACACACAAATCTCCTATTGTCCCTTGGAATGAGACACAGGGCCTCTCAGATCTATCATTTAACCTTTATGAGTTACTCTGATAGTTGCTATGTTAGTTCCTCCCAAGGTTGCATTTGATACAATTAGTGGAATGACCTCTTTCAGATGGTAAAACTGAAATTCAAATGTTTTCAGAAAGGTGGGTGTCAGGGCTCCTTGAGGGATGTGGTGGATGTCAGTCTCTGGAATGTGGGTGAGAGGAGATTAGAGGGTAGAAAAGAGGTACAGGACAGTATAAACTACATGCTGAATAGAATGTAGATCCTTGAGGAAGGGAAGGAACAAAGCCGAATGAAACTAAATAATGCACCATAACTCAGCCTGATCCCTGGGACTAAAAAGAAACAGACTTGAAATCTCTTTTTACCTGAAAAGATTCACTGCTATATAAGTGACTAGGAAAAAATATAAACCTGATTTAAAGCACTTTAAATGCACTATAGTGACCGTGTTCACAGGGGTCTCAGTTGAGGGAAGAGATGAGGATCTGACTCCATGTTTCAGAAGGCTTGATATATTATTTTATGATATATATTACATTAAAACTATACTAAAAGAAGAAAGGATTTCATCAGAAGGCTGGCTAAGAATAGAATAGCAAAGAATGATAACAAAGGTTTGTAGCTCGTCTCTCTGTCTGAGCCAGCTGGGCTGTAATTGGCCATTAATTACAAACATCCAACATGGGCCAATCACAGATGCACCTGTTGCATTCCACAGCAGCAGATAATCAATGTTTGCATTTTGTTCCTGAGGCCTCTCAGCTTCTCAGGAGGAAAAATCCTATGGAAAGGATTTTCCATAAAAGATGTCTGCGACACACTAAGACTGTCGATGGTAATTAAAACTTCCTTTGCTAGGAGCAGCAGCAATTTACAAATGCAGAACTAGAAAACAATGTCACAAACCCCATAGCCAAAGTGGCTGGGAGCCTGCTTTGGGGAAAAGTGCTCACGTTGTTCCCTATTTCTTCTTTCTAAGAATTATATTATCTAAACAGAGCAGCCTGCACAGTGAAGAAAGTGCAATAAATGCAGTCATGAGTGTTCACTGTCCCAGGCATCTTCTCCACCCTACCTCAGCAGATATTTGCATACATGAGCTTGAGTGCCTGGGCTATCAGCAGTAAAACAAAATAAAAGTAAGTCATCTGTCTGAGAATGTGAGGAATCAAAATATATAGAGTACCCAAGATAAATTTCAACAACAGGTTTAGGTTTGCAGATGTTCTTGTTTGAGGTGAATTAGGTTAGCTCAAAAAAATAAGCTTGTGCTTAGTACTGTCTTTCTTTTACATTAGAGTCTTCTGTTTGAGGGGCAGAAGGAAAGAAGAGATGTTAGAAGCTATTTACATAGTGAAAAAATAGAACAGACATGACATAAGAAGGAACGTGTACCACACTGAGCTCTCAAAATGTATTCTTTGAAATTGAGGCTCTGTGTGGTTATATCATCTTGGCAGCTGAAGTAATACTCTGTGCAATTATCCATATTAGGGAAACTGTAAAAAATAGGAATGGCTCTGTTTATAGTTTCACTCTAATACACTGAGTGGTGGACAGCCACAGCTCAGCTGGCCGTGGGCTATCAAGGATCACTCCAGACATTAGGATCATGAGAGATTCCTAAAAGCTTTATCAGCTTTCAGCTTGTGGGAGTTACTGTGCTGAAATCCAAACATGATTTTCAGTTCTCTGGCCAGCCTTTTATGGGAATAAGACTGTGTTTATAAAAAACCTCTGTGCACTTGTTTGTCATGTTATGATCCTGCAGAGTAGAGAGTAGATATGAGGGGAATGAGCTGTTGTTAGTATTAGTAACAGTAAAATGTTTTTCAAGGGAAATGATTTCATTTGAATCCTGTATTTAAAATTGAAATTTATATATGTAAACCCTCCTGCCTTGAAATATATGGTATCTATTTCATGCTCCCTGTTTCTGTCAAGTAACAGGAGAAAAAGTGGAACAAAACTCAGTCCTGTGTTGTGCATCTATACTGACGTGATTGATATACAGATTTATACATGTTTGGTTTTTGATTGCTAGGTTGGATGTGTCAGGCAATTGTGGTGTAAGAAGCAGGAGGTAGAAGAATGAGGATAAGCAGCATTTGCTGATGTGTTTCACCCACTGAAACAAAAAGTAACATAGAGCATCTCTAACATAAGATTGCCTAAAGCAAGCTATGAAGGTAATGTGTGAGCTGAAGACAAATTTGTGAGGGAAATTTTAAATCATCCTTATGAGTATGGCTGCCTTTTTTTAGGTAATTCACTGCCATTCCTTCTGAAGAGTATCTTTGAAAGTCAGTAAGCCATATCCATCCCTGAAGCCTTGAGTTTAGGGCTTAAATAACAATTATGGCTGTTTATGTGTGTTTTACTGACACACTTCACCTTCTTCCATGCTGTAAGAGTGAGGGATCGGCATTTCTACAAACCTTAGAATGGATGATTATTTCTTACTACATCCTCAGGGTTAAAATCCCCCACCAACAGGGAATAACTTTGAACAGAGTACACATCACCCAACTGGAGCATTTGAGGAGTATGTTCTCTTTTTAATTGGCCATAGGTGTCAGACTGATCATTGTTGGTGTTTCTCTGTGTCTGTATTGTTTGGGAACCTTCCGCAGCCAAAATGTCTGGCAGGAATCTTCTTCACTAGCCCAAGTCACAAGCCTGGCTTGGGCCAGAGGTTCCTAAAGGTAAAACTTGCCTTAGTTTTACTCTTCCCCAATTCCCAGGAAAAATAATACTTAATATTAACTTGATAGTAAATTTAAACAACTTATAGCCCGCTTTTTTTATCCAAAGTAAGTGCAAGGGACCTGGTATTTTGTGAAGGAGCGGGCACAATTTGCATGGCTGCAAATTCCCCCTCCAAGACCCTGGTTGTAAAAGGACTGGAAGCTTGTTTTGTCCCCTCATTGTTGCATCTTCCATAAAGTTTCAACAAAACCAAGTGCTGACATTTTCTGTCACAGCCGCCTTCTCAGTAATTTGGAAGAAGCGTTTTCTATTTCTCCAGAGAAAATGCTTCAGTCTCAAAAGCTGTTTATTTTGCCTTTTGCTTCCTTCAGAAGGAAATAAAAATCTGTGAGATAAAATGAGTTGCAAATGTAATTGCAATAAATACATCAAAATAAATAAATAGCAGATATTTTCCATTTACGCTTTAAAGGAAACAACTTTACCAGGGCTCCATGACCTAGTAAAAAGCATATTAAAAACAAAGCCCACAGCAGTCTATTAAAAAAAAAAAAAAAAAAAAAAATGGAAAGCATTTGGTAGCATCTGAAAAACAGAACAGTTTACCCAGCATGGCCTAAACCCACAAAAAAACCTGTTGGTTGTTTTAATTCTCCTAGAGCATTTTAAGACCCCTAATTACAGTGAAGCCCAGAAGAGCTCATTTCCTTTATACTTCTGTTAAGAAAAAGGAAGAGATTGAAGGCACAGTTTTAGAACCACGTGGTTAGGCAGTACTGTTGGAAAATATCAGAAGGACAGAATATTTTCTGAGAGACCATAAACCCACAAAAATGACAGTGAGATTGTACATCAGCAAGCTGTAAGAGTATGAAGGCTGTACTGGTGGGCAGATGCTCTGGGATACCACTCTGCTGAGAGAGATGTAAATTAAATCCTGCCATGTGCAAAAAGACAACCTAGAGTGATCATTGAGAAGTTTCAGAGTAATCCTCACAAAGGTGACACTGAAAAGTTTCAGTCTGCAAAAGCTTTCTTCCCGCTGCTTGAAGTGTTGGTGGTTTCCATAGCATGATTATTTCTGTAATTGCTTTGTGTACCTAGCACTAATTTACCCTCATAGCTTATTGACCTTGTACCACTTTAAACTTTGCACAGCTATTAACAGATTATGCCACCACTTTGTAAATCGGTTTTCTGCTAGATTTTTTTCCCTTCCAAGAAGGCTTTTGTTTTTCAATATTTGCCCCTCAAGGTATTTCTCTTTATTCATCCCTCTGTTCAAATATACTAAGGGCCTGTCAGGCTGGCTTTTGTTTTTACTGCCTAAAAACAGGTATTAGAAGGATAGCAAATCCAACCCAACAGCAACATTCATGACCAATTTTCATTCAAAGCAGAATGTATTTTCCAATTGCTGAACATCAGTTTGAAGGCTGCAGAAGCATGCTAAAATCTGAACACTCTAGAGACAAATGTCAGTACCAGAACTTGTCTCCTTAGCAAAAGTAAACCGGCACTTTTAAAATCTTTTTCAAAGTTTTGACTTTTCCCTTCTTATTTTCTCATGCTGCTTTCTCCTTCCTTGGAAAAAAAAGAAATTCGCAGAATTAAATGCAAGCCCTTCTTGCCTCAAATCATTACTGCTCATCCTAACTCCCACTGCCACCCTGACACAACCACATGTAGGTCCTGGCAAAGGTGAAAAAAGCCTTTTTTTTGAGATCAAGTTCAAGATTTTAACCTCGATCAATTCCTCACTTTTTCCGCCCTCTTTTTTTGATAGATCCGTAATCAGAAATTATGGATCTGAAGAGGAAATGTGGGAATTTAAAAGCAAAGCTGGTGAAGAAAGATTGTTTCCTATGCCTGTCATCCTAGTGAAATAAATGTTAATTACAACACAGATTCCACTTTTTTTTTTTCAACTAACCCAATACATTGAAAAACTGATTTTATAAAATATTATGAGTTTGATTGACATGACATTTTGGATTGGATGCTTCAGAGAATAAAAATCAGAAGAGCAGTAAAATAATCTCAACATAAGTTGATTTGTGGTCAGCATATACTTTTTTGTTGAGTTCATATGATCGTTTGCTATTTACTACCCTACTAACTCCAAAGGAAGTAAAAGTCAAAGGTTGTGAAATGGTGGCATCAAGATACATTTTTAAGACACAATATTTTCATGATATCTCAAAAGAATGAAGAAACACTGAGGTGTTTGTCATAGAACTGTTTCATGTAGCAATAGTAGAATGTTAGAAACAGGATACAGTGTGGATTATTTAACAGTTGCCAAATAAGATGATTAAAAATATATTCAGCTGAAGACAGTTCTAGTTCAAGTTTCTAAGTGTGTTTTTCCTTGCTTTTAGCTTCTCACATACGACATATCTTTGGGCCAACAAGCAGGGATTTCAGCGAAAACGAGAGTTCGTCTCAAATGGTGTGAAATATGAGATGGAAATATCTTGTATCAGTGCGTAATGCTCACTGTAAAAATATGAGCTATAAAATTTAATCTTGAATTACTTTATACTGCTAATGTTTTAGCCAATTTATTACAGCTGCACAGCTCTGGCACAGAACACCTTGTTACTCAGAGCCATTAACTCTTCACTGCCAGGAATGGGGATCAGCCAGGTGCAGATTGTTTTAATGTTCCTCTGATTTTTATTCTCTGAATCATCCAATCCAAAATTTCATGTCAATCAAACACATAATATTTTACAATATCAATTTTTCAATGTATTAGTTTAGTTGAAAAAAAATGTGAAAAAAGATCTGTTTACTCTCATCAAAGGCAACACTTCTGCTGTATCTTACTTAATTGAATTGAAGGGGGAACTCTGTGGCTCATATCATGGATTATTCACTCTATGTATATAATTATATAATTCATCTGTATATAACCTATAATTGGAAAAGGCAGGGACTAGTACAGGAAATCTCAAACACCAAAGGTCCTCACCAGAGAACAGGTGATGACATGTTGTCCTGAACCAGCAGTTGTACTGGAATGAGATCAATAGTTGGGTTCTCCAAATTTTCTTTGAGGATCAATCTTATTTAATAATTTTACAGCTACCCTTGGCATACAAGAAAATGTTGGATACTAATTGAATTTCTTCATAATACAATGTTGAACTGAATCAATAACAGCTAGACACATATATATATATATCATGGGGGGGGAAAAGGGATGGCACTGGGGATGTGCCACAGGTATAAAATGAGATTATGCATTGCAGGATACTATCAATAATTTTTTCCTATTTTCTTTTCCAATGCCACAGAAAAATGTAACACAGGAACAGAGGGAAAAAAACCTCAGCCACCCTGTATACCACTAATTTTTGTGTCCTGTGTAACATGGTCAGGCAAAAGACAAACTTAATCCACGTATCTATCACACAAAGTATTTCCAGCAGAAATTGCCAAATGGCAGTGCAGCTATTTAAGTCACTGGTGAAACCTCTGAAACCTAAAGATGTGAAAAATAAAAGAAATCTAAAAATAAGTGGGATTTAATATAGAGGTAAGGACTACTGGAGTGATCAAAGAAATGCATCAAAAATGTGTCTAAAAACAATAAAAAAAGGAACATTTCTGGCCTTGGCTTTTCAATCTAGCCAAATGCCAGATGGGAGTAAATTGACCTACAAACATCCCAAGAGAAAAACAAGAGAAAGTAGAGTCATTTATTTGTACTAAAGGAAAATAACCGGGTTTAAACAGATAAGCACAAATTGAGTGTGATCAATTTTAGTATGGAAGACAGTTTTCAGTATTTGGGAATGGGAACAATGATAGTTCAGTGGCTGCACCTCCCAGTCTCCCAGTTCTGTGTGTGATGAATGGGGAGGATCTGTTTGATGCCTTATACCTTGCAATATAATGCAAATTTGGAATTACTTGAAGAGATCTTTTCTTGGTGTTGTTTTTTTTTTAAATATTAGGCCATGATAAAAATTTTAAAAACTTCAATACCACAAAAGAGTTAATTAAACCTCCACAGCAAGGTTGTTATTCACAGTGGTAAATGTTATAATGAGGTAATGCTAGCAATGATACTGTCCAGTATCATTAAATCTTCTCAATCACGTGATGGTGACCTATCACACTGAGGATGCACTCTGGTACTTTTTTATAATGCCTGAAAACCTTTATTTTACTATTTTTTTAATTTTTTTTTACCTGAAGCATTTTCTGATGTTACTCTTTGCAATTAGCTCCTAGTTCTATGAAACAAACCCCCTTCTTTTCTGATGAGCACATTTCAGATCTGTTAGAAGTTCTTTGGTTCTTACTCCCATTTCTACTCTTCTTATAATATTTATGGCCAGTAAAAATACTTTGAAGAGTTGGGTCCCTGTTATCATTTAGTTAATTCCAAATATAGTCCCACCCAGCCAGAAAAGGCTGCTCTCAGTAAGTGGTGATGGAATAATAACTGAGCCCATCCATTTGAACTGCTTCCAGTTCATGATTTCAGAAAAAAGTAGATCAGACTGTCAGAAGTACACATAAACATTCTGCTCCTTGGTTTGGATTTACAAGCTCTGAAGAAGTGATTTTGATTCACAGATCAGCTCTTTAATGTAAAAACTTGCTACAGCTCAAATGAATAGAAAAATAGAAATCACTAGTTAGGAGAGAAAAGACATACATAAAAATAGGACCATAAAATGTATTTTAGTATCTTAGAATATTTAGCAGATTATTGCAGTCATTCCAAGGAGACTTTAGCTCTTCATCTTTATGTCCCTCTAGGGAGTTACAGATTGCCTACAGCTTTCCAGTGGCCCTACATGCTGTCTAAAAATGACCAGGCTACTGAAATGCTAAAAATCCCAGTCTGAATCTTTCAACAGCCTTTGTAACTCACCCCGATGAGCCACAGCCTTCTTGATCCTGTGCCTATTATTCTGCCCTTTCATTACAGTATTACTAGTCATTGAAGCTTTTTTTAATGAACTAAAGAATTCAGTCTGCAGGAGCGCTGCACTGTGGTTCATAATTTAGATCTCTCCCATACTTTACATTTTGATCATGCTCAGCACAAGGGCAATAGTCAAGTTAGCTTAATAATAGCCAGAAGAAATGCCTCTAATCCAATTGGTCACAAGGCACATATCACCAAAAACAATTTCTTTATAATTAAAAGGTGCTCGCGGGCACAGTGAAAGCTTGGAAGTTGCCCAGGGATTTTGGGGGAAGTGTGTGGATTTTTTTCCCATAGACAGCAACCACATTGAAGCAATTTCTGAAACACACTGATAAGCTTTGCCTTTGAATTTACATTAAAGAGCTCAATAGTTGCTACCTGTGAGAACAGCTCATGCTTCTAAACTGACTTGTGTCCTGTAGAGATTAAGGACACAAGGCCTCCAGGAGATTAGCACATCACTTGGTTTAAGTGACACCCAATCCATTTTATTGACATGGCCTCTATCCTGCAAAACAAGCACTTTTTAAGTGAAACATCATGAAAATTTGTGTGGCTTTACGGGCCAGTGTATAATGGCTTTTCATAGGCAATTATTGGCCACTATTGGCAGGTCTGTAAATGAAACTGGCAGCAGTGGCTCACGATGCCTTGTCAGTCCATGCCACTGCATACTAATGCAGCACAGCATGCCCACAGCAAACCTGCATTGTCTTTTAATTTTCCTGGAGCCTCCTGAAGGGCTAAGGACTTTAGAGCCCATTCATTGCATCAAGCAGATTATTACACTGAATTGTTACAATGTTGATTTCTGAGTGGTGCCGAATGGCAAGGCCACTCCAGTCTTCAATCACATTTTGTAATTATTTATTTTCAGCGAGGCGAACTTGAGCCTTTACTGCAAGAAAGAAAATTAGCATGTAGATGAAGAGCTCTTTCACCTTCTTTTTTAATGCCATTCCAGTCACGGGGTGCAGCATGGATGCTCCACTTGCTGCTGAGTAGCTGCATAGTGGGAACGAGAATAATTATTGAATTGAAACTGTGCACCAGCTTGGGAGATCTGACATTTCATAAGCCTGCCTGCCAGCTACCTGGATTCCATTATGCTGGGGAAATAAGCTTTTTACTAACACTTTGGAAAATAAATTTCCCATTCTTTTCTCTTCCTTTTGATCTGCAGCATAAAGAGGCTGCATGTGCTGAGGTCGATACGATGCATGAAACTGCACCGTGCTGATGAGAAGAGTGAGCAGCATTAAAGCACACACACACATACACGCAGACAGACATTTTATCATCAGGGAGTTCTACAGCAAAGCCATGAACTACAGACATCTCAAATGCAGGGAGATATGTTAATCCAAAATGAAAGCAAGAAAATATGCAGTACAGTTTTATGCTAAATCATTTTAGCAGAGGTGTGGAATTATTAAATGAGAAAACTGAATGCAGGTGGCCCTCTTCAAAATGTCTGTATTAAATCAGGTCCATTTTTTCTTGTCTTTTTTTCAGCACAACAGAACTCTTCATTCTGTCTTTCTAACTCCTAACAAAGTATCAAAATTAGAGGATATACAAGTGGATTCCTCCTGGTTCTGGAAATCACCTGACAGCCACAGGAGCCAGCAGGAACTTTCACAACCACTGTCTGCACTTCATCAAAGCCACAGCCTTGGCAGCATCTGCCTGAGAGCAAGTCTTCAGAAAGAGAGGGTAGTGAATTCATATCTGCACAAAAATAACATTAATCCCCCTACGCTCTTAGAAGCAAAAGCTCTTTTTCTGTAATATTGTAAAATTTGAAGTATTTTTGCATACAAATTTGAAAATTTCTTCCAAGAGTTTTTCTAAACAAAAAAAGAATAACTTGCAATTCATCCTTTATGGATGGAAAAAGGATGAAGCAGAACAGGAGCGTGATGAACATAACCATTCTAAGTCAATCAAAAATTCTAAAAGTGACCACAGAATATCTTGCTTTTTAGCATTAATATTCAATTTTTTTCTCCTTAGTTCCTGAGAAAGAGCTATCCAACTCTTTTTTAGTTTCAAAATTAGAAGGAAATGAGCTAGTTGAAAGAGTGACAAGCTTGCATAACAATCTCTGTTCAGAAAATGCCTTATTTAATCAGGGACTTTAATATCCAGGTCACAGAATTCCTTCTGGTTTAGCAGTGAGTGTGCCAGGCTTCCTGAAGACTGATTAATGACAACCTCAGCTTTCTTAAAGGGTGTGAAAGGTAGGATTAGCATTGCACATGAGGGTTAGCCAGTGCCTCTTGCACCTCCTACCTGCTTGGTATTCTGGTGCTGCAGATCAAGGCAGAATGCCTTGCAGTGGTTGGGCCAGCTGGCTGCCCTTACATTTCTAGTGGTTGCATTCACGTTTCTTCATTGCTTCTGTTCTCATTTGAAAGAACAGAATTTATCTCTTCAGGGACTGAACAATGAAAGTCTTGCTTTATAGAGAGGTCAGAGATAAAAATGTAAGTAAATATGAACTGACAGGAAAATATGTTCTTTTTCTTATCTCATTCCTTTTCTTTTTCATTTCCTTACCACGCTGTATGCTTTGTGGTATTTAAGAGTCTTTGCCATAGTTATTAAATAACAGAATCCTTGTCTTTCCTGGTTGGCTGGTATGAACATTTTTTATCTGTACAACCATTGTTGCAGCATTTGTCCCATTCAAAAATCTTTATTGCCTGAGCACGAGTGCCTCTGACTTAGAACGAACTCGTGTTTGAATAGCACATCAGAGCATCTTCCTCATGCATAACTCAAAAGATAGCATCACAGAATCATTTATGGGCTGCAGGTTTAAGAAAAACAATCATCAGTTTTATCATAGAATCATAGAATGTCAGGACACAATGTGTTTGAGGCAGTGATGCTTCCAAGCACGGAGCTGATGGAATCCTGCATGCACGTCCAAAGGAAGATCTCCCTGGAGGTGTTTGGCATTTTCCAAAGGAAAGAAGGAGAAAGAAAAGGGAAAAGGAAAAGAAAATCTAGAAAGGTAAGAAGAAGGAAAAGGAGGGAATATTAGAAAATTCTAATAAGAATCTCCCATGGTCAATATTGGAAAGATTTCCTATGAAGCATTTCAAAATAATGAGGCAAATCTCTGTTTGGGTTTGTCCCTTCCAGATCAGGTATTTCCCAAGATCAGACACTTGCCTTCAATGGGTGACTTAATCCTGTACACATCTAAAAGTTTATTACAGCAGGGATTTTTCTAGGGTGTTTTTGTTTTGTTTTGTTTTGTTTTGTTTTTTTTTCCTGAGGGGCATCTAAACAATTTTATTCCGTATATTCCACTTCAGAAAAGAAAAAACAAAACTGAACAACCCAAAACATTGGGATTGGGATGTCTTATCTGCTGAATGTGGCAAACTCATGTAACAAACTTGACTATCACTGCTTGAGGTCACCAGGCTTCTGTGATGGCAAATTAACTGAGATTCTTCCTTTTCCTTTCTGGCACATCTGCACACAAACACAGCTGCACACTCACTCTCACACACACACACATGTGTGTATATATATATCTAATATAAATATATATATAAATATATAAATATAAAAAATATATAAATGTATATAAATGTATATAAATATAAATATATATATATATATATATATATATATATATATATATATATCACCAATGGGGAAGTAGTTATACTTGTCCTTGCTATCTGAATGCAGTAAAACCATGCTCTCCTGCACCATACTGACTGCACTTTGCAAAAATACATAACCTAGAAATCTATTTATTATTCCTTACATAAGTAAAAAAAAGCCAGCATGGGCCAGCTGTAACTTACAGAAGAGTAAGCATTAAAATGCAACTTTAATTTACTCATTCATGCTTAATGCTTTTAATATATCTTCAAAATTGTAAAAAACTTTGTGTAATATTTTAGATGTGTGGAAGATTTATGTATATAGTGAGACAATAATTGAAATAATTTCATATTTATCCTTGACGTATCTCATTCTGACATGATGGATGGCTTTGAAGACCATCTCTTATCACATATCACAGACTGTGCAAGTCAGGAGAAAATACAAATTTAACATACTGTGCAAATCACAGAAATAAACAAGCATGAAATGCACTGAAATCAAAATCCCTCAAAACTGTGAGAAACCCCAGAAATTTTGCACAGTCAGCTCGGCACAAATATCTCATGTTCACCTTTAAAATATGTCTCACAAATTGAATCCAGAACTGCTGTATTATCCACTAACATTGTGGAAAAGTACTCCATAAAATGTTGAATATCATATTTTTGAGAAGGTGTGCAATATTTTTCTTCATAAAATTGTGTTCATCCTGTTGTGAAATTGCAAGGAAAGATAGGGGATATTGATTTAAAGCTCTCAGTAGCAGTCTATTTACTTGTGGTACATACAAGAACATTCATAGTATTCTCCATGTATTTTCAGGATTAATTTCCAAGGATTTCTGATGGCCTGGGTCAAGCTTAGCAATTCCATCTTTCAAGTACTTGTATGAACTGAAATTAAAATACACAGAAATACATGCATAGACACACAAACATATATAATTAAAGAACAACAGCAATTGTAAACCCTGGCTTTGTATTGGCTTCCAAATAAAGAGATTTGATAGAAAAAGTATTACCTTAATCTCTCAATTTATCACATTTATTCCAAATACACACTCTGCCAATATAAATAAGAAGCTTAAGAGAAAGGAATATTATAAAGCAATAATAAACTTTCAAAGCTAATGCAGAGGCAATTTACATGAAAATTTAAAATCTGCCTCCATAGTTATTATATCATCGTGTAATATTCAAAAAAGAAGGATTTCAGTAAAATTTTATTGAACCTTCAGTGTTAAAATTGAAGAAATAATGGCTATGGAAGTCTCAGAAAATCGTGTCTTTGCAAAGCATTAACAGAGGGCCAGAAAACCTGTCTGTGTGATGCCATGTTCTCTTGCGCTGCAGTTATGAGAAGCTTTGTTCTGCAGTCCCTCTCTCTTTCAAAGACCAAATGCACACTTTGCATTACATGAGAATTACACAGTGCCAGTTGTTATTTATGAAACCATTACACAGATGTATTTGGCAACTATCTATTTAATCAATACCATAAATGTAAATGTTGTTCTGAAATAACCTCTCTAGGAACCAAGGAGAGCTCCTCTACAAAACCACATCAGATAAAAGAAATCATTGCTATAGGGTGTTACCTACACTGTAAATTAATCTTCTTCTAGTCCATTGCCAGGTAAACCTCAGAAGAGCTTATGAATTAATTACAGAGCATTTTGATTCTCTTCCTCCCCAACCTATTCTAAAACAGCAAATCATTCTTCCACGCGACAACAATGAAACTGTTCCATTAAGGGTGCAGTTCCTACATACCAAAATCCTCCTTGATTCCTGCAAGGAATACAGAACACAGGGGGTGGTGCTGAAGAGGGTGATATAACCCATTTGGGAACTGATTTCTCTAAGAGTCAGTCTCACCTATTTTGGAAATTCAGGTCTGTGGAGGTCACAGCACCAGGTCACCGTTTCATCCAGGGACAGCCTTCCCACATCTCTGGGCTGGGATTGCTGGAAGGAAGGTAACGAGGTGAAGGGAAAGATGCAGAAAAGCAGAGCAAGTTCAAAAGTTGGTGGTGAATATACAGGAGTTGGGTTTGGTTTCCAAAATCAGTTCTCACAGCTATGATCCAAAAGCCCGCCTAATTTAACACCTTATTGACATGAACAACAGAAATCTATCCTGGGAATAAAAGGGGGCTGATGAATATACATTCCTGGAGTTATGTGGCATACCTTGAAAATTCCTCTGCTCAGACTGAAACTGTCCTTTACAATTGCTGTGAAGTTTATACAGGCTCTCATCTTCATCAAACTCATGCTTGGGAACTGCCTGGATATTTCCTTAAAATTCCATTGTGGAAAAGGGGAAAAGAAGGATTAAACAGTAAATAAGGTCAGCAGAAGCACAGATATTCAAAACTATTGATACTTTTCCTCTTTATTAATTAGTCATTTTTCAATGGCATGAACAGGGCAGGTTGCAAGCAAGAGGAACAGGAACAATGAACACTTTTGGCTGAGATTTCTTTTTCACCAATTACGTACCAATGACTTAGTGATATCTGCAGTCAAATGGCAAACATCCTCATCCAACACAAGCTTACATATCAGATTTCTCATGAAACCTACAGATCCAATAACCACAATTCCTTAAAAACTGAGCAAGAAGGAAATAGATATGGTACTGCCACAGAAATGAAAAAACTGCAAATAGCTTTACTATGATAAGCATAATAAACCATAAGCGAGTAACTGGTCTGCGTAATTTTTTTTATAATGTTTTTGTTTAGAACTCAAAATAATTTAAGTCTCCTTTCAGAGCAAATTACTCCCCGGGAACCAGGAGTTCCAGAAGCAAGAATATTCTTGTAAAATTTTCAGTGTATTAAAACTAGTGGGAATATGCAGCTTAATACAGACCCAGGGCTACATTTACCAGCTTGAAACATCCTCTTAATGGGGTAAAACCAAGACAGTCTGGCATCAGAGCAGCAGGCAGCACTGAGAGTGTGGCAAGGGTGTTGCCACAAGACAGGTTATTCAAAGGAAGGCTGTTGTACTTCAGTTATTTCAGCTGAGGAATTCAGCATGACAAATATTATATTAGCATTGCACCTATACCAAGGTGATACAAAAAAAGTTACAAGAAGGACACGGAGTGAGAAAGCTAAAATGGCAACTTTTATTTCTAGTCCTTTCAGAAAAAAAAAAGGTCTACAAAAATTATTGATTTTTACTGAGTTCTGCAGAACTTTCTCGTGCAATTTGTCAAGAAATAAAGAAGATGGGAATTTTGTTTCATTGGGATTTTCAGACAATATTCAATGTGACTCAAAAGAGCATTTGTACCCATTTGAACTCAATTCAATATCCAAGTGATATGGGAGAGCTTGTTACTAATGGAGTGAGAAATGGATGTATTAGAAACGAAAAACAGAGAGGAAGGAAATTAAAAAGGAGAAGAAAGTGCTGGTTTAGATATTCTGAAGTAACTTGAATCATCTGTGGTGAGAAGTTTCTGATAAGCTGAAGCAAATTAAATAAGCTATTTCACTTTTATTTCTTCATGGCAGTCAACTCAGACTGCACCCTGAACAGCAAGAAAACTACCCATAATGGAGATTTCTGTTGCAAATTACAATAGACATGAACCCAAGATAAAATTGAAACTCAAGAATTCCATATGCATCTATAATGATTCCAGAAGATCCTCTAAAGTAATGTTTTTATAGAATTGTGACTATTTCTTTACTGTATTCTGTGAATATATTAAAAAGCATCAAGTTACCAGTTACTAGTAAATTCTTAAGAATATTGTCATAAGTTTTATTAGAAAAACCTGGAGTAACAGCCAAAGCAAAGTTATTCATAAAACTACAAGCTCATTTTTACTTTAGAATTTTATAAAGGAAGTCTATTTTTACTGGAATTTTTCCAACTCAAACTCATAAAATATTAGACTCATAAAGTGAAGCAGATCAAAATCCAACTCCTTTTATGTTCCCAAATGCCATGAAGTGAGAATGAGTTCAGGGTCTTATGCTGCTAAAGAAAACATTACTTAGATTATTGGTATCATGACTTGGTATATTTACAAACAAAACGTCTGAGCACTTTTTAAGGGAGACTCAAAGCAAGGAGAGGTAGATGAAAAAGGCTGAAAGCTGTAAGGGAAAACCAGGATGAAATGATGGCTCACGAAACCAGGGCCACTTTCTGATTACAGATGAGATCTGCAAGAGAGGGTCAATTTTCAGAGACAGATCTGCACCCCCATGGTGGCAATGCTGGAAGTTGTAGGAGGCAATCACACACATGCTGCAAAGGTGGATGCTGGAAAGCTGTGAGGGAAATAGCAATGAGATTCAGAACGGGAAAAATGCTGGAATGATTCAAACTTCACACCCGATCCTGCTTGTTTTCACTTCCGTAAGATTACACGGTGTCAAAATGTAAAGGCAAACAGGAAATCAAGTGTTTAATATTCAGAGCATTCATCAAACACCATATCTCTAACAGGTAATCAGGGGGATGCTCATGAAGCCAATAAGCTCCTGTCAGTTTCTCTGTCTTCTCCCTGCATTGCTGCTTGCTCTTACACAGGGAGAGTGAGAAAATTCGCTCCCTAAAAAACGCACACCAGTAAACTCAGCTCATGTGAATATCACAGGGTCTGCCACTTTTGATGGTCTTGGTGGAAGTTAATGGGTAATTAAAGATACATCTCGTTAGGTACACTTTTGATTTGGAATTTTAGGAAAAAGGGATATAAAAATAAATTAATATAGATACTTCAGCCTTATACAACAGCTATATATATATATATATATATATATATATATGCGTGTATATATATGTGCATATATAAATAATATATAGATAATATATAAATATAAATATATATATACATATGCAAGACTGAGACCTCCTCCTCAGATATTTTTAAAATCTGCAGCTCAAATTCCCTCTTGTTTTTGAGACAGAAAAAAAAACAGACAGCAGGCTACTCATATGGAAGTACAATCAGGAGAGAAATTATATTTTGAGATATTCTTCTTCTAGTTGTTCCAAAATTTTGCAACTGATTGAAAATTTAGCTGAGGTTCTAAGTTCCCAATACAAGACCTCAAGAAATAAATAGTTTACACTTACAGTCCCAATATTTGTTTATTCTGAATCTTAGCACAAAGGTTTCTCTTCCACAATGTGAAGCTCATGAAGAAAAGACTGGGTTGGATATGAATCACCAGAAGATTCATTTATTCAAAGGAATCTTCAGTTCAATCCTCAGGGCAATTTTCCCTCTGATTCATAAACTTTCCACAATAATCAGAAAGGGGGCTTTTGTGTGAGAATTTTCACAAAAGCAGAAACCAAGGTGACAAAGAAGTGCTGGGAAAAGTGTACGTGCCATGCTGAGTAAAGGAAAATGAGTCTCTAATTTAACTATAAAATTGCATGTTGATATAATTACAGGCTGGTTATATGAATGGACACTTTATAGGTTTCCTTTTCATTTCTGATTTTGAAAAACAAAGATCTTAGACAACTCCAGGTTTCAAAAAAATAAAAAAAAATAAAAAGAGAGAAAACAAATGCATACAGAAAACTTGGTTGAAATCCTTAACCCCTTAACATCTTTTTTTCCATGTAGCACACATGGTGAATTTCATAGTAGAAGTACAATTGCTAGTTGAGGAATTCCAGAAGTTTAAGCCCATGCATTAGAAATGAATGAAAACAGCAATTAACTGGGGAAAAGCCTGAGAAGTCCAACTTGCTCCATTCAATACACAAAAAATAGCAGGCATTAGACAGGACATAATTGCATAGGGTAATGGGGGAGTAGAAGATTAAAACCCTAAATCCCAGTGTTTTGGGAGCGCAGGAAAATAAGATAGGCATTTCCAGAATGGATTTTGGGTTGAGCCAGGCTCACTGGACTGAGTGCGCTCAGTCTGCCATGGACCCAGTAAGTTGTGCCCTGCAAGGGTTTATTAACTATGCGGGTTTATTAGCTGTGGGGAAACACATGCCAAATGCACAAAATCATTTTGGGCCGGGGATAGTTAGCCTGTTCTGAGCCCAGTGAGTTGAAGGATGCACAGGAGAGTTCTCCAGCAGACTCTCTGTGAGCATCATCTCATCTCTACCATGGCACATCAGACTCATTCCCAGCCAAAACAACAGAGCCAGGCTGCTGGAAAACCTCCTGCCCACGCTTAGACAAAAGATTAGACATGACATATTTTGGATTAGAGTTGCATACCTAGACTAGCTAGTACTTTACTTCATTAGGTGTCCCACAGCCGCTGTTTGAAGGCAGATATTTTATTTATATGATATATACATATTGTCTTCAATAAACATTTTATTTGCTCTGAGAGCTGTGAGGAAGCCTGCTGGCCCCAAACCCAAAGGTCAATGGATTTTGGGCCCTACTTCCTCTTCATCCCTTACTAAGCGAATGGATTTTGTCTTGCTTTTCTCCTCCTGCCCCTGAGGGTGCTGTCTAGTATCAAGTCTGATAAATAGCAGCCAGGACCCGGCACCCTGCATAACTTTGAACTGTTGGAGCATCTTTTGAACTGTTAGAGCATTTTTCTTTCAAATATTCTGCCACTTTTTCAGGGTCCTGTATCAGGGATGAACTTCCAAACTGCTGGAGAAGAATAATCCTTCAAACACTGGTCATTTTTTCCTACCTTCCATGCCATTCACAACTATCCACCCTTAGGGCAGATCTTTGAAAGACCCTCCTAAAAATCGCTTTTGTAACTCTGAACATGGTGTGAACAGCACTGAGGAGGCTTGGCTGAGCTAGCAACAAGAACAGGTTTGCCTGAACATCTAAGAGAAATTCTAAATCTTCAAAAATTGTTACAGCAAACTGAAGGAGAGTAAGGGGAAGAAAATTTGTGAAGATAATAAAAATTAGGAAGAAAACTAAGAAAATTAAACCCCCTTAGCAATAAGAAAATTCCTGAACAGCTTCTACCTCCAAAGTTGTGTGAACAGTTATGCACACACCGCTAATAAATGATGGATAGTTAATATGACAACAACTTAAAAAATTGATATTTCTACAAGTTTTTAAATATAATTGGAAACTTAATTTGATCACTTTATTCTCTAATATATATTCACAAAGGTTCTAATATTATTTGAATGCATATCTTAGGAAAAATCTGCATCATTAAAACAAACAATACGTGGAGGAATATATGAAACACAGAGAGATGCCTCAGATTTGTTCAAATTTTTCTCTCTCTGTCACTACAAGATGTTGTGCAGAGACTGCAAAAGACCTAAAGCTTTACATTCTGCATGTGGGGATATTGCAACATCAATTTTCTAGCAAATTCTAGCCTCTCACACTCACAAATCTGACCAAAAGATTCTCAGATTACAAAAGTAATCTCAGAGCATAAGAGTGTGCAAGTTTTAAAAGCATTTCTATTTCTTGATGGCAGTGTTTTTTGTAGATGCATGTATACACGGGGGTGTATATGCATATATATTTGTGTGTGTGTGTGTGTGTATTTTCAATTTTTAGTAAGTGTGGTATACAGCAAGAACCATGAATTTAAAGAATTTCTTTTGAGACCTATCTTTCCTTTTGCTGATGATTGTTCCTTATCTTAGAGTGCACAGAATGCTGTTGGCTGAATTGAAGCTCCATTGAGTGAAACAATCGGATTCAACCAAGAAGAGAAGAAAAATGATCCTCTTAGTGGCGTTCCTTAGCACAGGAGAGAAGTGCTTACCTTGTGATGGTTATTGGCAGCTTGTACAAATGATAGTGCACACGGGTTTAGGTTAACCTCTTTGCTTTTACATGACCTGAGATATTAAAAATATCCTTATTTTGAAGGGCTGCCAGGAGGTAACTCAGCACGACATATATTCTGGAGGCAGCATCATGAAATGGCATACACTGTTACTGAATTTTTAGTATTCAGTGAATATTGGTCATGATTTACAAAAATTTTGAAAAATCAGCATTTGTAATGGGATTCTCTTATCTCTGAAAAGCATTTCTGACATTCAGTAGTGCATCACAGAATTGATTTATAATTTTTTTCCTGGTACATATTCCAGCTGCATAACAATATACTGACATTCTGACACACTGCCAGTTCTTGCTCTTTAAAGAAGCCAGAACTCTATAACAAAAATGATTGGAAAACTACAAAATGAAGAAACAAACAAACAAACAAAGCAAACTTTTCTGATTAAAGCAATACACTCATATGAAGAAGGCTCAAATACATCAGCCAAAATAGTGCAGCTGCAAAAAGCTATATTTTATACTTAAAATATAGCTTTTGCATTGCTATATTTTAATTTGTTCAGAAATCACCTACTTGCACTTCAGTGCCAATTACCTGGTGACTTCAATATTTATAAACACATCTCCAAACCTTTTACCTCAAGTCTCTACACCTCCAAAACTTTCAAATATCTGTGGGCCTATTTAACTTTCAATCGGTATGGCCTGTTGTATCTTCAGGCTGCTGGGAGTTATGCTTGTCCTGTGCTACTTTTGTTTTGAGTGAGTTTTGCCTGATAGATTCATTATCCATACACTGAATGCCAAATACAAGCTGAATTCAAGAAACTAAACTGGTTTGATTTTTGTAGGTTACTGCAATAAATTCATATGAGGGGTTTAAGGGTTTTTTTAATATCTATTCTGAGTCAGCACTATTAAAGCAAGTCCAAAGTGTTTTGAATTTCCGCCTACATTTAAGAATATGAGCAAAAATTAATTATTTCTGATTCAGGCACTCTTCTCCTTTTCTCTGTGTGCAAACTAAGTGAATGCAAGATATTGGAGGAATGGCTCATTGCTGAGAACACTGGAACCTAAGTCAGGCAGCAACTCCCTGCTTACCAAATCTGTGTTCACACCATTAAAAATTTTAAACTGAACTCTGGGTGCTCTGTAAATATTGCAAGTGTTGAAGTGGAATTTGGGGCACTGGTTTTAATTTTTAAAGTACCCTATACATTTTGATCTCTGTTTGCCTGACAAACTTCATATTTCCTTGCAGAGAACTCAGGAGAGATCTAAGAGCTAAAACTCTTTTTTTTTTTCACATGAGAGGAAAGTGTTAGTAGGATATTTTTTTTTCTCAGAAGGCTGGCCTTTTTTTTCTTTTATACTGCCTTCAACAAAAATATTGTCACTGAATTCAAATGAGGTCCAGATTTCACACTTATAATCTAAAACAATCTTTTTTCCATAATTTCACTCAGCCTGAGTTAACTGGCTGGGAAAACACCCCAGATCATGTAATTCCTCCTAAGAAATGAAATGTAATGTGGATGGAGGTAATCTGTGCTCATCACTCAGGAAGCAATGAAAAGTCCACTTGATTACCAAGCTGATATTGCTTTATACCCATTGTATGCATTATGGACTCAAATCAAAAGAGGAAAAGATGAACCAGGTATATGTGAAGAGAAATGCAAGAATTAGAACACTACTAGACAATGTCTATACAGATTGATGTAAAAATCAAGGTATTTACTTAATGATCTCTAAAAATATTGAATATACAAAGTAGGAATGGAAGTTTTACATGCTGTTAGATAATAAGTGTTCAAATTCATCTAATGTTTCATTAATTTGATTTTTAATACAGCAGTTTCCATTCTTCCAAATGGAAGGGGAATTATTCTGTGCCCCTAGTCCTATTCAGGATGGTAAACACAGTTTTAATGCTCAAACTCTGGTTTTCAATATATGATGCACTACTGTATCTTGTAGTCTTGTATTATAGTGTCCATAGCCAATAGAAAAAAATCATGTAGATAATAAATTATGGTTTTATTTTGCTGGTTTTTTTTAATTTATGTCTTTTTCATTGTACTTTGTGGACTGGGAATTAATAATTTTATTCATTTTTCCTTTACATATGGAAAAAAATCATAAAGCCAAAATATTTGGCTAATATCGGTTTGGTTTTTTTGTGTTTGTTTGTTTTTTTGTTTTATTTTGTTTTTATTTTGTTTTTCTGTTGTCTTTTCGTTTTTGTTTTATTATATATCTCTTTGTAAACTTGCTTGAAAATCACCTCTGTTAGAATTTAGGGGACATGGAAAGATAAAATTTTATTCACATTCAATGCTTATGAAATAATTTCTTATTTACACCTTTCATTAGCATTAAATCCAAGTGAGCAAAATGTCAGATCTAGAAGGAGCTAAAATTTCCTAGCAAATGAACTAATCAGCAAATGAAAAATCTTAAAACTTTATCACCACATTAATTAAAAGAAGCAGTAATGATTCATACAAGCACACATAGTGGAGCACATAGATTGAACCATTGAAGCTGCTAAAAAAGGCAAAGAAGATCCTTCAAAAAGCTCAAAATAAAATTCAATCAGCAGCAAACTCCACAGAGAAGTTGATTTCCAAAATATACTGGCATCTGTCATTCACATCAATGGCAAGTCTCCCATCAGCTTCAAACAGAATGTCATCAATCAATTCCATAGGAAACTCAGATTATCTGAAAAACCATACCTCATCTTGGAGTCCACACATCTTTCAACCCTGATTTATGCTGCATCTGAGTAAAGGTGTAAGCACACCACACCTAAGTCAAGGTGACACAGCTCTTTCTTTCTGCAGAGATAGATTCTTCATTAATATACCCATATATGAGTAAAGTGCATAAGGGAAACACTTCCATTTCGATAAAATAATCAATCCTTTTCTTCTTGAATCTCAGCCTGCCAGCAATTCTTCATAAGTACATGGAATGACTTTATTTTTCTTTGTAGTCAAATCAGTTAAAATATTTTGAAGGGTATATCACTTTCTGTTTGATCAGTTTAATTTAAATCTACAAGATGCCCTCAGAGAGATCATCAAAGGATTTAGATATTTCAGTAGATTATTTTCTTTTCACTGACAGCAGCTCTAAAAGGTAGTGAACATTATTTACTTAAAAAGAAGTGTTTTCCCTAATGCAATGTTTGCTGGAAGAATCATTAGTC
Source organism: Melospiza georgiana (assembly GCF_028018845.1). Taxonomy (NCBI): domain Eukaryota; kingdom Metazoa; phylum Chordata; class Aves; order Passeriformes; family Passerellidae; genus Melospiza; species Melospiza georgiana. Next base: position 39,835,938 of record NC_080434.1, on the reverse strand, counting down.
ACAACAAAAGTTCAATGACTCAGTTAAATATATGTCTTATTTTGTAATTTATATGTCTTTTTACCATGTAGGATCCCTTGGGTCAAGTTTATGAGAAACAAAAAGGACACAAAAAACGAAATAATATTCAATGTATAATGAACATGCAAATTAACTGGAAAATCACTTTTTGTTAATTACCAATTTTTACATAATGACCCAATATCTCTTTGGTCTCTCCTAATACACAAAGAGATAGCACACTGTGGATGTTTCTTAAGTGGCAATTACAGCTCTGACTTAGTAGACACAGCTTATTGAAAATGTGCCAGCATTTAGAAATTTCTTCAGAGAGAGTTCTGCACTGAGTTTATTTTTCTTTATTTATAGAATCATGTTGTCATTTACAGGGTGAATCACACCTCACCTGCCTGATGTAAACTTTAAGAAAAACTCTGCTCTAGTATCCTGGCATACAAAGCTTGTCTAAACACAGAATGAAGAGATTTTTAATATCAGAGAAATTGAGAGTATTCATTTTCTAAACCATCTATTTTATAAACATTCAGATTATTATATTCATCATTACAAAATCCTCCAAGCCATCTTGAATATAAATACTATTTACATTTATGTTAATCTTATCAGGATGTCTGCAATACCTGAATATGAATCAAAGCACAGATTAAAATGGAAAAAGCTGAATTGCATCAGTAGAGCAAGCTGAAAAGCCTGTAATATTATTTAAAATGAGCTGGCTATTAGGTTGAAGTTATTAGATAACTTTTTGAAACTAATTTCCTAATTGCACTTTTTCTTATCTATAATTTGCTTCACTTAATATTCATTGGCCTTATTGTTACCATCTTTCATCTGGTCTATCATTTGAGGTTCACTGACCATGAGGTTCTTTCCAATTATTTGATCTATTCGTACAAATATATGATTTTGGTACTTCATTTCTGGCATGCCACCATTTTTTAAATGCTATGTTAAAATGCGATGAAATGTGGTCATAATGAAGTCATGTATTGTGGAATTGAGATACAAGTTCTCAACTCAAAAATCTTGATTACAACATTATGTGGTCCAAAAGACATATGGTTGCTTTGAAATTTATCAGATCAATTATCAATCATATGATTTCTATATTCTTCAAAAATCTCACCACTGGATTTAGAAGTAGTCAGGTTTTGTTTACATAACTTGCTAACTTGTCTACCAAATTGTTCTCTGTCAACACCACAAAAAGTAATTTTTCATGCCCTCTTAATAACTTTTCTTCTTAAAATATTTTGCCCAGTAATAACTTTAGATATTTATCTAATTAACTTAATCCAGCTAAATATATGCATACATATGTGTGCAGTTTTAAAACAAACTTTCTGTTTGGGTCTTTGTGCCATGAGAATAGATTGTTTCCAGTTTCAAGGAATAAAATAATACAAAAATGACTTCTAAAACTAAACCAAAGCTTTTTGGTTTTCATTTGGTCTGTTTGATTTAATTGGCTGAGTTTTGCTTTGATTAAAATTTTACATTGTTGAATTGAGTCTCTTTCTTCAAATAGGAATATTTTGTTCCAGACCAGGATAGAACAAATGTACATGCTTGAACATCTTCCTATCTTCAGCTAGGGATAACCATACCTTTATTTACTAGTGAGCTTCACCAACCATTCCTTCTTACAGGCTTTATGAGATCATTCCAAACATATGGAAAATAACTCCTAGTGTCATATTTAGGAGGGTTGATGATCCTTCATCCTGTCATGAACAAACCCCTGCACAAGGCATTGTGTGAGGGAAAGATTTCCTAGAAGTATATTTATGTTAGCCCAGAAGTTTAATATGTATTTTAAAAAATACAGGGTGTTAACAACACATTTTCATGCTTCTAGCATAGAGTAAATTTCCAGTACATACTGAAATTTTAAGGGTGCCCTTCATTTTGCCTGAGAGAAAGAGACAGAGAGAAGGAGAATCCATACACACCCCCAAGAACAAAGGAATGGGATGTGACTGCTTCAAGACTCCTGAAGGCAGATTTCCTTTTCAATAAGAAGTCTTTGCAGCAGGTTCAAGGTCATGTGTCCCAGGTAATAAAGACAACTTTTTAACCACTGCTTTGTTCTCTAACACTTCCTTTGGCAAATTCAGTCCTGTGGTGACTGAAATAAAGCATATTAGGAACTGCAAGCACAAGTTTTATCTTGAAATAATTATGGTATGGACACTTGACAAAAAGAATATTAGTAGTTTGTTTTGACAAACGCAACTAAGGACAATATAACTGGTTTAAGTTGGATTTTTTTAGCCCAGAATGAATGCTTCTCATGCTTATTTTTTAAAAAAATTAGGACATTAATCTAAAACAATGGTTTAATATACATTACCTATGTATGTATCTATGCTGTCCAGGACACCAAAAAGTGATAAATCTCTTGGTAAAATGAAAATCCCAATAATAAGAATTTATTAGAAATTTAATGCTCATAAATTAAGAGGAGAGTATTTTTATTTGTGCACTGGGGTTATGTTTTCATTTTTTCTTTAGAAGCAGCCTAAGAAGTAGCCAGTGTTTCACAAAGCAGCCTGTGATGTTTGTGAGTGACCAGGGCATGTACAGCATGTGTCTGACCCCGCTTTTAAAGGAAGCTGGATGGATCACAACACAAAGGGATCCAAAGGGTGGCACTAAGTCTACCTTACACCTTTATGGCTTTCCAGAATATTTGGCATTCCTCTGCTAAATCAAAATTTTTCTGATAAGTAAACATGATATCTAACATTTCAGCTCCATTGTGTGGGTGAAATGGAGGCTGAAATGTTAGATATCATGCTTACTTATCAGAAACAACTAAACATGAGTTTATTTAATAAGTTAAGATATCATATCAATTAATTAATAACATTAATTGATATTTGGTGAGGAGGGAAGAAACCAGTCACAGAAGTGATTTTTTAAGAGAAGCTGCTCAGAGTTTTTCCATGCCTGACAAAACCAATCAGTGACTAGTTTTGAATATCGACACTTTGTTAAACCACTAGAAAGCTGTACACGCCTCTGTGAACACACTCTGTGGTGTTCACATGCCCTCTGAACAGAGAGAAGCTGTGAGACAAGCAGAGAACAAGGAAAACATAATTCTTCTCTCGCTTGCTGTGCCTGTGTTGTGCTAAAATGGAATTCAATATGGAGATAGTTTACCCAAAGTGAAAATGTTTTGTTCCCTTGGCCTATCAGAGCCAAGAAGTGTGTGTGTGTGTGTGTGTGTGTGTGTGTGTGTGCATGTCAGACTGTCACGGGACAGTCAGGTGTTCCAGGTTGCAATGCAAGTTGTTTTCCATTCCCATCTGTATGGCAGATTACCTTTGTCAAGTGGGCAGTTTGCCTTTTCTCTCTCTTTGAGTGACCACATTCACACCTCCCTCGGGAGGGGACATTGCTGATAACAGCTATTGAATGTCACTGCATGGCTGACAAGAACTACAGCATCCCATTGGGAGATGCTCCGCCCAGAGGGAGGAGCCAAGCATTCCTGCCTGGATATAATCCAGAGGTTTTGAGACACCAGCATGGCTTTCTCCACAGGATTCCCAAGAGGAACAGCAGCTGTCTCTTCTGGATCTTCAGGGGAAGAATACATCCTTCTCTACAGATCCACTTTGCTCCAACAGAACCACCCCTGACACTGCAGGAGGACTGCAGCCACAATTCCAATGGGACTGCCACCAACACCCCACAGGGTGTCAGGCTGGGTTCTGACTCTGTCCGTGTTGTTCTAGTGTACTGCATTGTTTATTTTATCCTTTTATTTTTCTTCCTATTAAAGAACTGTTATTTCCTGCTCACATATTTTTTGCCTGAGAGCCTCTTAATTTAAAATTTATAGCAATTCAGAGGGGTGGGGTGGGTTTACATTCTCCATTTCAGGGGCGACTCCTGCCTTCCTTAGCAGACTGCTGTCTTTCCAAACCAAGACATCACGAGAGAATCAGAGATGAGTGCAGTGTGAGCAGTTGTGAACAAGAGTGAGTGCATGGCAGATTCAATTTAGATGAAATGTACATGGTATAGTATAATAAAGTAATGCTTTAGCCTTCTGATGGTGGAGTCAGATGCATCATTCTCTCTCCCCTTCATTGGAGTTGCCATTGATTTACAATACACACACATTAAAAACGAACAAACCCTGGCAAAAGCTCTCTTATTTCTGCTGTTCCCCACAGGGAAGCAGGGGAGAGATTGCTTTCCCTGAGCAGCAGCAGGAAGAACCTGTGATGAATTGGCCATAGCCCCCATTCCCTATCTCTTTGTGCCAATGTGGGAGGAGCTGGGAAGTAGGGGGGTGGGGGAAGGTGTTTGTAAGGTCTTCTTTTACTTTTCATTATCCTGCTCTGATTTTGTTAGTAATATATTTAATTAATATCCCAAACTCAAGTATACTTTACCCATGAATACAGAATGAAGATGAAAACTTGAGGACATTCCTGAAAAAAAAACAGCCAGAAGGAAGGAAAGAAAAAGCATAACTCCTGGGACATATTGATATTCCTGCTGTACATTAGGCTAATTCCTAATCCTTGTAGAAATATTGCAATAATGTATATATATGACATGAAGATGATTGGTCAGGAATTCAGGATATATGTGATTAATTGTACAAGTCAACAGTTATTTCAGACAAAGAAGGTGTAAACACTTAATAAGAATGTGGTTTTCCTCAATTATTATTTGTAATGATCTCACACAACACCCTGTGGCAGTAGTTGTTCCTTTCAAAACTTGCAACAGTTGATTCTTACATCTGTTCTAAACTTCTTTGCTTACAGCACTTGAAAGATTTGGTTTTCTCAGATGTGTTAGCAGGACTATGCATTATGTAGGATCACTTTGATGGTTATTTCTGCCTTAAAACATCCACAACATATTGAGTGAGGGAGAAAGAAAGGAATGGCAGTATTTGGTAAATCTTAAAACACAGCAGCTTACATGTTTGGGAACTTCTAAAATGTTTGTTCTTATAAGCAGGAACATGTACAGAGAGAAGTCAGATAGAATATAGGGTCTCGTTTGTTTCATTTTTCTATTAAAATTACTTCTAAAAATGAGCTGTGCATCTTGCATTGAGATAAACAATTTTTTTCAAATTATATATCACCATTTACAGCTCTGTTTTATTTCCATATGTATGTATATATCATTCCTCTCTATGTGTATAAACATTTCTTTTTTTGCACTCCCCCTCTTGACTTCTGCAGCAAACTGTTGGCACTTTGGCTCATGATTTAGTGAAACACATGTTAATGCCATCAGACAGAACTTGTGCTGCAAGGGGTTTTATTTATTTTTTGTATACTCTCTCAGCCAGCATTTCTGACCTCATCTGCTTTTGTATCTCTAAGAAAGAGGGGCAAGGTACAACAACACTTGGGTCATACTCATGAAATGTATTTACCAAGGTTGAGAAATTCCTTCAGAGGCAAAGATCCAATACCCTATTTCCAGTATAGCTTTAAATATATTAAAAAAAATTACCAAAATTTCTGAAAGTAAGTTAATTTGAAAAAAATCACATTATAGACACAACCATTTTAATGGCCAAGTCCAAATTGGGATCAGAGTTTGAGTTAGTTTCTTTCCTAGTATTTTTTTTCCCTCTAAAATAATCGTGGCCATGCTTCCAGACCAATCACAGACCACATTATGAAGTTTGGGTTATCCTTAAAGTAACAATTCTGGCAGATAAGACAGGTAGATTTGGATCGGCTTAGCAGTCAAAACACTGAGAATTTAAGATGGAGCAAGCCAACAGCTGTGTTAATATACAGCTCCAATAACTGCTGGAGATAGCATCTACGCTGTACAGATCACTCTGCTTTCTAATTAAATCAGAACTCAAAAGAGCAAGAAATGCTTTATTGAATCTGTAATTTCTATAAATCAAGTAGTCTGCACCCCTTCTTGTTTCCATGGCAATAGGCCTGTCATGGGAATGTTCATTAGCTGCAGCTTGTATCACTGCAGGTACACCAACCTCACATTGCAAAATACCTGTTGTAAAGTACAATCCGAATTAAATCCCAAAGCTATTAATGGAAATTTCCCCATATTATAAAATACTAAAGTCCCAGGAGTGTTCCCAGCTTGTGCTTCTCAGGACTTCTCTGCTCTGGTTGAGTTTTCACAGTGTTTTTCCCTCCCTTTGCCCCAGTAAGTCAGTTTGCAGGTTCTGTCACCCACCAACACCTGATTTTTTCAGGAGAAAAATAGTTTTTAGCAGTGTTTCAGCCATGAATGGAGCAGTCTGCTGGCTGTCAGCCCCATGCATGGGACTTTTACCCTCAGTAAAACCTCAGATTTTACCTTTTCTATCCTTTTTCCAGCACCCTGAAAGGGCATTGCTGCACTATAGCTGTTCTGTTCCTGGAGCTTACATTTTAGTGCCAAGCCAGAGGTAAGCACAGATTCTTCAGAGTTATCTTGAAGAATATGCAAAACCAAGAAAATGTACATCCACCTCGCAGTTGTCCTTGGCAATGAATTTGGCCATGGAAAATCAGGCAGTGTTGATGTCTTATTTGCAAGGTGGAAATCCTCATGCTTGAAATAAAGGCATCACAGCTATCACTTAAAAGAAAATCAAGCATGTTTTCATTGTCTATTCAGATTCACCTAATGGGACTGAGTGTTTTCACCAGCACCTTCAGAACCCTGTCAGTCCTGTTATTTTTCAGCTGTTGCACATCACTATTGCTTTGGCAACAATTCCAAGGGAATCACATCAAATATTTCCATTTTTAAAAGTATCATTCCACACATTTCTTCCACTGCTTAGCATTTTATTCCTTATAGGAGTTACATTACAGTAACAAAGCCTCCCATTTTAAAGTCCTCAAACAATCTCTTCCAGTTTCCCACTGCGCAGCACAATATCAAAGATTTCACTGATCCCTGAAGTACAATTTATGTCTGACTTTCTGGGGGCATAAAGGACATTAAATATCTCTAAGTAGAGAGATATGTTTATTGCATCTGCCAGTTACAGATTTATCAATTTATCAATAACACAAATTTTTTTCAACTTTTCTACAAAAAATTTGTGTTATATCCATATCTGTAACATATCTACCATGACAACCAGAGTTAATTGTTGTATTTAAAACAGATTTTTTCTACACTCTGGCTCTTACATTTATACAGCACAGGATACAATGACCTCTGCAGTGCATGGCAAGAAAATTCAAGTGAGTGCTTTATGATACTGTCTTCTGCAAAGCAGGTGTGCTATATTGCTACACAAACAGGTTGTAATGGAAACCCATCAACTCACCTTCATAAACAGAAACACAAGCTAGTAAATAAATTCAATTATTGTTGGGCCTGCAACCTCAGCCTTTAATTTACTACACAAGCAGCTAGAGAAACACTTCCATCAAATATATTCAATGCTAATCAGAAGCAACGACCTTCTTTGTAGAAGAATAATTTTAAATCTTCTCAAAATTTTATTAATAAAATCTTCCTGGTGTCACATAGTATCATGAAATATAGTCCTCAGGAGACATACTACATGAACTTATGCAATTCTAAAATATAGTGAACGCGGTAGAGTTAAATCACAGAAGAATCCTGCAACAGTACCATGCTGCACTATCAAAAGCAAAATAGAAATACAAGAACCCTCTTCCCTTTTCTGCTAGAAACCTGTAACAGACCCAGTTTCACAGGAGATCAGGGAAAACCAAGGCTAACTGTATTACCAAAGCACACTGAATTCCCTTTCTCTCCGTGGAAAGCCCCAAGGCTAAATACCATCTGCAACAGAGAGCAGGGCCATTTATATCTCACTGATCCTTTGCCCCAGCCTTGGCCCCATCGATGGGTTACTGTAATTAATCCACATCCCAGGGGAGCTCTGTACTGGACAAGCTAAGTGCAGCCCGTGTCCTTTGGCCACTCTTCCCCTTTGGTATGGCGTGACCCTTCCTTCTTGACCTAACTGTGTCAGAAAACTGGATGTTATTACTTCTCTTTGGTGTGGTACAAAGAAATAAAGAGAAGCGGAGAACTAAAATTTCTTTTACGCCAGCCGCTCAAAAAGATTCAATTATGATAAGAAAAAAAAGATGTCCCCAAAGAAATTCTGATGCAGAAAGGTGGAAAAGCTCACAAATTTGTAAGAAAAAGAAGTAATCAATATAAATGCATTTGTGTTGAAAGACTGAATGCTATTACCTCTCACTGTCTCTATTTGTTACAAAATTGCCTCAGAACAATAACAGTAAACAAAATACTACATCAATAAGCTTTTAACATGCAAATCAGTTTTTTAAATAGAGTTAATTTAATATTTGATTACATTATTTATTCATCATCTACGACCCACCCTTGTGGGGAAACATTACCTCCTTGTTAATCAAAAATGGCTTCCTCTTTGAATGCAAACCATATTAGCACTCCAAAGGGCCTTTTTTTTTCTTTTGTTTTATTAATATTTTGTATATTTTGTATTTTTCCCTTTTTGTTATGCTTAATTTTTTTAATGATTGCTGAGCTTTTATTTACTCTTTTGGAGGTGTGAGTGAAGGATGAGAATTTTGGCACTGTTGACTGGGAGAGAAAGGGATATGCATGGAATGGGAGTACAACCTGCCTCCTTACACTCTCTTGGGGCAGGAAGACTGAGTAACATCAAACTTTTGACACATGTAGAGTTTTTTTTTATTTGAGGAATTTTCCTAGTGACAGTTAACACCTCTTTCTCTAAGCTAGCTGAGATGGCACTCTACTCCACAACGAAGTTGTATCAGTTTGCATTAGGAGGGACCGTGGGCAGGTACAACTCCCGCTAGACCAGGTGGCTCAGAGCCCCATCCAGCCTGTCTTGGAGCACCTCCACGGCTGTGGCATCTCCCACCTCTGTGGGGAACAGGTTCCAGTGTTTCACTACCCTCACTGGAAGAAAAATCCTACTTTTATTTAGTCTGGAACTCCATTCTTTTCTTCTAGCTTATAACCATTACTTCTTGTCCTCTCACAACAGGCCCGACGAAAAACATCCATCCTAATCTTTCTTATATATGCCCTTTAGATACTGGAAGGTTCTACAAGGCCTCCCCAGGAATCCCAACTCTCTCAGCCTTTCCTCACAGGAGAGATACCCCATGCCTCTGACAGTTTCCGTGGCCTTCGTCTGCACTCTCTCTCACACTTGTAGATGAAGGAAAAGAAGGAAAAGAAAGAAAGTTAATGAAAGTTGGAGAGGAGAAGAAAAAGGAAAGGATAATAAAGAAAAGGAAAAAGGAATGGATAAAAAAAGAAAAGGAAAAAGGAAAGGGAAAAGGAAAGGAAAAAAGGAAAGGAAAAAAGGAAAGGGAAAAGGAAAGGGTAAAGGAAAAGAAAAAAGGAAATGGAAATGGAAATGGAAATGGAAATGGAAATGGAAAGGAAAGGAAAGGAAAGGAAAGGAAAGGAAAGGAAAGGAAAGGAAAGGAAAGGAAAGGAAAGGAAAGGAAAGGAAAGGAAAGGAAAGGAAAGGAAAGGAAAGGAAAGGAAAGGAAAGGAAAGGAAAGGAAAGGAAAGGAAAGGAAAGGAAAGGAAAAAGTTTGACTGGTGCCAGGGTCCAAGGGGCCCACCTGCACACAACAAACCCTTGCATATGTGAGTAACACAGAGCTTCTTTTGCAAGTCAAACTAAAGATTTAAATACTGAAGATTTCAACAGCATTTAAGGTCTCATTTCTCTTTCTACACTTTGTATGTAAACACAACAGGCAGCTTCTCCTTTAGTAGATTAATAAAGGCTCATTAAAAGGTTTTACTACAAGCTTAAAAACTATTTCATATGGAGACTTACTCTGTCCTTGCTGATTAAAAAAAAACCATATATATATACATGTTCAGTTCTAGGTTCTAGTAATGTTCAGGTTCTAGGTGGATTGGAGAGACTGTTATTACAGCTCACATTATACAGACTAAGAAACAATACAGTGTTCACTCTTTCACTGAGACATGTAAAGGTTTTCTGTTGCCTGTAGGTCTGAGCAACAGATTCCACACACTGCAGTAAAATCCCACCTACCACACTGCTTTTGTTTTGCTTCTTTTCATGTATTAGTTGGTTTTAATTACTAGTAGTGACTTGGGAGCCTGTGTAGGAGGCAGCTGCGAGTGAGGAGATAAAGATCTACTAGGTAAGGTCGGAGGGAGTGCCAAAAAATACCAAACTGTGGTGATATTTTATGGTAAATTAATATTGGCTTATAATTCCTTAAAGCATGAGAGAAAAGAAAAAAAAAAAAAAAAAAACAAAACACTTTTGAACTGACAAGTAAATGTTTTGAGTAGAACATTGAATTATGTATATAAATACACCCTACAAAATATTACAGACCACAGCATAAAGTACATTTTCATGCCCTTGACTTACATGCTGTTGTACAACTTTTCAAATTTGTCATACAACAGTAAGAAGTTAGCTATGTAATTGTTCCTTATTTACTTACCCATTATTGAAATTCTGCCCTCAATAAGCATTTTAAATCTTGTAGAAAATACTATTTTTCTTTGGAAACTTTAGAAAACTGTAATTATTGCTAGAAAGGCTTGAAGGCAAATAAATTTCACAACATAAAAGCCAGTTTTAAAATGTACTAATGAAAATATGCTTTTATTTATGAAATATTTTATTTGCACATTTACATAGGCACCATGTGCGCCTGCAATTACCACATCCTTGAATGCAATGTGGAATATGTGTGTTCAACACATCCATTCTGTTCAACCTTCTAAATACTGAAGAAATATAGACACCTTTGGATTTCAGTGCTTGAAACACTCTGTACCTAAATGGAAATATTAAATTCAGAGTCATGCAGCCACCATGTAAATCTGAGGCATCACTGCACCAAGGCCTAGACATCCTCTGTACCTAAAGCCAGCTGGGATGGTTTGGAGCTCTATTTATTAAACTCTCTCCTTGTTATTAAAACAAGGGTTTTGTTATGCTCAGTTGTTCCTGTCCATGCAGTCAAATTGCAAGTACCCAGAACCAGATACTCACTGCTTTGTTGTAATAACTTCTGGGGGAAACCAAAACCAAACCAAACAAACCCAAAACCATTTCATCATCCATTTTCTGAAATTCAAAATTAATAATGTTTCAGTTATATTTAACACTTATTACTTGAACAAATGACAAAGGAGACAGAGGCTACTAGCTGACAAATCTAATCTAAACAGGAGTTAGTTGTTGCTGGAAATAAGTAAAATAATATTAGTGTATTCTCTCCATAAGCAGAAAAGAATATTAGTGTATTTTTTTCAATATTTTTTAACCTTTCTTTAATCAAAATAAATGTCTCTCTCCATACTCTACTCATGCATTATGTCTCTGTACATATACGTATAAAACTAGAGAACACAGGCATTTTAATGAATGAGATTATGTTTGTTTTTGAGAACAGAACACAAAATTAAGATGTTCTCTATACACATACATTGTAATGGATGTTTTAAAAGCACAACATCTTTCCAATATGTTATGTGGAATAAACTCAAGGAAAAACATTAATATATTATAATGGACATTGAAATGTTTCATCATCTGTTCTGAGTTCTTTCCCTTAATTCCTAATATGCAATGTTGAACTCTCCCAGAAAATTAATTACACTTCTCTCAAAGTGTTTTTGTGCTTACTTTTCATACATTTTACTTATGCTTGCAAGATATCACGTAAAAAAAATTAAAGGCCTTTCTCTTCAAGTTCCCTATTTGAACTCTTATCTACTGATTTTCAGCTGAACATTTGATCCTGTGATAGAAACTATACCCAACAGCTTTAGCAGTACAGTAGGGATCATAACAGGTAATTTTCTTAACTATAAACTGCCAAACTTTTTAAGAACTACAGTATGCAAGCACCTCTGTGTGACAGTGTTCACATGGATCTCAGGTTGAGGGAAGAGATGAGGATCTGACTCCATGTTTCAGAAGGTTTGATTTATTATTTTATAATATATATTATATTAAAAATAAAATAAAATAATAGAAGAAAGGATTTCATCAGCAGGCTAGCTGAGAATAGAATAGCAAAGAATGATAACAAAGGTTCGTGGCTCAGACTCTCTGAGCCAACTGACTGTGATTGGACATTAATTAGAAACAACCAGCATGGGCCAATCACAGATGCACCTGTTGCATTCCACAGCAGCAGGTAATCAATGTTTGCATTTTCAGGAGGAAAAATCCTAAGGAAAGGATTTTCCATAAAAGATGTCTGCAACACCTCCGCCACAGTGCATTGGAAAAAGCATCACCAGAAGGCTGAGGGAGGTGATCCTGTCCCTCTACTCAACCCTCCTGAGGCTGCATCTGGAGGGCTGTGTCCAGTTCTGGGCTCCTCACTGCAAGACAGATGTGGAACTCCTGGGCTGGATGTAGTGGAGGGCAGCAAAGATGATGAAGAGGCTCTTTATTGGGAATGTAATCACACTTTTGAGCAGATTCCTCAGAGAGGATGTGGTTCACCCTCAGGTGTGGATTCACCCTTCCTGGAGATGTTCGAGGACCACGTGGACACAGCCCTGTACAGTGTTCTCTAGGATGAGCCCACAGGAGCAGGGAGGTTGGACCAGATGATGACCCACTGTAGTCCATTCCCAATTTGCCCAGTCTGTGGTTCTGTATTCATTCAAAAATGTGTAATGTGCACATAAACCTGAAGGAAATTGTGTAGTCAAATATTTAACAAGGAATAATGACGTCAGCAAGGGGGGTTCATTTACAGACATGAACGGGACGTGCCTGCTGGGAAAATGTCTCAAGCTGTTTATTTTGCAGCATCAGTCTCATTATATGATTATGACAATGGGAAGATGCCAGCAGTTCACAATTTAGGCAGCAGGCCAGAAAACCTAATGTTACCACATATTTTACAAGCTTCTTGACCAACCACACAAAGCAAAAGCACACTGACAGTAGTTCTATCCAATCACTATAAGCACAGGTACCTTTGGTTGAAACAATGCTTGCTTATTTCGAATACAATACTTGTTTGTAAGAGACAACGCAAAGAGCTCCATTATTAAGCTTTAACCTTCCTAATATCTCACTAGATAAACTTTCTGCAACTTAGAGAGCTATTCAGACAAGCATTAATACATAGGCTATTGTTCTATCTGCCCTTGCTTTTTCTACAGTTTAAATAATTTTTCTGCTCACCAATCTCATGGCTGCTGCTTTTAGCTCTACTCATAATTCTGCTGTATCTGAGGCCTGCCTTTTGCAGCTTTCTTGAAACTCTCTAATTTTATGGATTCTCACAGAATAACTCCCCTATATTCTTGTCAATAAAACCCAACAACAAATTATGGTCTCTGCTTGATAACTTATGTCATGTAGTGGCAGATGCACAACGAATCTGTGATCAAGCAATATGAATTGCACCCTGATCCAGAAAAAACTGTGTCATTTCTACATATTTTTCTCATTTTCTGTATCATATTACTTGCTCCTCATGTCTAACAGACTTTAGTGTTCTTGTATTAGGGCTGAACAGCTGAAACACTTGAGATTTAGGAATACAGATTGGATTTTAACAATAGGCAATTCCCACATATCTGCTTGTCATTTGGTTTTATTTGCAATTCAGGAATATTTTGTCAGAAATTTTTAAGAAAATAATTACCTGGGCTGGATAAACACACAACTCAATAGAAGATTATAATCTAGGTCAGCTCCAATATATCACATTTATAGAATCTTGAGGTGTCAGCAAAATAAAGGAGAAGGCAACTTCCAGAGAGGAAGCCCAAACAATACACACATTTTCTTTTTTTTTTTTAATTATAGTAAAAAACAAAGCTAAATCCCTCTTTCTTTTTCTTAGCAAAATTGTTCTATTTTTTCCTGTCCTCCGTGACTAACTTGACTTAATTTAGAGCATGATGGCTTCCTATGCCAGATGATTGAGGGGTTCCTGTAACAAAAGGCTCATAAATGTTCACTCACTTTCTCTGCCCAAGTCATTAGAGTATGCTGCAGTTTTCTGTTGGTGAATATTGAGGTCTTGCATACCCTTTTAAGGGAAGAAGACCACAGCTGATATTCATTTTCATAACGTACTTTAACCTCTGATGCTGTGGATGCAAACTGTCTCCATATAAATCAATAACCCCAGACAAGAGAGTGCTAAAGGACACACAGAATCTGAAAATGAGAAAGGAAGATACTCTCCAAAAGGAAAAGGAAAAAAAAATCCACATGTGACTAGGCTGGGGATGGATTCATTATTTAACAAGTAAGCAGGGAGAACCAAGAAATGTGTAGACAAGTATTTGGGCCACAAGAATATAAAGTCATAAAGTGGGTTGCATGCCAGTGAAAGACTTTAGGGCTTGCAGCTTCAAATTACACTTAGCAATGGGAAAAGATTTCCAAGGCTGACATTTGGAGGATGTACCTCTGCTTTCACAAAAGACAGGATTCTGTATTGCCCACAGAGAAGTTTGTCACAAAGGTTGCATGTGTGACACACAAGGGTATCCTTGTGCACTCACCAGTCTGACAATTTTTTTTTTTGTTTCCTTTACATCTTCTGGCTATCAGGCCAGCTGTATTTCTGAACTACTTTCCTACTATTTCTAAATGATATGAAAGGAATAAAAAAAAACATCCCTCATGAACTTCCAATACTTCTTTTTACCAAGAAAATAAAGAGTCCAAACCTAGTAATCATACAGTACCAATCATTTCAGTAAAGGGTAAAGTATTTAAAGACACTGAAAGAAATGCAACAAGCACATCACATTGATCCTCACGGGAATTCCATTGCAGTCAATAGTATTATACCACTCCATCACTTTCACCACCTTACAATTTTGGACGAGTGCTTAAAACTCTCAGGAAAAAGAAATGTTTGAAAGGATACACTTTTAAGTCCAGGAAGAGCTCCCTAGAAATGCACTGTCATAAATAAAAATAATTTCAGCTTGTAAACAAACATTACTTCACAGGTTTTTCACCCCAACCACGAGGCAAAAGAGAATTAAAGAAGCTTTTGATGTTGCTGAAATACAATAGAGAAATTCCTTCTACTGAGAAAAGGAACTGGGATATGAATTCACAAGATGATGTTCAGTGTTTCTCAGAGTTGCATTTGTCTCCTTCCTTACTTGGCTTCACTAAATTATTAACAGAAACCTAATCTGGCGCCAGATAACCAAACCAAGAACATTTGCTGGAAAGTGAAATGGTAAAAACAGAGAGGCAAAGGCTGTTAGAATTAAAATAGAGGAGCACAGCTGTTATGTACATATATATGTATAAACATGCATATTTATACATAATATGTACATTAAAAATATGCATACTGCATACATGTGTGCACACATGCCCCTAGATGGGAAAAATAACAAGATGGGGGAGTAGAGGTGAGCATCTACACAAGGCACTTTTACAGCACCATGATTATTTATTTTAAGTGATAACACTCCTAAAGTCACTTCAGTCCCATAAACATTCTGCACTGGCAGTAAATACCAAAATACAATAAGTGCAAACAAGCATCTTGCTTCTGGACCAGTACTGCCAGCACACCAATGTTCAGAAACCACTTCCCCTGAGCAAACAGATTTGTGCAGTGCACACACTGTGGCAGATGAGCTCAGAGGAGCACTGAGATGGACACTCAGCTGAAGGCTGGGGACTTGCTCAATTTCTGACATGTGAAGTATCAGCTGTTACAGGCAGCAGGGACTGCTCTTGGCAATGATTGTGAGTGGCAGCAAAAAACAAACCAAACAAAAGCAACTTCAGTGGTCCTGTTTTCCCCCCTCTTCCAGGTGGCAGAAAGAAACCATAACTAAATAATCTGAAATCAATATGTGTACTTGGTCACAAGGAGAAAACAATGTCTAACAGTGTAATGGTAAATCAGTTGAAATTGCATTTAACTGTGTTGAAATATTCAAATGCATTTGGAAACATTTGTTTCACAATATTGAAAAATTTTTAAAATTGCTGCTGTTGAGGTAGACAACCAAAAGGTGCATAACAAAAGGGAAGCATTTAAAAAATGGCCTTATGCTGATAAGCTATCTGAAATCTGATTTCCACCTCACTAATTTTTTTAATAGCTCATTTTCTTCTCATCTTCAGCAATTAGTAAAGTTTCTGTGGAAGAGATATTTATTCATTATTTATATGGGACAGCATATAATACAATTCACATTTATGTTTCAATGTGTTGGCAATGTAGAACACTGATTTTGTGCACCCAAAACATTAAACATATTTTTAACTTGTGAATTAATAAAGTCAAAAATAGTACAAATATTTTTGATCAACTAAGCTGAATCTCAAGGTTCCTTAAGAAGTTTATAAATCTAATTATAGGACTGATTATAGGAGAGGGAAAGTCAATTTTTCCAAGAAGATAAGCAAAAAATTAGGGTGATAAATTTGGAAATAGAACAAATTAAACTAATTTCACTAGGTTTTCATTTTATTCTGTATAAATTCAAGTTTTCACTTAAAATGAGCTTCATGAGCAGGCCACCTTTCATGTATGAAGTATTCTCAGAGGATTTAAATGCATGAGGAAACTAAAGACGTCAAACTCCACAAGAAACTGGGAAGAATCTTGACAGAAGACACCCTGGATTTTTTTCCCTTACTTTTAAGGAAGGTATCATGTTGCTCTGCTCAGAACAGGTAGACGTTTACCTCCTGCTCTTAAAAGAACTGCTTTTCAGATGTCTCTCCCTCCTTCCCTCTCTCTCCTTCCATCTCTCGCCACCCCTTGCCCATTGGCAACAGAAAGAGCCAAGTTGTAGACGATTAAAGCTGGCCATGAGAGATGATGGCTGGAGCTGGCCTCAATTTCCCTTGAAGAACTCTCCTGAAACGAACTGTTTTCACAGTGTCCTTGCAATTTTTTTTTTGCAGGAAATTTCAGGCTGCAGAGTTTACCTGTTTCTTGCCTCTTTCAAGTGTGTGGTTGTCAAAACTGAAGCAGGAGTATTTCCAGAGAGGCTGCTTGCTGTTTGTCCTCTGCCTCGTGGAACCTGACCTGAATTCCTGATAGCAGACACCACCAGATTAAGTCAAGTGAACTTCAGCATGCAAAGCCTGTTTTAAAATGTTAGACCACAGTTCTGGCCATCAAGAAGTAATGTGAAGGCAGGGAAGCAAGGTAGGGAGAGAATCCTCATGGCCCTTCTTTGGGGATTTCATCAAATACCAGGGGATTTGTTTTCAGAGCTCAGTTATGTGAATCTGGCAGCAGAGAACTATAAGCCTATTTAATATAGCCCATCTGCTCTTCAGAAACAGCCTGATTTGCAGCTTTGTGCTGAACAATAATGATGAGCCACCAATTCTTCTTTAAATCTTTTGGTGTTCTCTGCAAAATCTCCTTTGTCGACTTAGATTGGGGTTGAGAACTGAAGGACGACTTCTCTGCTTTTTTGCTTTTTTCAAACCCACCCATGAAAGCAGTCTTTTTTTTCTATTTAGATGGGCCAAGCAAAAGTATTTTTCTGTCATAAACAGTGGTTGGAAGGGTGAGCTGCCAGGAATCACTAACATGTTTAAATGTTGGGACAGTTTCCTCTCGCTTTGTAGAAATATTTATACAAAAAATATTGTAAAGATATACTAAGTCATCAGGCCTTTTCTTTTTTCTCAAGATTCTCAGTTGATTTTATTTGTGTTTTAGTCTTTAAAAAAACCCCAGAAATTGTAGTTTTTATATTCCTAATACTTCTGGAAAACATCTTGAAAGTATTCATCTTATTTACTACTTCATTTTTAGTGAGGAGAGAAAAAAAAATTACTTACAAGCCTCTAAACACAGATTCTTTCATATTAACTATGGAATAGTAATTGGCATTAGCTAAATGTTAGAGGCAAAGGCAAACTAAAATTCAGAAGTCCCAGCTGTACATATCATTCCTTCTGCATTAGCCTGGTGCTTGACAGAAAGTCATTCAAAGCAGGCTGGAAATTTCTGACTTTTTATTAGCAAAAATATTGGCACCAAATTGAAAATATACATAACCATGTATGTAAACACACTTTCTGTCACACAGCTACAGACTGATTTGTGCCAGTTTTCAGACAGGTAGGTAGATGTCTATATTTCTTCCTCTAGTGCAGCTCATAATAGCCCATCATTCAAGGATTTAGGTGATGGAGAGCAAGATTTATGAGCAAAGCATGTGAGGTGCCTGAATTTCATACTCTCCTGCTCTTGGCTGTGAAGTTGCTGGAGAGCCTTTAGCCTTGACAATCCTTCATTTCACATAGACAGGTGCAGTACTGGAGATTAACCTTGACCTTTCATGCACCTGATGAATGCTCTCACCACTGGGGTAGTTTCCATCCCTACCTCTGAAGCCAGAGCTCCAAACCCTCTGTTTTTGAAAGGATGATAAAAGGGAAAACAGTTCCCCAGGAATTACACCACCCCTATTTCTTTGCTCATACTGGCTTTTTTGTTTTACTCATCAGAAGTTATCAATACTAGACTCTTTTAAAATTTACTTAGACACTGTAAGAAGGCAGATGATGGAAAAGTGGTTTTGGAAAAAAAAAATCACTGTGTGAGTGAATCTTAAATTTTTAGGTGCTTTGACATTTGTAAGGAGTTGGTCTTGCACAGCTCAGAAAGAGCACTGGGGATTAGAACCTGGCCTCTTAAAAATTCAAACTAGAGGAGCTGCACTAAATCAGACTTTCTAGTGCTGGGAGTGTGCTTAGACACAAACTTGACAGCAGTACTGGCAACAGCTGGAATGCTTCTGTTCAAAATTATATACTGTGCAGAATGGCACAGTTCTTTGATTGAATATTCTTTATAATCCCAATGTATGTGTTTGTCATAAGGTAATTATACAGTGTGAACATCTCTCTGTGCGATGACATCGTTCTTCTAAATGTGCTCAAGCAGTAAATATATTATCTGCACTTTCCCGTGTGTCTGGCTGGATTCATACACGCTCACACATCCACATTTAATTCTGTCTGGTTGATACTAATTGCATTAAAAGTAAATCTAAATGGCAGTGGAAAATAATTTGGAATTTTGAGCTTGAAAATGTGCTCTTTTGTTTACAATATTAAGTTGTTTGCATGTTTCTTTGTGCTTAAAGATGTGTGGGAGATTCATAATTACTTATTACCTATGTACAACATTTTTTATCATTTATTTCCTGTGCTTCTTATCAAGGGACTTATCTTAGCCCCCACAAATCTGTTCTACTTCCCACACATCAATTAGAAATTGACATATACCTTAGCACAGGCTATTACAATATATGTCTAAAGCAAAAAAATGAAAATATTTTTTACTAATTTATCACAATTGTTGGCTTTCTAATCTAATAAATTGTTCTAAGTGATTGTGTTGCTACCCTAACCATCACATGGACAGTGAAAGTAATTCACTCAGAGATACTAGAAAAAAAAGCCTTAAGCCACACTGATCAAGACTTCACACCATTTTTGTTATTATAGTACCTTTGCAAAGATAAGCATGCTTCATTTTAGTAATCTTTAATCAATATGCATCATGCCAGCTCAGTATTTTCTATTTATTACTCTCCAGAGGCACCATAACCAACACCACAAGTATAATTACAGTTCCCTTTGGCCAATCTTCCACTGCAAAGCAAATGTGGCAGGGGCAGAAATAGAGGATCAGAGGAACTTGGAGGTAGGGGATTTATATTTCCAACAGCAAAGCTTTGCAGGGACAGCAGAGCTCACCCTTAGACCAGACCCAGCGCAGTATGGCATTTGGCTTAGTTCTAGGCCCTACACACCTATCTCAAGTTCTGTATAAGGTTGGTGCTATAGATTTAATGTTTTCTTAAAAGAAATCAGTTTGTTTGGGTTTTTTGGTCTTGTTGTTGTTTTGGGGTTTTTTTTGGTTTTTTTTGTTTGTTTGTTTGGTTGGTTTTTTTTTCTCCTAAAAATTTTTATATTTCTTTACTACAGTTCTGGACTTGTTTTCTCACAGCATATTCCACTTCTTAAAAAAGGAACTCAGTCAAGATCCCTACCAGGACTGGAAAGTTTAAAAGGTGCATAACTAGAATGGAGAGCCTGAAGAAAAGATTGTGATTTTGACAAAAGTCTGTCTACTCCTGAAAGTGCTTGTGGGCTTGCCAGTAAAATCCTCCTGCTTCCCATCCATCACTCCCCACTCATCTTCCTGTACCACCATGGTATCTGAGCCACGAACACCAAATGGAAAGAGATGCCTTACTTTGGACTCCACAGCCCCAGAGAAAAATGACATTTCTGACAGATGCCTGTGTGCAGTGTCTCTTTTGGAGGCTGTCAGAGCTCCTGTCCCAGACTGGGTGAGCAGCACCTGGTCTCTGTGGCAAGCCTCTGCTGCAGGCTGCCCAAGAACCTGCCAGAATCAGCCACGGCAGCCTGATTCCACAGGGAGAAAAGCTACACAACATCTTGGTCACATGAAGGGTTTACTCAGCCTAGGAGGTTGGAAATGCTGTGTTTAGGCTGCTCCTGGCTTTCCCAAGTTTGCAGTGGGATGCCTAGAACCTAAAACAGAGCTGTGACTTCTATTCTTTGGCAGCAATGTACTTCAAAGCTCTATTGCATCACCCAAGTTCATATATAATTGAGAACTCTTTCTTAAAGCTTGGGCATGGTTACCTACGACAACTCAACCCTGGATTGCTCACTCTGCTCACTTTTGTGTTATTTATAACCTGGATGCTACAAAATTATTATTGCCCTCCTCATTCAAAAGTAAATCTAGTAGTAAATGTCCAAATGCAGTGCAATTTTATTCTACGCTTTGGGCAGTAAACACAGGCAAACACTGAAACACATTGATTACATCAAACCCCTTCTTTTTCCCCTATCTAGCTTAATTCTGGCTATTTGCCTCTTTTCCTTGGTGTGAATAAGAAGCTGGTGGGTAGAAATGAGGAGTAAATACTGGGGCTTTTAGCTTGAGAATGGCGGCTGGAGAGCTTGGTTTGGAAGCTTTTGTTTGAGATCGTGTACTCACTCCCTGCTCACCTCTAGCAGAACATATTTACAAAAAGTAATTCACAAGCCTCTCTGAAAGCTGAAGCCTGCAGGAATTAAACAGCTCTTCCTCCTCACCACGATATGATTAGCTGTCTCTGAGGAGTGAGTGACGACGTCCCTCCCACTCAGCAGCTTCCGACTGACATTTCACTAAATAGAACTTGAATCTCAAAGGGCTGATCTGTCAAGCAGCTTCCAACTAGAAAAGATCAGGCAGGTTCAGCTTCCCCCCTCAGTTACATCCTCATTTCTAATTTTCACGTTTTATGCTTCATGCAAGTGTTAATTATAAAGATGAAAGTCAACTTGCCTTCCCTCATCCATTCTTAGCACGCACACAAAATGAAAGCAGAGGTACACATAAAATTTGCCAAAAAAGCTAAAAATCTGACTACATCTTGAGGAAAGTAAAACAGAACTGATGGATGCAACACAGATCATCATCATCATCATCATCATCATCATCATCATCATCATCATCATCATTTCATCATCCTTGTCAGCTCCCTTACCTAATGTAGTAGGATTTTGTTATGCAAAATTGCTGACTTTGTCCGACCACAGCTTATGCAAAATCAGATTTGGAATTCTCTTAGATTCTTTATGAGTAATAAAGTCCTCGTGGAAAACCAATTTATATTATAGTTTACTGTATCATTGAAAGAACTATGACTTTCATACAAACAATAAAGTTAGTGTCAAAGTCTCAAAGCCAATTAATCATGATGATTTTACATTTCTGTGAGTCTCCATCAAATGGAAATCACTTTGATTGCATATAAAGTGATTTATGCAATAAAGAGATAAATATTTGAAAGTGGTGTATTTCACTGAAAAAAAATGCCCATACTTATATAGACAAGCATTTCTATAGAAGACAATTAATACTCACCAGGTAGTAGTTACTTGATTAGGAAATCAAACTCCTGTGGTACTGGAACAAGAACTGCACATTCCTTAGTAAATCCAGTATTTGCAGGAAATCACAGGGCTGTGTTGGTCATTGAGAAGCTCTTTACAAATTGCAATGCAGTTTTTGTCCATAACAGATGGCTATGAAGGATGGATTTCCCATAAATGATATGATACCACCACCACTCAATAAGTATAAAATTCAGTACTTACTGCAATTATAACAAATTTGTGAGATGCTGGTTCCCTTCCCATCTCTATCTGTGGGAGAATTCAACACAACATTTTGTATTTCCTTTGATGATTATCATAAGCTCTACAATAAGAGGCATTTTGGACTAAGCCTATTTGATTATTTTTTTAAAGCTCTCACTCTCTGCTGTTGAAACTGTTCCAGATGTTAGAAATAATTACACATTCATTAGAGAACTAGAACCTAAACCCCTCTTTAAAAAAAAAAAAAAAAAAAAAAATAGAAGATAAAATAAGTAAAAACTCCATCATACTCTGTTACAGAGGAAAAGTTTGAAGGAATCTGTATTAAATTTCCTTTAATATTATTTTCTTAACATAAGACTGGCAAGACACAGCAGCATCACTTTTTATACACACTCACAACCATCATGAAAATTCTCCAAAGAGACAAAATTGGTACTCCAGTGCATATTACAACATATTAGGCCACATCCTCACCAGCTTTACTCAACACATTGGTTAGAGGTGTATTTATCTCTATACTTTTGTTGTGGGATGTCAAAATAAGGGCACATTTTCCTAAGTCATCAAACAGCTTCTTCAAAAGTGATGAAACAATTCCTAGGAAACAGTGTGGTAGTTTTTGGAGACAAGATACAAGATTTAATTTTTTTTTCAGGTGGTAGTATTCAGGTTCATATTTTGGACTTAGGTGGACAGCTAGTTCTTTTCCAAAATGAAAGCTAAGGCATAATATTCTTCTTGAGGGTGAAAAGGGAGCTTGAGTGGCTGTATCTTGAGAACTTGAGCACTGTGAACAAAATTCTTTCTGAAATTTCTCCATGTGTGTATATTTACTCTGCATATACAGAGGGTAACTTGCCTTTTTAGAATAAACCAAGACAAATCGTTTTGTCTAGTTAACCACTAAAGCAGCCTGGGTTTTGGTATGGGGTTATTTTCTGAGGGAAGAAAACAGGGTTTTAGCAAAAATGTTCTTTCATGAGACACACATAAACAAGGAACAACAGCAGAGAAAGGTGTTTGCCTCCCTCTTTTTGTTGGGGCCATGCAAGCAGTGTCAGACTACCCTGTCACAGTCAAGCATGGAAAAGTTACCCAAATGGAATAAGCAGCTTTCCAAAAAGTGCTGTAGTAGCTGGCACACAGTTTGTAAACACCTTAAATTTCTATGAGTCTATTGCCTCCATGGGCTTCTCGAGGCAAAAGTGCCAAGGGAAGATCTTCAGGGACTGCAGAGCTTCAGATGAACCTTTGCAATTTGTTGTGCCTGAACTGCACTGACTCTCCAAATATGCAATACACTGGACCAATGCTTCAGGGAATACTGGATAAAGCTGACATTTTTCCACTCAAGGAAAACAACTGCCTTTCCTAAAGAAGTAAAAGAAATAAGAAAAATGTCATCCCTTTATTTCACTACCTTTGTGTGTCATTAAACCAGCGCAGTACAGTACTTTGGTCTTTGCCTTTCAAAAAACATTGTTCTGCACTTTGGCAAGTGTTATCACTGAAAATACCTGGATATTAGAGGAGGGCAAAAATTGCAATTTGAGATTTCTTTGTGCTTGAGGATTTTGTGTGCTGCTAAAAATATTTTGCTTTATTAAAAGGAATGTATCAAGAGAAGAATTAGTGCTGACTCCCAGGACAAAATATGGGGAACTGCTGGAGTTGTTAAGTCACCACTTCTCCATTTCCCTCAAAAAGCTTATCAGCATCTGAAGACAATTTTTTAACATGCTGTGTCATGCACATTATGCCCACACAAGATATGAATCATCTAAGATTAATGTAATTTTAAAGAAAATTCAGTTACGTTATATTACACCAAAATTATATTTTTAAAAGCCGTAATATGAAATATATTGAGCAGCTTAAGAAAGAAAACACTATACAAACTTACTGAACTTTTTGACCCAATTTTTTAGTCTATGCAGCCTGGTCAGATTCAATTAAATCCTGTGAGATTTGAAGAATCTCAGAATTATATTCGAAGAGCAAACCCAAAGAGAGCAATGAGGAGAAAAGTATAGTCCTGTAGTATTTCTGGAGAATTGGCATCTCAAGATTCTCTGAATATATATATATATATATATATATATATATATATATATATATGACACTAATAGCAGCCATTGAAAAGCCAGTGTCCCAAGGTCACAAATCCTTTCCATTTCTCCCCAGATTTCCAAAATAAACATCCATCCCTGAAACCTATCTCATTGTACCCTGAGCTCACTGTGCTAACACAACTCCAGGCATCAGCTGCAACTTGACTGACATTTTCTAAACATGAGTGAGATTTTATATCTTGTATTAATTCTTAATGGCTACATGTACTGAATTCAGATTACAGCTTTCAAAGTTTGAAATTAAACCTGTGGTGCATATACAG
Organism: Melospiza georgiana; assembly: GCF_028018845.1. Classification (NCBI taxonomy): domain Eukaryota; kingdom Metazoa; phylum Chordata; class Aves; order Passeriformes; family Passerellidae; genus Melospiza; species Melospiza georgiana. Next base: position 39,811,354 of record NC_080434.1, on the reverse strand, counting down.
GCTATCTTCTACAGGATATCCATAAGGGATATTCTACTGTAATTGATTTTAATTCTACAAGCCATATTACTTCAACTGTAAAAGCTAGTATCAGAGCTAAAGGAGGAAAAAAAAAAGGCTAAATAATTAAAAGAAAATAAAAAAAAAGCCCCTGATGAACCTCTGAGGAAGCATAAATATATTTTTACCTGGTAGAAAAGCTCTTATTTAATGGAGGAAAATTTTAACTGATGCTGCGCTTTAAATGACTACCATGCATACAGTGGAGCTGTGGAGGGCTTTACTGATTGCTAAACTCTGTGGCATAAACTTCTGCCATTTGTAGAAGCCTTTGCAAATCCCTTAGCTAGCTAGATGAGAGAGAAAAAGAGGAGAAAAATAAAAACTAAAAAAAAAAAAAAAAGAAAAACCCACAGTCTGAAATTTTGTTTCATTCTTGATATATTGCTTCTGCATGGTTTTCATTTGGATTCATTACCAAGACATGACAAACTGTGCTATTAAAAACAAAGCTCATCCCCTTATATAAAATGTGCCTTAGCTGTAAGCTCGCTTGGAAAGCGTAGCTGCTCTTTAGATCCCAACTTGCAAAATGGAAAGTTCAATTTTTAGTAAGTGTGTCAAGTACTACTATTAAGAGGGAACAATTTGCAAAACTACACTGAGGGCCAGATTTTTTTTTTTTTTGACAAAATTCACTTAAGCAAGTCATTAGCAAACAGTGCCGTAGCTTTTTCCCCCTCTTCTATACCTCTCATGAAAGCATTCATCTTAAATGGAGAAGAATATGGCATTAAAGGGAGGAGCTCCTTAAGTAAGGAGAAACAACCATCTGCTTTGAAGACATGTCCATTCATGTTGACATGTTGAAAGTCCACTTTGACTATCATATAAAATTGCAAATTCTGAGTTAAATTTTTTTGTGTGTAGAGCTGAAAATTAACATCAGACCAGCACTGAGGTAGGAGCAGTAATTTAAGTGACAGCTTAGAGACTCCTTCAGTCAACCCAGACATCCTTCACTAGACTTCAAGTACTATTCCTGGGCTGTGCAGATTGTTTCCTAGCAAGTACCATCTCCTATCAGAAATTAGCATGAGATGTGCTTTTAGTTATTTAAGTATTAAAAAACAAAAAGCCTTAAAAACCTGCCGATTTCAAATGAAAAAGTGTGTTTTAAAGTTCAACAGTGACAGAGATTGGTAAAAAACAGACTGATAGGGAAAGCTACTGTTTTCATCCTGCCGTGAAATATTTATCATGACTTTTGCCCTTTCAACTAAAGAGTTTGTGTGAAAATTCAGTGTAGCTACCTGAAGCATATTTTCCCTGTAGATTTCCAGAACCACCTGACACGTGCCTCCTTTCCTTGACTTTATTAGGAAGATTTCCTGAAGAAATCGATAGCACTCTTCTTGTGGACTGACAAAGAGCAGTCCTGGAGTGACCCATTCTCCCTATTTGCATAAAAGTTCCAGTGAGCTCATCAGTTGGCCACTGGCTGTAGATTTGCTCTAATTGGGGAAAAAAAAAGTCATAAAATGCATGTAGGAGAAATGTGCAAACATAACATGAAAGTTTTGGAGAGGAAAAAAAAAAGCTGGCTTTCTATGCTTGACAATAAAGAGAATGAAATACAACACAACAGACTGTAATAAATGATAATTTCAGCACAGAAGAATATGGATTTACTTGCTTCTTACCTACAGCAGTGAAACATAAAAAAGCAACCTACTGGCAACTGGAATATGAGTTATTATCTATAGAGATGACTTAGCTAAGGTGAGATAAATAAGCTTTCAGAAAAACAAAAATAGGAAGAATGAGGTTTCTGAGTGAGAAAAAGCCTTTCAAACTATGTGATATCCCTTCAAAATAAAGTCTTTCATAAAGTTATTGCTTTACATAGTAAAAAATGAGGATATTCAGATATAAAGATGTGCTATCATGTAGTGCCTTTCAATAAGAAGAAAACTAGTGTACTGTGGGATGTGTTAGGGAAACTAGGTGGGAATTCTAGTCAGTGGTTTGCATGGAGAGGCTTTATAGAGCAAGGATAGGGCATTTCACACCAGCATTCCAGGTGTGATGGAAGCCTTTCAGGACTACTGAGCCTGCATTTGATTTTTCACCAAAATTTCGAGGCCTAAACTTGATGAGAAAAAGCAGAACAATGATTTATTGCTTCTGATTCTACTGCCTGCCTCTACCACCAACTCCTCATTGTTTTCTTATTTTTTTTTTTGGTCAATTTTCCCTGTGATAGAGGAACTGCTTTTTCTGCAGAAATGCCAAATCTCCACTGTCTAAACCAAGCACTGAGAGCTTTTGGAAACACAAGGTGTTTTAGGAAATAGCAGCCCCTGGACACAACAGAACATAACTCCTCCAAGACAGCCTTGAGCGCCTAGTTCAGGTCGGCCAGGGGAGCAAATTATCGAGCCAAAAGGAAAAAGAACAGTCTAAGCATACACTTCATCACCAAACTCTGCAACGGGGGAGTTCAGCTAAGAGTAGCCATGGCATTTCTTCACTAGAATTCTGCAGTTTGAAAGGCAAAAATCTATCATGTGTTTTTGCCTTATTAATGTTCCGTGCCATTATTTGATTTGCTCATTGATGAAAGGATAAACCCAAAGGTATTGGGAGTTACGAGGCACATCTTACAAAAGGGGAAAAAATAATAAGTTTAGCATTTTCTGAGTATTTTCCCACATAGCAAATAATCCTGTGGAAATCTCACTGACCTAAGGAGAGTTTGTGTTATATTTTCTCAAGACAAATCACTCTATTTTACCCAATAATAATGAATTAGGAGGCTGGTCTGAGATCTTGACAATTATTTTCACTTTGCAGTTGCCACACACCTGGGGAATTCATTATCATCAGGTCGTGTTAAACTGGACTTTGGGAAGGTTGAAGACCTCTGTGATCTGAAACAACAAGTGCTTGGAAGTGAAATATCTCTTGCTAAAACTTATTTTATTATTTTCCTTTAGATTTTTCTTGTCCTAAGACAGACCTTGGCTTGGAAAAGGAATAGGTGTGTTGTTATGGCATCTATTTTCACAAGTTAAACAGAAATTATAACGCCAGCAAATCTCTTGCTTGGAAATGGAAATTCAAACTGCAAGGCAAAATACTGCTCCTAAGATGTATTCAGAAAGAAGATGCCTAAATTTTCCAAAATTTGCATTCGTAACAGAAAGATATCAGCATAGAAAACAAAGACTGTCCAAATTTAAGTAACTGATTGAAGGGTTGACAGACACTGATGTGGGGATCCTTCATGCTAAAGCAGTGCACCTCTTGTTTAAAAGTCTTTTCAAATACACTCTAAAAGCTGTGATCCACCTTACGTCCTTTGGATTCAGCATTCATTGCATTTGCAGGCTTCTTTGTAAGTTATGCTATTATATAAAATTCTCTGCAGATGTGACAGTGTAAGATGTTTTTCCAAACTGCAGAAAAGCTGAAATACGGCTTACAGAAAACAGCCATTAAGTAGATCAGGCACGATCAGCTCAAACATGATCTGTGCAGATTGACACCAGTGAACAATACAATATGCTTGACTAGCTTCTCCTTCCTCCCTTTCCCCCCTAGCTTCTTAATTCTCCCTTATACTTTTTTTTCCTGGTGCTTCAGGCAATGCTGAGCAGTATTTTTTTTCATGAGATGTCAGTTGCCAGGGTGTAATTTCAATCATTAGTGTGACTGCAAACACGAATGTTTGGGAGCTGATGTTTGCATGTGACTGATGAGGATATGGGCTCGTGTCTGGCAGGGCACACAGGCGTGCTCCTCGTGAGGCTACTGACACTGAATGTGACTACACAAGGTTTTAAGGTCCTTATTGTCTCTACTTTCTATTTTTACACAATTGTTTATCAGATATGTTAAGTATTTGGAGCTGATTTGCATTTCTCTTTTCATTTGCCATGCAAAGGCTTTTTTTTTCCCCCCCTCTCCAAATCAACAGCACTTAATACTCCTTCCTTTTGTCTCACAATAGGAATTGTTTGCCTTTCCTCAGGCACTTGTCACATTCTGGAAAGACAAGCAAGCTACTAATGCACTGCTAGCAAGGTGAAGTTGTACACTGCTTTGTTGTGTCAAATTATTTGCCTTTTTCTTCTAATCAGGCAGAATTCCAAGGGCTACAAAAACCACATGCTCTCTGAAGGGGACTTGGAAAAAAAACCAATTCTTTCCAGATTTATCAAGTCACAATTTTTGTTCTTCCACAGCCATTGGTCTCTCGTGGAAATCAAACATGATGCAAGGCAGGGATGCCCCACACATTATTGTAACAGAATAAGATAAATAACTTCACTACCAGCTTCACACTTCTCACAAAATACCCTAAACCTAGGGTGAGTCACTGGCTACACAGTGCCTTACAACCTCTGCAGGTATTAATTTTAAGCAGGGAAGGTTGTGTTAGGGGACATTGAGTTTGGGGATTTGAAAAAGGTTTTTTACACAGAGGGTGGTCGGGCACTGGAGGAGTGTCCCCAGGGCAGTGGTCACAGCACCAGCCTAGCAGAGTTGAAGAATTTGGACAATGCTCTCAGGAACACGGTGTAACCCTTGGGATGGTGCTTTGCAGGGCCAGGAGTCGGGCTCAACAATGCTTGTGGGTCACTTCCAACTCAGCATATTCTGTGATTTTCTCTGTCTAAACTCTTCATGCTCTATTATAATGGCATGCAGTTTTTAAATCCTCTTTGCCGTTCCCTTTTGTCTGTTTGCATTTCCCTTTGCAGCCATTTGCTGAGAAAATGAGAACAGGTTAAGATAATCAAGTGAAATTCAGAACAAACAAGGGATTTAAGGTTCTAGAGTTCCCATAAAACATCTGTTTCTTTCTCTATTTACTTTAATATCTGGATTTATGCACTCCCTTCTTTCAACTAGGTAGGTAGCAGACACAGTCTGATTTAAGTGTTCTTCTCTTGCTGTTTCTAAAATCAGCTGTAAATGAACTGTAGCCGAGGGGAATTCTCTTGGGAGCCTGTGCATTCTACCGCTGGAAGAAGAACAAGAGATGAAAAATGTAAAATAACCCAGGAATAAAAGAAGGCTAGGACATAGCATCTTATAGGAAGCTTCTAGCTGTTAGGAAGTGTGCCATCTTTGGGAAATATATGGGGGGAGTGGTAGGAAGGAAGCCACATACATTGAGAAGCTGGTTTTGCAGAGACCCAAAACACAGCAGGCGCTCCCTTAACAACACTAATATGCTGAAATGGCAGTCCTGCTGTTCAGACAGAATACAGGAGCACACTGTTAAAATTACTGAGCTGCCTTCTTAAGATAATGCTGGTATTTGAAGTTCATAAGGCTGACCTTCAGACTAACATCCCTTCTGCGGGCCAACTCTTGAAGTCACTCAAGATATTAATGTTTGTTTATCTGAACTCTGCTTGCCTACATGTAAGAAGATATCTTTACCATGAGTATTTTATACTGGCCACAAGCTGGATATTAATGTTAAGTGTAATAAATTTTAGAAATGTCTCTCATATTCTCCCCTTGAACAGAAACCTTTAGTGCTGACCATCTTCAAACAGAGTGGTGACCCAGAAGGCACAGCCCTAAACCTTCACGAGGCTCCTGCTCCTCAGTAGCTTGTAGGACACAGTGTTCTGCCAGAATTCTCCCTTTGTCCCATGAAGCAGTGAAAGAGATGCATGCAGCATCTCTAATGTGAGATATTTCCTCCTATTTTCAAATCAGTTAGTTTTGAATGCAAAAGAAAGTACAGGATATAAAGGATAATTTCCTTTCCTTTGATTCCTGAGTTCCCCTCATTTTAGCTGATGCACACATCTTATCAAGTGATTCAACATGCTAATCAGTAGCGCAGAGATTCTGCTCTGGCAAGTCTCAAAATTTAGAAACCTAAAATAATAGATGAGCACCTTCATTTTCATAAAACTGGTAACTGAGTGCTTGTGCCTCTTATCTCAAGTTAACAGCATCCTACTCTAACCAGCAGCTTTGCTATCAGCACTATTTGCCACCTAGACACCTAATCCCTGGTTTCTTTTTACTTGATCCCAAAGGTTTATCATGATCTCTTTATGGAAACTCCAGAGAGAATAACTAAACAATGGAAATCAAACAGGTTTCCTCAAGATTCATCTCTTAGAAAGTTAGATAGACTAAATGGATTATTTTCATTTGGTAACTTTTAAGCAATTATTAATTCTCATAAATCCTCAGTAGTGCTGAGCAGTCAGAGTTTTATTTAACTGTTAACAGGACTACAGTTAGGTCAACACAAAACATTTTGAAATTTCACCCTAAACATGTTGGATTAATTTCTTTCTATGAAGCTCCCCAAGTGCAAAGTTCATTCAGTTGGTTCCTGTAAACAATCTCAAGGATGCTTTTACGTTCTTTGTATCCCTATTGCAGTTTAAAAAAATATGTCTTTCTCTTTCTCTTATCCTGCTACCAGTCCTTGTGCCAGAGAAATAGTTGGATTCTGAAATATGCTGACCCAAGTCACGTCTTATTCTGAATTTGACATTTTATAGCTATAATATGGAAGAAGAAAGGTGTCTTTGAGAATATCACTAAGGTGTATGAGAATTCTATTTCAGCAGGATTTGTAAAAGGAATATGAATTTAAGTCTTGCCACAAATTGTATTTCCTTCTCTGACAGCTGCCCTTCACTCTGACTCTCCCACTTTGAAGATTAGCTGAAAGGTCTGAAGAAGGACACAATGAGCTGCTCTTCTCCAACCACACTTGATGTGCCACATCAGGCACAGGTGAGCAGATTCAATTTGGGCAGGTATATATATATTAATTCCAGGCAAAAAAAATTGCTCCTAAGTAAAACTAAATATTTTGCTTGCGGCTTTGAGGCAAGAATCGACCTGTGATTTTATGAGGAAGGGCAGACACAAATTTTGTGTTGTGTTTATACATGTCCTTAACACTAGGATCCAATTAGCAATGTCCAGAAGGTAAAAGGACAAATATTTGGCAGGGTGGTGCTTAAAATTTAGGTCTATATCTTGCCCACAAACGTTTGCAATTACACTAGAGAAACCTCTTTCTTATGTTACCACCAAACCAGCCAAAAATAAAAAATAAAATGCGATTGTGCTTACCCCTCCACAGACACACCATCAGAGGTTATTTGAGAAATGAGGTTCTCTAGTGGAGAACCTTAGCACATCACTGTTTATGACCTTGTTATTTTTTGCATCAATTTTTTCCTTTCCAGCGACCCGGTGAAATGTATGAAGTCACCCCGCCCAAAGGTTGCGTGTCCTTTATCCAAATATATCCAAATAAAGCACAGTCGCATCATTTGCAAAACTAAAAGCTAATTAAAATATTCTTTCTTCAACAAAAATTACTTCTGGAAAGGAAAAAAATCCAAAAAACCAAATACAAAAGACCCCAACCCTCTAACAACAACAACAACAAAAAAAACCAAAAACAAAAGAGGTGTTGGCTGATAGAAGCAATGAGGTTATTAGCAACAGAATCAGAAACACTCATGGTAAAAAAGAAGGAAGATAAATTAAACATTCATATTTTATCTCAGTTTCTGAAATATATGTTCTTAAGCTTACTTTGAAGTACATGATTAAATTCTCCAAAACCTTTTTATCTTTCCTTGATTGCTAAAGTTTGCTATCAGTGCAGAGCGTGTAGCTGATATTGTATATCATCAAACTTGTTTCTTTATCTTCAAAAGTAACATCTAAACTTGTTATGAATAAACATAAACAGGATGCCTGTTCCTCGTTTATTAAATATAAGCTGTAATAGAGAGAGAGAACGTGCACACACTCTGTGGCACAGTGGCAATGGAAAATGTGTTCTCAGCTGGGGAAGGAACGTAGGCTACCGAATTTGGGGCATGTAGAGGAATACAGGATCTGAGGTGAAGAAACAGGATGTTGAAGAGGGGGAATATGCACAGGTCTCCAGGGGAGCCTTGTGGTAGTGAAACAACACCTAATTTTTGCCTGTTTGTTTGATGGCCTTCAGGCCATCAAGAAGAGTGAAGAAACAATGATGGTCATTGACAAAGAAAAGTGATACTATGATAAAGAAGAGTGGGTGGAAACCACTATGATGATGATGATGATGATGATGGTGGAAGTTGACTCCCTCTGGCTCAGTGACTCTATAGGAAGTTCCAATTCAGAGTCTGGGGGGAAAGTACAAAACACCAGAGAAATGGAGGCACAAAAATAAGCAAAGAACATCTCCAAAGACCCATAGCGAAATATTCCAATATAAGGAGACATAAATGTATCAATAAAGTATAATGAGCAATTCTACATTGCTGCCATAGCTACGTAATTTACAGAGTTGCCAAAAGATAATAGTTTTGAAGAGCCTGCCAAAAGCATGGTAATTTGCATATAATTGTCAATAATGCTTTCTCATTTACTAGATGGAAGTTTGCTTTCACAGGATAGAGTTATTGGAATTCAATTTGCATTCTCTGTTTTTATGACTTTTCTATACAGTACTGTATTATTTAGAAATAAATAGGGAATTTTAGATGCAGTTTCCCATCTCCTGCCCAAAGGCAAAATATAGAGAATACTTTTTCACTTGAAACTAATAAAAATAGAAAGAAAATTATTAAAAAAGTACCTCTTTGGGTTTCAGTCCATCTCATCCAAAATCACATCCAAACTATTATCTATAGTTTCAATGAAATAAACATCCTGATTAATTCTGCAGCAAGGTCAGTATCCAGCTTTTTATTCACTAAACCCATTGGAGCGATTTTATCATGGGTGTGAGGTATTTTGAAGTGAATTAGATGGTGTTAAAAACTTTGACTCAACATCATATCCTAGATTGGGCTAGTGGTTTCCAGTGTCATGAATAATAATCTTTTTTGCAGGGATATGACTGTGGATGAAATCCTCATCCTCCTGAAGCCATGGCAATTCTCCCAGTATGTACAAGAACAGAGAGGATTTCAATACAGAAGGTTTGTTTGCATTACTGAGGGGAGGTTTTATGGTTAACATAATAATATTGCATGTATAAAATATGTGCAAACTACTAAATCACCATTTGAATGTAGCAGAAATTATTTTTAACTAATTAACCACCATTTTCTTAGTTTTCACTAAAAATCCTCAAAATAAGAATTTTTCTCATTTTTCATATAGCATGACAAAATGAATAATTGCAAGAAATCAAAATAAATATCAATTCTATACATATATACACAGTTGCTCTCTGTGCTCTTTTCCTTTTGCACTAAGAAATCTTGATTTTCTGCATTGACATTCACTTGTGTAGTCTCTGCAATTAAGTATGTAAATTTGAAAACTTCATCTATAAATGATGGAATAGATATTTCTGTAACACTTTGCGTACATAAAACTTCCTGACAGCCTGTGACTAAATGAAACATGCATGCGAATAAAGCTCCTATCTTTGTGTTTGAACTCAGGATTCCATTGCACTCAAAGTTTGGGCAAAACATGTTGTCAAGTTCTTCTTGTAGTCTTCCATCTGATCCTCTATTTTTACCAGGATCCTCTTAACCAGCTGATCTACCTCAGCTTTAAAATATCTTCTCATATTCCTGTCTCCTCCTCCAAAAGAAAGAGAGACAAAATACCCAGTATTTCCCTGATTAGGGCTTTATTTTGGAGTGTATATTCTAATCTACTTCTCCAAGGCATAACTCAACATTCAAGGACAGCAAAGTCACTTAGAGGATGCTCCTGACTCCGCAGATAAAAGCGGTGGCATTTTGGACCAGCACAGGCTTGAGTGCAGTGAGGTATGAGTAGCCTCCCTCTGGGAGCTCATCCTGATGCAGTAGGACCATGGAGCACCACTGCAGCTGGCAGAAAAACCCAGTGTCAATCCACAGCCACTCCAACAAGCCTCAGGGCAGAGCGTGGGATGATCCCCTGCTAACTGGTGGAGATGAGCTGCAAAGGAGGTCAGGTCTTGCACCAGCTTTTTAAGATGAGGGGAACACCAGCTCTGAATAGAAAGATTTAATACCAGTGTGAGCAGCTAACTAGATAAAACCACAGGGAAGATATTGCTTTGTAAATAAAACCCCTAGTGCTTTCTTCAAGATTTTTACCTTATTTACTGTTATTCTGCCTCAGAAGAGAAAGAGAGAAGGCCCCATTGAAAACTTATGATTGTATAATATTTCTTCCATAAACATATATATCTCTATGCACGGTGCTGCTTTAACATGTCAATTGTAACTTGGATTGTGTCCTTTAATCTACTGTGTGCTGCAATAGAAACAAATAATTCATGAGTAGAGCTCTGTGCCACACACATGATATATGAATCTTCCTCCAAAGTAGAATATGTGCCATACCTCATTGTACAATGGTATGATTTTTATTTTATTGCATATATTATGCATTCAAATTTTATTTATCTTTCATGACAAGCTGGGTGCCCATAGGCCACTAAGCATTTGAGACATTGATAACATATAGGTCTTTTTTCTCCCCCAGAAATAGTACATTTTCTTTAGTATCAGTCAATTTTCTGGAAATATTTGTGAACACTGGACACGTTCCATAATTGTTTGAGCATTAAAAAGGGGATTCTTTTTAGAAAACTGCAAATTCTGTTTTGAGATTGTTAATAAAAATATTTAGATATTTCACATTAAAATAGATTTAGCTACTATTAAAAAAGAGGGGGGGATAGAAGGCAGTAGGTAGAAAAGGACCATGTGGCATAAGCTCTTTATTTTGTCCCACAAGTTTTTCTTTGAGACTGTACCTCAATAAAAAAATCATTGCTCAAATACTCCTGCCCTTGGCTGTCCTGCTTGGATACCAAGTCTCTTTCCGCTATTTTTTACTACTCTTAGTTTAATCCCTTAGTTTCATCCCTTCAGATGGGCTAGAGTTTGTCCTATTTTAATAGGGCCTTTAAGTCCATACTGCCATCCCTCAATATCTTGCTCACCATAGACAGCAATGACATGTTCCTGCAGTTGCAAAAATTTTTTTCTCATCTGCTTCTGTGCTCCTGAGGGGAATTCTGCAACATTTCCTTTCTTTCTCCTCTGCCTCATGTGTGTTTGCACATTAATTTTTAACGTGTCCTTTCCCAAATGTATGTAGTACAGGAGAAGTCCACGACAGCAGATGAGATCTAGTGTTCGTGGAAGGAAGCAAGGCTAGACAAAGAGGTTTTCAGGAATGAGATAAAGCAAAAAAAAAAAAAAAAAATACAGTTGAAAACCTAAAGCTAGCTAGACCCAAGAGAGGGATAAAATGTGCACTTTCGGTAAACTGTACAAGCTTTACAACTTCTGCCTCACTCCCACAATGTCTTGGAAACAGCCTTGATCATGTGTTGTTTGTGTAGCAGACAGCTGTAACTCCATAAAGATGCCCTGGAGATCCATTGAGCAACGTGAAGAATGTCTTTGTGGGTGTATGGGTTGAGAGGGATCAGGGGCTTCAAGGAAGCAGAAAACGCAGTAAGAAACAGGCAGTGTAGTGACTACGAGAGCGTCCACTTGGGTGTTCCTTATCCACCATGAAACAGGCCAAATTTACCCAGAAACCTGCTGGGTTTAAAGAGCTGCAATTTCTTAATAAATTCTTTACTGTTTCACATCTTATCTGCATGTTTTTTGTTGTTAATGAATTTCCATTATAAACTGACACCTGAAGGAGAATTGGTGTCATCATTAGAGTTTCTTGCAGCGCGTTCGCATTTAGCTGCAATTCTCTTCATTATTTTTCTTGGCAATAAAATATTGTTGAGATAGTACAGAATGGTGTTAACTTTGCTTTTCTATACAACCAGTCTGGGAGCACATCTTTGCTTTGCCACTTTGGTGAAACCAGTAGGGAATCTACTGTCCTTCATGCAGTCTGTGGGGCCCACATCCATCCATCACCCATAGCCAGCGCCTCTCCACATGAGACATCCTCTGTATCACTTCAGCGCATCCAGGTTCCTGTTACCTCTCACAGAAAACATGGACATGCTCCTGCCTAGTCATGCCACTGTTGTACACTGAGAATTCATCCTTACACCTACTGGAGACACCTGCTATATGTGCACAAAGACCTAGCATCTGGGGCATGCTCCTGGGTCTCATTGTTTAGAGTATAAACTTTGTTGGTCTCCCTTAAAAAAGAAACAAAACAAAACAAAACAAAACAAAACAAAAATCCCAACAAGCTAGCATCAGATGACTTGTAGCAAAGAACCTGCTTCAAAACAAGGAAGCACACATTGCCTGGTGCAGTTGAGGCCTCTGAGGTTACGAGGGAAGAACAAAGCCTACATGCATGATACTTTTTCACCACAGCAGTGACCCAGATCACCCTCTCTGTTACTGAGCTAGCACCCAACAGCTTATTTCAAATTCTTTTCATGAGTTTTGCCCATTGGACGTTTGTCCATCATATCTGCCCCTGGGTCTAAAATGATGGTTTATTCAAGTACTTGCAGCTCTTGATTTATACCATGGTAGAACATATGGGCAGAAAATATGGTCTTCATCTGCTGTTTTGAGAAAAAAAACCTAATTTCTTAAATTTTAGTGGCCCACACTACAGGGATTAGCAGGTAAAAGCTATGATGATTTCCTCATAAAAATGTAAACATTCACTGGTGATAAAATGACTGGTGCTATCATACTTCCCACAGCCTGCACTCCACGCTTCTAATAGTTGGTAATGTTCCTTAAACATTTTAATTTTTCTGCAAAATGTCATAACTGAGAAAGATGGAATGGATGAACATATTAGATAAATCAGAAAAATCAGAAAACCCCATGGAATGTGTTGCAGTTGGGAAATAATATCATTAAAATAATTTATTTCTTCCTTTACAGGGCTCTCCAAAATTGCTGAGTGATAAATTATCATTCTCTTCCACTGATAATATTTTTTTGAAAAAGCAAAGATCATTTTGGGATTTATTAGTGTTTGGGTTTTGATTATTTTTTAATCTTTCACTGTAGGAAAATAACATTCTAAAAACATTTTACTAAGAAAAGGAGAAAACCCAGTATTTTCAATGTGGGAGGGTGTTATAATACAATTCTACAATAGGCAATACCTGTCTAAAATATGGACCAGCAGCTCATGGCCCTTGTTAATAGTGAGTACCCTAATGTGTCCCTTTAATTGCCCCTTTATGCATTATAATATACTCCATATCAAATTGTACTTTTTAAATCAACAGGATTTTGTTGACTGCTTCTCCAAGACATCATTGATTGCAAAATTCAAATTTTGATTTGCATTTCAAGCATTGTAAATGACATTGAGGACCATGAACTTTCTCTGTGTACTCCTTTCAGATATGTTAGTTCATTCCCATATTGTCAGTTTAACTTAAATCATCTCAAATGTCTTTTTCACTACCATACACTCTTCAGATTAAGCTTTTGTATTTTTTTTTTTTTTTTTTGAGGGGGGACGCATGTTGTGAATTTTTTGTTTGCTTGTATGTTTAGAAAATCAACTCTAAAAATTCTTATATTTTACGGTTAGATATCCAAAGATTTAGATCTAAAGATTAATGTTTTAATAGATAAGCTATCTCTGTAACAATGCAAGATGGAGAAATGCTGGAAATATGCACTTACATGTGACCTCATCTTTGCCAATAAATGCTACAGAGTCAAAGCTCTTCTTAAAATCTACTAACATGAAAACATTTAACAGGACAGCTGGTTGGGACAAAGTCACAAATGCAGGAGAAGGCTTTGCTTTGACTTCAGGATATTTATAGTTTTATATGGTAAAACAATAATAATGTTATCTGAGAGAGTTACATGATCAAAATCTAATGATGGAATGAGCTTACTGCAGGATGACTTGGTGAAATTACACTGGGCTAAGGGATTTTTTTCTTTTTTAAGTTTCAAAAGGACAAGCTTGGATAACTAGCAAAAAAAGATAGTGAAATTAAAGAGTTCCAGTCCTCCAGTGCAACAGACAGCAAAGATTTCTCAAGGCAAATATTAAAAACTTACTGCAAATATTAAAAACTTACTAGGAATTTCCAAGTTAGGCAACAGGACAAAATATGAAGGTACAGGCATCAACTGCAGAAAGATATAAAACTATTTCCAAAAGCAGATTGGAAACAAGCATACATTTCGGAAATCTCTAAGTGTACAGATCAACTGAGATTTATTAGAACTGAAGCTGAGTTATAATTCTAGAGGGAGATTTAATAAACAGGAAAAGTTTCTTAAGCCATAAAAGGGAAAGATGAAAAATGAAAAAATAAACTTGATTTCCACTGACATTCAGCCAATGTCAATTTAGTTATAGCCCCCAAATAAAAATACTGCTTCTGTGTTCATTAAGAACATCAGTACTTAATAAAAAAGCAACTGAAGAAGACAACAAAAAGGAAAGAATATTATTCATTATATTAGGATTGAAAATTGTAAATGGAAATTATAGCATCTAAAGGAATGCAAAAAATCCTAAGCACTGAAATGCCTTGGGTTGGGAAATCCAAATTGCCAGTACAGATATGAAATAAAGAAACATAGCACATGAAAAAAGGATTTAATGAATCCATCAAAGTGAGTTGGTATTTATGAATACAGAATAATCAATCTGTATTTAAGAAAGGGGGAAATAAAATGAGAACACATAAAAACCAGTTACTGTGACTGTAGAAGTATTATCAGCTTAAGAAGAACTTTAAGAAGAATATTGCTTGGGTGAGAAACAAGACAAGAGAAAAAAAAAAAGATAAGCCTTGAGACTACCATGAATTTGGTCAGAAAAAACCCCAATATGTTAAAAAGATATGTATGGTTAAGTTCTCTAAACATCTACTTTGAATATCTGCTTTTCCTCTTGTTAATATTTTTGCATGTTAATGTTGATCAGTTTATAGGACACAAAGCTTAAAATTATTTGCAAAAGGGAAGAGAAAATGAATATGAATACAAATATGAATATGATTATGAATAAGAATACAACAGAAAAAAATTAAAAATATTTCTGTGAAATCAGTATTAAAAACCCCTTTAGTTTATAAAAAGTTCACCTATGCCTATTACCAGAATATTCTGATAGAAGAGTAGGTACACATTATGTGACCAAATATTTAATTTTGAGTGCAAATTGTTATTTATGAGTGAGAGCTTTGGAAAAAAGGCCAATTGGTGTTTCTTCATGAAACCACTGATGGGCCTTAGGCACAGGTATCCCACAAACCAGGCTCCAGGACACACCTCAGTCACGAGCTGCAGTCTGTTGGCGTCTCCAGAAAACCCTGAGTGTTTACAAAGGGCTCAGAACTCTGCTCCTTGGGCCCAAGGTTCCTCCTCCTCTCTGTAGATAGTTTTGTTTTCAGTCTTCTTCTCCAAAAAAACTCACTAAACTGTCTTCCATTTCTGCCTGTTCATTACTCCAGGCCTTCCCACACCAGTTCCTTGGTCACAAGCCACAGTGATGAGGCAATCTCATCTTTCATGATCCCTGAGGACAGCTAAGAGCACTTGACATGCTGTTAGCATCTAAAGTTTTCATCACTTATTATCTATTTCCCATCAGCATTTGTTGTAGGCTGTTAGGAATTAACACAGAGTAGCATTATTACTAGGAGTTGGAATCGTATCCTTCCAACTAATCAGGGGATAACGCGGTCGGGCAGAAGGCAATGCTGCCGCCCTCCAAGCCATACTTTACAACCAAACTTGGGACATCAGACTTATCCTCTGCATGGCATGACTGGCCTGCACCACAAACACCTGAGAAATCCAGCAACTTCCCACCCCCTCCCAAACTCCCACACTACCCCTACTAGGCCTCATCCTAGACGCAACCGGAAAATCCGCTCAGTTCAGCCTCCACCGATGACTCCCAGCTGCTATGGAAGGGCCAACCCTTGTATCTGCCTTACTCCACTCCAGCACAACAGTAGTAGCCAGAATCTTCCTACTCATCCTAAACCACCCCCTATTCAGCAGCAACCAGTCTGGGAGCACATCTTTGCTTTGCCACTTTGGTGAAACCAGTAGGGAATCTACTGTCCTTCATGCAGTCTGTGGTGCCCACATCCATCCATCATCCACAGCCAGCACCTCTCCACATGAGAAGTCCTCTGTAGCACTTCAGCACATCCGGGTCCCCATTATCTTCCACAGAAAACATGGACATGCTCCTGCCTAGTCATGCCACTGTTGTACACTGAGAACTCATCCTTACACCTACTGGAGACACCTGCAACATGTGTTCCAACAACCAAACCACCCTAACCCTGTGCCTGTGTCTGAGAGCTCTATCCACACTATTTGCAGCCACATGTGCCCTTACCCAAAACGACATTAAAAAAATCATTGCCTTCTCCACTTCAAGCCAGCTAGGGCTAATAATAGTTACAATCGGGCTAAACCGCCCCGAACTAGCCTTCCTTCACATCTCAACCCATGCATTCTTCGAAGCCATGCTCTTCCTGTGCTCAGGCTCCATCATTCACAGCCTAAATGGCGAACAAGACTTCCCAAAAATAGGAGGACTCCAAAAGATACTTCCCACAACTACTGCATGCCTCACCATCGGCAACCTCGCCCTAATAGGAACACCATTCCTAGCAGGATTCTACTCAAAAGACCAAATCATTGAAAGCCTAAACACATCCTACCTAAACACCTGAGCCCTACTTCTAACCCTACTAGCCACGTCGTTCACCGCAGTGTACATGATCTGCATGACCATATTAATACAGACAGGCTTCGTTCAAATTCCACCCTTAACCCCAGTCATATTATCTAAAAAAGTAGTGATAGACTGAGAGTTGGTAATCTGAAGGATAGATGTGTTCGAAATTTAGTAGGAAGAGAAGAGGAAATGTTTTTTAGAAAGTTTTCATTCTTTCTGTGTGTTTCTTTTTACATATAGTTGTAAGTTAATAAAGTTTTCTCCTCTTTATTTCTAAGCAAGAGCCTTTTTTGCTCTATTCCTAGTCACATCTCACAGCAGACACCAAAAAAATTATATTTTCATAAAAGCACAACCATTGTGCCAGTGTCAAACATAAGACTCTTTTGGAAGCCCGAAAAGAAAGCAGTTGCATGTTCCTGATGTCTTCAAGCACACCTACCAAAACAGCCGTGGAGCACTGTCACACGTCCCCAGCGTGCTGCTCCAGGCAGGCACAAACCACATGCCAGTCCCTAAAATTTCTGGTGGCTGGAAAAACCTTGCACTTATCAATATATTTCCTGCCGGGGGTAAGTCTGACTACACACAACCTCAATAGGCTAAGTGCTTAATTCATGGATTTAAATAGCTCCTGTGCAAAAATCAGCTGTATTGCTTGGGTGAGAGTGAGAGCGGCAGCCACACACATCAGCTACACAAGGAATTGGAATAAAACATCCACAACTCCTCAGCTTCTACGGGAATGGTTTGGTCTGTCATCACAGGCAGCTTGAACACAACAAAACTAAACAGTTTTGTCTGACAAACACATCCTTTCCCAGCTGGTCCCTTTGCCACATCTCAGCAGCTCAGCTATACCACACCCAGTGAATCATAGAGAAGACAAATCAAGCCAATGAGTTCTAACAAATTTACACATCTTTACCATGAGAAATCTATGGGTTTTTGCTGACAGTGTGCAAACAAGGTTCCCTTTTGTACCTTCAGTCCGTTTACTCACCAGCGGAATTATTTACTTTTCAAGCTGCGACAAAAGCCTTGGTGCAAGTTAACTTTGTGCACCTGTGCTACAACTGTCAATCTGGAAAAGTCCAGTCCCACAAGAATTGCTGGCAATGGTGAGGGGAATTAAATTGCTGCTTACCCCATGTAGCAATAAAGCCTTTCCCCTGGTAGCATCTTATCTCACTTGTCCCTCACCTTGGATGTTATCTCTTCCGTAGACTTTCTGATTTTCAGTCTGAACTGTAACTCTACATCTGACCAGTGAGTGCACAGGAATTCTCCCAAATTATGCCCAAATTTTTAACCATGTCCTTGCTTCCCCTGTTGGATTTCCACCTTTCCTCCTGAGGCTGGTTCTCTGGCTCAACACAAGCAGCATGCTGATGCTTCTTTCACCATAATTTCAGAAAAAGATTAGCCTCTTTTTAGGAATGTCAACATACCAGTTATAGAAACATCATAAGGGATAGTTCCTTACAGATAAGAAACCATTAATGTTGTAATAATTGTGTGTATTTACAGCTGTCTTACTGAAAAATTTCTGCAAATAAATTAAAGATGGTATTTTATAAGGGCATACGAATGACATTAGCAAATAATTAAAATGCAATTCATATAACTGCCAACAAGGTAAAGCAATAATGACAGCTGTGTTATCAATCTCTGACTGTGCCTTATTAAGTAATTTAAATATTTTTAACATGAAGTGTAGATTGAATAAAAGAAACATGTGTCAAGCCAAAAATTAAATGATAAATAGCACATTGCAAAAGGTAGATATTCAGAAAAAATTAACTGAAGATAAAGTTTAAATCAAAACTGAAAGTACATTGCAAGCTGACAAATGATGCTGTTAAAAGTCAAGAAGATCTAATATAGAAGATACCAGAGAGAAAAAAAAAAGCTGTTCAAAAATGGTTCTTAGTATATTTATAGCTCCTACAGTTTAGGAAAGAAAAAGAGTAGACACAATTTATAAACAGAATTGATATTCTGGGCAAGTCTACAAAAAGAAGTCAAATCATATAAAAGTGATTGTGCATGGTAAAAAGCAGGCAGTAGCTTTTGTGTTTGCTGTAATCTAAAATTTAGGTCACTGGACTGAAAAGTGGTAGTCTTATAATATAACTTGTGCTCTGCCTGACTTGCAGAGACCAAGCATCATTTGTTTCAGGGATTTTTTTGATCTGCAATATAAGCAGCAAAAACAAAATTAAAATACCTGAAGAGCTGTATTTAAAAAAAAAACAAACATACAATTCATGGGAAAAAAAATACAGTTTTGATCTGCGAGGTGTTAATTATACAATCAATTGTAATGAACCTTTTAAAACTCACACAATATTGTAGCATAGGGAAAGAGAAGCAATATTTGAGACTTGGAATACTTATGAGCAGAAAACATACACAACAGGATTAAAAAGAATCCTTTCCGACTTCTTTGTTTGCAATAAAAGATTAGTATGTATCCAGTTATGGAGATGATGCAGACAGAGAAATACAAAGGCAAAGTCTGGAAACACCAACAGGAATTATGGATCTATAAGTCATCTGTGTATAGGTGATAACATAAGCCATAGGAATGAAAAAATGCATGAACAGGCTGGTAGAAAGAAGTACTAAAATGACAACAGCAAAAAACAAGACAATAAATGTAATACCTAAGTGCCCCCTCCTACCTGACTCAATCACTGAAATGCACGTTCAGAAATGCATGACACTACAGGAGAACACTCCCCTGTATATCAAATACTGATAGCGAAGTGCTGGGCACTGCAAGAGCATCTTCTGTGCCTGATCCAGTGTGTCCAGTGACACACTGGCAGTGCTAAAGCCAGGTCACACAAAACACCCTTGATTTAACACATGAAGGTCATTAAAAACTTTTAATAAAACAAATTCACTTGAGTGCCCTGCTTTTATCCCTGACTGAAGCGGGTAGAAACACCATTCCACAAGGAATGTGAGAAGAGAAGGCTTGGGCAGTACATTCCAAGAAAACAAGAGTCACCATCAAACAGGAGAGCAAGCACTAACAGAATTTGATTTCTTCATTACTGGAGTGCTTTGCTGTGGGTTAAACACATGGTAATTTTGACCAAAGAAGTACAGATTGTCATCAAATGAAACTGAAGAAAAGTACCCAAATTCTCCCAAAGGTGTCAAAATGTTCCATGTTGTGTTACATCTCTAAAGGAACAACACATCAAAAATATTTATCATTCATTTTAAAAGATAAAAGATGAGATTCTAGGATGCATATATTTCACAAAAAAGAGTAGTGAAAGATATGTCTAAAACATTAAGAGAAATACAGAAGAGCTACTTGTGTGTTACAATTATCTTGTTCGAGCAAAAGTACAGCGCCAGACTCAGCTCCAGCAAGATTCTGCATTCCTGTTAGACTGCACATTCCACGCAGGTTCATTTCTGTGTCCCCATTATCCCTGTGAATGCAAGAGCATTTTGGAAGTTAAATTTGTTTCCTTGAGTCCTGGAGTATGTATTTGTCAATCCTATCACAAAAGCTGCTTCGGGACAGATGAGAAGAAGTAGCTCCTACTTCTACAGGATGGAAGAGCAGGGGATGGTAGGGCAGGGGGAAAAGATTGGGGGAAGGAAGAAAGCAAAAAAGTAGTAATTGTTGAAGAATAAAACCAAAGCTATTATTTAAAGCAACTGTCATTAATCTGAAAAGAGAAAGGAAATAAATTTGGTATACAACATGTACAGACAGTCTTATTCTAAACAAGAGTATCTTCAAACTTTTCCATTTGCTGTCAACATCTCTCTAAGTGCTATTGAACCATGGAACCACCAAGCAAATGAAAGCAGGATGTTAGACTGAAGTGGAAAGCAAAGCACTAATGTGAAGGTCGTAGTGACAGAGGAGGCACAAAGTGACACTTGTTATGCAATGGCTCCAAACATGGAATAGTCAACAAAGCCATCATTCTAATAAAAGCAAAGTACTGCCACTATAGTCTGTGACAAAATGAATTATGACTCACAAGAGGCAAATATTAATGAGAAGCTGCCTATCAGAAAGTCTCTTACTTGACACAACTTTGAGAAGTGTCTCATATATAAACTCTCTTCCAAAGTGTTTTCTAAATAAACATCTAGAAGTCATTACAGAACAGAATGCTATCTGCATTTAGCTAGCTGCTCCAGAAGATAGCTAAAAAGCCTTGCTTTTACAATTTAATGAAGCAATTGAGGGTATTTCAGATTTCAGCCTGAAGTTTAAAGAAAGTCCTTGACATAGAATAGTAACCACTAAATATGTGTGTGCTTCAATTCTGTTCTATTTCTGAGTATTCATGTCTCCTGAATCTTGCTGCCTGAGTCCGGACAGATAACCAAGTATCCTATCCTACCTTTTTTCCACAGTTGGAAGGACAGGAGCAGGAGAAAACACTACTAAGATCTTTATTTTATGTGCAAAGTATAGAGAAAACCAAAATGTCTTAAAACATTTTTTTCCCCTTCTTTTCCTTTCCCCTCTGCTTACCCAAGCACCAGGCCATTCAGACTAAGAGAATACCTGTCACAGACATCTTTTCATGAAACTCTTTTCTTTGGGATTTTTTTCCTCCTGAGAAGCTGTGAAGCCTCAGGGACAAAATGTAAACATTGATTATCTGCTGCTGTGGAATGTAACAGGTAAATTTTTGATTAGCTCATCTTAGATGTTTATAATTAATGGCCAATCACAGCAGTTGGTTCAGACAGAGAATCTGAGACAGCTGCCTTTTTTATTCATTCTTTTCTATTCTTAGCTTAGCTAGCTTTCTGAGATTAAACCTTTTCTTCTATTCTTTTAGTATAGCTTTAATGTAATATATATAATAAAATAGTAAATCAAGCCTTCTGAAATATGGAGTCAGATCCTCATCTCTTCTCTCATCCGAAAACCCCTGTGAACACCGTCACAAATACCAAAAGAAGTAGTACTTGACAAAAGCTTTCTGAACAAAAGTCACTCCAGCTGGCTAAACAAAAGTTGTCTGTGACTGTGCAGGTGGTGGAGCTGCATAAGGCAGCCTCCTCGGGGTCTCATTCCCCCTTTTCTGTTCATGCTACCATTTATTCCTCAGGCTCTGAAGGCAAAATGAACCGCAGCTTTCAGAGCGGAGATTTTATTTATGCGCAACTGGGATTGCGTTTATGTTTACATAAATCCGTGGCATTTTATGCAGCTCCTATTTCTAGATTGAGCTGAAACACCAAAGTGATCTGCATCTATGTTTACATGGGGCTAGCAACCATAACCACACACAGGCTTGCACTCCAGGGGCTCACAGGTGCGTGGCAGAAGAGGGAACAGGTTTTGAACAGATTTGCTCATTGCTCAAAATCAGAAAATAATTTCTGCAAAAAATAGCTCAGTGGTAGTGACTCACAAAATTACACTATTTTTGAATATTTCTCTTCACTGATTAAATAAACAAAAGGCTTAGATCCCTCTGTGACTAATAACCACGCTTGGCACTTTGTAATATTGTACCTCACAAAATTCTCCAGCTTACACTAAAAATTCAGTTCCCTCTGTTTTACAGAATCCATTAATCAGAATTGTTGCATAAAGCAAGTGCAATGACTTTTTATAAGAGCAATACTCTCTTAGTTACCTTTTTTTTCCTAGAAATGGACCTCTGTGCATATAATATGGAGAAGAAAGGTTGTTCTGATAGTAAAAAGCCAGAAAAAAACACCTGCCCACTAAAGATACTGATTCATGCTTTAAGCGAGTCATACTGTGCTGAAGTGGAGCCTCTATCAGGGCTTTTGCACAGATGGCAGCACAGATTTTTAAATTATTATTAGATTATTAGATAATTGTGTTCCTCTCAACCCAAATATAGCCCATCTTAAAGCATCTTTTGAGCAGTGCTGCATTATAAATAGGTTCCTGAAATGATCCCAAATAGTATATTTCCTTTAACATGAATGGTATAAAAGGATAGAGAAAGACAAGTAACATAGGCATGTGAAAATAATGGAAATAAACCAAATGGTTTATTAACACTCTTTAAAAGAAAGGCTCCCCAACATTCTATGCGTACATATATGAAATACCCCCCACAAACTTTAGATAATATTTTTAAGGTTTTTAATACTGAATTTCTGAATTACCAAAATACTCAGAAAGGAAAATCCACATGGTTTTCTTTGCATTGTACAGGGAGCAACTTTATTTGAGAACTCCATCCTATAATTTCTTGCTTTTCAGTGTAGTGAACAATTAAAAGTGAAAGACTTTACTGCGCTAAACAGAAATAAAAACAAAGTGCTTATGACAGTAAACAACATGCCTGAAGCAATAGCTTTTTATCCATCTGACTCCCGTGGCTCCCATTACATGTAATTAATCACAAATTGATCCTTATATATTTATTCTGGTATAATTTTCCACACTTGTGTCTGACACAGCCTTTTTGCCTCCTTGCTTCCCCACGGAAGATGGTGTTAGGTGATATCCTCACAAGTCCATATATAAAGGATTTTGTTACTTTGAAAGTCGGTGTTTTATGTGTTGTGGAAAGCATCCATCCCATGAACACCATCCCATGTTAGGAAATTTACTGTCAGCCTAACCTGCCTATGGCAGCTACCTGCATCATCGTGAGCACCGGTCCCTGGTGGAGAAGTGGGAGTAAATGACTTCAAAAGTGATAATAGAGGTCGTGCCATTCAGTGGGATGCCACTTCGTGTTGCGCTTATCATGGTCTAGTCCCTATCAATCTGTTCCTCCCACCTCTCCTCCACAGAAGCTCTGGTGGTCTGCTGCATACTGAGCAGCAGATGTTCTTTTCTTGATATTACATGCAAATTTTTCAAGCAGCTGCACGGAATTGATATTATCATATGAGAAACATCATGACTTTGTCTTTCCCTTCTGACGCTAATTCACTTTCCAGCTTTTCTTTGGATCCTAAGAATTTACAACTCTGTATATAATAATTAATAGATAATAATAATAATAATAATAATAATAATAATAGTTGTTGTTGCCACAGTTGTTATATCAATTTATCTGTTTGACTGCGGGACATATAATAATTCCTTGCCTTTCTTCTTTATCTCAACAGCTGATTACAGTATTCTCTTAAGATCTTGTTGAGTTCCTTCACAATTTGTTGACTTAGAGACTTGTTATCTTCTGAGTCAGAATCACCAGGATATCTGGGTGTAAAGCTCTACTTAAATCAGGCACCTAGAGAGACACAATCCTTTTTCAATGATTGTGAGAGACAGATATGTTATGGGTAATGGCTTAATCATTGCTAGGATGGAGTTTTGCCCATTATGGCTAAACTGAATAAAGAGGCTGAGACCACCCAAGCCCACCCCTGACTGAAGCTTTTGGCTGAGACTTGAGCTGCACAGAGCTCTGCTCCTGATGCAAAGGGATGCAACAGATCCAGAGGCTGCTGCCAGACACTGTGTGAAAGTTATCCCCTCCAGGAAAGGCACCTGGGCATTCCCCCCTGGCCAAATTGCATATTAATCAATGTTATTGGATGTTATATTTTCCAGGATCCTCAACACCAAGCAGATCAGAAGAAGAGTATCAACAGGATGCCACCAGCATCTATGGAGTGATGGTATTTTCTACTTAATCTGTCATTCTCTTTCTCTCTCTTTCTTGCTCATTTCCTCACATTTACTGTTAAATAAAATCCATACAATTGACTTCAGCATATGGTCTCATTTGCACCTTAATTCCATCAGAGGCATGTCTCTAACAATTTAATAACCAGATTGTAACACTGATGAAGCTGTAACACAAAAGATAGTATCACCCAGTTCCTATGGTTTGTTTTGTTTTTTTTTTTTTTTTTGTCATTTCTGTTCCTGGTTATTCCAATGTAACAATTTGAGTTGTGAGAAATCCTATTTGATTAATAATTGACTTATTTTTAAAAGGATTGCTTTGATTTTCATGGACTTTTCATGAACTCATAAAAACAGATTTTCTGCAAAAAATATCTTTGCGCAAATCAATCCTCAGTCTAGTGGGATATGATGAATTTTGATTTTCACTTTGAAAACTAGCAAAATCTGCCCAGAGGAAGCAGCATATATCCACATATTTTCTTCTTGAAGTCCGTTTTGAAGCAGTTGACATATTTGCCAGAGATGATGTGGGCTTCAGTTCAAAAGCACACCCAGAATTTTGACCTAACATGATATAAATGTTCCTTGTTGTAGATGCTGATATTCTGGAGCAAGCATTTTTACAGAAGAAAACAACCCAGTGGAAATAGAGAACCACAATACATGTGGTCTAGCAACTTTCTTTTATATTTTCGCCACCACATGGCTTCTCCTTTAGGTGAAAGGAACAAAGTTTTATCTAATTTCTTCAACTGCTGTGCCTCCCTGGTGTTATCAAGATGTATTATACGGAGATGGGACATTTCCCAGTGATTGTATTTTCTCCCTGCCCAGAACTCCTCTCCATGCAAATAGAAACAAGATCTTTGTACTGAGCAATTTGCTCTGTGTCCGACAAAATTTCAATAATGTAAAAAAAAAAAAAAAGCATATTAAGCACAGAAAAAAAAATTTTACACCAAAGAGCTTGCAATTGGCACTATCCCTATTAAAATCAACTCCCCTTTCTGCATAAAAAAACCTTCAGTTGAACAAATGGCGTGAGGAAAAGAAAACAATTTAGCTACAATTCCCTTAATGTGTTCACCAAGCTTGCAAACACTTTGTATTAGAGATTAAACTTCAGGATTTCTCATTGATTGCCAGAAGTCAAAAGTCAAAGCTTGGAACTCCAGAACCTCATTCACTCTTTTGTCTTTGCTTATATGTGTATTATACATAAAACTTTACATATTCTACTATGCTTGATAATATTTTTCTGTTTTCTCATTTATGCTCTGATGACCGTAGTACTGTGTGTGCATTAGAAATCAATCTCATGGCTTTGGAAAGACAATGAAACTCAGGAAAAGCCAGTGATGTGGACTGTAAGTCAGTCTCATCAAATGGAGTTTGAATGCAGTGAAGGAAATGATGCATATGTGGAGCTTTCTATCACAAATTTGATTTTGGGATGACAAACTTGTACCATTCCAGCTCTGCACTGTTTGTTTGATAGATCATCTAAGCTGCAAAAGACTTTCTTATTCTGATCAAATGTATGCATATTCCAGATAGGTGGTTGGGGGAATAAGGCCTCAAATCTCACAGAATTTCAAGAGCAATTAATCAATCAAAGAAGAGAAATACCACTTTTTTTTTTTCCTTCCAGAAATAAATACAAGTAATTGCATGCAATATTTTTAACTGGTGAAATATTTCTACTTATATTAATTTATATTTATACTGAAGTTCTTACAAAAGTAACTTTTCAACTAATACCGCCTAATCATTGGTTATTGCAAGATTTTTCTCTAAGGGCCACTGATGTTTGAGAGTATTTATTAACAAATTTTACAAAGAAAATCCTGTTCTTTTCTGATCTTTCCCTATACTTACTTAATTTCTCTATTGTTTATGTTTTACAGAGGAATATTGCTTACGCCGTTTGATTAAATATCAATTAAATTATAGAATAAGTTAATAATCATCCTTTACAGGACTAATAATGTTGTATCGATGATCTTTCAGACACACATTATGACTGGTGAAGAGGATTCTTGTTTCTCTCTAGTAAAATAATATTTCCTTTCAAATTCTATTTGATTGTCTATTCAAAATTTGTATTTTTCTATTCACTTGTATTAAACGAAGGTTAGTCTAGCAAATCAAATAATCTTTTTTGGAATATTTTCACTCAGGGTTGAGTCCCCTAAATTTCAATAGGCTCCAGATTGGTCTCATAATAACACCCATGGATGTTGTTCCAGTCCATAGGGGAGGAAAGCCACAACATCCATTTTTAATGCAACCTTTTCAATTTCTTATTCTTAGCAAGTTTTTTTTTTTTTCATATCAACCTGTTTTAGCTAAAAAGTGCTGAGGAAATCATTGCCACTTTTCAGAAACAGAAACACTTTTCAGAAACAGAATTCTGTAAAATGAAAAAGACAAAAAAGTGTTTAATTTAAGATTGCTCTGGTGGATCAGGTTTGGAAAACTATTGTTCCTTCCAAGATAATTGTATTTTGTTGCCCAAAGATGTTGTCTCCTCCCACAGAGATTTCAAGGTCTCACTGGTTGAAACCATGAGCAACCTGGCCTGGTTTCTGACTTAATTCTGTGCTGGGGAAGGACAAGAGATCTCCTGGGGTCTCTTCCAATCTGAGCTATTTTACTAGTTTACCTAGGATAGAGCTGATTTCTTTCCCAGTTGGTGTTATGGGGCTGTTTTGGGTTTGTGCTGAACACAGGGCTGATAACACAGAGATGTTTTTGTTATTGCTGAGCCAAAGCTTTCTCTGCTTTTCATACCAGCCCTGTGGCGAAGAAGTTGGGGGTGCCTGGGAGGGTGGGAGGGGACACAGCCAGGACAGGTGACCCCAAGTGACCAAAGAGAAATTCCAGACCATGTGACATCATTGTATATCAGTATATTAAGCAGGAGAAGAAGAAGAAGGAAGAGGGGAACATTTGCAGTGATGGTTTTGTCACCCTGCTCTCCTGGAGATGGCTGAGCACCTTCCTCCCCTGGGAAGCACTGAATTATTGCCTTGGTTTTCTTTGGTTGTGTATGTGTCTTTTGCTTTCTCTGTCGAACTGTCTTTGTCCCAACCCATGAGTTTTCTACCTTTTACCCTGCTGTGGTGTTTGTGAAGTCCCCAGGATGAGGTGAGAGATGAGAATCTGACAGCAAGTTCTCAAAAGGCTGATTGTATTGTATTGTATTATATTGTATTGCATTGTATTGTACTGTATTGTATTGTATTGTATTGTATTGTATCGTATGGTATTGTATTGTATTATATTACATTGTATTGCATTATATGACACTGTATTGTATTATATGACATTATATTATACTATATTACATTATATTATACTATATTATATTATACTATATTACATTATATTATACTATATTATGTTATACTATACTAAAACTATACTACAGAAAGAGAAAGGAGACATCAGAAGGCTTAGCAAGAATGAATAATAAAAACCCGTGACTGACTCAGCGAGTCTGACACAGCTGGCTGTTATTGGCCATTAAGGAAAAACAATTCACATGGAACCAATCAAACATTCACCTGTTGGTAAACGATGTCCAAGCCACATTCCAAAGCAGCAAACACAGGAGCAGCAATCAGATCATTATTGTTTTCATTCCTCTTTGAGGCTTATGCAATATTTTCTATTTTTTCACATGTGCAGACTTGTGTTTATGAATATTATAATTACAAGTATTGTCACCTGAGCACCTTCCCCTGAAACATATATTAAGTGATTTCCATCCATCTTACTTTTTATTTTCTCCTGTTTCAGAACAAAAAAACATGTGCAGTGAAGTGTGTTCATTTGGTAGTCTGCTTTGGACTTATTTATTTGGATCTATTTTGAGTATACCTTTCCACCCTAGTGTTCAACTTGTTATTTAGCTACATCGCATGAAAGAAATGCACCTTCTGAGCATACCTAGCCCATTATCAAGACTTAAACAGTTGAAATAAACCTTCAAAAGAAAGTGATGGCTTGTCAAGGAATTTGTTGACCGTTCTCTTTAGGCTTTTGATAAACCACTTTTTGACAAGCCAAAATGTCAAAAGATTACCTGTGGATAAGAGCTCAAAACTTCCTCTTTAAATTTAGTGTCACACAAGACAGTGGCATGGAAAGAAAAAGACAAATGTGCTACAAAAAAAACAAGTATTATTAAAATATCTGCGCTGATGACAACTACATTTCATCCTTAGGTATTCAAAGAAAGACAGTGGTCTATGGATTGTAACTACAAATGTTCTTTTCATGCTTTGTGTATCATACTCATCTGTCCTGCTTTCTCTTTTATCTTGTCAGGTAGCTCTGGTTTAATAGCAGGTGGCAATTCAGCTCTCTTGGTTCACTAATTTTTACTGAGACATGGGGACAAACTAAGTTATGCATCTTATTTTCATCTCGGTGCATGTAAATGTCACACAGGGAGCTGAAAATCCAACCTGAAACATGGGAAGAAAAATGTTCCAGCATTCAGTAATATTTGCATTTTATTTTTACTAATGATTTCATTTTTCACGGTTTTAGATAAGCGTTAGGACAGCCA
Organism: Melospiza georgiana; assembly: GCF_028018845.1. Classification (NCBI taxonomy): domain Eukaryota; kingdom Metazoa; phylum Chordata; class Aves; order Passeriformes; family Passerellidae; genus Melospiza; species Melospiza georgiana. The sequence continues at coordinate 39,782,486 of NC_080434.1, read as the reverse complement.
CATCACTGTGATTCATCAACAGGAGCTTGCTTTATCACACTGTTGTATTAAAAAAAACCCCTTTTGTAATACTTTATACCTTAGTGGTTTTAAGAGATCAGCATTCATCATTCTCTATCTTGTTGGGCAACACTTCTTGGAGGAAAGCAAGAAATGGAATTGATTTTCCCAACTTTATTAAAGAATCGGTAAAGCAGCGAAGTGTTATTGGTCATGCCTGTCTTGCTGCCTGCTTTCAATTGCAGCCCCTATTGTCATGTGCACAGAAAGCAGCTGTAGGTGCAAACAAGATAGCAAGGAAAATGGCACTTGCTGGAGAACACAGAATGCTCTATTCAGGACCTTTGTCAGGATTTGCTCTTGAAATCATGACTGTGCTTCGGTTACTTTATAAACTTATTTTCTGCCTATTACCGAAACGCATAAAGTGTTTCTCTACGGGAAGGGTGGTTCACAAAAGTGCTTAGGTTTTAGATTATCAGGATTTTCTGCATTATGCAACGAACAGAGCAAATGTTGTACACAACCCCTGCAGTCCTTGTTTCCTAGAGAAGGCTGTGTATGCATTATGTGTATAGGAGAAAGTAACTTCTGGTACATTTTTTGCTGATAGTTTAAATTGCAAATTAATAGGCTACAATAAGAAACTTTGTAAATGGGAAAATTCTGAACTCCTGAATAAGAAAATAGGGAATTTAAAAGCAATCCCTGCTGATTCTTTCCTTTTAATTGTTCTTCCCGAAGCAACTTTTACCAGTTCCAACTTTAACTTTACAGATTGCAGCTATATGCACACACCAGCCTCTAGATGCCCAGGGAAAATGTCCCTACACTACTTCAGAAGCTAGCAGTGCTGTTCTTGCTCCTCCACAGCTGCTCTTCATCCAGAAATAACAAAAAACTATTAGGGCAACAGCCTGAAAAGGCAGAATTTCCTTTCCTAACTATGGATTTAAGCAGGACGAAGGGGAGGCTAATGGGGAGGCTTTGTTGATGTTTCCAAGGTGCTCCTTCATGACTTTTTTGCATGACTGCAAAGACACTAATTACTTCCAGAGCTAGACATTGCATTCAAATAGTTGCATTTGGAAATCTATCACGGTGAACTTAAAACTCTGTTTTTTTCTGCTCCTTTTCTGACACCAAGTCCTCTACCACATCTTGTGACAGTAATTTCCCTCCCTTGTAAAATCAGCACTATAGAAACTTTACCACCTTGACTCATCAAAAGTAAAACAAAAATAAAAATTAGGTGGGACTTTAGATGGGATGAAAATTATTGGTAAACCTTCAGCATAAGGATGCTTAGCCATGAGCCAGCTTGAGGATTTCAGCACAGATAGCCAACTTACTTAACATGGATAGTGACTACTTCTCACTAAAGAAAGGGCAGAACAAGCTTGGGAAACCATAGGAAAAGGAATGTGGAAAAATGTCTATAATCATTCAGAGAAAGCTGGCAGAGAGTTAATGTGGTCTGATTTATCAGAATCTTAATATGTGATCTGAGTAGACAGCAAATCCTCTGCAATCACCAGGGAACAAGCAGAAAAACTGTTTTCACCATCCACATGGTGCATACACATGAACTTCTTTGAAGTAACAATTTTTAAGCAATTCAGGCCTTTTTCTATATCAGCACCATTCTCAGTGTGCTCTTTTGGATGTTCCTTCTGTAAAGGTTGACAAGGATAAACCCTTTATTTTTACTTTGTGGTAATAATTGCAGCCTCTAGTTAATAAATAACTGCCTTTAGTAACCAAAGTGAGTGCATGGTAACATAAAAATGGTTATCCTTCTTCAAGATGATTGATTAAAAGTATGGCTCTAACTGCATGAAATTGCAAGAAATTGTTCATGTAATCTAAAAAGGGCAAACACAGGATCATAGATATTTTATGGAAAGTGGTTGGAAAATTATTTTCTAGCACACTCTTATCATATCTGAGAAAGAGAGTTTTGGTTAAGAAAAAAGGTCAGCTTAAGCATAAAGACTGAAATACGTATTTCAAACTGAATCTGGATACTTTGGCAAAGCTAGGAGTGCTTGGATCCATATTCGTATTTAATTTCATATGAGCCAGCCACAACATTTGAATCCAAATTCATATCAGAGCTATAACAGCCTTGGAGGATTTCAGATGGAATAGTCTGGCTTGAAACTATGGTTAGTTTCCAAATGGTATGAAATTTGCTGTGAATTGGGACTTTTCCACGCTTGTGAAACAATAAAGGCTGCTTCTTGGGCTCATACGTGATTTTTTTCCTAAAGCTTCTATTTTTGCAGAAAGCTTAGTGTATATATACCACAAGGAAATGTGGGGAGCTTATCACTGAGCTGGAACCTGGTTAATAAAGAACCTTTACATGGATCTGTGCCTTCATTTCCATCACACACTCAGGAACTTTGCCAAGGTACAAAACGTATGCCTCTAGAATACCATAAAGACACATTCTGAGCTTTGTGTACAAAAGATAGGCTGCACATGTAATTACAAACACATAGCTACAATATCTGCCTTTAGGTATCAAGGCACATCATAAAAATATTTTGGTTTTGTCTTGAGTCAGTGCATTATACACACTGTTAAAATTCATGCTGGAGTATTTCATCTCTAGCTTTCTCCAGCTCTTGGGCTGATGGGCCTCCCCAGCAACTTCTGTTTCCAGGATTGTCTTTGCAGGACTACCCGAGACTAAATAATGCAAACTAAGAGCATCAACTAGAATATTTTTAAAAACTGCTCAGATTCCTCTCTGCAAGTTTTCTCTTTTTCTGGTTAAAACCTTGCTGTCTAAGATTATCAATCTTTTATGATTTCACAGAGAGGGAGTCTCAGCCCCTCGGGTCCACAGTGGCAGTGGGAGCTCTTCGGAAATCACAGATGGAGGAACAAAATTTTATTTGGAGAAGGGCACATGCTACAGTCTCGTAAAGCTATCTGGAAACAATTTTAAACTCTGTCTGAAAACTATAAAAACTTTTATTTGTCAAAACACATCAACATGAAAATATATGAACTACTGGTCTGTGGCAGTTTGGATGTCATCTTCTGGGACTGCTGCTTTTACCAGAATTTAATTAATTTTATGGTTCTACTGAACTTTTTCTGATTAGTATTTTTTTTGTGTTCTTATATGCAGTACAGAAGAAAATGCTATTAAGTCTCCCCACCTCCACAGGACCATGGTAAGAAAGCAAACACAGCAGAATTAATCCTCAATTATCCTTTGCATGTTACAATTAGCAGAATAATTTCTTTTTTTTGGCAGCGAATCAGCCATGATTATGGAACCAGGACTACAGAATAGACATCCCCACTTAGCCACACGTGTTCTTTTTATATCATCTCACAACAAGTCATTTCGGGTGCTCTCTGTTTGGGGCAATGAGCAGTATTGGGTTGAAAAACAAACTTCCTTTCCCCTATAACCACCTGAGCTTAAAGTGCTGGCTCTAAATGCAGAGCTAAATTCCTCCGTTTGGCTGGCTGCTGCTTGACATCATCAGCTCAATGCTATCATGTCCTCATCTCAGGAATATCTGAAATTTTTTCTCCTTCACCTGCAGGCTTGAGGATCAGCCATATCTGGGGTCTCCTTTCATGTCAGCTGAGGAGCCATCTCAGCACAAGAAGCCCTCAGGCATGGCAATTTACTCCTGGTTTCACTCCTCAGTTTACTCTTGTTTTCACAACAGGGAGCTCTGTTGTTAAAGAAACCTCTCACTTGCCCAAACTTCAGAGTTTTGCCCCAGGGAGCAAAAATAGAGCAAGGTTCCAGTGTGAGACACAGGTAGACCAGTCGAGGGAACATTTCAAAACCAATGCAGAATGCTATGTGTTGCATACTTAACAATTAAATATGACTTGACACTCCCAACCTGTATCTTAGCCAAAGAAATGGAAATATGCAAGCTCATCTTTAGCAAGGACAACACAGGACAGTGCCTCAGCTAAGCCTGTTTTAAAGAAAAAGGTACAAGTATATAAGCTGATCAGCTTTTATAGGGGTTTTCTGTACTCTGGATTCTTTAGAGAGTCATCTGTATTAAAAAAAAAAAAAATAAACTTTTCAGAGCATGTGTAGCTGAAATCTTTCTATTAATCGTAATCAATTAGATTTGAAAAGAAATGGGCTCTGTGCAGGTTTAGCGTTATCACATTTGGAGACAGACTGATGCACGGGGTTTCAGCAGCATTATCTGAATATAGTGCCTGGCTCGTGGGTTTTCAGGAGCTGCAAGAGATCTCTCTGAAGGACAACAAAGAAATGGGAAAGAAGGGGATTTGCCTCCACTGAGCTGAATGCAAATGGCATCTCCATTCATTCCATTTGCAACAATCTGACACCTTTTGGTTTCCCTTTCGCACAAAAAACAGGAGATAATGGGGAAACAGTAATGGTGTAAGTGGACAGAGCCTGACCGTTAAAATGTTTACCATTCCAGCATGATGCCTGCAGATGCAATAAAATTGAAACTGGAAAGGTGTTTGAATTGCTGCCTGTTTCTATTCATTTGAATGGCAGAAACCCAGAATTCTGTTTTATGGTTTCATGGAGAGGGTCAATCCATTATCTTTCTTTCTTCCTGGGATCAAATAGCATTTTTGTGAGGATTAGGTCTCTTTGGCATGCTGAAGTGGAACCAATGTGCAGAGGTTTGAATTTTGAACCTATCTTAAATTGAACTGCTTTAACAACTGGTGAGTTGACTTAAAAATTGAACTTGGAAAATATTAAATGGATTTTTAAAGGTTTAAACCATGGAGATTCTTTTTAAAAATGCTCACACAATAACCCATCTGTGGTCCAGAAACATCACAAACATAAATATTATGAATACTGGAACAAATTAAGTAGTTAAAAATATTAAACAACTTGCCTCCCCATTTTCTGTCTATATGGTGAAAAATGTATAACATACAGAAATAAAAGGATGCTGTGAACTTTTTAAAATGTGAGGGAGTGAAGACTGGTAAAGGAGCAAAAATATTATATTATGCAACATAAGTATGCCCTCTAATTATCAGTGGCGAGGGTATGAAGCAAAACTTAGAAAAATGTACCATGGACATTCACTAAACTCAGGATAAGATGGTATTTAAGAATTGTATATGTTGTTTTCAACAGAAAGATGCATTTTTTTAATTTGAAAAATTAAAAAAATTAAATGTATTCATCAAGGTTATAAAAACTATGGATATAATTAAAAAAACCCAAAACCAAAGTCATTTAGTAAAATAGTTCTTACTTATGATAACTTCAGATTTAGGAAAGAACGCAAATGTTTATTTATTGCTCTATAATTGACAGTCTTCACAAGGAGGAAACAAATACTAAAACCAAATAAATAAATTCTGTAGAAGCCAATTAGTGAAGGGTTTCAAAAAAGAAAGTGTAAGCTGACTCAGAAATACTTTTTGAACTCTCATTCTTACCTAGGCATTCTCATTCTTGCCCTGGAAACATTGCCATACAGTAAAATCAGAATGTGCATTAGAAAATGCCTATATAAAAAGGAATCTTTAAGAATGCAAATTTTTACTCACAAATATACTTGCAAAACAAGAACTTCAATATAACCAAGTATCAACAATTAGGTGCCTAAATATTGAATGGAGATTAGTCAATAAACTGTTCTTAACTCATGGACCAAATGGATCTGCTTCAGCACCAGACTCCAGAACAGGATTTAAAGTCAATGTCTAACACAATCTACAGTTTGGAAAATATCTTCCAGAGCATAACTAAGCTATGGCTGAAGGGATGCTGTGGAAGAAAAGGTCTGTTAGAATTTTTATATTCAGAGATTTTTTTCCTGCAGTAAGATAGAACACAATGGCCACTGAAAAACTCAGTGAAGTATTTAAACGGATTGATGTGATATTTTGTCAAAAATAAATGCATAGAGAAGCCTTTATGGTAGGTCAACAGAGTAAATAATGATGGACACAAAAAAGTACAGAGTCCTTACAGGTGAATATGAATTTCTGTAAGAGAGGCAGTAAGAAATAAAACAAGAAAGCTACTCTCCTAAAAAAAAAAACAAAACAAACAAACAAAAAAAACCCCAAAAACAACAATTAATGTCTTTCATTTTAACTCTTACATATTAGAATTTTAACTCCTAAGTGATGGCTACATTCTATTTCTAAAGCAGGACAAAGCATTTTACTATTTTAGCAAAGAAACAGAAGACAGCTGCTACTGGTAACAAGTTCTTTTAACCCCAAACTGAGCCAGCACCAATGAGCAAGAAGATAGAAGAGTATCAGAAATTAACTAAGGAACCAGGAGCCTCTCTGAAGCCCAGTTAATACAATAAATTACTACAGCACCTCTCTTAAGTGTCCAGCACCTTTAAATAAGTGCAGCCTGAGTATTGGCAATCAATGGAATCCACATTTTTCTCCTCCTTGCTGCAGAAGAGACCAAAAGTGGTCATGACTTTCAGATCATTCGGCTCAAGCAGTTAGCTATGGTAGACTTACAGAAAAGTACTGCAAGTAAATATCCTCTGTCAGAGCTGGCAAAAATTCATTTGAACCACATTTGATGAATTGTGGCAAAGTTCTTCCAGCCTTATTCTGAATTTCGTACAGCAACTGCGTAGAGCAAGAGCTGACCAATACAAATTTTCTGGTAAATATTACATTCTGCAGATAGGTAATGCAGTGAAAAAGAAAATGTAATATTTAAGGATATGCACTTTTAGTTATACCAAGGGCTATATGTATTTCCAATTTGTGCAAGAGAGTATCCCTCAGACATAAATGAGATATATAAGTATCTGAGGGCTGAGATGCTTGTTTTTCTGCTAAAATAAACTTCACTATTCATCTAATGAGGTTTGCTTTCCAAGAGAAAGATACTGAAGTGTGTAACTCAGCACAGCTAGGTCACTACTTCTATCTTCAATGGGTCAATACATTTTTAAGATCTAGAACAACAATTTTGACCAATTTTTGGATCATCAATATCTAATATGGGAATTAAATTGAAAATCTTCCAAATAGGAACCAACTCAGCAGGCTATCAGGCTATCATTGCCTTAAGAACAATATCAATAACTAGAGCAGAAAACAACATCAAAATTTTATCAGCCTGTCATCATCAAAAAAGAGATTTTTTTAAAGAAGTTTTAAGAAATGCTGTTTGCAATGGCAGGCAGATTAGTATCTAAATATCAAACATCTTAATAGCAAAAACATGGAGCACAAAAGCAACTGATAAAATACCAGGCAGATGATTTTCATGTATTTTTTTCATTTAAATGAACTTTGAAAATATAAAACTAAAAGGAACTATAAGGTCTCCACTTAGCAAACCTTGTAGGCAAATTTCTGTTGACCACTACCAAATATTGTAAATTCTGATGAAAGTGGAATCACCTTGGTGAGCCAACTCAAATAATAAAGAATCTTTGCTAGCTATCAATCTTTTCTGAGTGCTCAGTTTTACTAAGTTGCTCCACTCAGAAAGGAAAAAAAAATGTATCTAGTATTTTTGAAAAGTTTCACAATTTCAAGTCTCAATATCTTCAATTTTGACTTTACATCTTGTTGCAATTATTTGTTTGCTTGTTAGGGGATTTTTTTCCTTTTTAAAAGTTTCAATCTTTGTATTGTGAAATATATCAGACAAACAAAGTGCTATTTTCATCTTTTCTGTAGGAATTTATGTTATGGACTGTCTCAACTAGACCCCATGGCTCTCCAAATCCCACTCACTTTCCTCTGGCAAAATGTAAAGGAAGTTATGAAGTGCAAATGTTTCTCTATGCACCTATTTAAAATGCCACTAAGTCTGATAACCATTTAGCAAATATGAAACAGCGATTTTTTTCTGGGTGTCTATGTTTCCCAAACAGATGGGAAACAGCATCCAACAATCACTTGCAGTAAGCTACTCTTAAATAAAACCTAGCTCCCCTTAACATTTTGCTCCCCTCCAATATTTGTCTCCACCCTTCTCCCTTCCACTTTGCACCAGATGAAGAGAAATATGCCCTTCTATTCTTTGCTTCTCTCCCACTGAAAAGAATGCCTTCTAAAGCACAAATATATCTATTTAAAGGGCAGTTACGCAATTACAAAATCTGGTTCTGGATCAGAGAACAGCACAATGGATTTCTGTAATCATGTCTTAAGAAGATAACCTTTATAAAGAGGATATAATCTTGGCTCCCATTGAAGACAAGACGTGAAAGGAAAGCATAAAAGCTACAAGTGCAAAAGTTTCTTCCAGCTGTAATTCTGTGGGGCTCAGTACTCAGTTGTAAACAACAGCCATAAGGGGATCAGGAATTCTGGTGCAAAGTACTTTTAGAGAAAATAAATCAAACAAAAAAAGGGAAGTCATCATGCTGATTAAAGGACTTCTGGGTGAGACTTGGACTCAAGTCCAATGCAAAATGCAGAAAAAATACTCTCCAAATTCCTAAAGGTTTGGGAGCAATTTGGACAAGTAGATAATCTAGAAACTGCTGCAAATATGACACACTGGCTTTCAGTCAACTGCAACAAGCATCACTTGAGAAAGTGCAGCCCTGTAGACCACATGATGTATATTCTAGCTTATCTATTTTCTTTTTATTTCTTGGCAAGGATGTGAAATGACTCTCCAGACATCAGACTACACTGTAATTTCTACTTCATAAGAAATTTACAGTTTCATATCTTTCCTAATGGGATTACCTTAATCATTTACATTTCAGGAAATAACTTGAGTATCAATCACTCTGACTCCAAGCAAGAGAACACAGAAAGGATCAAGATGAATCTAAAAATTGCTTTATTATTAGAAGCTCATTTTTAAAGACCTAGACATGTATTTACAGGAAATCAAAGACTGTCTAATGGACTGGTTTGCTGTGCAAAGTTTCATTTTTATTACATGAGACCTAGAAATAATTGTTCTGTTAGAATCATGTACTTTTTTCAGCACCACCTAACCTGAGTAGTCTTCCATACAGGTGTGAGCATGGTTTATGTGCATTAATTTGTGTCTGATATTAATTGCGCTCAAATGTAGATTTCAGGGACTATTTTATTGTACCTAAAAGCTGATACACTGATAAAAATTTTCAGCTACCTTCCCCTTTAAAAGTCAAGTCACAACTTGACTCCCTCTAGAAGGGAGTAGCTATTCAGATCTCGCTTTTCCTATCTTGCCATCAATATTTTGCCTTTTTTAATGTTTTTTTTTTTAATATTAGTGATCTTCTGATCAGAAGCAAAACTCCCAAGAATGGCAAGATTCATACAGAGCCACATTTGTGAACTTTGTTGAAGTAAAATTTGTGAACTCTGCTAAAGTGAAATAGCATTAGCATAAAAAACCTTGTTTGGGAAGAAAACTGAGCCAGATCTATATATTTCTGAATATATATATATATTCAGAAATATATAGAAATATAGGAAACTATATATTTATGAATATATATATATTTTGAAATATATATATTCAGAAATGTATAGAAATAAAGAAATCTATATATTTCTGAATATATATATATATTTTTGGAATATATCTATATATTCAGAAATATATAAAAATCTAGATATCTGTATATTTCTGAATTTATTTATATATTCCTATATATATATATTCAGAAATATATAGATCTGTCTCAGTTTTCTTCCCAAACAAGGTTTTTTCTACTAATGTTATTTTACTTTAACAGAGTTCACAAATTTATTGGATAATATATATATTGGATTATATATATGTATATGTATATATATATATATGTGTGTGTATATATATATATATGTGTGTATATATATATATATGTGTATATATATGGTCCAATATATATTTGGATAACCTGCAAAAAAGCCAACATTTTTCCACTTCCATTTTTTTTTTCAAAGATCATGAGTCTAGTTAGATCTGTATCCCTTTCTTTTAATTGATGAGAATCATCTGGTTATGTAATTTTTAACAAACAAATAGCAACTAACAGAGAGTAGTTTCAGAGGACCCTAATGTAAGTTCAGCTCTGGGGTACACCTGTTGACAGGACCTGCTACTATTGCCAAAAGTTACAGCTTCTTTCTATTCAACAGGAATAGAAAAGAAGAAAAATAGAAAAAAATTCACCAATCTGCAGAGCACTGCTTTAGGACAAGACCCTGCAATATCCAATACACTTGTTTGAGGTTCAATTATATAACTTAACTGTGTCTAGATAAATGGATTATGATGGCACTTTCAACCCAGATTTTGCAAGTAATTGAAGAGGAGAAAGATAAATCGAGATAAATTAAGTAGATATGAGCACAGGTAGAATTTCTCAGCAGTTACTTTTGAAGGATATAAATATGATGGAACAGAGAAAGATTGCATGTGCCATGTTTGAAGTTGATTATGAGGATTTGCTCCATTTAGGTCTTTTTGTGTTCTCTTATCATTCAAGACTTCCTTTTTAGAATACAAGAATGGTAGGTAATTTGGATAAAAGTTCTAAATCTGTATTACAGCCATATTTCTACCCAGATTTCCAGTACTTTTTCATGGTTGCCCACAATTATGTATCAGGTGGAAAAGGAAATATATTTCTGCTGAACTTTCTTAACCCTAGTCAGTCTTCACTTACTATATTACTACTTTTGAGTTTTGGGGTTTTTTGGGTTTTTTTTGGTTTGTTTTTTCTTTTTCTTTTTTTTTTTGAGTCAAGACTGACCTAGAGCCACTAAACAATGAGCTTTGGTTAAAAGTAATAGTAACTATATTTCTGCTACAAGAGTAAAAAATTGAAGTGCAGAGTAGCATCAAACGGGAAAAAAATATTTGATTTTGAAAGAAAAAGCATTCCAAACAATAGAAAGTGACAAACACTAAGCAGAGAAGTGAGCTTTTCTGAAGAAATTGTTTTAAAAGAAGACTAAACCTAAACGTTTTGGAAACACAATTTGTTTTTTTTTTTTGTCTTTAGAAATTCTTCCAAGAGAATCTCTTGCACACATTACATTAAATCAGCTGTATGTGTACAAATGCACGGTCTTTACCTATTTCTAAAATACTTATCTGTGTTATACAGCCTCACCTTCCTTCCCATCCTCAGGGTATTTCCCTACTGAATGGACTGCAAAAGTTTTGACTGAGGGCATTTTTGCAACTTGGACATGAGAGTTTTATTTAAAAGAAGCCAAAGTGCAGGAAGGATAGCTGGGTGGGCACTGTAAAGAAGCAAAAAGAAAGTGGAGGGAAAAAGCAGTTTAAAAGAGAAGTGAAGAGAGAAAGGAGAAAATAATATGATAAAATATTGAAATAGGGAGTACTGGAAAGAAAAAAATATATTTCTGATACAAAAAATGTAACAATCCAGAGCGTGAAGAACAAACAGAAGAGTCAAAGGAGTTTATAAGGAAGAAGAGAGACTCAGTAAAACTTTCTGGAAAGAAACTCTTGTTTCTGCATCTCACCACCATAGACAGGGTTAGTTCACCACAAAGAGAAGCTAACAGTCAAAAATCAGTGGTGCAGTTTCAGTGCCACTCAAAGACAGTCACATTGTATGGAAACCATTAACTGAAGTATCTAATGGAAGATTCATATTAACATTTGACTTTTCAAGGACAGAATTAATGTATTTTCATCCACTTTACAAATAAAATCTTATTCCTCTAGTTTCAGCTTTAGGGTTGTATTATATTGGACAACTGAGAATTAAAATTCAAGTATAAGATAATTCAGCCTTGTCAACCATGCAGATAAAATTTCCTTTGCACCCAATAACTTACTGAGAGCCACTGTTCAGTCTTATCAGATCTTCATATTTGTGGAGATTTTATTATACAAAAGAATGAGAAAATGTTTGAAAGCCTAACAATGATTAAATAAAGCATTTGGGATGTCTGGATGTTTGCATTTCAAGCCTTGGAACCAATTTATTTTGAATCTTAAAGATCAGTTTACAGCAATAATTTTATGGGTGTGCCATGCATCATAAGAGGTGGGTGCACACTGACAACTGATAATATTGAAGAACTAACTGAGTAGGCACATTAATAATCTTCAAATGCTTTGAGTGAATATATAAATGTGAAAGTTTGTAATATATGAAACTGCTGGCAATATAATTTCAAATTAATTTATCAAAATCACTCAAAATGTTTTGCTCTGTTTTCTCTATATTTAGTATTTTCTTGCAAAGAAGTTTTTTACGAGCCAAAAACATACTCTTTTTTTTTTTCCCTTCCATCTCTATTCAGATTTTTGGCTATTTTCCTTTTTTTTATATCCCTGAGAAGTATTCCATAACTTCAACCAGCACAGCTTTTCCTGCTCTGATAAATATGCACAGACAGTTTTCAGTCCTGTGAACCTTCTAAAGTGTGTCAATTGTTAGCATTTGTACTTCATCCCAATGATGAATGGAGGCATTAGAATTCAGCATTAAAATGTAGTTAGGATTGTAATGAGCATCATTAGGAAGCATAATGGGAATCAGCACTGGATCTCATTTTAGGAAATTTTATTTTTTTTTAACTTTATTTGCTCCATGTATTTACTTTATTTTCTTGCTAAAAGGCAGGTAAAACTCTGTAATGCTTATTTATATGTCTTTAAACAAACAGTCCTATCTTCTTGTCCGAGAATCATGATCCTTTTAAATCTGGTTCTTTTTTTTAAAGTTATTTTTTTCATATCAGAGCTAGAAAATCATTGCAAAAGGACCAACACAGTCGATTCAAACGCACATTCTTTGATTCAGAATTCTGTTTTGTGCCTCAAATGTGTGCCCTCCCTGAACAAAATTTCTTTAATGAGTGAGCCATTCCTGTACATAAATCCAAATAGATACAACTACATTTTTAGAAATTAATAGTTTATTACTCTGAGGTGGCTCTGTAGCAAACTGAAACATAATCCATAGTCCATCGGAGTGAATGTCACATCTTTTTATTTTCAAAAGTTTGCAAAATATTTGCTATACTCCATCTCAGCTTGCTTTATAATACACATACCAACATTAGCAAAATGACTCCTCAGGGAATCCCCCTAATTTGTGAATGTGAGATTTGACTCTCAGGATTAAATACTGATTAAATCCTGTGGTTTGCAGTTCTGCAGATTTGAAATTTTATTGAGTTCTTTCTCAAGCATTTTAATTTCTACTAAGACATACCTTTAGGGAGAAAAATTTTTTCTTCAGTAAGAGTTCACTCAAACAGTTCTTACTTTTTCAACTGTCTTTGGGCAGATGGTAGAAAAAATAAGTTGAACACACCCATGTATACTGTGTCATTGAAATGAAAGAAAATACTGGGGACAAGGAAAACAAACTAGATTATTACTAACCAATAAATCACAGCATCATATAATTTCTAACACAGTGTAAGTGGGTTCACAGATGAAGATCACTATTTATGCCATTTCAACTATGCAGTAAACTGAAACTCATGAAAAACAAGGCTAGAACACAAAATAAATCTTAGAAGAACCTTAGACTGAATCTGGACAATCCATCTAACAGTTTTTCTGTACTTAGGATGTATATGAAAAACAAAAAATAGAAATTGGCAGCTTCCTAAACACTGAATAAAAATACAGACAGCTGCAAATATATTGCTGTAGGTGACAAGATCGCTCTAAATATCCTTGGTCTGTACAGAGGTATTACCAAGAAGGTTATTAACCTGATTTTAGAAATATGGAACTTGACAAGATATCAAGAATGAAACTTACAATTATACCATGGGGCTTGAGAAATCATTAACATATTTCTGCAACTCCATCCTGAAAAACAGTCGAAACTAAACCTGTTCCCAGAAACCCATTTTTAATAAACAAAAAACTGCCTTATTTTTTTCCTCATCCAATCATTACTTCTCTCCTAGTATATTTCCTTCTGTGAGTGATGTCTAACCCTCTGTGCTCACTCATAACCATTTTGCATTCCTGAGGCTTCTTCCCATGCTAGCAACACGTTACACAAATACAGGCACAATTCTATGACGAAAAAATTAAACAGTCAAATTGTGTGATGAACAGATTAAAGGAACCTGATGATTTATTGAGCAGAAGAACACTCATTTTCAACCACCAAGATCACCTGCTGCTTGACTGGCCCTGGGACCCCTGAGTAGCATCACTCACATCTCTCATCACCATTCTCCATTCCAGGATTACATCTTTAAAAAATTGCTTTTCATACTCCCCAGCTGCAAAATGTAAATCACCATGAGATGTGTGATATTTGTATGAGTAACCTAAACACCAACTGATAAATACAATAAAGTGTTTCTAAAATTGGTAATCTAGGAGTGAGAGAGCCATGAATTTGGGTTTTTTTGGCAAATGATCCATCATGATGCCCTGCTTCTGGACATTGTTAATTTTTGCAGTAACTGAGACGGGATATGGTCAGGACCTGGAGGTTATTCTCTACCATCTCAGCTCATTGCAGGTGCCAGGGAAAAAGATCTTTCTTCCAGGGAAAAGGAATGTCTTCTGGTGGACACCTCCAGTATTGTCTATCATAGAGGGTTTTTCTGTTCAATTTTTTGCTTTCTTCTACCCTCTGTCATTACTATTTGTGCTGTTGTCGTTAATTTTCTTATCTCATAGCTATTTACAGTGAATTGTTCTTATCTCAACCCATGATCTTTGGCTTTTGTGCCTCCAATTCTCTCAATTCTCCAGTTCCCTGCCCTGGGGAAGCAGGGAGTCCAGAGAGAGCAGTGAGTGGTTTTGAGAGCCTTGATGGGGACACTGAATTAGGGAATACAATTCCTAAACCATGACACATGGCTGCATTGTTGAAGAAACAGTTTTGTTAATCACATGCCATTTATTTCCAGTTGTGCTTCCAAAACTAAGACAAATTACTAAACATTTTCCTTCTTCATGAACTTTTCTCCATACACATGGCTTCGATTTTACCCTTTCACGCACATTAAACGCCCCGTTGGGAGCCTGGGAAAAGAATGGGTAAGAACAAAGAAATTTTAATTAAGTCTGCTGTATGACATGGGCTCACGGCCTTGATCCTCTCCATACCATCTGTCAGATTCCAGCTAAAGCTGTGGGGAAACTCCTAAAGAGTCAGCTAGAGAAAGAGAGAGTTCATTTCTCCTGCAGACTGCTTTCCATCTACATGGTGCCAAGTGCTTTATGGAGATCTGTAGCATTTTCTTTTTCATTTCCTGGCATGGTTGCCATCCATGACACTTCACTAGGTGTAACGGCTTCTCATTTTATAGTCTGGCTCTTTGTAACATTTCATAAAAGAAGAATCTCTTTTATTTCCCATTTATCAACATTAAAACAATAAACGATTTTTGCTCAAAGATTATGTTTTAATTCAGAAATAGCTCAAAGAACATAGGAGATGGAAGAATGGTTCAAACTGTTGCATAGTTCCAGGTCTCTTTACTCCACCATCTCTGTACCATTTATTTTCACTGTCAAGTATGTTCTTGTCCCAGATAGAGGAGTTTTTGAGAGGGGATGAAGAGGAAAGAAAGAGCATTTTGATTTCTACACCTTTTATCTCTCCTTAACGCTCTGCCTACCTCTCCTGAGAACCCACTTTTAATATGAAAATCCAAAGCATGGTTCAAAATTAATAATTCTTTTAAAAATTAGATTTCAGATTAAATATATTTTTAGACGAGCTTTAGCTGTTATAATTACAATGATTTTGCATTGAATGGAAATCCAGCTAGAAGTGTATTCCCCCCCTTTAAAAATATGCATACTCTGCTAAACCAGCACATTTAGAAACAGCAGTAAAAGAATTTTAAACACTGTGAGTCCAAAATTGAGCCTGCTAATCTTTAGACTACAATTGGTATTTGTCTGTCACTGCCTGACTTTGGTCTTCCCTTTATCAGAGTTTACCAGCTATGCATAATTCTATTTTCCAGGAGACTGACCAACATTAGCCCACTGCACCCATCATCAAAGTGTCTTTCATTTCTCAGCAGAGCACTGGGCAGCAGTTCTCATTACAGTGATTTCATTTCCTGCCTTTCTCTTCCTGGTGCTGGTTTGGGTTTCTCCAAGCATGCCCTTTTGTCATCACAACCCTTAAATGATACCAGGCAGAAAAGGAAAATATTCCACTGGTGTTATTTTCTATGTGCATACGTCTACCACTCCTTTTTATGCATCTGTTGCCAAATATTGTGCGTTGGGTTTTCTAGGATTTGATCAGAAAGAGCATGTGTGTGAGTACTGTATTTGTATGTGAAATAATCCTGATGGATATGCTTAAAGGGCAAATTTTTCTGCTAAATTAAATCTTGGGAAAAAACAGTATTTCAAGAGAAGAAAAAAACCACAAAATTGATCACACTGTGGGACTTACCCTTTATTTCTTAGTGTGAAAGGAATCCCTACTGAGCAGCCCCACTGACTCAAAATAAGGAGAATTCTCACAGGATTTGCAGTTGTTGGATCAAGCTATCACAGGCATTGCTTTTGCAGTTTTTTTTTCTCCATAAGGAGGTTTTATTTTTCTCTCTCTTCTCCCTTTATAGCAGCTTAACCCCACAGTGAAGTCAAAATCATTTCACTTATGTGATGCCACAGCAAAAATCTGTGCTGCTATGGAAATGAGTTTGGTGCCACAAATTCAGCAGTGCAACTTCACTGTGGGAATCAAGTATTAAAGGGAGATTGGCTGAGAACAAGGAAGCTTTTAATCTCTCCCATAATTATCAACTGTGGCAAGATGAATTATGAAGAACAAATGAAGGGTGAATATTTTAATTATTTTGAGTCTACCATGTTTCAGAGTTTCTGAAGCCCATCATTACTGTTCTTTTTAGCTAGGAAGCATATATAAACACAAAGCATAAACTACACAAAAGTTGTCATTACAGGTGACAATTATGAATGAAAAATGTCAAAGGAGAACTCCACGTTCTTCTCTATTTTCTTATCTGCATTCTAAGGAATTTGTGAAACAGTTTGAATCTCTCCTCCCTGCATATTACATATTTCAGGGGGTACACACATATTTCACAAGGGAAATATCATGCTTTAGCTGCTTATCAAAATTTTTGGTTGCTACTATATAGATTATATATGAGTGCAATTTCTCACCACTCTAAAAAACCTGATTGTACAAAAAGACCCAGCCTAACCAATCAACCAACCAATAAAGAAAAAACAAACAAACAAACAAACAAACACCTCAAGGACATGGAATAACATTTTTGTTGTAGACAGTCACGTTCACAGTATAGGCAGAAGACAAATTAAGTTATTCAGTAAAATTAAAAACAAACTGATTTTCTTTCTCACCTGTAAGAAATCTATATTGTCTAGGAGAGAATACCCTAGAAATAAAAATAAAACTATACTAAGTTTTCAGTAGAAGCACAGGGAAAAGGACAGCATACACAAGTACACAGTCAAGCAATAGCTAGATTACATACAGTAATTAAAAAAAAAGAACAAACCACAAATGCCCCAACACCACTGAACAATCAAGTTCCACAAAGAGACCAAAAAGTAAGCTGCATAACAGCACATTAAAAAAGAAACACATTAAACAAAAATCCTCAAAAGAAGATAAAGTTTGAATGATTTCTTTGACAGTAAATAAATAAATAAATAAATAAATAAATAAATAAACAAATAAAGTATTTATATAACAAAAGCCTCTTGATGCCATTATAAGGACAATTTCCTTTCCTTGGCTTGCAAGCAAATTCTGTTCTAGTGGCAAAAGTGACCCATACGTCTGATGTAGTCTTAAGAGACAAAAAGGCCAAAGGAGCTGATGTGCAACAAACACTTTGCAATAATTGGATTCTGCTTCTTCATTCAAGTTTTCACCAATTACATGTTAGACATTTCATACTTTCAGTTGTTTGATCCAGTTCAAAACTCAGAAAACAACTTTAGATGAGAAAATAGGCAATTTTGTTCTAAGTTATAGACTGATGTATATTAACAATACAAAATTACAGAACACCAATTCCAGAACTGAACTAAGTGCACAAGATGACTTTTATTGATTTTTCTTTTCTTTTAATATATGCTCCCAGCAGTTAATGAAAGTTTCAGACCTCGGATCTGAGTTTTTGAAGCACCATTTCAATAAGATCTGCTCCCCCTGCACTGTCAGCCTGCAGGTGGTCATCTTGCAGAAGGAAGGACTTCATTTCATAGCCTATGGCTGTAAATGGAATTATCATACAAGGTTCTATTTTGAGGTCTGATTTGGATTTATCTTTACTCCATCTTTCATTCTCTTGTTATTGCTTCCTTCTTTAGCCATCTTCAGTTCTAATGGACTAATGATTATATTATTCAGCACAAATGAGTTGGCAAATGTGCAAAGTCAAAAACAGAACCAGTTCTGAGCTAAACTGCAGAATAAATACCTTAATTTCAAAGCACAAAATGCAAGTCTAACATTGCCTTATCCCAAACTCAAAAGCATAAAAATTACATCATTTACACCAGAGATTAACTGAAGATGTATCAGAGATGCTAAATAACAAATTACAAAAGATAACCACCATGTGCATACCAATACAAACCCAGTTAGAGGGGAGAGGCAGAAGGAAATCTATATGCTGTTTGGAAGAAAAAGAGGAGGATTTCCCAGTTAATTATACAATGTTCACTACCTGCTTTGCAGGAGCACAGTAAACACAATTAGCTTTGAGCATGATATGTGAGATAAAAAAGCTGAACTGACAATGGCATAAAAGAGAGCCTTTGCTTGCCTTCCTTTAGTGACAGCACCAAGCACCCCCACGTCAGCTCTACAAAGAGAAATCGTGTCAACTGCACTCTCTGATGACCACTATCTCTCCATCCAAGAGACATTCCAATTTCTTCCTGCACTAAACTTTAGCTTCCCAAAGCTACAGCTGCCAAATTACAGGCTCCTTTCCACATTATGAATCTGTTCCCTTAGGAAAGCTGGTATTTTCTTATTTCACTTTTGACCTTTCCCTGTAACTGTAAGAGAGGATGATAATTGATCCTATGGTAGAAGAGGAAGAGAGGCTGTTACGAAATGGAAGTGTTATGAAATACATAAAAATTACTTCTCCATAGCCCCTTGGTTTTCTTTTCTTTTTTTTTTTTTCCTAAAGGAGAAAATATTTTTTTATCCAAACCTACCACAGAGAAAGCAAATACAAAGGTGGGGGTTTTTTTAACTAAAACCTATAGCTCTTATTTACTCTGCAAATCTATACTAGGAAATTGCAATCCAACAATAAAAATTAGCATATCTGTAAAACAACTTCTCGTTTGAAGTATTTTTCTCTACATGTGTCTTAGTTTGGAAAGACAGGTGTCTCCTAAGGAAGGCAGGAGCCTCCCCTGAAAAGGAAAATGTAAACCCCCTCCCTCCGAATTTTTATAAATTTGAAATTAAGGGGGGCTCTCAGGCAAAAAAGATGGGAGCAGGAATAACAGTTCTTTATTAGGGAAGAAAATAAAAAGATAAAATAAACAATGCAGTAAACTAAACACTGACAGAGTCCGAACCCAACCTGACACCCTGTGGGTCAGGGTGTTGGTGGCAGTCCCATTGGAATTGTGGCTCAGCCCTCCTGCAGTGTCAGGGGTGGTTCTGTTGGAGCAGAGATCCTGTAGAAAGGTGTATTCTTCCTCTGAAGATCCAGGGGAAGAGGCAGCTGCTGTTCCTCTGGGGAATCCAGTGCAGAAGCCGTGCTGGTGTTCCAAAATCTCCAGATTATATCCAGGTAGGAATGCTTGGCTCCTCCATCTCCCAATGGGATGCTGTAGTTCTTATCAGCCATGCAGTGACATTCAATAGCTGTTATCAGCCGATGTCTCCCCTGAGGAAGGAGTGTTTGTGGAAGAGATAAGGAAAACTGCCCACTTAGCAGAAGACAACTGCCATACAGAGGGCAAATAGAATACAGTTTACTTGTCAATCCAGGACAACCCCTGAATCAGAGCTCAATTTGTTTTTTAATTTTTTAAATTTTTTTTTTTTTTAATTTTGACAGTGTCTTTGCTAATACTGAGTATATTTTAATGGACAGTCAGATGTCAGTTTCCAGGAGATTAAAACAAAAGATGCTTGAACTTTTTTCTCTCATAGATTCACTGCTGGAACCTGTGACTTTACCTGATCTCCTAGCAAAGGGCAAGCAGATAAAACAAGGAAAACATTTAAGGACTTCTGTTCTAGAGTTCATGCATAATTTATTTTAAACGTCTCATTTAAGCAGCAAAGTTGTCATGTTGGGTTTTCCGTTTGGTTTTTTTCCCCCACTTTTGTGATGGGTCTTATTCTGAAGTACCTAAATCTTAACAACTCTTCAGCAACACTAATTTTGGTGTTCCTGTCAATCAACCTCACCTTGTGTAAGTGCTGGGCAATGGTAATTGATGTGAAGAGCTGCTCCTTAGTCATCCCTGGGAAAGTAAGCAAGCAAGAAAACACACTCCATAGTGTGTACTTCTCATACATTACAGCTCACTGCACAGTGGAAAATTAATGTTTCTTGACTGTTAACTGTAATTTAAGACCAGAAATTGTGACTTTTCAAGTCATAAGTGTGAAAAAGCTTTCACTTTAAGGGTACTCATGTGCATAAGCTTTGGCATAAATATTTTGTTTTGCAAGCAGAAGTTAAAATTGCCCCAGTTTGAAGCAAAAGCCATTGTAGATTGAATTAATGTTTAATTCCAGGTTTAACTGAAGTTGAAAAAATTACTAGTAGCAGTAGATCACCTATTTAAAAATTGTACCTAAGGCAAGGTGTACAAAAGTGTACAACAGCAAGCTTAGGAGAATGCCAAGACAGGCCATAAAAGTATTTATGGACTTCAAAAGATTGTTTATTGGAAGGGTCTGACTTGGATTAGCCTCAAACAACATAATTCTCATTTAAATTTTGACTGCTAATTATTTCATACTCACACAAACAGCACTAATGGAGAATAGAGCTTTTCAAAAGCCTTGTTTTATTAACAGGAGAGCCCAACCTCTAAGTAAGAAGCCTCAATTTATTGTTTTTTTACTCCTTTCAGTTTTTCTATTTTGCAGCAGGCAGATAAACGAAATTTAATTCAAAAAACCAAAATATATATCTATATATATGTCCCTGATCTTTTTCTTCACTGTTAACAAGAAAAATCCAATATTAGTTTATTGCACTTAATCTAAACCTGCAAAGTAGTTTCTGGATAGAAAAGGTGCTGAAAAATGCAAAATAAATAAAAAATCCCTTATTTAATAAAGTTTGTTTTGGAAATAGGAAGGGTTGTTAAATTTATTTTCTTTCTTTTTTCCTTCCTTCCTAGCTTAGAATATTATAGCTATATATTAAAAGGTGATATTTTCTTTGTTCCAGAGAGGCTATAAAGCAGTGTTAAACAGTGACAATCAATCTGAACTTTAGCAATGCAATTCTGCTGTTTCAGCTCTTTCCTGGCCATGTCATTAGCACAAAATAAGTCTCGAAGGCTTACTTAAAATAAATAAATAAATCATAAAATGTAAGTGCTTAAAACAAATCTTTACAAAGGTAATCAAACTTGAATTCTTTTTGCTTACACTTATTAATCTAAAAATATTGCTCCTGGGGCGTTCAGTGACAGAAATGTTACACCACCCCTCCCTGGGCTGCAGTCATATTATGCAGATTTGCATTTTAGTGGGTTTTGTGTACTTTATATTTTACCTCAGCCACATACAAGCTGGCAGTCTGTGAGCTCAGATTCACATACTTCAGAGAAACAGGCATGTCTGACTTTTCAACATCAGCTTGTATCTACTGGGGTGAGTCAGAGCTCATAAACACATTTTGCTACTCCATTCAGGAGAACATTGAGACAGTCACCATAAGGGTACTCAGATAACCTCCCTTCAGCTCATAGATCAACATATGGGAATGGGAAAAAGTTGTGAAAATAGGTGCATTCTTTAGAAATTAAGAGATGTAACACCAAAGAATAAAATTTAGGATGCATTCACACAGCATTCTGAGCAAAAGCTTGTTCTGGTAACATAGCAGGGCTTAGAGCCTAAACTAAAAAACACCCATGAGAGGTAGAATGTTACTCCAAGTGATTTGGTCTGCTAAGATGCATCTCTGATCCATCCAGCACAGACAGAGGCTGAAAAACACTGCAAGAGCAGCTTCTACACCAAGGCCAGAATTTGCAGGAGTTGCATGTAGAACAGCTGATAAAATATGCAGTCTTCATGCAAATATTACAAATGTGATTATTTCAATAGTTACTTTCTCAACCTAAATCAAAGGTTTAATTCCACAATTTTTTTCTTTCAGAAAAGGAGGAGATGATGCTTCGTTTTTCAATTCATGAAGTCTGTCCTTCTTCCTTTACATTAAGTGCAAGGCACCTTCAAACAGATAATTTGCTGTAGATTTAGATTCCAGTTTTATCATTTGGAAACATACTATCATGTTCTAAGATCAACATTTTTCAATTAGGTCAGTGGAACAAATGATGTCCAGAGTAAAGGAAAATAATTGGACTTTTTTCTCCTACTTTTGGATGGGTATTGGCCTCTCATTATTAATAAAGCATTTTTTCTCACTCAGGAAGTTCCTTTTCCCTTCTCTTTGAGACGTGTATGTATAGGGGTTCAATAGACATGCTTTGCATACTGAGAAGCAGAAGCACAATACCAGGAAAAATAATTCAATTATATTTTTTTCCACATTGCCTACAAGCAACAACTGTCATGTTGGCTGAATATGTTTGCATGTAAATTGAATAGGATGGAAGATACTTTGAAACTCTAGACCTTCTTGCTGGGTGCTCACCTACAGAATGAAGTCAGGGTTGTTCAAAACCTGTAGGTTTGAAAATTATTATCTATGGGGAGGAAATAAGAAAATGTGCCAAATTCCTTCCATGGAGAGGGTGGTGAGGGTCAACACAGCATATTAGAACCTCTCCTTCAGTTATTTACATTTATCTTCTAAGATGATCTTCTAAGGAGTTTCATTTCATTACCCACGGATAAAAAACTGAAAAAGGCCTTCTTACCATTGGTTTTCCATATGAAGGAGGGAATTCAACTATTTTTCTATTATTTAATTACCATTTCTCCCAGAAGTATGTGAATAGGAGGAAACGTTAAGTTAAATCTTCCTGAGAAGAAAGATGCATTCAGTTCACCTGCATGAAGGCTGAGACCCGATATGTCAATGAAATCCAGCACATCCAAATAACTCCACTGCACTCAGGAAAAAGCTTCATGTACATCAAAAAGGTTCTGTGCCAGCCTTCCCCATCCTCCTGACCTGAAAGAGTTTTTCCTAATGAATGCAGCCCTAGAGGTATACACATGCACAGGCAGCCACTGTTAGCTCTCTCGTTTTCCCTAATTTCCTTTATTCTTGGGTGTATGTCACCACACCAGCTCCAGCCTTTCCACTGTGTGTGCCTCCGTGTCTGCTGGGCTCTAATATTAAAAACCATAATTACAAAATCAGAAAGGAAAAATGATTCATCCCTTACAGAGAATTGTTGGTGCCTGGCAGTTACAAGAAATTCTCCACTGTGCTGGGGAAGACCAAGTGCATTTCACTTACAACTTCTAAGTCACATCAGAATTTCCTCTCATTTTACCACATCAAGTCAGAACTTGTGTTTGTCAAGCTAGGGCAAAAGTGTAATCAGGCCAGTATGTGTCAAGTTATGTAAAGAAAAAGAGTATTTAATCAACTACAATAGGAAGCTGGCCTTTGAGGTTTTCTTTTTGTTGTAAGCATGCCCGTTTGGAGTTGTCTTCGAATGTGAAGTCCCAATGAATAAATGTGAAATTATTGCAACTGACATTTCTAATGACTGGTGATCTAGCCACTAAACTTCTGCACTTCTTACCATATATCTAGGGCTTTATTCCTAAACAGAGACACTATTCACGTGCTTACATTTTTTATAGGACTTTAGGCTCTAATCCAAAGCCTGAAATCAGCATAAATTTAACAGAAAGATGCCACTCTCTTCCAGCATAAGTTTGACTGTGCCTGCTTTTGTGTATTTGCAAGTAGGCCCTAACAGCCATCCAAGATAATTATCTGCATCTGCACAGCCTGTGCAGACCCATACACGTTTGAGCAATTGCAACAAGAATGAATCCCAATTTAAATTAGGGCGTGGACTTGGAAGTTAAAACAGAGTAGAATGACAGGTACTAATGGAATTCAAAGTAAAATAATTTATCCAGAGATTTTGATGGCATTTCTCATTGCCAGTAAAATCACAATAGGAAACACTCCTCTGTTTATTCATTTTAATACAGAAGGGAGTGGATGTGTCAAGGAGCTGTTATGTCAATGAAATAATGACCTGCCTCTGACAGAAGAGGGTGAGGAATTCAAAGCTGTTAGCCTGACTCTGGCACTTCCCCTGAAAGCATGGGTCAAGATTTCAGGCTATGATAATGATCAGCAGAGTACAGATCTGTTAGTGCAGTCTGGTTTAAGGAGAGGAAGAAAGAAAGGCAAGGCACTGAGCACATCCAATCTGAAGCTGGACTTGGTTTAAAGAATGACCTTACTCCTTTCTTGTTGCTCATTTGGTTAGAGTGACCTAAAACATCCTTCAGAGGAGAGAGAGAGAATGATGAAAAGGAACAAATAGAAAAGCAAACTTGGGATTTTATTGCCCACCCAGTACGGAGTCCTATCAATCTGACTGCTGGAAGAATGTGGTGAACTGACAAAAGCACTGCAGTGTTTTCCTCATGCTGTGCATTGATACTAACGTTGAAATCTTGTTTTTCACAGGTACTAAAAGTAGGAAAGTAGACAAAGTTCAAAATTAACTACATACCACGTAGAGACAGGGAATTAGCTGAAGATGTCTGAAAAAGGGCTGGTTATTGTAGCTGGATTTACAAGACACAGCTAGGAGTTGGCAGTGGTAATCTGCTGGGGTGAGACCTTCCCTGAAAGATGTGGAAGAAAAGCACCTAATGCTGAAAATTCAGTAGAGATCCTTCCTCAAATCCAGTGGTTTTACCCACTTCTTCTATTAATTCTAATGAGATCAATCTGTTTTTCAATCTTGACATGAGCGAGAAGAATTGTCTTGTGGGATCAAACTTTAGCATAGAAAAACCACAGAACTAACAGTATTAAAGTGGGCAGCTGTGAGGTGGTTTTATTCTTTCCAAGATTTTAAAGGGAATATGTGAGCCTTTGGTATTTCTTAAAAAAAACAAAACAAACAGCCTGATTTTTTAACTCATCTAGAATTTCCTTGCCAACACACACTTCAGATGAGGCTGTGTTTTTATTTTGTTTTAAAATCTCTCTTGAGGAAGCAGTTCTTTTGAAGCAAAGCAATTATTGGAACCTGAAGCTCATTCTACAATGATCATTTCAAAATTATTGGGATGCTTTAATATAAACAATATTTTCTTCTATATATTGTTGGAATTTAAGAAAAAGATCAAATATTTATGTACCTTGGTCTACATTTTCACTTTAGAAGCATTAATGCAAAGGATTGTTTTTTTCAGTAGAACAATATACAATATTTAAGGGTCAGTAACCTGAAATTTTAGTCACTTTGCCCTTAATTGCTCTTTTTTAAGGTGTTAATTTTCACTGTTCTCTGTAGTACTAAGTAGAATAAGTTCAAGTCAGCTCTGAAGCACCAGACTATTTAAATGCTGGTTTCTTGCTGTTTTCCACAATGACTTATAAATTGTTCCATCTTTCTATTAAAAGAATTATTAATTTCTTTCAGTTTTTTATTGATTGCTTCCAACTTGGCAGTATTTTGTGCCAAGTAAATATTGCTGCTTAAATTTACGATTTATTCCAAATAATATGTTTTGGTATTTTACACGTACAGGAAAAAAAAAAAGGCCAACTTTACACTTTTATGCATGTGTTCTATAAATAATTTTCAAAAAACTTTTCATATCAAAAATGAGTCACCAAGACACATATTTCTAGTTATTTTCTATGTCTCTAAGCGTCTAAGTAAAGTAGCCTGTTTTTCAGTAGTACAGGATCAACAACTCAGATACTGAGGTTTCTCCATAATATACCAGTTTTCTCCTCTACGCTATTAATTCTGATTATTTATCATCATGGTCATTTCTAAGCAGTCTCTGAGACAGGGCACAAGGGTAACAGCAGGTTATCCCAAGCCAGATTACTTAGTACTGAGCTTTAAGGCAGATCACAGTGCACTTTCATGGAATTTCTGAGAGGTGGCCATGGCCATCTCAGAACCCCTACAGCCCAAATTAACTGCGGGTGAGAAGCAGAAATGCATGATCTTCAGTATCTCTGTGAGCTTAGATGAGGTTTATATGACTTGTATGATAGGGAAAGCACTAGGTCAGCATCCTAAACCTGCCAAAAATAGCAAACATTATAATACCAAGAAAAAGCACAATTATTTCTAATTTCACATTGCAAAGATACAGTAGAGAACATTGTGCTGAAATCTAACAGCACTATTTCCATCCATATCTTGATTTGGTTATAAAATAGGACAAGAAATATCTTCAAATCTCCAAGTAGAATATAATCATGCTACTCAATACTTTTACTGTCTTTTTTTAAATCATAGTAACATCAGCAAATTTTTGCCTTTTCCCCGATGTCATTATCAATAAAAATTATCATTTAGGGCTCAGACCGATTCTACTCAGCTTGGGAATCAATCTAAAGAGAGCTGGGGAATATCCAGTATAAATTGATAATGCTTTTATTATGCATTATGTTACAGACATGTCACTGGTAAAAAATATAATGTGGACAACACACAGTCCAACCATGAAAAATTAAGAAAAAATTAGACAAAAATATTAACTTTTTTTTTAGTTATCAAGTCAATCTTCAGTACAAAATAAATTCTATGTGCCCTTCCCAAATGTGCAGTTAACATTCCTAGTGTATGAAACGTGGCACACTTCCATGACTTTCTTATTCCACTTTTCTTCCAGAATCAAAAATATAAAAATATGCATAAAAGAGGTAGCATGACACAAGTATACAAGCATAATATAATTGAGATAAATGTATCCTTTCAAGACCAAATTATAGACACTGAGCCTCTTCTAAGTTTCTGTGTAAGTTTCTAAAAACTGTGTTTTTCAATCTGTAAAATAACAGTTGTCACTTAGGCCACTAATGCTAAGGTTCCTTTTTCATTTTACCACTCACTAAAGTAATTTGAAATAATCAGAAAAGATCTATATTGGCAGCATTAATCAATAAACTGAAGGCACTTCCTGAAGTAACTAATATTATACAGAAATATTAATATTATTATATACAATCAAAAATCAAATAAGAAGCTATCACCACTGGTAAACAGAACAAAAGCCATGGCAAAATAACTATGCAAATATTCTTGAAACAAAAGAAAAGAAAAAAGGGTGATTGAACATTGGAACAGGCTCCCCACAGAAATGTTCACAGCACCAAGAGCCAGAGTTCAATAAATATTTGGATGATATTCTCAGGCCCAGGGTGGAATTCTTGGTATTCTTGGGGTGTCCTTTGCAGGGATCAGGAGTTGGACTCAATGATCCCGATGGGTCCCTTCCAACTCAGCATATGCTGTGATTCTGTGATAAATGCCATAAAATTATTACAATGAAGATGTGAACGGTTTCTTATTGATATGAAACTGCAAATTTGCTGAAATCTTGTCTATTGCAGCTTGCACTGTCCTTTACCTGAAGAAAAAATGTTGTCTTAGTTTCCAACAATTTCCCAGGACCTTTGCAGTTTTTAGCGCCATGTGATCTACTAGCTTATTTAGGAACCTATTTGCCATTACTATCAGTACTGGAAGAATTATGAAGTCATTGCAGGTGTTGACTTCAAAATCTATCTGCTAAATTACAATGTACCCTTTCTAACAAATGTCTATATACAGGCATTTGAAGTTAGACTGAGCATAATATTTTCCATATCAAAGCCTGTTTCTATACAAAGAAGATAAGTAAACAAAGATGAGTAATAAGAATGTGAAATACATCCCTCTAAGAACAAAGTTAAGCAAGTTAAAATATTGATGCAATAATTCTAATAAAGACTAGCAAATCAGTTTGATTTAACTGGCGGCCATCAAAGTAATTTTGTTCTAAAAGATGTTCAAGCAAAATTCCCATCTCAGAACTCCAGACAAGCAAGTCAGAAGCTCACAAGCTGTATCTGCTTCAGAACTCTAAATGAATTTGCTTTTCTGTTTGATGGAACTGTTGCAACAGGGAGGGTAAATAACCTGCCCAAATGCCTGAATGCCTGCAAGCTGTAACCCACTCAGAGGCAGGCACAGCAGAAAGGTAACTGGAGATAGATCCATCCAATCCTTTAACAATCAGCATCCATTGCCTCCTGCCAACATCTATGCATCTTCTAGACATACTTGGGAATTAAAAAACCAAGAACTTTCATTCCCCTCTAAGTGTCCAAAGCCACCAGGTTTTTTAAAGTGTTCACCAAGGACACTGTCACAGACATCTTTTCATTAAAAATCCTTTCTTATGATTTTTTTCTCTTCTGAGAAGCTGAGAGGCATCAGAAACAAAATGTAAATAATGGTTATCTGCTGCTGTGGAATGCAACAGGTGCATCTGTGATTGGTCTCGTCTGCTTGTTTGTAATTAATGGCCAATCACAGCAGAGCTGACTCAGAGAGTTTGAGGCAGCTGCCTTTGTTATCATTCTTTTCTATTATATTCTTAGCTTAGCGAGCCTTCTGAGATGAAACTTTTCCTTCTATTCTTTTTATTGTAGTTTTATTGTAATTTACATCATAAATAATAAATCAAGCCTTCTGAAACATGGAGTCAACATTCTTGTCTCTTCCCTCACCTGAAAACCCCTTGAACACCGTCACAGACACAACCATAAGGACACAACTTTAAGACTTTACAGGTCTTAAAATAAATATTTTGGTGAAAAACCACACACAACCCAGACCTCAGAGGACTGAAATGTGCTCAGTGGGGGAGCCACAAGGCACCCAGAGAAAAAGCAAACAAAACAGAGGGGCCCATGGTGAGTTTTAGCTGCTCTGCAGCTTGCACTTTTTCTCATTTCCACATAGGGCCTGCTGTGGATTTCTGAGTCTCTTGTAGCTCTTGCACTGAATAGTTAAACTTATTTTCATGTAGTAGTGTTTTGCTTTTGAAAATCCCTTAAAAATTAATAGCTTCTGGTTTTACATTATGAATTTGTGCTTGCTAAAACCCTCCGTTTCTTAAAGATGCCGCATCTCTCACAAACGTGTGAAATCATGAGGGCTGCTTAATTAAAGGGTGTCTCTAGCATGAAAGTCATTATCACTCACAGCTCTTGAGTGACTGAGTTCCAAGCTCCCTGGGGTCTGTGCCCATTCCCAAGGGGGCTGGTGCCCACATTACCCAGACCACCCTGCCAGCAGGACCCCGTGGCTGCCATGTCAGAGACAACAAACACAGATTAACCGAGTTCCCCTGCTGACTGTGCTGTCAGCCTCAAAATTAGCGCTTCCAGAGGAGCCACAAGTAATATTAAAAGACTCCACAGGAGCTTTGTATTTCACCTGCTCTACGTGTCCTGTGGGTAGGTAAGTGTTGTTCAGCATCTAGTGTGTTTCCCATGGCAATTTCAAGTCTCTATTTGCTTTGGAGATCAGAACCTCTTGCTTCCCCAGTTTGCATCAAGATTTATTTTGAGATGCTTTCATATTTCAAAATTATATCTAACAAGAAACTGTGTCAGGTGGTATTTTTTTACTGGTAGGTTTCTAGCAGTTCTATATAAAGCAGCACAGCTGCATGAATGCTTCAGAAATAATGTGCAAGACATATTGCTTTACTTCAGCTAATACAAATCTGTAATCAACTGTAGCCTCATAAAAACACAATTTAAAGAGATTTCACTTTTAAATCATATCTGTGTAAATGAAACGGTAGCCTTATCCCACTCTACATTATTCCAAATTCTATTTTTTGTTTAAATTAAACTGCTATATCCCTATAATTTCTCAAATATCCATCCATCAAGGATGATGCCCAATTAAACAAAGAAGCAATACCTTCTGACCTCACAAATCTGCTGCTATCCCACAAAACTGGCAGAAATATTAATTTATTATTTTATTAAACTGTTGAGGCAACGTGGCTGAACCATTCTACTCCATCCTCTGTATCATCATAAACAGCAGCAGCTCTGTGCAAGACCTGTGAATTCCAAGAGCATTTTGAAGACAAAATGAAATGGTTGCACTGCTGCGGCACCAGAGTTATCTAACACAGTCTGTGTCATCTCTGAAGATGCATAAAATGGAAATCACTCACCCTGATTCAAATTATTGTATTCTTGGCAGTTTTGAAATAAAACCCTCATCATTTAATTGTAAACTGGGTGTACACAGTCTAAATGTTATTGAAGCAAGAACCATGAATTGTACAGATTCACTTACTGGATCAGACTTTCAATTGGAAAAAAAAAATCTCTGTTGGATTAGAGACAAATTTCCCTTCTAGACAACCTTAAAAATAAGTTGTAGTAAGGAGAAAAAGCAACATCTAAAATATATTTGTCCTACATGCTTCTTGTCAAACTAGATATATCACAAGAGCACATAATTGTTTGGTATAATCAGAAATTAAATAAATCTAAGAAAAGGTAATAGATGGGATAGAAATTACCCAAGATTAAAATTTTAAATTCTTTTTGTTTTTCCTTGAAAAACAAAAGTGCAGTCCATTCCTCACAAAAGCAAATGTGCAGTCCATTCCTCACAAATAAATTTAGGGTCTCTATATTAAGTGCAAAAAACCTACCAAAATAAGGTGGTGCAGCTTTGTGTCTGTGTTACTGAGAGGTAAAAGTTCTCAGTATCTCAGAGGATGCTCTGTTCATTAAAGAATATTATTGGTTAGATACCCAATTCTGCCTTCAGTGATAGAAAGTAGATTGCAGAGAGATTTTCAACCAGCAGACACTTCCTACATACTCCTGTGACAAGTTCTGGGAAAGTGCAGTGGTAGAGAAACAATAAACAATCTGTAAATCAGAATATCAGAGTTCTAGCATTTCCAAGCTATTAGAACACCCAGAAAGCTATATAAAACATGGGATTAATTTCTTTTGCTGATTTCTGTCTTTTTACCTCATGTACAGAGAAGTATTTTAAAGTTTAAGGGTTGTTTAAGATAGTTATCAAGTTTGCCCTTAGGTGGTACAGCAACCTCGTTGAAAAATTGCTTTCAAAACCTATTACATTGCTGAGCATTTCAACATTAGTGCACTTGGTCTTTTCTTTGGCATATATGAATGTACTTTTTTATTTAGAGAAATGCTTATTTTGTCTCTCAGCACTGTCTCTTTTCTCTTCTCCTCGCATGCCCTGATTAATTCCAAAGTCTCACTTTCATTTGTTCTGTTATAGAAGTTTCATCTCCAGCCATTTCTCATCTTAATTGATTTACAGCAATTCCAAAGCCTTATATAAGGAACTAGCTGATTTCATTAATTTATCAGAGTTCTATATTAAAAAAAATTTAAAATAACAAAAAAACAAACAACCTCTATTACAACTCAGGGGGTTTTTCTTTTGTTTAAATGGCATGAGCAGCAATCTCTCAAATGAATACTCACGGGTACTCTGAACCTGTTTCTTTCACAGGACACCTTCTTTTAGCATGATGTGTTTTGCCTCCAGGAGCACTAGCAACACCTGTAGATTGAGTTTTTAGATTGAGTTTTACCCAAAGGTGAGGAGTCTGCAGCAGATACATTGCACCACTCTGGCAGAAATAGCCCCAGTTCCTATTGCTAGTCCTCCCCCAGAAGGGATGAACCAGAGACATCTCTAAAGATTTTCAACTCACTATCACTTCAAGCACTTCTTTCTCAGTTTAAAAGCCCAGTATCACTTCAATCCCTTTTTTTTTTCCCAGTTTAAAACCCTCTGCCTCAATTAGCCTCACCTCCTTGTTAGGTGTAAGCAAGTAAATAACAGCAGCAATCAAAAAGAGCAATCAAATCACTCATGTAAGGGATCTACCAAAGCAGTCCTGAAGAAAATATTTATTCCCTAAAAGGCTTATTCCCCTCTTCCTTCCTTCTTTACTGGGGAAAGTCCCATACATGCTCTAATTTTATTTATTATTTATTGCTTTACCTTTCTTTTATGGTACCTGAGATCCAAATTGAATTCCTTATCCCAATTTATGCTTGGAGGAATTTAATAAACTGGGCCTGAAGGAGAAGCTGGCAATAATATTGTTCTGTTTATTGTTGGGTATTCTTTCTTAGCAAAACAAAAAGCAAAGGATAAAAGTGGTGGTCTAGATTTAAATACAGGTTTTTTTTTTGGTGCAAGAATTAGACTTAATCAAGTTTAGTTGTGAGATAAAAAATTGGACTTAAGTTGTTGTTGTGTATCTGCAAAACATTAATGCACTTTTACAAAGTTTGTGTTTGAAATCCTCTCTGGATGTTTTAAATAGACTTTTTTTTTTTACATTAGTAATTTTGTTATCTCCAGGACAATGAAAAAGCTATAAAGTATTTAATTTAAGAATTTAATTTCAAAGAGACAGGAGTGTACTTTAAATTATAAATAGGAAAACTGAATGATAAGAAATATCCTTTTATTACTTTCTAAGTACAGTAATAACACCTGCTACCTTGGGCTGCAAGATTATTGGCAACCAAAGTTTTAATCATCAAAATAGAAAGATTTTGTGTGCCTGGGAGATGGTTGTTTCTCTGCTACAATACATATCTCGATATTTTGAGCTTTGGCTAATAAACATTTAATAATTATTATATTAAAAGTTATTGTCCTTGGGGCTTGCTTTTGATGTGTACCATATAAAACAGGTGTCTTGTATTATTTTACTGACACTGGGGATTTCCTGTTTGCACAGAGCTTAGAATTATTAGTTTAGAATCCAGTTGCTATCTTTGTTATTGCTTTGTAAAGTTCTAATTAGAATTTGGGGAATCTAAAGGAGCAATATGCTTTATGAATAGTGCTGTGCCTTTTAGATGGGCGATTGCTATTCACTTGCTTTTGCTTGTTTTATGAAGCAGAGCACAGCAAGGAAATGTTCAAATAATCTTGTATATTTGATCTTTGTGTTTGGAAAGGATTTATTAACAATAAGAATATGGGATGACAATCGGTATCCACTTCTAAGGAGTTTGAAAGGGGGTGGCATTTATTAAAGAGCTTGCTTGAGCAGGTTCTTTACTTAAAAAACACCCACTGGTCTTAGGTCAGAAAGTGTCACCGTCACATTTTCAGAAAAATTCCTTTACCCACGATTCTTCTCCTGGGAAGCTGAGAAGCCTCAGAGAAAAAGGAAAACAATAATTATCTCATTTGCTTCTCCTGTGTTTTGCTGCTTTGGAATGTGGTTGGAGATTGTTTACCTACGGGTGGTTGTTTGATTGGTTTCATGTGAATTGTTTTTACTCAATGGCCAATCAGTGCCAAGCTGTGTCAGGACTCCGGAGAGAGTCACAAGTTTTCATTATTATCTTTTAGATTTCTGCAAATATCCTTTCTGTATTCTTTAGTATAGTTTAGTATAGTATTCTTTAATAGAATTTAGTATCATAAAATAATAAATTAGCCTTCTGAGAACATGGAGTCAGGTTCATCATTCCTTCCTGCCATAGGCCACACCATAAATACAATAAGAAAGGATTTCTCAGGTCATCAAGCTCAGGCACCTTTACAAGCCCACATGACACTCCTACCCAGAGACTGCACCATTTCCTCTTGAACACCCATACTGTTGATGCCTTAATGATTTACAAGGCAATTAAGCATCTGACCTCAGGACAATGCATAAGAAAAATTTCTGGGTTTTGATTCAAACCTCTGCTTTCGCATGCAGACAGTCAAGACTGCCATTTCAACATCAAAATATGCAAATGATCCATGTCCTACTTTCTATTCAGACCTCTCCAATGTCTTCATCTTCCATAAACACAGCTCCACAGGTTTTCATTTAGCTCCATAAATTGTTTATATGTAATCAGTGATCGTGCTTGGGGAACTCTCACCCCAGAATACACCACAGACTGACTTTCTGTCCCTTCTGTAATGAACTCTATATCTCTTCAGGAAGGAAAGGAGACCCCAACAGGACTGCAGGTTTTCCATAAGGCATGATACACTCTCCATTAAGCTATTAAACAGCCTCTTCTCCATAAAATCAGGCCTGAGTATCTCTCAGGCTAGAAGGAAAGCGGGTGAAATGCCCATATCCAACAATTGGCTGGCAAAAGGGAAGCATTTCGTTAGAGATGTGTAAATAATTGATTTTTCAATTTAGCTACTGACTTGAATAATCAAAGAAATAAATTCAGAACAATTGACCCAGAATAGAAGCATTTTGTGGTTTTTTTTCCCCCTTCTCATCCTCTCTTTTCAAATACACTGGATGTGACAGGATGAGACAGGCTATTGAGTCTCTCTTTTATTCATTATTGAATACTTAGGATTGATCTAGATAGATGGTTTTCAACTGGTGCATCAAAGAAAGGTCCATATTGGAAGGCTTCTGGTTACTTTTGGTAGGGTAAGATCCCAAAAGGGGGAGTTCAAGTCTATCTTATTAATCAGAAAAAGATTACAGGACAGTTCCCTAGCCACTAGCTTAAGAAACCAGAAATGCTTCAGTTCAGAATGATGAAAAAGAACTATTTTGAAACTTCAAAACTTCCTTTTCTTTCCCCAAACTAATTTTCAAATTCAGTTTGGTGTGACAGCGTTCGCAGGGGTCTCAGGATGAGGGAAGAGATAAGGATCTGACTCCATGGTTCAGAAGGCTTGATTTATTATTTTATCATATATATTACATTAAAACTATACTGAAAGAATAGAAGAAAAGATTTCATCAGCAGGCTGGCTAAGAATAGAATAGCAAAGAATGATAACAAAGGTTTGTGGCTCGGCTCTCTGTCCGAGCCAGCTGGGCTGTGATTGGCCATTAATTACAAACATCCAACATGGGCCAATCACAGATGCACCTGTTGCATTCCACAGCAGCAGATAATCAATGTTTGCATTTTGTTCCTGAGGCCTCCCAGCTTCTCAGGAGGAAAAATCCTAAGGAAAGGATTTTTCATAAAAGATGTCTGCGACAGTTTGGAAATGCAGGGCTTATTTCAAATAAATATGTACACATTTGTTTCCTGAATAAATCACTAATTCTGGTTTGGGTGGTGGATTTTTTTTTTCCCTGGAAAGGGATTGGTTTTGTGACTTTTTCTCCTGAGCTCTGTATGTCATCAAAACCAGATTATCTTCATAATCTTATATTTTATAATATAGCCTGTGGGCTACATTATTTTTTTCTTCTCTTTAATGGTCAGCAGTGGACCAAGAATTTGTCCAATTGGAGAACATCTCTTGGCTGTGTTAAGTGATTATTTTGGAATGTAATCACCGATTTCTTTAGCAGGACACCAAATTTCATGTCCTGTTACCTCTGTGAATGGCTGCTCTTTGGCAGTCGCAGGTATCTTATTCCAAGATCTATCACCAAACTTGTTCATTTTGGTTTTTTCTATTTGAAAATTGAAAGCTGGGCATCTGATTAGCAGCTAGATATAGCAGCTACTAAGATCTCCTGCTTCCACAGGCTAGCTAGGTGTAAGTCATTTCAGTACTCCCAGGTTCACCTGCACACATCTGTTATGTATCCAGTGCCTAAACCAGAGCCTCTGTGAGTTAGATTTGTTGGAAACATAACATTTTAAATGCGGTGCTCCATCCAGTGTGGCCTAGCTGAGATGTCTTTTGGATATGATTAACACAGACAATAAAGAGACTGGAGGAAGCCTGAGAGAGTTCTCTGGGCCACTCATTCTTGTGTTTGGGTGGAACTTCCTGTTTTGTTTTTTGCTTGTTACGTTTCTTTTTTGTGTTGTGTAGTTTTTGCTAACTGCCTTTTGCTCCTGTTAGTGGGTGTTACTGAGAAAAGCCTGGCTGCTTCTCCTTCATTCCCTCTACAAACTCGTGGGTCACACAACTCTAACAGGATTCCTGGGCTGGATTCCTTTCTAAATACTTTACACCGCTGCTCACAGCCCCAAAAAGAGAAAACAAAACAAAAACTCTGTTTTTTGATATGTTCTCTAAGGTACAGGGTTCTCTTCTGGTAGAGGAGCCATGGTTTACAAACAATACTTAAATACGATTTTAACTTTTGCCGGTTATACACTTCATAGCACTTCCTAGCACCATTATGAGGTCTCATCTTTCATGCTGCTCCCATACTCAGAAGGTTGAAGAGCTGCCAGAAAGTATTTAAAGATGTATTCAGGTGTCAGAAGAGGTTTAAAGTAATTTTTAAAATCTGTCTAGAAGCAACTAAATCTGTCAATTAATTTTCCTGTTATCTTTTCCTTTTAGAAATGGTTTCCTATATTTCATGTATTTTGATCCATTCATTATTTTAAGCTGTAGCATTTTAGCAAAACAGATTAATGCTTAATGACTAAAATTGGGAAATGCAATGACTGCAAATGAACAATAAAATATTTGTAGTTCATTTGTTTCCGATGATTTTTTTTAACATTCTTGGAGGATGTATACTAATGCTATTACATTTCATGCATGCTCAGAGCCCTCTTCCATAGTTAAAACTGTAGGTGAAACTTATCAACTTTTAAAAATATGTTATTAAACATATTATATATATATATTATTGAATACATTATTATATACAATATATAGTTTATATAATAATATATAATATAAATATATTATAAAACATAATATACTTATCTAGTATATAATTTTATTATATTATATTAAAATATTATTACATATAATATATACCACTAAATTTTATTATTTTTAATAAAAATAATATATTTAAATATTTTATCTATAATATTATTTTAATAATTATATTTATAACTTATTATAAATAATAATGTAAATTATATATTTATAGTTTATAGATTCATGTTTATAAATTATACATATTATAGATATTATAGATATTATATATTATAGATATTATATAGTATTTATATAAATATAATATAAAAATTATAATATTTCATAATTTAATAATATATTAAAATAGATAATTCAATATATATATAACATTTTAAATATATATTAATAAATGTTCAATTATAAGAAGAAACCAATAAAATTTATGGCTAAGTAAGTAAAAAGTTAAAAGCTACCTTTTTAACTTCTCACTAAGTGCTAATTTCCTTTAATTACCTGTAATTAATAATTATCTGCATATTTTTACTTTGTGGTCACATCTTGTCTTTTTATGGCATGCAAAGGAGTGTGTGTACACCAAAATAGGCTCTCAAAATTTATATATATGCAAAATGAAGGAGACATAAAAGAGTTGAGTTATAAACTATTAAGAGGTATAACAAGTTTGTGATCAACTTGCTATTTGCTTTTATCAACTGC
Source organism: Melospiza georgiana (assembly GCF_028018845.1). Classification (NCBI taxonomy): domain Eukaryota; kingdom Metazoa; phylum Chordata; class Aves; order Passeriformes; family Passerellidae; genus Melospiza; species Melospiza georgiana. The sequence continues at coordinate 39,745,105 of NC_080434.1, read as the reverse complement.
TTGTCCCTAACCACAGAATTAACTAAATATAGAAGAAAAAGTTTAAAAAATAGCTAATAAAATTAGGTAGCTAGGTAAAATGTTGTTTTCATATAACTGTGCCTCATGTTAAAAAGAAAAATCCAACAATAAAAAAATCCCACACCTCTAGTTAATCGTAGGATTCTCCTAAATTACACTAATAATTTTTTTTATATTACTGATTGCCCTAAGATGGAGAGCTCATCTCTCTGATGTTTTGGCAAGAATTTAAAGGTTATCATAGAAAACAGAAGTAAGGAAGTTCTTCTTTGGGGCATGGCCCTAATGAAAATTCTCTGCTGTGCTGCTGTGGTACAAAAGCAATATTTCATGCCTACAAGATTTCAGCCTTTGATTTCTCTGATTCATTGTTGGAGTTCTCATCTTTTTCACAGTATGAAAGTCACGGCCATTCACACATTTTATTCACAGGGAAAGGACTGCATACACAAAAATATAATAAATAAGAATGCAACAGCATTCACCTTGACGAGCTGAACTTTAAAATGTTCTGGTCAATTGCAATGCTATAAATTAAACCTGAAAATTGACAAGTTAAGTAAATTAACTTTTATGTAAAGAATTGCTACTGAATTGCTACTGGAGTACTGCATACCTCTAAGTAACCTGACTCACCTTTATTCTGAGAAAAAAAAAAAGGTAGTAAAAACACCATGCAAATGGCATTGCCAATGTTTATTATTCCAAAATTACTATATTGGTTTGCCTCAACTTCATTTAATTGGTAGGGTTTGGTCCTATAGGTGGAAAATTTGCCAAGTCACTGTTACATTTCAGGTGGTAAATGGATTTATTTCTTTGAAATGATTTCCTAAAGGCTATAGTCAGTTTGTCAACGTAAAAGTTTTTTTCCCCCATTTATATTTAAAACACCACTGCAAAATTAAGTGATCATCTGTGGCCTGGATAGAGTCTTTCAGTGGGTGCAGTCTGAGACAAGATCAAGATCACCAGGACCTCATCTTTGCCTCCTGATAAGGATTATTCAGCCTGCACTCACTGTGGTGTGAGAGTGCCTTAGGTTCCACTCAAATCCTACTGTAAGAAGAATTAAAAATAAATAAAAAATAAAATTAAAAACAAACAAACAAAAAAATAAAACAAAAACAACACAACAACAAACTACAAGTACAAAAAAACCACACACCTAAAAAACCAATTCTTCCTTAACCAAGCCATATTGTCCAGGCAGAAGGAAAGCAGAGAGCAAGTAGAAACTGTAGCAAGCGCGGCCTTTTATAGTTCTAGTGAAAACTAATCTGATTGGCAACACCACATCTAGGCCATGTTTTCCTGGACTGAACAGGAGCAAATTTATATTAATTCTGTCATGGTTTAACCACAACCAGCAGCCAGGTACCACCCAGCTGCTCACTCAGCCTCCCACCTGTGAGATCCTGGAGAGTGGGATTATAAAAAGTAGAAAATTCATTGAGGGAATGACAGTTTATTAGAGAAATCAAAAGTCACACACAAGCTAAGCAAACCAAGGAATTAATTCCCTGCTTCCTGGACGTAGGTAGGTGTTCAGCCATCTCCAGGGGAGCAGGGTCTCATCACAGGCAATGAAGACTTGGGAAGAGAAAAACCAACACTCCAAATGTCACACCTTCTTCCCTTTCCTCCCTATTTTATATACTGAGCATCATGTTTCTGTCTGGAACAGCCCTTTGGTTAGTTGGGGTCCCCTCCCACCCTCGCAGGCACCCCCAACTTCCCCCAGTGTGGCAGCACAAAAAGCAGAAAAGGCCTTGGCTCTGTGTGCGCCCTGCTCCGCAATAGCAAAAACATCTCTGTGTTATCAACCCTGTATTCAGCACAAATCCAAAACAGCCCCACACCATCCACTGGGAAGGAAATCAACTCTATCCCAGTCAAAACCAGAACAAATTCTTATTAAAGATTTTTTTTTCTTTAAACAAATCAAGTAGGGGAAATGTGGCACTTCAAGAAAGAACCACCTCAGATTCAGGCCTCAAGCTAATGTAGGGACATTTAACCTCAGCCTTTATTGATTAGGTAGTCTTTCACATTTGAAAGCTGTGCTGTGTCAATTTTGTTACTCCTTGAATTCTTTCCATCAAAAAACATAGAGGGTTTCTTTTTTGGAAAGCAGAGCTTTCTACAGCTCTTTAGTTAAACATAGCTTCTTGTAGTGAGCTGAAGCATCATCTATTTACTAAAATGCTTTATCATTTATTGAAGCAAACCATGGAGCAGATCCTTTCAACTTTGTCTTAGGGGCAAGAGAAGACTGCCATAAAGTCAAGTTAAAAGTTTCCTCATGTTCTTCTAAACTCCTACAACCAGCTAATTAAATCTTTTAAAGATCCTCTAATATGGACACTCAATCCTCCCCTTGGAGGGCTGTTGTTATTATGCATATTCAGAGATTTAAGAAACAAGGAGTTCACCTTAAATGAATTAGGGGGTCAATTAGGTTTTCAGTAAGCACTTCTCTAATTCCTCCTACATGCATAACATTTAAACTGCATCACTGAGGGATTGCTGCCAGCATCGTGACAGCCACAATATTGGCAGTGCAGTAATTTGGAGTTAAGGTCATTTGAAGATGACATTAACTCTTCATATTCACTCATATACAATGCATGTGGCTTCAGGAAAACACTCTGATAGTTGATGAGGATGGTCCAAGTGTGCTCCTACCCTACAAATTTATTTTTGTTTTTATATTTTCTGGGTGTCTCACTTTGTAGAAAAGTTTCGTTATTTGAATCTGACCCTTTTGGAGTTTTGTTTTTTGTTCTGTTTTGTTTTGAATTAAAAAAAAAAAAAAAAAGTTAGAAACTACTGCTGTACCATCTCTATAATTCAAAAATCAGACGTCTGAAAAGCTTTCTGCAATGAGTGCCCTGGTAGATCCAGAAAAAGACTCACTACCCATTAGTCTTGGAGGCTAAGTTCGTCAACTTGTATTTATGTTATTTTTTTAAAAAATAACACGTGCCAGAAGAACACATTTTTCCTCCTGCTATCATGTAGTAGCTTTCCCAGATCACTACCACAGTCTTATTCACTCCTTTTTAAGGACAGTTGTAAGGAAACAACATTAGTTTTGCCATTAATTACTCATAAAAATGGAAAGAGCATTAAAACATGATTAAATATGATCCTCATACATATCCTATAAGCCTTCTTTATTTTAATATATATATTTGAAATATTGTGCAGCTGTTCTACCTGTTCTACCTCAGTACTAGTGTTATTCCTCCATTTAGGCACATGTAGAGCAGGATCCAGTTGCTCTTTATTTTGCCATGTTAATGTAAATGCTTACAGATCCAAAGAAATTGTTGCATATTGTAAACTTCATCACAATAAATGTTTTCAGGATCATGCCTTAGCATATAAATCAGTACTTAGTATTATTTGCTCTTAGCAAAAGTACAGTATGCCATGTGTGTAGTTTTATTTTGGTAAAGCAGTGGAGTTGCATCAACACAGGTAGGAGAAAAAAAAAATAGGAACTCCTTTCTTCCGTACAAATCTTGGGATAACAGTAATATTCAGAAAATAATGTATTAAAAGTAAGAAGCATTGTTATACAAGTTATTAAAATATAATTGATACTTAAACTCAAAATATTACCTAGATTCATTGCAGTCCTCTTAAATTAATATCTGATAAAAGAATGTAATCACAGTGCAACAAAAGAGGAAAACAAAAGAGACTTGATAAAAGTGTAGAGCTGTTGGAAAATGAGATGTGTTAAATTTCATATTTCTGTGTATGAAACAACAATGTGTTTTGTTAAACAGCAAAGTCCTTTAATTTAAATAATTGAACGCTAAAAAATAAAAGCTACTACTGTAGTGCAATGGGCTATCTATCACCTAATCAGTTTCCTGCAGTGTGCTGAATACCCTTTTATTAAAGTTGGGTCTGCCTTCAAATAAAGCCTATGGGTACTTCAGGAGCAATTCTTATAGCTGTTGTCAACTATAACACTTCAGTGTGACAATGACAGCCTCTTTTCTCTGAATGGTGTCTATGTGTCTTGTTTCTACAGACATTTTTATGATAAAATATCTTGGCATTAGCATAGCTTACAATTAAAACAGAAATTGTTTTTAAAATTACCCATATTCTAGATTTCACAAACATTTCCCAACTTCTTTTCATTAACATTTCCTAACCTTTTCCTTTCTCTTTTTATACCCCAGTGACTCATGATTTTTTTTTGTTTTGCTTCAAAGGGCAACTTTTAATCTGAAGGAGTAAGAACACCCTCCACACACAGAGGGAATTTATCTCTTCTTTTTGAATAGTTGCTACACTCTTCAGAAAGAAGTAGATTTGAATTTCCACAATAAACACAGAAATTTAGGTTCAATTCTCTATGCTGTGGAGGCTGACCATGAAATAATGATCACCATACTTCAAAAAAGTTTCATTTTCTTTGCTGATTTTACAGTACAACCTTGGCTAATGTAAATGCAGAGACAGAACACTCTGAACTTATGAAACATAAAGAATAGCAATAAAAAAAGTTACTGAATCATCTTGACATGGCATCTGAGATGTGGTTCTTGCAGATGGAGCAAGAAGCTTCAGACAAGAAATACAGGAACTAGGCAGCACATGGAAAGAAATTTCTCCACAGGACTTGGAAAGTGAAAGCTGGGGAAGGACATGAAAAGCTAAACACATTCTAAAGGCTGAAGGTGAAGCAGCAGCAGCATAGGACTGTGTTTACAGAAAAATACTTTAGAATGGGAATGGGTTGAGCCTGAGGCTTAAATCCCCTTGAGAAGTTGGCTCTAAGCCGGTATGTGCTTTGTCATGGAACTGAGTAAAACACAGCTGAAACAACCCTCACCAAAAGGCTGTGTGAGCATGAAGGTGCATGTGAAAAAATAGCTGTGTTTTATTAAGTATGGGAATTTTATACATGGCATATATTGTATCAGAATCATATGCACACAAGAATGGATATACAAGTAGGGGGATTGTCTTAATTACACTGGAATAGATATTACACTTAAATTACTGGAATAGATATAAGGTGGAGTGATCTTGTTTAGAAAGGCCAGCATATGCTGTATAATTACTTTGAAACTTCTACCACAAAGTGTAGGAAACTAAGGCACAGCTGGCCTACTGCTGAGGAAGGAAGAGTCTGACTTCTATTTACCCTTTTTGGAGTTCCATAAACAGCTACTTGTCACAACTTTCAGTCAGGGACAGTCATCTTTGTTTCTATGTTTTCTATCACTGTATAATTCTCTATCAGATTTGTCTGTGTTTTCTACTACAGTATAATTCTCAGATTTATCTCCACTTTCCATCTCACATCCCTTCTCAGTCCACAGCGTAGAGTCTCCTGCAAGTGTGTATAAACCCTCATCTGAAAAACTCACAGGATGTAATTCCATAATTCTTGTGTTAAACTAAATTTGTGGGACTGAGTTCTGTATTTTCTATTGCAGTGTAATTCTACGATTTATCACCACGTTCCTTCTCAGGTGTGATGGTGTTCACAGGGGTTTTTGGATGAGGGAAGAGACGAGGATCTGACTCCATGTTTCAGAAGGCTTGATTTATTATTTTATGATATATATTACATTAAGAATAGAAGAAAAGGATTTCATCAGAAGGCAAGCAAAGAATAGAATAGGAAAAAAATTATAACAAAAGCTTCTGTCTCAGACAGAGTCCGAGTCAGCTGACTGTGATTGGCCATTAATTAGAAACAACTCTATGAGACCAATCACAGATGCACCTGTTGCATTCCATAGCAGCAGATAATCAATGTTTGCATTTTGTTCCTGAGGCCTCCCAGCTTCTCAGGAGGAAAAATCTTAAGGAAAGGATTTTTCATAAAAGATGTCTGCGACCCTCAGGTCTGCAACTTCTCAGTCCACCGCACACAGTCCTGCAAGTGTCCATAACCCTCATCTGAAAAACTTACAGGACAAAATTCCGTAATTCTTGTGTTAAACTAAATTTGTGGGACTGAATTCTGAACAGACAGTTGGTGATGAACATGAAACATTTCTTCCATACTTCAGGCAGCCACAGGTAGGGCCAGTCTGAGTTTCTGGGTGCTCTAGGCAAGGTCCAGGTCCCTCCTGCAGACTGATGTTAATGCATTAAACAACAATCCTTGTCTGGGAAGGCTCTACCAGGTAAGTGATTAAAGCAGGGGATGAGAGAAAAAATCTCACACATATGGAAAGACTAACCCACAGGTCATGTGCACAAAAAGGTTAGCACAGACAGATGTACGCTCCAAATGCCATGCTTTCTAGTCCAGTGATATAATTAGCTTTTACTGCAGCACAGTAATGTACTGGAGATGTCGTCAGGCATCTACTTTTCCACTTACTAGCTTGACATCTCCTGCTTTTACTCTTGAACTTCTTGTAATTCCATAGCTTAACACCTTGATTATAAGCTGTCCGCTTAAAGTAATCAGCCTTCAAAATTTTTGGTAATTATTTTGAAAGTCTGAATTTTGACTACTAATATGCAAGTATATAACATTTATAAAACCATATCTGACAAAAATCATCAATTTCACAAAGTAATTTGAAGTCATGCTACACTTTCTGCATATGGATATATAAGAAAGTAGTGGAAATATTTATAGAAATGTTTTCTCATCTTCATAATTAAAAAGTTCAATTGCTGGTCTTAAGCACGTGACATGTCCAAACTAATTTTTTTCCCAAATTTGTCACATTGCCAAAATGTTTTTGCAGCTTCCATCTTCATTCAAAGGGGATCAACAGATTATCACACATGAGGAGTGCCTGTGTTACTCCCTTTGGACTGCCACAGTTCCTCACATTTATATATTCATTCAGGTCCAAAGCACTTCCAAAATGTTATATATTACCAGAGAGACATGTCACACACTTCAGAAGGATTTGAGGCTGCTATTTCAAATGTGTATTTTGACTTCCAAAGAGGATAAAACTGTATGTATTAAACATTAGAGATGGAGCAGAACTTGAAAGCCTGAACTGTCTCAAAGCTCATGACTTTTCAAGATTCTGACATCAGTTAGTTTCTGATAGACTAGTAACTCTCTCCAGCCTTGAAGATGTGAGCAAACTAGGGGTTTGTGTGAGATCTTTCAAGAGCCAGGTACTAAATTTCTATATTTAATTTCACCATTTTGGAAAGTTTAGGAAGTTGCTTCTTTTTTTTTTTTTTTTTTTTTTTTTTTTTTTTTTTTTATTTTTTTTTTTTCCCTCCTGAATTCTTTCTTTTTAAAGTAATACTGTTTTTGTTGAATAAGAGAATTCAATGATATAAAATGTTTTTATCTCTTTTTTTAATTCACTTTGCACATTGAAAAAGTAGTGTCAGATTCCTGTTCTCTGAGAAGAATTTTTTCTCTTCAAGTACAAAAATACCCACTGTACTTTTACTTAGATGTGTGGTCTATAGTAAAGAAATAAAATGGGTGTCACAGAGCACATTAACAGTGCATACAAAGGGGTAAGATATAAATTAAATAGACTGAAACAGCAGCAAAGGGCTGATTAGGTCTTCAGAGGTTTTCATCATGCTTCTCTAAGTAGGGTTAACAAGGGAAAATAGAGACACATTTATTTTGTCTTTTTTACAATATAAGGACAACTTCATAAAACCCCATATTGTTGTACTTCTCTGATATTTAATAACTTCATTCCATGTATCCATGGGAAACACCAAAATTGCAAAGTTTTAGATTAATTTTTAGCAGCTTTTATAAACTTCTTACTCTCTCCTAATATCTCAGCATCAGTAGCTGTAAACCAATGTCTAAATTTCCATATTATATCAAAGCAGTTGTTCAAAATGTTTTGGAGGAAAGTAAATTTCACATTGCTACTGTATTTTTCTGCAGCTCATAGGTGTCAGCAGAGAGGGAAATTCAATACAGAACTGCTGTGTGTCTCCAGTCCTGCATTTCTATTGATAAACTTTATACAGTATTGTCAGAAGAAAACATACTTCACTTAAGAAGCTTATCAGTAAACTATAATCTCAAATAAGCAGAATTTATTAATGATTCTGTCCTATGCAGCAAGATGCCTTTCTGTTGATTTAAAAAAAACCTAACCAAACAACCAAACAAAAACCCCCCAAAAAACTCCCAAACCTACAAACTGAGGATCACATTAGTCAGAACAGAAAAATATGAAAGGAATTCCAGTACAATTTTTTTTCCTACAATAACTCAATCTCGTTTAAAGCAGTATTTTGACACATTTAAAAATAAATAAATCCAAGAAAGTTTAGAAAAGAGAAGCAAAAAAATCTCAAGCATGTGGTGGAGGAAAAAGAATGACTAATGGTGTCTGAAGAAAGATTAAAATAACAAGGTGTGTTTATTTTAGCAAAAAAAAGACCATGTATAGATCTAAATGTCTACACTTAAAAGGGTGATATACAGAAGAAAAGGATCAATTATTCTCATTAGCTAAAAAAAAAACAAAATGGGATGTAAAAGGCTTAGCTGTAGGTGGCATATTTTCAGTTAAACATTTGGACCAAACCAATTTGTCTAAAATCTGATAAGCAAGGTAGGAAAGGGTTGTTGAAAGGCTGTGGTTCAGGCTTAACTTGACATTATTGAGACTAGTTTGCAAATAATGATACATTTTGCAATGAAAATTGGCCAATACTGCCCTTCACACAGATTATTCACTGTTTGCAGTATCAGCAGTTGCTTGAAGAGAGGAGATGGATATTGAAAGGGAGGTTAATATTGGGGGAAAAAACCCACAATGGCAGTACAAGAAAGAATTAGTATGGAGATGTCACAATTTCCAGCAGTTCAGCTTGAGGGATCTTTTCTTCTGAATCTGTATCAAATCATATGTATAAAATAATAGAGAGGTCCAGTATCCACAGAGCCCACAAGTATAGTTTATCAGTCACAGCATTAAAATGAACAACTGTTCTCAGCTTTCAAATTATTAAAAAGCTGTATTACTAGGATCAGAAACCCTGCTAACATCAAAGTACTTAATCAACACCAGGCTTTTTATCTGCACTTAATACAGTAATTTATCAGATAATTTGAAGGTTCCCTTGCTGTCAACATTTTCAGCTGCTTGGTTTCCTTGTCAGGTGCACACAGGTAAAAATATTTTGGTTGTTTGGGATTTTTGGGGTTTTGTTGTTGTTTTTTTGTTGTTGTTGTTTGGTTGGTTGGTTGGTTGGTGTTGGGTTTTTTGTTTGTTTGTTTTTTGGTGTTTTTTTGTTATTTAATAAATGCTTCAAGTAAACAAGAAAGAATGAAGAGTAGGCTGATTATTGACTTGCAGCTTCAAGAAGCTGCTCTAGAAATTTACTTTTATTTCATTGCTCACATGAACTGTACATTAAATATAATTCTATTCCTCTGCATTAGAAAATGTACATCAGCTGCTGTGGATGGATAACAGTTTATGTATACTCCTCAGCATTTGCCTAGCTATAAAGGCTGGAATAATTGTCATCTAATTTGTAGCTCATATTGTTCAATCAGGCAACATAAAGAAGATTTTCAAACTGTAAAGGCAGTACTAAAATCATATAAACACACATTACATGAGACAGGGAAAAAATCTTATTGGTCTCCTACTGATTTTCCCTAGGATACACAAGTGTGCCTATCTGCTAGAAATATCTCTGAAAAACCTATAAAAACACATTCAACTGTTGTTTGTAAAACTCCAAGCCTTAATTTAGACCTTAAGATGTTTTCTGCTGCTGTTTTCAATATGCCAATTATACTTCTCTGAGCCACTGGATGATGCAGAGTTGCATGCCTGACAGGGAGACAGCCAGAAGGCAAAACCATAATAGGGATCCAAAGTTTGCTAAATGAACCTTAGCAGTGGCGAGTTACTTTTATAAATTCTTTTTCTCACTCTGGGATAAGGAAGGCAAATGAGGATAGCTGCTCTAAAAGGCAGCAGGAAAAGTGTTGTGAAAACCAGTAATACTTGAGTAAATAAATTTATATAAGCACAGCTGAAAAGGACAACTTAGCAATAGGAACTGATTACACTTTAATGGTAAAGAAAAAGTCTTGATCTTAAGATGTCTGCTGTCCTCTATTTTGTTTTGTTCCTCCCTACTCTTGTTTTGAAGTCATCAGGATTGATACTGTAGTTGCATATGCAAAGAGAAAAACACGGGTTTGAGTAGCAACTCATGAAGATTCATTTTCCATTCAAGGTGCCTTGCCAAAGAATGCATATTCAATTATTTGTGTTTGTATGCAGTATCACTCCTCACAAGTAGGATGGATTTTCGAGACATTTGCAAATTGCTACATATGTATGCAGGCATATTTAAAGAAATGCTTCAATGCAATAGATTTGTCCCTAACAACAGCAACAAAATAGTCAAAATAATGTTGTTTGGACATGGAATGACTGAAAGTATTTTATATAGCTTACTTGCTTTTCTTCTTTTGCTGTTCTAATCTTCAACTTTCTCTACTTTTCTTCGCCTACAGCTTGCTTCTCCTATTCCATCACCCAACCACCTTACAGGAAGAGAGCCAATAGTGAACTTAGAGTGCACCTTCCCATTCCTTTGCCCTCAGACTCACTTCTGCCTTCTCCTCTCATCTCTTGCCTCAGTTATCTCCAGAACACTTCTCAAACAGCCCTTCCTTTGTTGGAAGCTCTTCAGATGGTTCATATGAGAAGCAACAGGGAATTGTGTGAAACAGCCATCACCATGTCTCTGAAGGTGACAGGTATCCTCCACCTACATCTGCCTTCAAGAAAGAACCTAAGAAAAACCTGTTTGTGCCCTGATGGAACAGTGACTACAATCAGCATACAGTGATAATAACAAGATTTACTGTGCCGTTGTTAAAGATGAGTCAACACTCTGGTTGCACTCCTGCCTCCAATTCCCAGCAAGGCTATTTCAACACAAAAATGAAACTTCCCCAGTTTGGGATTTTGTCTCAGATTTATTCATCAGTTTGACATTCATACACCTCTGATGATCCAAAGAAACTGAAAATAGATATGACCATGTTCACGGGGGTCTCAGGTTGAAGAAAGAGACGAGGATCTGACTCCATGTTTCAGAAAGCTTGATTTATTATTTTATGATATATATTACATTAAAACTATACTAAAAGAATAGAAGAAATTATTTCATCAGAAGGCTAGCTAAGAATAGAATAAGAAAGAATGATAACAAAGGCTTCTGTCCTGGACACTCTGTCCGAGCCAGCTGGGCTGTGATTGGCCATTAATTACAAACATCCAACATGGGCCAATCACAGATGCACCTGTTGCATTCCACAGCAGCAGATAATTAATGTTTGCATTTTGTTCCTGAGGCCTCCCAGCTTCTCAGGAGGAAAAATCCTAAGGAAAGGATTTTCCATAAAAGATGTCTGAGACAAATAGATAATCCCTAAATTGTTAAACTCCTCCTCTTAGTTGGGAAAACTAATTTTAAAGTGAGTACAAGAAATTTTCATCAAGAAAACAGAAAATTAAGAGGCTGGCTATATTTGTCTTTTCTGAGCTGCCACTGAAACTCCCCCTGATAAATATGTTGTTTATAGATAATATGTCATCTGACAGATACTTTTATAAGTAGCCAGTAAACCTGTACTGTAGGTAATTGCTCATCCATAATAGTTTGCTATGTCTGGGGTGAGCCCAAACACATGAATCAAGGAGTATTGTAAACTGAAAAAAAAAAAGGCAAACTCCTTATAATGCTTAATACACATTTAAAAAACTTGATTTGTAATTAATCACGGCAGTGACAAAGTGACAGTAGGTGGAATGCACCTAAAGTAAATGTCTTGTTAGTGGCATATTTCTATATAGAAAGAAGAAAATAAATACATACACACATTCCAAACATGAAGCAGAAATAAGTTCAACTCCTGCTTCAGAGAAATGTATTTTTTACACGTTGGCATTATGGAAACACAAATACAGTGAGCAGTAATCAGCTTTCTGTATCAGTTTTCTTTCCCAGAGACGGACTGATGATGTTACAGACATCCATGCTCAGAAGGACAAATTTTCAGTCAAAGTATAAATTGAAACATTAAACATTAAAATTTAGATCCAGTAGGTACATCTGGCCATAATCTTTTCTGTGAGGAAGTCACATAACTCTTTGATACATGTTGACTACTACTGGAATGCAAAAGTCAGTGCACCAGAAGCTCCTTCTTTTTTTTAGATTTCCTTACTGGAAATAGTTAAGGAGTGCAGCAGCTCTTCTCCATACAGAATTCCACTTCTCCATACAGAATTTCAGCTGTGTCAACCCTCAAGAGCTAAGGAGACCCAAATATGTATCTCCCTATCCTTCATCTAAGTAGAAGAGCAACCCAGAATGCATTGCATTATACTGTAAAATGTTCCAAGGCTATTTTTATCTATCAGAAATACACTACTTGAGTAACAAAACCAAACAGTTCTTCAGGTTTCAAGTTTCTCTCATTCTATCTTACTGCATTTTTAGAAAAAAGACATCACCAAATAGCAACATATTCTCATTAAAAAAATAAAAATTGAAAAGCCCATTTTAGCCCTCCAAGTATTTTTTACAGCTTCTTTTCAAAATTCTGTCCAATTCTCAACAACTTTAGTGTACTTTATTCCCTGATATATTTTAGCACATTAACTGTGGTCTCTCTAGTGCTTCTTCCTACTCATACTCTTGTTTATTATTTTTTTTTCTCCACTACCTGCCAAAACTGCCAAGAGAAGTTATTTGAGTGGATTGATGGTCTAACTGAGGTACATCTGAAATTTTACATGAAAGTGGTTTTAGGAATTACAAGCCTTCCATTTTCTCTACAAGCCTTCTGTCTTCTCTGCGCAAGACCATGCCCATAGTTGAAGATGCAGTTGATCTTCATGGTTTCACCTGTTAAAAGTTATTTATGGAGTTAAGTTTCTTCCACAGGACCTCCCTGACACCAGCAAACAGCCTCTTTTTGTTACCCCACAAGAGAAAAGGCAAATATCTCCACAGGCTTTAAAACTCCAATCTGTTGTTAGCTGGTTTATTTGTGCCTTACATGTCAGTTACATTTTAATACACAACATGTTGAGTATTATTGCACAGCTCTAACTCAGAATTGCACTGGAACTAGCGTCAGTGAAGACCTGGGCTAAGACCATATGGTCTGTGGTTGTGTGTGTTTTATAATGTTTGCATAACACAGATGTGCTTGGTAGATGCTGGCCAGGGCCAGCACAGGGTGGTAAGTTGAGCCTCTTTGGACTAGCCACAGAATATTTTTCATTTTCAAACATCTTATCACTTAATCAGGATCTTCTAGCTGTTTGGAAGCCAAGTTCCAGGCCTTTAGAGGTGAGAAATTCTTTAGGTACCTGCCCATATTTGCTTACATGCCGTGGGGACTGTATTCTTATGTGGTGTGGGTCATATTTTTAAATTACTTTTTAATGTTGGGAATATTGCTTGGATTTTGTCTAAAAAGATCAAAATTAGTATTGTAACATTGTAACACAATACTAGTGTTATTCTGTTATTTTACTAGTGTAAAATATCAAAATTGGTATTGAAACTACACAATAACGTTCAAGACACTGAGAAGTTGTTATAACAAGGGAGAGAACATCACAGAAGGTAGAAAAGGTGTCATTCTGTATTTCCTCCACAAAAACTTCTCAGAGGAAAAAGTGTTTGTTAATTGTTTCCATGAGACAGTAGTGGAAGTACACTAATGGCTTCAGTGCAGAGCCCAGACACCAGATTAAGCTTGAAGTCAATATTTTAAAACACAAATTTCTCAGGCAAAGCATCACTAACAACTATAGAGTACAGCAAACTGCAAAAGCCAACAGCAATCTTTAATAGGTACAGCAAAACACTCAACATGGTGCAGACCAAATAAATATTGAGAGCACACGAATCAACATCATGACCTGAAATCATTAACAGACAAAAATGCCTTCTAATATGTTCTGTCAACCTGTTATCAAACCCTTCAGAGTGCCCAAAAGGGCTGTCATGGTTTAACCCCAGCCAGCAGCTAAGCCCTACACAGCCCCTGGATCACTCCCCTACCCCCAAATGGATTGGAGGGAGAGGGAGGTAGGGATGTGAAGGAAAGATTTAGAAGAGTGAGAAGTGAGAAAACTCGTGATTTTACAAAACAGTAGCTTAATAGTTCAAATAAGATAATAATAATAAAAAATTGTAGTGGAAAGGAAAATAAGACAAACCAAGCAAACAGACAATTTCTCAGCACTAACAACAATCTGATGCCCAGCTAGTCCCCCATCAGTGGCTCCCCAGCCAACCTTCCCCTTTGTTTTAAAAGCTGAATTACACTGTATGGTCTTGACTGTCCCTTGGGTCAGCTGCCCCATCTGCTTCCTTTTCCCAATGTCTTCTGCACCCCCAGACTTCTCAATACCAGGATGGGGTGAAATTACTCTTGTTCAACCACAACTCAGCAATAACAAAAACATCCCTTTATTATCAACCCTGTGTTCAGCACAAATCCAAACACAGCCCCAGAGCAGCCACTCTGAAGAAAATTAACTATCTACCAGCCAAAACCAGCACAATTTCATACCCTGAAATTTTGATGAACATAATGAAAAGTGTCATCTTGGAAATTTCAGAGACTAACTTTTTATACACAATGTAAAGGTACATAATTAATGTGCAGATGACAGTAGGCACTGAATTAAAAAAAAAACAAAAACATAGAAGGTATGGGCATGTGGAGACCTTTTGGCCTTGCTTTTGTGTGTGTGTGTTTCTAGTAGTAATTAGATAAAATTACTATGTTTTACAGTAATGTCATAAGGCACAGGACAATCTTAGCCAATTGGTCTGTAAGCAAATAATCACAGAATCAACAAGGTTGAAAAAATCTTTTGAGATCATCAAGTCCAAGCTATCACCACCTAACACACCCTGTGCAACTGGAGTTGGCACATCCAGACTTTCCTTAAACACCTCCAGGGACAGTGACTCCACCACCACGTCCATGGGTAGCCCATTTCAATGCCCATCCACTCTTTCTGTGAAGAAATTCCTCCTGATGTCCAGCCTAAACCTCTCCTGGTGCATCTCATGGCTGTGTCCTCTTGTCCTGTTGCTGGTTTCCTGGGAGAAGGAACTGGCCCTCACCAGCCCTCACTGCAGCCTCCTTTCAGGTGGGTGTAGAGAGTGCTGAGGTCTCCCGTGGACATTTCAGCCTTTTTCTCCCTCAAATTATATAATCACAGTGCACTGTGACAGACTGCTGTTTCAGCATGGTTAGTGAGGCAATCCAAAAGGTCTCACTTCATCCTCAATTCTACCTGTGGGTGGGAGTGTTTGATGCAGCAAAGACAACATGGCCCATATTATTCCATAATGCTGTCAGGTGACGGCAAAAGCGGATGAGAAATGTCTCCTAAAATTGAGAACTGGACTCTAGGATTCTTCATTTCCTTTTCATGGTCATTTCGCACTTATTTTGTTGAGATGGCTATCGCAGCAGGACTGCATGGTATCCTTACAAATTACCATCAAAATTGACCCCCCCCCAAAAAAAAATCATAGTGGACTAAAAAAATGGAAAACACAGTCTAATACTACAGCTATTGAGGACATGCCCAGCCAAGCCATTAGAGATTAATTTCCCATAGATGTGCTTTAATTGTGCATCCTCAGCTTTGCTTTTATTTCATTTCCTGATTCTATTATCTGAACTGCAAAAGCACTGAGGTAAAATATTACACTAAACTCGTACACTACATTAATTATTGAACTCTGAAACTACACTAAATCTGGCCAAAAATGTAGGTAAATAAATTCAAAATTGTCTTCAGGATAAGACACAATTGATAAGTAACTATCAAGGTGCAGATCAAGCACTGTCCTGGAAAAAATATAACAAAGGAAAATATTATTTTTTCATTTCACTAAAAGATTGTACAATCCTTTCCCATCACAGGGGATTGCTGAGACAAAAGATAACAGTGGCTTGTATTGCCTAAAAGTGTATCAAACACGTGCGCATATGGAGTAGATTAAGGCTGGGCAGGCAACCTCCATTTTTCCTCATAAATCTGAGACTGGTGACTTTGCAGCCTGAGGAATGTGCTTTTAACAGCCCAGCACATGTATGTGCATGCAGGTTATTTATGTTATCTATGCAGGGAGCATATATAATCTCCAGTTCCAACATAAGCATTGTACTCTCATTTACAAGAAGTGGAGCAATATGTAACCTTTTATACAGAGGTGTGTGGAGAACTTCAGGGAATTCCTGAGCATGCATGCATGTGGATTCCTGTATATACATACACATACACACACTGGTAGGTGTTTTTAAATCACAAACCATTCAACTACATTTATTAAGATAATTAAGATTTTATCAATACTCAAGCCACAGTTATTAGAAATAAAATTACCCAGTCAAACTTTTCCATTTCTTGAATTACCCAGGATATATTTCTTGTTATAGTACTAACATTGGAGATCCCTGGTTTGATGTCAGATGCATAAGTGATAATTTTATCTTGTAAAAGCCTGATTGTTGTTTTCCTAAAAAAAAATCCTTGAAATTGAAGTTCACCTCTCATAATGAATCACAAGATTTGATTTTATATCATCAGTCATCTAATTATCATTTACCTGTTCAGTTCTGAGGCTATGTTTAAAATGTCAAACAGCAGTAATGAGCAGGACCAGTGCTTCAGGGCACTAGGCAAAGCAGCTAAAGGTCAGTTTAGATTACAGATTGTTCCACGGTTCACCATGTATTTGCACATACACGCACACACACAAACTCAGTTTATAAAATTCATAGCAGAATTTTAGACAAGTCCTGAACTTCTTAAAAGAGGCCTTCAGGGACTGAAACAGGTGCATTTGTTCATAGGTAGGTTTGAATGACAAATGTATAAACTCCTATCATTTTAAATTTTACTACACAATGCCACACTGTCAATGACAAAGTACAGAGTTTAATTTGAAGAGCTCAGAAGTTATAAGAATTTATATTGATCTGAAGAGAATGGTATTTTGGGGCATCCTTTGTACATTTGATAAGTTTTTCCTGCCTGTACCCCTATGAAAATTAAGGGTGCTTTCCATGAGGTCCTCACTAACCCAGTTTTATCTTTGCCCCATTTTATCTCAGAGTAATTGCAGGTAGTTCACCTCTATAGCAATTTTTTTTTTTTTTTTAGTATTGAGGTAAAAATCAATTTAAAAACACTGAGGTCATTCATTAATTTACAAGTAAACTAACTTCTACAATACAGAAATAAAGCCTAACTCTTTCCAAAATAATAATCCAAGAGAATCCCTTTGCCCAGCTTGTCAGATGAGATGTTCTTGTTTTGTAGTTTCTAGAAGACATAGAACATACTTGCAGAAAGTGCTATTTTCCACAGCTCATTTGCAAGTTCAGATACAAAAAAAGAAAGCAAAGGTCCATATTATAATTTGACATATATTGTTATTAACAGTCATCCTATGCTACAATAATATTATGGCTTGGGATCAAATATTTTCTAACCTAATTGATATTTTGTATTCTAATCTGTGATTTTTTTCCTAACCCAGGAAGAAAAATTTTCTTTAAGAGCCTCCATCTAAGATTCATAGAAAGACAATGCACACATCCTGAAAATCAAAGTGTTGCACCAATATGACAGAAGCTTGGATGGTGTTGGAGGTGAAATCTAGGCCTTGCTTCAGACTCTGATCTGCAGATACACACATCTTGTTTCATCTCCCTGTGTTCTCTTTGTGGCCACAAGACAGGAGGAAAAGGACTTCATTTCATTTCATTTCATTTCATTTCATTTCATTTCACCACAGAACTAATACCTCAAATAAAGATGGCTCATGGCACGGTATAGACCTAATTTTTTCCACTGATCCTACAGAAAGTTTTAGGCAACCACTTTCATTCTAGAAATCTCAGCTGATGCAAAATCTATTTAATCAAGAAGGGCAAATAAGTCAAAATACGGATACAGATATTTTGTGCAAGTTCTCCCCATCAATTATAAAATAAAATTAGAATATGAACAAGCAGCAGTGGGAATACCAGCGGCAATGATTTTCCCATTTGAGTCCCAGATACCTTGTTATGAACTCAACTATTTTTTTAAAAAAACTCCCAAAGTATAAACACTACATAATCCCCATGCTCTTTTTGTCTGGATTCCTCTATAAAAAGTGGCATGCAAAGAGTGTAGGTGAAAATTTTTAGACAGTTGAAATTATACACTGCATCATTGGTAAGAGCTATTTATATGGATTAAGAGCAGAAACTTAAAAGTTATTTTCAGATGGAAAAAAAACATATTCTAATAATGTTTGGTGTGGCTTTTATAGTTTGTAAAGTGAGGTCTGTCAGAAAAAAATCTGGCTTATCCTGACAAATCTCACTTCAACAGTAGGACGTTTAATGTCAGCTGGGAGATGCCAGAGCAGTGTTAACCCCGTGGTACCAAAATGACAGCGAGGCAGCTTGTCCTGTTTGGGTTATCTGATGGGTTAACATACAACAGATAAGCTCTTGTTGTCTCTTGTCTCGCAGGGATGAGATACCCTGTGATGGTGTTCACAGGGGTCCCAGGTTGAGGGAAGAGATGAGGATTTACCTCCATGTTTTACAAGGCTTGATTTATTATTTTATCATATATATTACATTAAAACTATACTAAAAGAATAGAAGAAAGGATTTCATCAGAAAGCTAGCTAAGAATAGAATAGCAAAGAATGATAACAAAGATTTGTGGCTCAACTCTCTGTCCAAGCCAGCTGGGCTGTGATTGGCCATTAATTACAAACATCTAACATGGGCCAATCACAGATGCACCTGTTGCATTCCACAGCAGCAGATAATCAATGTTTGCATTTTGTTCCTGAGGCCTCCCAGCTTGTCAGGAGGAAAAACCCTAAGGAAAGGATTTTCCATAAAAGATGTCTGCGACAATACCCTGCTACACTTTTGAAAAAATCTAAGGGGAGATTGTTCATGCAGCAGTCCTTGGATTGTTCAGGACAGGATGTGAAAAATTTGATTTACACTGTAGCCAGGGAGAATGGTCCTTCCTGGTCCTTCTTTCCTGGGATCTGTGGCAAAAAGTACCCATGGAAACTTGAGAGCAGCACCCAGGCTTTTGGAGTTAGGGGTGCAAAGGATGCTGAATGACACTGCCACTGTCCGCCACAACTACCATGGACAAAATGCACAGACTGCTCCAGATAAACAAGTCACAGTCTCCTGATGCAGCAACCAGCTGGCACCACACCAGCCTTCCTAACCTGGAAGGACTCTAAGATGGATAAAAACCAGTCATGGACTGAATGAACTTGTAGTGTTGTGACATCTCCAGGACGAGGTGAGAGATGAGAATTTGACTCCATGTTCTCAGAAGGCTGATTTATTATTTTATATTATATTAAAATAAATGCTATACTAAAATTACACTGAAGTAAGAGAAGGGATATATCAGAAGGCTTCACAAGAATGATAATGAAAGCCCGTGACTGACTCCTCAGATTCTGATACAGCTGATGCTGATTGGTCATTAATCAAAAACAATTCACATCTTTGGATAAATAATCTCCAGACCACATTCCAGAGCAGCAAAACATGGAGAAGCTGAGGCTTCTCATCTTGCCAGGAGAAGAAATCCTGGGGAAGGGGCTTTTCAGAAAATATCATGGTGACATGAACTCAAGAGACATCTTGGAGGGGAAGCTATTGACTGTGGAAATGTTATTTTTGATTGTGTCTATATGTATATATAAATATAGCTAGAAGGTATAGAATTTGGGCATGAAACAAATAATGTAGAATAAGGGGTGGGTAATGTCATGATTCTGGCCACTATGGGGTTATTTTTTGCAGTAGCCAGAAGGGATATGCTTAGGCACAGAGGGTATTTTACAAAACATCTGGCCATTTTTTGGGGAGAGGTGGTTAAGCATGATGAAAGGAGAAGCTGGGTAACATCAGCTCCCCCTGGTATGGATACTGTAGCTGTTATTGTCGGTTTGCTTATTCCATTGCTGTTTCCAGTAAACTGTTCTTATTTCAAGCTGTAATCTTTGACTTTTGTGCCTTCAATTCTCCTTCCCAGCCCACTGCAGGGCAGAGGGAAAGGGGATGAGGGAGTGAGTGAGCAGCACCTGGTTTGGAGTGCTTTGGTGCAAACATAAATTGGGGAATATCATTCCTAAAACACAAAAGTTATCTGACCTTGCACTATATTCTGTCATATTTTACAAGTGTCATACAGTTGCAATCAACAACAACAAAAACAAACAAACAAAAAAACGCAGAACAAATCAGTGCCTTCAAGAAAGAAAAAAGCCTTAAGCTTTTCCAAAATGTATCTTGGTAATTTCAACACATTGCATTGTTACATCATTTAAAGGCTTAGTTCAGCAAGACGCAATTAACTCGCTGAGGACTTACCTAGTTTGGCAAAAAACTAATTTACAGCTGATAAAGTCTGAGAACCTGGACATTCTAAACTTTCACTTATGGATGAATGATATACCCATTAAAAAAAAGAAGAAAAAACCATCTTTCGGTTTTTATGCTGTTTATTTGTGGGTTTGTTGAGGTTCTTTTTTGGGTCTGAGTTTTTAAAAATATTCTTCAAGCTCCCAAGCTAGAATAAAATAAGTGTCAGTTTCTGCTACCTGCAGTGGTGGTGTTACATCACGAGCACAAAGCCATCACACTGCCTGACACCATTCATAACAAGGGTAGTCTGTGCTGAGGGGCCCCTAGAGTGAATCTGAGGGTTGTGTCAGGCCTGCATTAACCTACACTGACAATTGCATGTAGAAAGCTCGGGAAATATCTGATTAAACCTGGCTCAACCACAGACAGAGCCACATTGCTCAGGCATCAGTTTTTATAAATAATTAAACGTGTAAAAATTGTTCTTTATTACCCTCAATATTATTCAGTTTAGTATCCTTTCTGAAATTACACACTATAATATGTTGCCTTCAAAACAGCTGAAGAAATAAAGAAAAATCCTATTCTAATCCACATTCCAAAAAGCAAAACAGCAGGATGCTCTGCTCACCCCAGATTTCCTGAGCATAAGCCATTCTCCATTTAAATTAAGCTTAAGAAATTATTATGGGGAAACACTACTACCCTTCTGAATAATAATAAATGAAAACATTATGTTTCAGCATAGACTACTTTTTGTTCTAGATAAATATGCAGCATTAGCAACTACAAAGTCATTACATGTTTTATTGCTTATGAAAGCTCAGGATCGAAGGCAGTCTCAAAATGACAAAGGAATCTGTGGAAAACCTTTCAAAAAGCAAAAGTAGTGCCAGGTGCTTCTATCCATCTTACAATTGATAAGGATGGTATTGTAACCACTGACCCAGTTGCTAAATTAGTCTTTAGAGTAAAATGCATTTATAATCAGTTAGAAGCTAAATTCTATAAGAGGAATTAATTATCCTTTATTAAGAAAGGATTGATGCCTTGACTCTTCATTTTTGGAGCCTATTCTTTTTTATCAAGGCTATTCCTTTTTATGCGAGCATTTTCATCCTGGAATAGTATTTTTCAAAAATAGTCAAACATTAGCAGTCCACAAAACAATGCATCACCTAAAGAGCAAGACTGGTTGAGCTGCACCTATCTGAGAGGAGAATAGACCTTGCATCTCCCTTAAATGACTAAACACCCAAAGACATCTCTCATTTTTGCCCATTTCAGAAGTGCCTCAGCCCAAATCCCAGTGGCTAAATGAAGAGGCAAAGCTGATTCCAAAGCCTGCCTATACTTTTGGTTACCTCCAAGCTCTGTAATTCCCTTTCAAGGGAATTTCAAATTCAAGCCAATTCCAAGGCTGCAGGTGTAACCCCAGCAAACCCACGGCCAGGCTGTGGCTGGAGCTCACCGCACCTGGGTCCCACCAGCCTGTCAGCCCCCATCTGCTTTCCTTCTGTCCTGGTTTAGGGCAAATTTGGGAGAGAATCTCCAAAGGAGGCCCCTCCAGAAAGCAAACCCACACGGGCCCTCCCCTCAACCGGGTCGGGAAGGATTCCTCGGAGAGAAGTGGAAAGAACCTGTTTATTTAACAGGCACAGCCCCCCTCAGCACACAGAATGAACAATACTGGGGGATACCACTCTTTCACCACTCTGAAAAAGATGACAAATTCAGAAAGTCTCTCTTGGGGGTGGTGGCTCTGTTCTCAGTCCCTCCGGCGCTGGGGCAGCTGCTGCCCAGAGCAGGCCCCGCTAGGCCACAGGGTGCAAACTCTCAGTGTTCCCAGGGCCCAGTCTGGAGCAAGTTCAAGTTGGTTCAAAAAAGGAAAGGAGAAACAGTCCAGGAAGAAATTTGGACTGTTTAGCTAAACTAGCTAATGAGCAGAAGCAAGAGCAAGCAGAAGCAAGAGCAAGAGAGTAAAGCGAAGAACAAAAGCAGCACAATCTACTGCCCTGTGTCTGTGTTCTGCCAGGCTGATAAGAAAACCCAAACAAAACTTTCACCCTTCAGAGCCACTCTTGAAGGCACAGAACATGATATCCAGCATAAACAGAACACATGAATGGGGATACAAGCATCATAACGTCACCCTAGGACACCTTCTAGCCAGGTCTTTCCTTGCTATGGATCCATGGGGTAACCTGGGATATGTGTCTGGATGGAGCAGTGGGCCAGCCCTTGACCCTGGAGATGCACAGCATGCAGTTGTTTCCAGGTTGCACCAGGGATGAGGCTAAAGCAGGGTGAATTTATCCCCCCAGTGCAGTTTTCAGACTGTGAAAGCAGTTGGCTGTACTGGGACCTGATTTCAGGAGTATTTCTGAATTTTATCCAGATGCTATTTAATAGCATACCTAAGCAGTTCTGAAAGAGCCTATTTCTCAAAATCAAACCTGTAGTTTGGGGCCAAGATCTCCCTTTTGCTAACTCAGAAAGTCATCTTCTGCCTGATGCCTCTCTTGGCCTCACAAACACTTCACTGCTCACTGCTTGCTTGTTGGGAAGGATGAAAGTTTGACAAGAAAGTCTCACTGTATGTTTAGCAGAAATATCTTTGAATGTAGAATCTGAAGAAGGAATAGAAATGAAAACAAGTTTTGATATAGAAGTGTGATGGTGTTCACAGGGGTTCTTGGATGAGGGAAGAGATGAGGATCTGACTCCATGTTTCAGAAGGCATGATTTATTATTTTATAATATATATATTACATTAAAACTACACTAAAAAGAATAGAAGAAAAGGTTTCATCAGAAGGCTAGCTAAGAATAGAATAGCAAAGAATGATAACAAAATCTTCTGTCTCGAACACAGTCCGAGCCAGCTGACTGTGATTGACCATTAATTACAAACATCCAACATGGGCCAATCACAGATGCACCAGTTGCATTCCACAGCAGCAGATAATCAATGTTTGCATTTTGCTCTTGAGGCCTCCCAGCTTCTCAGGGGCAAAAATCCTAAGGAAAGGGCTTTTCATAAAAGATGTCTGTGACATAGAAGAAAAGAATTGCTGAGCCAGTCTTACTGGATAACCAAGGAGGCAAAGGGTGTCTTAGTTAGAAGGGGTTTTTATGGCTTAGAGCAAAGGATAAACCCACCCCAAACAAGAAAATATTTTTACCAAGCAGAAAGACAGCACAGGCAAACAAGCCAGCAAAGTTGCAAGTAGAAAAAAGGTCTCCGAATTTTCCACTGCAAGAAAACTGAAAAACAACTTCTAGCTTAAACTGTAGTGTACTGACTACAGTGAGTTGTAGTGATTGGAGAACAGTAACATGAATATGGTAATTATAGCAGTTATGGTAGGCTGTAGATAATAGTTAAGGTATAGATTGATTCTACTGTATGAAGATGCTCAGCAAAGAAAATTAAAGAGTTTCCAGGGCTGCCTGCAGCTGGAGCTGACAGCTGTAGGGACAGCTCTGTCACCCACTACCCTGGACTGCTGTAACCTCTTGGATGGAATAAACTGCATTTTGGAGAGCCCCTGGAGTCCTGCATCCCTCTTTTCAGCTCCTACACTTGCTGAGGACAAGGTAGCTCCTTTAGTAACAAGCATTCACTGCTTAGCAGCTGGCACTGTCCCCCAGGGCAGGTGAAAGTCTCACCTGTGAATATCTTGCCTGGAAGAATGAGCCAAGACCCCAACAAAGAAATGCAAAACTTCCTGGGGAGATCCTTCCCCCAGCAAAGCCTAAAGAATTACTCTGTACAACATCAGCGTATTCTGATCAAAGTAGTCCTGAATCTGCACTTCTTCCTTATACAAATAGTTTAATTGTTTCCTGTGTTAAAATCTGCCATGAATGAAAAGTGAAGAATCAGGGCAAAATGACTCCAGGAATATACAAATCCAGCAGCTGAATCCAACAGAAAAAATGTTTTCATAAACCTGTCAGCACCAGCCTGCAAATTGTTGTTTAAATGTTAGGATATACAGGAGTTACTTTGCTGCTTCTCCACTTTCTTTGTAAAATAAGTCCACAAATAATCTCCACTGTGATGCTTAAAAGCAGTTTATCTCCCACCCATATACGAGTTCTTTGATAGCATTTTGTCACACCCTTCAAAAAGGCTGTTTGTGCTTGATATATGCAAATCCTAAATTGTTGGCTTCATTCATGTCACCTGCTTGGGGAACTGTATGAAGTGTTGCATTCAAAAATGGAATATAGGCATACATTTTCAGCAGCTGACTAGAATAAAAAGAGACCAAAATTACTTTCTTACACAACATTCTACAAACACCAAGCAGTATTAAGTCCTGATGTTCTCCTACATATAATTTCCTGAAGTATTAACTAACAACAGCTGGATCATTTCAAGTCAAGTGCTTGTATAAAGAAGTTACACAGGTATGCTGAGAACATAATTATCTCCATTTATTCCACTTTTAGGGAGTCTCATAACACCCAGTGATTTCTTTGAAGCATAAGGAAAAAACAGTAACTATTAAATACTTTGATAAGTAACACAGGATTTCACATTTGGACATTATATATTGGTAAAAATATTGTATACCAATACATGCATAAAGGATAAAATATCTATTGTAAATGTTAATACATATATATATTTCATTCTAAAATGTAGAATTAAAAAGAAGTCAAAACCAGAAACAGTTCCTAACTCTTAACACTCAGGAATTTTGCTGTTCTTTCAGTGTACAGTGTTCTGTGTATCCTCTGTCCTTTTCCACAGTTTAGCTTGGAAAAATATATTATAGCTGAATTGAAACAGAAATATAGCTTCATTAATATTTACTCTCTAACTGTAAATTTATTATTTTGTAGAAGTGAGTTTTGGTTTTCCCCTTAGTTTGTTTCAAGCATTCAAGTTCCCTTAACCTGTCAAAGGGACAGAAAATACATCTTGCAGAGAGGTTGCTACATTTGCATGAGGTACAGCACTGAAAATATGAAATAGACTACAGAATCCTACAACCCCAAAACAGCAAAGGATGATTCAAATCTTAGTTGTCCAAGGAGAAAGCAGCACAATGTGGTTGAACAGGATAAATGTCACAAAAGGGCGGAAAGCTTTCAAATGAGCAAGTTCATTCCACCACAATATACAACTTTAAAAATCTGGGAATTAATTATTTTCAAAGACATTAATCTCTGTGACATACCTTTCAGATAAATCTTTAGACCTATGAAACTTGTGAGATTGCCAATGTAGTAAGCAGTTTCCTGCATATGGACACTAAGACATACCAGCTAGCTTTAGTTGTGTCATTCTTTAGAGCAAGGAGGGATCTCAAAAGAGATTCAGGTGTGCTTTTACTCTACAATTTTAGTTATTGACTAGCCCTCTGGCTCACAGCAGCCTGTATTCTTCCAGGGGAAATCAGGTCCTGGCCACATGCTGCTCAACATTCAGAACACTGAAAATGGAACTGAAAAAGTGGAAATGTAAGTTGCTGTACTCAGTGATCTTCAGTGACAGCTGACCCAGAATTCCTTGGATGCCTTTTTTTTCAATACCTGGCGAGATGAAAGATCATCACATCCTGCTACCGATACTGTCTCCATCAGCATCTTGATTCTGTGTGTTGGGAAGAGCCACTGGCAGAAACCCAGCACGCTGCAGGTGGATGAATTATCTTCAAAACTCACCTCCACACAAGTCGCATTTGACTCTGCTCATATACCATATTTAAAATGTAATTAAAATCATGACACACCATCAAGCCCAATTACAAGAGGGTTTTTAACTTGTCAGACCACAAACCCAACAGGCAAACCTGGCAACTTGGTGTAGGGCACAACTCTCTGTTAAATTCTGGTTTTCACATGTGGACATCTGTTTGTTTTTTCCCATAACAAGGAAGATATTGGATTCCTGAGCAGTGTATTGGAGAAGTTTGCACAGGCCTTAAGCTGTTCCAAAGGTATCATAAGCCCCCTGCACTTGCACTCTGTTTTTCCTCACCTTTTGATGTGTGTCAACACAAGAAAGGTTTGCACATAGAGAGTTAAGCACTGTGGTGACTTGGGGAGTTTGGTGCATCACTAGATGCCTTGCTCTGAGAAAATCCTGATCTGCTTGCCAAGGCTGCCCTTCTGGATACCAGGAGAGCATTCACAAATAAAATAAAGAATTCATAGAGCAGACTGCAGGTACAGAGAGATTGAAACCTCTGGCAGGACAAAATTGGCAGCTTTCTTTCTACAGCAGAGCTACTCTGAAAAATCAAACACACACAAAAAGCTACATCACTGAAAATGTCACACTCAGTATGTTTGATCATGGACTGCAAATTAACAATAATGCTTCTGGATTCCAACATAAACAAATCTAAACCCCTTCTTAACAAGAACAGGCACAATACTCCAGAAGGGAGGTGTATGTAGGAAACAAAAGGGAAGCAAGACTTATATTCATGCTTAGAAGAGCCACATAATATTAAAGGCTTAGCAAGTGCTACAGTCACATATTTGTGGTAAACTAACATGGGAAGAAATAGCGGCAATTTATCCTTAATGATACAAAAAGAATATAAACTGCCTAAAAGCAGAGTTACTGTAGTAAACTTCAACAAAAGCAAAGCAAGACAAACAAAGAAACCAAATACACAGAAAACCTAGAAACAAACACATAAAAAACCAAAGCAAAAATTAAAATAAAACCCAGAAATGTTATTGTGATTCACTTTGACTTCACAGAGAATTCTAATCAGACTATCATATACACAGTCACACTTCAATCAATTCCCACAAGACTCATGCTGGGCATTTTAGGGCACTGAGTAATTGGCATAAAAGTAAAAAGAAATTAAATTAAAGGAAAAATAGAATACACAAACACACAACTCCTCCTCACCCACCCCTCAATCCCCCTGCTGAAGGAAAATCCCAGAAGTGAAATAAAACTATTATGTTTAGACTCAAAGCCTGCAATATATGAGAACTTTGTGAACTCACTTGGTAAGGTTCAAAGCATAGGTCAGCTGACAGGCTTCCCTGCTACATTGAGAATAAAGAGACCCATTAAATAAGACAAAAGACAGTTCCAAGACACAGTTCCAGCACACATCATTTTGAGTGCACACTGTTCCCTAAACCTAATTGCCTGAAAAAAGCAATAATGTGTTGAGATAGCCGTTGCAGGGCCATGTAGGACCTCACCACATTGAGCCACCTCCAAAAATACCTGCAGCAGCAGCAGAGGGGAGGCAAGGACCAGCAGAGTCAGCAATCAATCCTTCAGGCTGGCATGATGTAGACTTGCAATAATGGGGAGCATAAAAAGACATTTTTGCACACTAATGGCCTACCTCTGGGCACACATATGCCCATTTATTTAACAGCTGGATGGTAACATGACAAGCCAAACTGTATAATTTATTGAAGGCAAGTAACACAAGTGGAGAGTTCTAAGGGGATGTAAGCTCACTACTGCTACCTTGGAGAGTTTGGTGACAAAAATTTATTTCTGTGAAATTTAGGGGTAATTATTTTACCCCACAAAAAAGGGGGTCTTTTCCTTTTGTAATCTGGCCTGGTGGCTAAGACAGTTTTTCATGGGACCTCACCTCAGCTGCCTAAGACTCAGCCAGTTTAAGAGCTGGTTAAAAGAAAAATTAAGTAAACTCCTTCACTTATGTGTGATGGTGTTCACAGGGGTCCCAGGATGAGGGAAGTGATGAGGATCTGACTCCATGTTTCAGAAAGCTTGATTTATTATTTTATGATATATATTACATTAAAACTATACTAAAAGAATAGAAGGAAAGGATTTCATCAGAAGGCTGGCTAAGAATAGAATAGCAAAGAATGATAACAAAGGTTTGTGGCTCGGCTCTCTGCCCGAGCCAGCTGGGCTGTGATTGGCCATTAATTACAAACATCCAACATGGGCCAATCACAGATGCACCTGTTGCATTGCACAGTAGCAGATAATCAATGTTTGCATTTTGTTCCTGAGGCCTCCCAGCTTGTCAGGAGGAAAAATCCTTAAAGGATTTTTCATAGAAGATGTCTGCGACACTTATGGATCCAAATGAAATAGTATTGGTCCAACAGGCTTCCTACTGCACTTGCAGAACTCTCTACATTTAATCCAGGAAAATATAATATCTGCTACTCTAGGAACTGCTTATTTTGATGGGGCAATAGAGCAAGAGATTGAGAAGAGGCGATAATCTGAGGAAAATGTGACATAAACAAACACAGTGAAGCACAGTAAATGTATTATTGTCATACTGCCCTAACTCCAGTATTTGAAAGCACAGGTTGTTGTAGATGAAGATTTTATAGCAATGCATATGAACATATACCCCATGTACTCACTCATCCCTGTACACAAAGGCTGGAGACAGGAATGCCCTGATTGCCCCAGGTGACCTTCCTTTTACAACTTAAATGCAGATGGCATCTTTCCTTAAGCTTTATATTTGAATTCTTTTTCACTTAGTAATGTCTAATAGCTTTTTGAGCCATTTCCAAACCAAACATAAGGAATTTTTTCATCTATCAGGTAATAACTCACTTTCTAGTCTAGAAATTAAAAGGACTTTTATGTCTTCATTCTCATTTCAACATATACTTGGTCAACACATCATGCAGATGAAGAAATTGGGCCTGATAGTGGGAATTCAGGATTTCCATACCAGTTTGTGAAATCTTCACTGTGCACACTACATTTGCTTTAGGCGACTGAAATCACAGCATTGGCCCCAGATACCTGGTGAGGTAAGGAAGCTGTAACAGCTGAAATAACACTGGGATAGTTTAAAACCTTGAAGTTATCCTGCAGTTTATATATATATGTAGTATCTATGAGACAAAGACTACACTCTTATCTCAGTACTACTGATTTCCATTGAACTGAGTAGTAATTGGATCATTTAAAAGCTTAATTTAAAGAAATTCAATTAAAAATACATATTTCTTTTGTATGGACTATTAAAATAACACAATAATATAATGATTTTATAGTCATAATAGATAGCCTAATAAATTTTTTTAATATTTTTTAATACAAATGATTTTGAAATTGTATGTGCTTTTTTGTTTCACTTACTTAATAGCAAATCCCGGTGTAATTGAAGCATTTGGGGGGGTCTCAACAATCAAATTTAATAAAGAAAGTTAAATATGTGTGATATGGAAAGTCCCTTATGCATTCTTATTTTCTCTGTGCTTGAAGCAGTATTTAATTATGATTTTGTTTACTTAATAGTTGATATAGGAGCAATAGATTTTAAAATACCCTTCTCTCCCTACTGCTTTCTCCATTCCAGTTACAATTAAATACAACCATCAGGAATCTTGTGACACATCCATAAGCAAATTCAGATATTTCAGCAGTACTTAAAAAGCTGATATGCATGGTATGGAAACGGAAATCTTGCTGCATGTTGGGGATAACCTATGGGACTGCTAATAGAAAATGGCATCTTTCATTGCTCCATTGCCAGCTCAGCTCTCTGAGTTGCCAGTGGCTGTAAGTTGTTACCATCAGCTGAAAATTACATGACTTGGTGGGGTTTGTCTGGTCTCCCCTGGTCAAATACTCTTGCAGCAAAACCACTCACATTTGGCAATTAATATGCACAGACTTTGTTAGCCTTGCCACAGAGGATCAAGAACTTCACTCTTCTGCTCTCTCTCATTCTAAAGATTTTTTTTTCTACATATCAGGGTTAGGCCCCAGCTGTAAATATGACAAGTTATTCTGTAGATCCCTATGGACTTATCTGCGCTCTGAATAAATCATAGAACTGGAATGAATATCCAGGGTTCTCAATCTGTTCTATATAAGAACCAAATTCATTAATTATATGCAAAGAAAGAGACCTAAATGGTGCTTCCATGTCAGAATAAAATAAAATAAAATAAAAAAGCAAAGTTTTGTACATTAATTTCATTGCTAAAATTGTAAGTAATTTATCAAGTCTTACTTAATTTCAGAGAGTTGCTCTTCCCTGCATTTAAGCATCAATAACTGAAACCTTGAGCAGCTCTATCTCTTAGGCTTTGTTCTTTCTCTACCCTTTTTTAAAACCCATTTTTCACAAAGAGGTTGCAAAGAAAAACTGCCTTGTGCCCTGATTTTTGAAGCAATACATATTTATTTCCCAAATAGAAACAGGCAATTTAATAATAACTGTAATATTAAAGACTTTTTTTCTTTACCTTAGGCTTGCACCCCAAAAACTGAATTAACTTGCTAGTGTTTGCACTGAGACTTTGTTCCAACATACTATCATGCTACACCCACTGGCAAAAGATTTTAAGCAACCTCAGATACGTATCATGAGTGGGCACAGAGGAGAATGCTGACTGTTAAGCGGGCAGGTCTCCCAGTGTGTTAATTTAAAAGATAAGAATATGAAATACAAAAATATGAAATACAAAAGGTCTATGCTAGCTTCTTCAAAAAGCAAGCTTGAAAAATGTACATTGCATTTTTCTATTAGCTGAGGGCAAACCATTTTTTTTTATACAGGTCTTTGATGCATAGCCTAATGCAGGCCTCAGCAAAAAGATAGCAAATCTTAGAATTTATTATTGTCAATAGTCTGCATGACCTTTACTTTAACTGCATCTTGGCTGTCAGTAATAATCCAAGGCTGCACTTTCAATGATAGAATGAGAGATTTTGCATATTGAGTCTCCAGGTCTCCTTGACAGCGTTCAGAAATCACAGTCATTTATTCCTATTGGCAGGGCAAGGTCTGTTAGGAAAGCTCATTCTTCTTTACTTGAAGATGAAGAGTGGAGAAACTCCATTTTTGTCCTGAATCAAGTACTAAACACTGTAGTTTTCTCAAATAAATCAACAATGAGGCTTCTAGGTCCAGGGTCTGAAATCTTTTCTCATTCAGGGCACCGGTTCTCTAATGGTTCTCTTCACCTTTTCAATGTACAATTTTAGTAGTAGATCAAATAGCACTTTAACACAGACCTGGGGATTTTACTTTCTAACCTTTCTTCATTTGTGGTTTGTTTTACCTGACAGGTTAGAGAGTTTGCAAGTTCAGAAGGAATCTAGCAAGGGCAGGATTGCAAGGGCAATAATAATAAATAACGAGCTTGCCCTCTCCCTAGAGAAGACTTTAAAACAAAAATTTACTCAAGCTCTATAAGACATATATGTAGCTGTGTAAATGAAATAAAAGTGTCTTAGGCTAGGTGCAGATTATCCTAGGTGGTTCCTTGCTGCTTAAACTGGCTGAACCAGTCAAAACCAGCCTGAACTTACATGACAGCGCATGCAACTGGTATGGCCTTCCTGTGTAATAGCCCAGTTCAACAAGTATGTAAATATCTTCAGGAGATACTGTGGGACAAAAAGAAAGAGGGAAACACTGCTTTCCTACAGCGTCTGTAATAAAGATGGCATCTGAATTTCATCTCCTAAATTCCTTCCCCCCCACTATGCCACCCTCACCAAGGTTTTGTATTTCTGGCGCCGTATAGGAGATCGTTCCTGGTCTCCACAGGAGCTCTCTTCAGGTCCATTAATAGAAGAATTACGGCAGGGGAAGGAAGTGATTCACCCTCAGAGACAGCAGCAGCATCCCAAGAAGGGTGCCTAGATTTAAGGTCCAGCATAGGCAGGTAGCTGTTCCCCTGCAGAGTGATTTACTGCAGCCCACAGGGTTCTGCAGGCACTCCATGATCTGGAACATAAGCTTAGTCCCAAATTTCACAATTTGGCATGAATTAATTCTTCCACTAGGGTATATAATAAACAGCCCCAACTCTTCTCCTTTCATCACCATTTTATGGCAATTTATCACAAGAGAAATTCCAAAGGAAACAGCAGGCAGGGGATGCTCCAGCTGCCTGGGTCTGTCACAGCCATATTTCCAGTGAGATTATGATAACACTTTTCCCAAAAAACTTTATTCAGAAAAGGCGTAGTTTCAGGTCAACTGATACTATTTACTAATTCGTTTAGCCCATTGGTCCAGTGAATGTGTATCCATCTATATAAAGTGGCCCACTGTCAACAGGAGAGACAGATAGCAAGTCCTAAAGGCACAGCAAATATTTTCCTTCACTCTACTTAAAATACAGAACTTTAGAAGACATTTGTTTGGTTTTCCATTCTGTCTGGATACAGAGTCTGCAAGACAAAATTGACTCTATTTCATACACAGAAAACATGCTGTGTACTCCATTAGAAAGACAAAGGTGGCATTATTATCTCATGTTCTATCCCTTATAAAATTGGGTTGTAATTAGAACAGAATAATTCCTTAAAACAATTTTTTGTCCTTCTCCTTTATGTCTTAACATGATTTAAAAAGCATATTTTGTATCACAGGGTTTGAAATTACCACAATATGCACAAACTGAAGTCTTGCACAACTTTGTTATTTTACTCTCTAGACAGCCACAAAACATTTGAGTGTAAAAAAAAAAGATCCCAAACAAAACAAAAATCCCAGAAATAATTGATTCTTGTTTGGCCACACGACTACTGGCAGAAATCCTTGTGTGCTTCCACACCTTCCTCCAGCTTCTTTGTTTGGCTTTCAAGAGGATTCTTGCCAAATCTGTCTCACTGACAAAACTCTTACATAAGTCTCTGCAGGTATGGTTAACTCCAGCATCTGGCAGATAGATTGTGAGGAATCAATCAGGTTCCACCACGGGCTTTCTGCTGGCACTGTGGCGTCCTGAAAAGGATTCCTTGGAGAAATCCAAAAGAATTCTATAATGATGAAAACTCCAGGAACATCCCCACAGAACAGCATCCGTGTAACAGGTTGGAACAGCTTCCTTCATTCAGGGAATGATCAGTTTACCTCTGGTTCTTTAAAGAATTGATCTTTTTCAGTCCAGCACACTGTTGTGCATCCCTGAAGTATTTTAGTCATTGCTGTGATCTGCACCAGCCATGCACTTACATAAACAGTACAGGGAATCACAGAATTTTCTAGAATCCTGTAAAATTCTTCAAATCTCTTTCCTTTTTCCTGTATGAGATGGTGGGATTTTAACTAGTTTGGACTTACAGAGTATGTGCAGGAAGTGCACAGGGGAAAAACTTTTTTTATTCCAAGCCACATTTTACCTCTTTTTCCACATGGCCTGAATGATAAAACATATTAATTCTATAACAGAACATTTTTCTGGTCTACATGTAGAGTCATGTCGTTAATAAAAACGTATGAATACACCAGAAATTATCATTAGAATGTCAAATTATTTTGCCAATGGCCTGATGATCTCTTCAGAGATTTAATGAAGTTATTCTTGGTGGCAGTGGGCTGGTCGTTTCCCCTCCTTGCAACAAAGTGGAAAACCTGCTGATGCTGTGCATAGTATCTGCTGCAGATAATATTTAATATTTTTGTCAGAGTATTTCATCACTTGACCAGAAGTTTCCAAAACAAACATGTGCATGTTGATTCTTCATTCCCATTTCAACCCTTTTGTTTTTAAATGCACTACATGTCCCCAGTGTTTCCCATTTCATACAGGCTACTTTTTTTTCAAGGGTCATCAAGATCCTGAGCCCATAAATCCTGTAGCAGAGAAGGACAAATATGACTCAGTAATCCACTTTACAATCAAGGTGTCCCAAATATAAACTCTGATCACCATTGCAAAACACATTTAAATCCCCTAGCATTGCCAATGCTTCAGTTTTTTCATTACCAGAGAGATAAAATGCAATAAAACTTGCCTTATACTCCTTTGTGAGCAGTCATTTTATTTACTAGAGAATGTAAAGGGATCAGGAGGGGAAGGAGATGGTCCAAGCACCCCATTTTCAACAAGCCCTGACCACAGTAATCATAATTTCCAGATTTATATCATTCCTGTAGCAGGGCACAGCTACCTGTTGTTGGCAGCTTGAGATGCCAGAAGTGAAGCTCTTTAATCAGATGAGAATAAAGTGGACTCTAAGAGATGATAAACCAGACACCAAGACACAGCCTGTCAAAGAATTGAAAGAAATAAGTTAATCTTTGTGAAGTACTGTTAAAGAGTGATTTGTTTTGCTGTGAAAAAAAAAACCTGCAGGTAATTGTCTTTCTTGCTTTCTGTAATTCTTCTCTTTATCCTCCTTTTCTGCTTTCTTCCTTGTTCTCTTATTTGATAGTGAATAAAAGTTATTTTTCATTTTGATTATCAGCATTTGACCTCATTTGTGTCTCAGATTTGCTCTGAGTATATTCAAATCATCCCCCTCTCTGTTTATGCTTTAGGACACATTCCTGGATTGGGATGAATTTAAGGTTATTTTTATTCAATTTTTCAATTGAATTTCTATCATAAGATATAGGGTTTCCTGAGAATGTTGCCTTGGCTTTCCTTAGGATTTGTACATATTTTGTGTAAAATATTAAAAGAAAAATCAATGTTTCAAGGTAGAATTTGGACCATTTTTTAGGTCCTTTGATGCTCAACAGGACCTTTCCCACCACTTTCCACTGAGTGCTAGGCTGAGGTGCAAAAGGAGTTTGGAGAGGACAGCATGATATTCAATTAAAAAAGAAAAGTAAATGGCTCATACACCTTAAACCTGCATTCAGGTTGGCTGGATGCCCTCCTGCTGGATGGGCAAATTTCTTAGAAGCTTTCCCTGCCCCTGAATGAAGGCTTTGCCTCGTGAAGAACACAGGGCATGCAACTCAAAACAGCTGCTGGTGGTGGAGCAGCCCCTGTGAGGGAATGTGCAGGGCCATGGCTCCCATGGATAATGAGTAATTCCAGATGTAATTCCAGGCCATTAATGTCCCAGGGCCTGGCGCCCCTCAATGCCCCTAAATGGTCCATTTGAGGTTGGAAAATCCCAGTGAAGCTGTTCTGACAAAGCCCACATGGAGAATCTACGTGAGTCGCCTGTGATTGTCCAAGAATCACAGAATGGTTTGGGTTGGAAGAAACCTTAAAGGTTATCCAGTCCAACCCCGCTGAAAACAGCAAAGTCACTTTCTAACAAACGAGTGGTTCAGAGGCACATCATGTTGGCAAAAGCTGTTTGGGGATATAAAAAGATCCTAATCCTTTTTTCTCCATAACTGAATCCTGCCCCTGATTAATGGTAAGGCTGCAGGTGTGGGAATCACCTGGTTCTGGGTCATGAAAGTCAGGCTTGAAAAATTCAGGAAGAGAAGGAGAAGGGTGTGTGACTGACTCAGTTGCAAAGGAGATGGCTGAGGCCATCTGCAGCATAACTAAAACCCATCTTTATTGTGGGGGAGGAGAAGATTTAGGAAGAAAGGGAGACAAAGCCTTTCTTCTTACAAAGCCAGTTGCCTTTTTTTAAAATGTGATTTTCAACCACCAATGAATTCTTTCTTATCTTAATTCCTTAAAAAAATAAAAAAGAAAGAGTCAGACGACTAAAATTTATAGACTGTACTAATCCTTCGAGTACAGATCCACTCTTTTGAAAGCCATAAATACAGAGTTAAAGAACCACAGGAAATTAGTTCTCTGAGTTATGTTAATTGCTTCCAACCCTCCAGTATCTATCTACACAAGGAAGGAACAAAGTTTGAAGGAGACATCATAACATATCATGGTTAAAAAAAACATTATGCCTAATGTTTTTTCTCGTGAATTAAAAGGGGTTTGAACCACTTAAGAGGAAAAAAAAAAAGCAAGAGCGTGTCTGAAACATGGCACAAAGTATGCACACAGTAGAAACAATTGATTGGAATGCTGTCACTTTAAATCCCTCTCTAGAGTAGCAGCAAGGGAGTGAAACCCAAAAAAAGCAGCTACAGAGAAAGGGAGAAAGAAAACAACACACTGTGATTACCGTTCTGAATTCATGGATTAGAAAAGAAACGTTTCAGTATTAATAGGGTGTCCTCAAACAGAATGAAAATAGGTAAGTAAATGACAGTAGGAGAAAAACATTTTGGTAACCATATTTTAAAAGTATAAAATCTCACAGTGTAACCAAAAATATAAGCAAGAACGCTGACAGAATTTAAAACATAATAAGTCTGTTATGTTAAAATCTTGGGTTTGTCAAATTAACTCTTTATCTGATACAAAAGAGAAATAATGTTCATTAATGTACTATTCAATTCAGAATGCTGAGGTTTGATTACTGGCCTTTCCCCACCTATATCTCAAGTGTTTTATGAGTTTTTATGAACAGTTTTTGTTGTGCACAACAACAGATAGTTGATCCAAAGTTTTCCCTTGCTTAAAACAAGGAAAGCATCATTTAGCTCAATCAATGTGAATTCTGACCTTTCTTAGCTCCAATTCAAATGTCCCTGTCCTGCAATGCACCTGCATTCAGCTCAGCACTGGGGCTGAACCAGGATAATGATCAGGAATCAGGACAGCATAGAATCATTGAGGTTGCATGGGGAGATCACCACACTCTCTCTAGAAAACCACTGAATAGGCTACAATGGGACACTGAGTAACCTGATTGATACATGTATTGATTTGCAAATGACTCTTTGTAAGAGATAATCAAAATAATTTTTTTAAAGGAAAATGTTGAATTTCCTAATCTTCCTATTAAAAAAAAGTAAGAGGTTATGCAAATCACCTTATATCTGAAAACACAGAAGAAACTGATTCATATCACTGAAATAATAATTAATTATTAATTTCATCTAGCTCAAGAAAGCAAAGCTATCTTTCTTCTTTTCCATATCAAAAAGACAAATAGCTTGGAGATTTGGATCATACACAGATTCTGCCTTGCAATATACATTCAAGGTTAATTTGAAAGCTAGCTACAGAGGATTTTCTTAGACAAATCTATATAGAAAGCTTTCAAAACAGGTTTTTAAGGCTCCCTTAACTTGTCATGACTACAGGGCCTGCATAGGTCAGCTGATGGGAATACAGCCAGGTGACTATGGCAGTGTGAGAAATTTGTCTCTATTTTATTACATAAAATAAATGATAGGAATGGAAGAATGTGCAGTCCTGCAGAGAGTAGAACTGAAACCTAAATCTCTGTGCTAGTTTCAAGTTTGTATAGCCGTGATGAATGGAAGACAGTCTGGCATGTCAGGGTTTTCTGTATGACTGATAATGTTAAGAGATACTTCCTCATGGCTGCCTACGCAGGAACATTCTGCTTTAAAAGAAAAATAACGTCTTTCATTTGCATATTCCTCTAATCTTAAAGTTGAAATAACTTAAATGGAATTTTGATGGAACTTTGCATTTGTTATTTGCTATACAAAAAGCATTCATGAAGCAATTACACGAAGGTCTAGAAAGTAGGCTTTTTCTTTCCTAGAAGAAGACTAAAACTTAAATATTTCTCTTTTTTTCAGTACTCTGTCCCTTCTTGTCCTGATTTACATTGTGACCAGAATGACATGCCAACATTCTCCTGATCAATGGCAGTCCTCCTTCCTGATACTGATACCAATTTTTGGTAGTCCTTATCTGACAGAAAAATCACTGCTGTCACAGCTGAGCTTCAGGCCTCCTGTAACATAGAGATTACTTACTGAAATAATACTTAAAAGAACAATCTCCTAAATCAAAACAAGTGTCTGCAGGCTGCAATATATTCAATCCAGTGTACAGCATTTTTGCTTTGCTGTCTGCATTCTCAGTGAGTTCTTCATAATTGCTCTTAGGTTTGAGGTTCTTTTTGTTTGGTTGGTTTTTGTTTATTTTCTCTGATGGTTTTTATTCCAATGGCTTCATAAAATCAGTCTTTCATTGCTAACACCTTTTTGTTTAACTTTGGTTAAATATTTCATATTTTAAATATAGCATGTTTATAATTATTTTTCCATCCTGAATTGAAACAAATGTAGCTGAATGCATTATTCAAGAACAACATCTGATCTTATTTAATATCATGTAACGCTTTGCTTGTTCTTGTTCTTTTTTTTTTTTTCATGTAGAGGCAATATAGTATGCTTGCCAAATGTGTACAAGTACATTTCTCCCAAACAAGCTGTTCAGAAATGTTATTAGCCTAAATATCTTGTCCTGAATTTTTTAAAGCCTGTTTCTTCTAAGTCAATCATTTTTTTTTTGTGCATCACTTATAGTAAGCTATTTCAGAAACATCTCTGCAATAGGATGTACCAAAATACAGTAAGGAAAAAGTTAACTTGCTAAGTTAGTTGCATTATTTTCCCCTCTTGATTTCCAAGCTGCTCACTGAGCTTGCTTGAATCTCTCTCTTGAGTATCTCTAAGGTCTGACAAGCAAATGTTTTCAAGTAGCTGGATGCCTAGGGATTTCTGGTTGTGTGACTTTCCAAGAGTATTTAGGTGTATACAGCAGCTCCTAAGACAATCACAAAGAATCACACAATTATGTCCTCCTGAAAATTCCATAAGGCGCCTTTTTACTTCCTTGAGAACGAAATTTCTTGGTTTGTCTTGTACAAGTTGTGATCCTGGCAGTAAAGTCACACTAGGTTTTCACCAGCACAGATCTGTGCAGCCCCAAGAGGGATTATGGCAGGTGGGTTTGTCTCAAAATGAGCTGTCCTCCCTTCTGGGGATTGCCTACAATTCTCCTACTGAAAAAGTTAGCTTTGTGGGTACAGAAACACAAAACTGATTGCTTCTCTACTCTCCATCTCCAGATTCTCAGTGCTGACTCATCCCTTTTCTCTCTCCTTTCTCTTTCAACCAGAATCTTTTCTTCATTCAGTGAGAAATTGCTGCTTCATCCTTGAGTCACTGTTGGAGATGCTCTTCCTCACTAGCAATAATTTTCAGTACACTCTTTGACTTGGAAGCATATCCATAATTTCATCTTAGATGCTAAGCCCCTTAGAGTATACAGGCTCCTATTTTGTCTCCAGAAAAAATGCCTTTTTTGTTGTTTTTTTAATACTTCATGGCCCTGGAAATACAGCTGACAATACAATGTAGATGTTCAGTATAACGAATAGTCGTAGAATTTTGTGTTTCTAAGTGTGATCAAAGGATCTTTTTTTTTTTTTTTTTTTTTTTATGTGAAGAGAAACTACTGTGCCAAAAGCTTCTGTAAATACACAGAATATGCCTTCTTTCCTGGCCTTTTGTATTTTCCTGGTCTTTTGTATCAGGCTGATTCTCCCTGGCAAATTTAAAGCCTCCTGTAAATGCAGATCATTTGTTTTCCCTTTGTAAGGATGGGAGCTGTATGTTTGTCCATGAGGCTAAATGCTGGCCTGTACAAATTGTTCAAGTAAAAAAAAAACATGGGTCTGAATATCATGAGCCTGGAACATCTGTGGCCATATCTGAGGCTAATTTTTTTTAATTAGGTGAAATAACAAGTGGGATATGAAGCCAGTAACCTTCCTCTACATATAATAATGCTTTATAGGCAATTTTACATCCTGTGTGCTGTTCTTTCCTCTCCATTGATAGTGATTTGGACTGGCTGTGGGATGCAATGTACAAATAAACATGCAATCACAATACACAGGGTGTAAATCTGCTTATAAAAGCTGCTCATGAAAGAAATATCTAAATTAACCTTTCTTATCCAGCTCATGTGAATAACCTGTTGGTGGGAAGTGCACCTCACAACACCCATGGTACTTAAATAATGTAGTCACAACCACATTTCTGTTTGAATTTTCTCCCAGATAAATGACCAGGTAAGTAATAGAGTGAGGGAAGTGTTCTGGTAAAACAGATTATGTTTTTAAATAATTCTGAAGTTGTTACTTGCTTCACTTAACAAGCAATCTGCTGTGAAATGTTAAGACCTTAAAGTTGGGTTAATTAGGTGTGTAGATCACACAACACAGAAAAAACAGCTCGATGTGTTTACTTCTGAGTTTCAGATTTATGCTCTGTGTAGTAGTCACTAGATGCTGAAATGTTGACTTGATGATTATTTCCCACCATTATACCACTATTTGTTTTTCTCAGTATTTCTTCCTGTAAACTAATTTGGTACAGTGTTTGGAGAAGAGAGACACAGAAGAAGTGCAAACACAGTAAAGTTAAGTTGTTTAAATTTAGAACTGGCTGGAAAACTTTCACTTTTCTTTTATTAGAAAAATGATGGTTTGTGGAAAACAAAAATTATTCATTCAGTTCAGTCACCTACTAGTCATACATTCAATTCAATTACCTACTAAGGAAAGAATAAGAAAGGTTTTATAAGCTGTTAAAATACCATACATTTTAAAGTGAAAAGGCTCTGTGCAGGTCAAGAGTTCCATTGATATTTTCAATTAAAACACAGTAAACCTATAATTAAGAAATTAAGAAATTAAAAAAATTATTTCTAAAATCACACAAACTTAGACTGATCTGATTAAACCCATGAAATTTTAAATTAAAAAAATGAAACAAACAGTTATCAACTTTTACCAATTCTAGGTATGAAGGAATTTAGAAAATATCAAGAAAATAGTCATATGATAGAAGAATGTGTGTCTTGCATACAGCACTTCCAAAAGATCCTAACGGTGTTTATAAATTGGAGCAACAAGGAGTGGTTCAAGGTCTGACTCAAGCTTTGCATCAATCTTTGTATTTGGCTGTCTTCCCATTTACTGCACGGGGAATTTTGTACTCAGGTGTCTGCAGTTCTATATCCCAAGCACAGAGTTTTGTCTAATTTTGCTTTTTCTTTTTCCTTGCATTAGAAAAAACAGCTTCAGGAGCTGCCTTTTCAGTCCCTTTGTGCTGTAACCCAGAAACAAGTATTCCAGAGAGTGTGCATCTGAGCATCTGAGCTGGTGCATCTGCACTACAGCTGGGCTCTACATTTCCATGCCTCCTTCCAACACGTGGGGAGAGCTGGGACTGCGGAGCAGAAATCCAACAGGGCTATTTTCCAGTGGCGCCATGCCCAGGACCTGACAGCACTAAGCTGCTTGGCAGAGGCTTCCAATTTCATTGGAGTCAGGCCTGGCCTTAAAATCAGGGAGCTGATCACATATCTCTACACATATCTCTACTGGCTCCAAGACTTAGTCATGGCAAAAGAGAATGTGACATCCCCCTTTTTCCATGAGTCTGATCAATCATGATTAACTCTGCTAATTAGGCTTGGGCTGCAGAGCTGTAACACTGGTGTAAATGATCAGAACCAGACCCACCAGCCATTTTGGTCCTAATTTTCTTTTTGCACAAATGTAATTTCACATTGCTCATTTAACATGCTGCTCTCTATGCTGTCAAAAACTGAAAAGTGTCCTAGCATATGAGAGATGTAAAGCTGGCTTGAATTAAAAAGTAAATAAATTTTAAAGGAACCCTCCCAAGTCTAAGAAATAAATCTTGTAAATCTTTATTCTTTGGGATTTCTTGCTTGTACAGTGTTTAGAGTAATTTGTGTAGACAATAATTTGCAGGCTCAAGCCCCATTGCTTCAACCTCTCATTCTGATCAGGGGAGGGAGCAAAGCATTGCTGTGATGAAAGTGCTCATCTTTTGGGAAAAAACATGCAACAAAAAAAGATTGTGAAAAATTCCTTGATGTTATTGATGCCTTCCTCTTTATTTAAGTATATACATATATACCCTAATTTACTTAGGATATTGTAATCAGTCAAAGAAACCCACGTGATGAATTTCCCCAAACATATTATGCAAAGAGCATTCCTCAGAGTTAAACAGGGAGAGTCACTGGTTTTGTTTGCTAAGATTACAAGTAAAGAATGGCAAAATTAGCAGTCAGCAGATGTTACTAAGGGCATTCATTGACTACAATTAGACTACAGAACACAATCAGATGGATGCAATTCTAGGCACTTGAAGCATGTACATGATTCAGGGTCTCCTGTTAAGGAGTTTGCCTTATGGACTTCTTCATGGGAAACAAACACTACAAATTAGAGATATTTTGAAGGTCATTAATAAATCAGTCAATAATACAGAATGTTAATCTGCAATCTGTTTTCTTAGCTGCTGTTTTATTTGTTCTACACAAAGAGAAATGCTGATGATTTTCTTACCTCTCTTTCAATGCCAAAGTTTCCACTGAATTGCCTGGATTTTATTTGGGAAGTCATTGTTCCCCTTCTGGTAAGAAGATAATTCTGTAAAAACAAAGCTTCGTACTGGTGAATTCATATGCAACAAGAAATAAATGTGGGCAGAGATGACTGGTGTTCAATGGTCATTGGGGGCTAAATTAAATGATAGCCAACGGACATGATAGTGGTTAATTCCTGTTTTTGCAAGGTGAAAAAATAGCTATACCAAAAGGAAAGTCTGTATTCTTCAGAAGCAGCTGCATTCTTTGACAAAGTGTAATTATGGAAATAGCCAAGGTTTTCAGGACTATTCACAATAACTGAAGGGCACCATGAAACAGCAAATGCTTTTCTTTCACAGCTTGGAAGTTTTTATGGGTAGGTCAGCTAACTTCAACAGTCCCACTGTTTAAGACTTGTTTCCTTGGTTTATCCTCAATAGAAATAGTAGAAATCCTGTAAATATTCAAATGGAAAATTTGCTTTCTCATTTCTGTTTCTACCTTTGATGTATGTTGGCGGTGTTGCAATTTTCATAAGTCAAATTTTAATGGATTATGATGCACAAACAACTCCCATGCATATTGGATATAAACAATATGAAAATAAAGATAAGAAATTTAGTGAACATACTCAACATACTCAGAATGTTTGGGGACAGGGTGGAAGGAAATTAAAAAGAGAAGGAGGAATGGAAAGGATGAAAATTTCACTTCTTTTGGTCATTCTGCTCACTCCAAAATGTGTTTTCGTGTGACTTTCACAAAGCTTTTTTTTTATTGATGTAGATTACTTTTTTCATGAATCATTCAAAACCTGCCTTCTGAAGAAGAGGATATGCATATTTTAATGCATACAATGAATTGTATCTTATATTAGAATAGCAAACTCTTTCAGTTTTTTCTCTCTACCAATGTTAAAAAAGGGAAAGCCATATGACTAATTATATTAACAGGAAAATGATAAATTAATAAAACTGTGACTAAATAAAACGCAGTCAGGAATTTGTTTTGTTAGGATCTCAGTAACTTCTGCGGATTTTAATATGCTATTCTCCATTAATGAAAATGTTTAAATGAGAGAAAAGGCAACTAATCCTACAA
Organism: Melospiza georgiana; assembly: GCF_028018845.1. Lineage (NCBI taxonomy): Eukaryota > Metazoa > Chordata > Aves > Passeriformes > Passerellidae > Melospiza > Melospiza georgiana. The sequence goes on along the minus strand of NC_080434.1, from coordinate 39,701,616 downwards.
ATGAACTGAGTTTGAGTATTTCCTCACATTCTTTTTTTTTTTTTTTCCCTATTTCTGCATTTTATCACCATGGCAAGAATTTTAATTCTGGAAATGAAGCACAAGAATAAACAGTAAAAATGCTGCTATTTTTGATCTGGTAATAGATTTCCTATGTGGAAAAGCCATATATGATCTGATTGAGCAACCCCGAGTTACACAGTGTTCACATCATTAATTCCATCAATATTAAGAGAGCTGCTCCTGCATGTAAGAGTTAATCATATAAAGGGTACAAAACTGTGCTGTAATTCTTTTTAATCCCTTTTTCCTGGTTTCTTCATGTAATAGGGATATGGCTACTTTAAATGTGTCCCATTTTTAATAGACTGGGTGTTTGATAGAAATTATTTTTTTCAGTATTTTGTTTCATAAAATGGAACAATGGGTTGTGACATTTATGGGTTTAGAATTTTTGTTTAAGAACAGTGTAGATAGCACAAAAAATGATTGTGCTGATTTCCAACTTACTGGAATTAAATATCTGTGATTGCCTCAAACCCTTAGTTCTGTTCAAGTTCCCTCAGAAATATTATCTCATTTTGCTTCAGGAAACAAAATTGTACTATATTAAGAAAGCAAAGTCTTGTCTCTTCTAAAACAACACTTCCCTAATCTCTTGTTTGTGAATATAAAATGTGTCTTTCCAAAATTTAAAAAATAAAATCATTATGGTTTTTTAGTTACTTGACTTTTCTAACATGAAAAATAAACCTACCTGCAAAATACCTTCAGAAATAAAAACCCTGCGTGCACAGTATGAAACAAAAAGATAAAAGATCTCTCAAGAGTAAAGTAGCTGAAAGCCATCATGGGATTACTTCAGGTTTTTTGTTTTCTTATATTTTGAAAGCGTGACATTTTGAAAGGAATGGCAGTGAATGAAGTATCAGATAAAGGGATGACTTCACCATTAAATGAGTGTAGTCATTGTACTGAGAAAAAGAAAGCTTTTTTTTTTTTCTCTTTTTTTTTTTAAAGTGTGCATACGCTTTGTTATTTAAAGAACCTCGTTAAATTTTGGAAGATAAATGCAGCACTTCCCCATTTTCTACCTGTTCTTGGGAACTGGCCAGCCACAATTTGGAAAGATTTTAAATACAGTAAAATGAAAAAGTGCCTTTTTCTTTTAAAATGCTTCTATTCTTTTTTGTTATACATTATACATCAGAGTGATATTTGAAGGCAGATTTATTACACACCCTGGCAGAATGCTTTGTACATTTATAATGCAAAGCTTTTATCTAAAGTTCAGAGCATTATTTTAGAAAGAAGGTGCAACGTATCTGTGAGACAAGTTCTATTCCTATTGAAAGGTGGCCACAGGAATTGAAAATGTGTGGTAGAACTGATAGTCAAGGAAGAGCTGAAAATGAAATCTGTGTCTTTTTGCTTACTGTAGTGTTGCTTTTTCAGCTTTACTCTCCTGATCTAATTGAAAATGTTCCTGCTCATTGCAGTGGGGCTGGACTAGATGACCTTTAAAGGTCCCTTCCAACCCAAAATTGTTCTGTAACAATCAAGTCTAACTGCTTGGTCTGGGAGTTATACATAATTTAATACAGTAAAACTAATTTATATTGTAGGCAAATATTGAATCTATTAGAATTTGGAAATCATAGAATATCCTGAGTTGGAAGGAACCCACAAGGATCATTAAAGTCCAGTTCCCAGCTCTGCACAGAACAGCCCCAAGAATCACAGTAAAACGGTCTTTAAAATATTTAAGCTCATTCTGGTTGAAATTATTTCCTAATAATGCCCTTAGCAGATGAAAAATTGCTATTGTAAGGAAAGAGTTCTATTCATAAGAGGAGAATAAGGTTTTTTTATACCCATATTGAAAATTAGAGACTGGAATTTCTGGAAATAAAAGCATTTGTACAATTAATCTCCATAATTTAAAATAACAAGAAGTTTGCCACCCTGTGGCTTTGAAAATGGCATCTAATCTGCCTTCTTTCACACCTGAATTTTCAAATATCACTTGTCACTCTGTGGTTTTATTTTCTGATGTTCCTTTGAAGCTGCTCATAAAAAGAGTTTTGCATCTGAGCCCCTCATTCTGTGCCCACAGTCGCTGCTAAATACAGCAGCCAGGCCACTGGCTTGGGGCTTGGAGTGCAGGACGCTTTTAGGGAGTTTATTGTCTTGTACTTCTGCTGGGAATTCAACACTAAACTGAGAAGCCCAAACTGAGTTCTCAGATCTCACCAGCAATTCCTTTCTGCAAAGGAATAAACACAGCGCTGGTGGAGTCATAGGTGGAGTAAAATGTGTGCAACTAAAGGGTTAAAAATGTTTTGATTAAACTTAACCATCTTTAATAAGTTAATGTTACCTTACCAGATAATTCTTGAATGTTATTAAATCTGAAATTTTCTATGAATAATATTTCTTGAGGCAAAGTAAAAAGTATTCAAAAGGTATTTTTTCCACTAACACATTTAAATAGAAGTCACCTTTTTCTTTGTGTACTTCATGACCACTTGACACGTCTTTACAAAGTCATCCCTGTCCACAAAGAGATATAAAACATTTGTGTTAAATCCAAATGCTGTGATCCTAATCTATGTTAAGGCATTTATTACTGGAACTAAAAAATCATCAGTATTTCATGAAGTGATTATTGCAATGGGACTAGTTGTGAAGTCACAAATGGCTCGGTATTTAAGTACCCTCATTTGAATTTCCTGGCTGACCATCTTCTATACCACAAACTGTGATAAGATTCCACAAATCTGAAATTCTGTAGGACACAAATGTATTCTCTTTTTTCCTGTCTCTCTCAGGCCAGCTGCCTTCTGTCAGGCCATACTGATGAGACAGGCAGGGGAATGCCCACCTTGGAAATGCTTCTGAGAGATCCTCACAGCTTCTGTTTTAGATTAGGTTTTGAATTTCTTATTAGCTGTGGAATGGTATCAGCATTTGGAGAGTTTATCATACAGGCCATATGGCATGGAAACTTAGGAAATTTTGAAAAGCTGGGGAGTGTTGTCTGAATTGTAACCAGAGTACACAACTTGGACTTTAGCATTAAGTGTTGTAATAAACCTAAGTACTGACACATTTGTATAAAAAAGCAGGTATATGAGGTCACCAGTTTGTTCTGCACTCACAGCCATAGTGAACTCAACTATTGGAACTCCAAGCCACGCAGCTTCAACCAGGAATACTGTCAAGTGCTTTGTCAGTGAGTGCAATTAACTGGTAGGAAAAAAGTAACTGGAGTTGTGATAATTCCTTGTCATAGGATTTTAGTACAAGAATTAGTGTCATCCTGAAGGAAATATAACCCAAACATCACCTGATGGTCCTGTTGCCTCTGTAATGTGAAAGAGATGGCTGAGATGGCCAGAGCTGGTTTAGAGCAAAGGGCAGAGCTAAGCTTCCTACCACCTCCATTGATACTGGTGTCTTACCTTCCTGTTGATTTAGCTATAATGGATTTCACTATTTTAGTAGAAGAAATACTTTCATTTTACTTTATGAAGACGGATAGATATATGCTCCTCTTTGTGCTCCTAAAATATACATGTTTTAGTGTTAAAGCCATTGCTATATGCACACTTATTAGCATATTTCCATATTTAGTGTAGTACTTGGGACATAAAATAGGGTCCGTGCTTTAGGGAAATACTGGGTTTGTTCTTCTTTGCTAATTTAGAAAAGAAAAACAGTGGAAGATCATACCACATGCAGTGATGTCAGATCCATTACTCCCCCACAAAGTCCTCTTTAAGGGACTGAAAAGTATTTCTGTTTTTTGTCACACACACCCATGGAATACATTTCACATCAGAAAAACAAATATTCATCCTTCAGTAGTGCACTTATGTCCTTAATAAGGTTTCATACTTGATTTGAAACTTTCAAAACTCTATGTGATACAGATGGTTCAAATCCCATTGATAATTCAATGTCTGGTTAGCTCTCAAGTAGACCAAAGACCTGGTAATTAATGTCCTGAGAGACCTGAAAAAGCTTATGCACATATTTCTGAAAACACTCATATTTGCTGTCAGTGTTCAAACACTTTCAGGAAACTGGACTGTGATTTTGAGCATATGTTTCTTGTTCCCTCCTCAGTAATCAGACCCACCAAGGGCCACATGCTGGCTTGGAGTGAGGGCTAGAAGGTAAAGCACTGGTTAAAGATTATAGTTGTGATGTAGCTTGATCCACTGGTGGGTCTTCATATCTGTTGCTCAGATAGATTTAGAAATAGAGGGGGATTTACGAAGAAAAATAATCAAATCCTTCATAAATGGAATGAAAATTTCCATCCAATTGGCTGATTTTGCAGTATCTACGTACACAGTACAACTGCTTACATTTTAAATATAGAAAAAGTCAAAATACTGCAGATCAAATAGCCAAAACTGCTCAGATAGGTTTTAGTCATTACTGATATATGTGTTGTGTCTATGGATCTGTAGAGGAGCTCATCACTGCAAGCAGAGAAAAACATTTTTACCTCTTAGCCCTTTCCCTTCTTCCCCACTTCAGGCATTGCCTTTAGTCTCACAGCTCTTTGTGATACAAACCATGGAAAGTTAGAACAAGTACTTCCATAAATTGCAATTTCCAACCAAAACAATGGCAAGGCTACCACACAGCATGGGAAGGATCAAACAGCATCTCTAAGGAGCAGGATCACAACTAATGGCAGTGAGAGAGAAATGGAGGAATAGAGAACAGCTCCATTTACATCCACAGTCTGAACCTTCCAATCCAACAGATCCAACAGAAGGCATGTTTTGCAGACAAACACAGAATGCCTTCCAGGATGCTCTGCAGAATCCATCATACTGACAAAAAATGTTTATAGAACAGTGATCTAGTAGAGAAATGTTGACAGTACTTTGCAGAAGAGAAAAAAAGAAAGTATTTCCACAAAGACTGCAGACTTTCACACCTTGACATGCACGCATGGATCAGTAAGATTTGCAATCGGCAAAGTCTACAATCTCAAAGTTTCAAAGTCCCTGTGCTGTGCAGCTTGCTCACCGGGAGACTTGTAGGGCCCAGGATCAGATTCACAGAGAGCAGTTTAGGTCCCCATTCCCTGAACTTCCCATTCAGGTCCATCTATCTTTAATGAAAATTAATAATTGAATCTCCATGTTACTAACACATAATCTCCTTCAAAAGGTACCAGTCACTAGCCCATGAGTCAGATCAGTCTTTCATTTCATAATATATTAAGGCAATAAAAATAGTTCAATATTCAATATGAAACAAAGCTTTTTGACTATAATTTTTGCTATTTTTCCTATCCTAAAACCTGATGACAACCTTTTATGCCCAGATTATTAACTGTATCTTCATCTATGCCTTTTCTTATCATAATATATTAAAGTGGAAAATACAGTCTGTAAGTAAGAAGTATGGTATGAAATTTCACAAGTCCTTATCATTTTGTGTCATTATTCCTGTCATTGTATATTTCTCTCCTTTTATTGTAGGAATGTATTTTTTTTAGTGTGGGTTTTTTTCTTCACCTTTTCTTATTCTTTTGATGACTGAAAGTATTCTGCTGTCGAAAATATAAAAACTAGTTTGCGGTATTTTCAAAATGTTGATTTGTATTCAAACCTACTATTTTCTTTTCTGTTTATCTCCCTCTTTGTTTTTCAGTCATTGAAAAGTTTGAGATTTAAGGTGCATGTATGCATTTTTGCAATTAACATAACTGAGCGGAGCATACCCTCATCTTTTGTCTGAAATTTGGTAAAGTTTGTGTTATTGACACTTCATATCATGTCTTTGTTGTTGTCCTTAGAGGATAACACTTCCCTTATCTTCCCAAAATACAAATTTACTTCTGTAATTCCAGGTATATTTGTTTCATTTTGCTTTACTCTTGCTTGAAAATAAATCCCCTTAAAATTCTTTGTGAGGGAGAACTCAGAGGAAGCCCAGCTGCTTGGCAGCTGTGAGCCAGGGAAGCCTTTGATTCTCAGAATTAAGGACAATCTGATTTCCTTTGCTACACACACAAGAAGCTTTGAGTTCACAAAGAAAATATAGAATGAAAGAAATGAAGGGAGCAAATAAGCAAGCTTTCAAGTGTAGGAAGTTTCTGGTGAAGTACACATTTGGCTATTTCTTGGCTCACTAAGCTAAATGCAAAGGAGGTAAATTAAGTTAGGAAGAAACTTGCACCTCAGTCCTGTAAGTAGGCGGCCAAGGTTCTGGACTGGAATGGAAAGCAAATGAGCTTCAGGTAGAAGCCTGTGCAACATAATTCCACTTGCACACCAGTCAATGTCTATTAGATTTGAATAAATATTCTTTGAAATGTTTTCTTTTTACCTATTTCATCGATAGCCACATTTTTTTATAATTTAAAAATAAAAATCAAATGCTAAGATCTGCCAACAAAGGGTTACATTATTAAAATATTCAAACAATCTAGAACCTGAATATCCTCACTAATCCTTACTTTTAGCAAATTAGGTGTTTCTAAACCATAGCGAATTTTGCTGTAGTCTGAGTTCCTACATGGAGCCAGGTGGAGGAATACAGGAGTAAATTATCTGCAGATGGAAACAGAGAATGGATTTGCCTACATATGAAAATTAGCCAAATTTACAGCATCTCTAGAATACCTATCTTTGTAATAATGAATGCAAGAGTGTGTTGAATGTTTAAAATGGGTAAACATGTAATTATACTAAGTATTCTGGCAAACAGTTTTGGAGATTTTAAAGATTCACATACCAGAAACAGGACCACATGAAGCCTTGATATTTCACTTTAGACTACTCTTCCAAGCATTTCTTCAAACCATAGGGAAATACATGAAGAAATGCAAGAATAGCTCCACCAGATCTGAGTAATGATAAAGGCAGTATTGATTAAGGACAACAGGTGAAACCAGGCACTAGGACCAAAAAATACTCAGCATCACAGTTCAATGTTTATACAGTAGAAGGTACCATGAAAGGAGAAAAATGTCTGGATTCTGAAGGGTGGACAGGAACCTGAAGTCAGAAAGAAAAAAATTCCTATGATCTCAGATTAGCATTTTAATAGAATGAAAACATGTTCCAAAGGACAGATTGTGTAGATGACACACTCCAGTTTGAAAAATGAAAATGCTTTGCAATTAAGAACACAGAGTTTTATTATCAGCTATTGAAGAAGAAACAAAGTCTGCACAGAATATTCATCAGCACACCTGTTGCATCTATGACTATTATTAGCTCTGTAAGAGTGGCTGCCATTAAGAAAAACAAGGCTAAGTATCATTTAAGCAGCATTCACTACATGTGAATGGAGAGATCCTGAGTTTCTCATCCAGCACAAAATACTCACTGGTGGTGTTGAGTTTTAACATGCAGAGCTAGAAAAACCATCCAATGACTTCACAAACTGTCTTGTACTTGAGACTTTGTGGGTACCAATCCAGCCCCATCATGTCCCTAGTGAATAATGAACCAAAAAATGGAACAAGCCCTTCACATGGAGGTATGTCTTTGCATAATTCCATACACAGTGATATTTACATTTGTCTGTGAATGATATTTAGCCTGTTGGACAAAGTGGTTTTCACACAGGGACCACATCCAAGACCATATAATCAATGTGAAAATTCTGTAACAGATGTCAGCCAGGGAAAAGAAGCTATGTGGAAATAGAATCAATGGAGTTGATGGAAACTGAAGCATTTTTGCTAACATGAAGACAGTTTTGTGTTTTAAAAGATTTTGGATTAGCATTCAAAATACATGAGGGACCTGTGAAGACATATGTGAGTCAATATACATAAAGAAACAACACAGACTTTATGTTTAGAGATAAGACAAAACGCAGAAGCTGAACTTGGAAAACTCTGAAAGACTTTTTTTTCTCCTCACTTTTGATCACTGTGGCAAATAATTATGTAAATCTGTGAAGAATTCTGCAGAGAACAATAACTGGAGAACTGACATCTAGAAACTGAAGGCATGGGCTTTCCATTTACAGTGCAGACACACAGGCCACAAGATGTTTTATATTCATAGGATAACTTCCAGTATTAGATGCTAATTTAAGGCACCCTCTCCTGACTGGCCCTAAATAAAAAGGGTAACATAATTTAAGGATAAATGTGCACCAGAATTAACAAATAATTGTCATGTAGGAAGCCCAGTAAAGAAATTCAGAACTGAAATATTGTTTTCTCCTCTTTTATCCTTTCATTTAAAGTGGCTAAAGAGAGCTTTCTTTAGCACCTTCTTTTCCTGTTTTTGCTCCCTTTGTTTGTTCCTTGCCTTTTGCTGAGCATCAACATATTTCTCCATTCCTTTCCTAGCTCACAGTGTATGCATGCCCATGCTTCCCTGCTGGAAAGTTTAAAGACATAAACAATGGTATTGTTGTCAATATGCAAAAAGATAATGGTTATTCACCTTGATCACATGAGTAATCACAATGACTACTAAATCAAATTGCATAAACAAAGCTTGGCTCAGTCTTTCCTTGCTGATGGCTTGATCTTTATCATATCAGACAATACCTAAGATGTCTGAGCTGGGAGAGCTACTAAAATTGTATAAACTGTGTAAGAGTATGAATGGAGAGAATATAAATAACCATCTTTATTGTATTAGAAGAGTAGGATCTTGAAAATGGTCGAGAGAGTTAGCAATATTTCATTGCAGGCAGTTTTGGACTGTTCAGAAGATTTAACTATAGACCTTAAAAGAAAACTATTTTCCATTTGCCTAAAAGGCAGAGATGCTGGTGTTTTAATCAAGTATTTTTTTGTGTCAGTGGTCTAAGTATGAAATATGCTTTATGCTCAGCTACCTTCTTGGTTTAGAACCTGTCATTACTTGTAGTTAGCAGGGCTGCCTCCAGCTATGCATCCAATTGTGCCTGATATTCAAAGAATCCTGTTGCTGCCTTCCCAAAGTCCCTACCTTTAACCATCACAAATTTTTACCAGTTGTAGAAGTATTATAAAGGTTTGTGAGTTTCAAATCACAAGTGTATTTGAAATAAGAATCCTTTTTTTAATCTTCTCCTGTAATATTCACTCTTTGCCTCTCTAGCTCTGGGACTACTTGGGGACCAGCAGGTTTCATAGGAATCTGACTTCAGTGCAGGAAGGATCTTGCTTAAAAACATCCTTCCATTTTTGGTGTCTTGTTAAATAAAAAAAAATGAAATGGCAGCTCATAACCTGGGTTTCTGAATCCAGCAGAGAACTAGCAGAGGTTAAGGAATAGCCAAACTGAAGACCTGACCATCTAGCAAAACACAACAATTAATTTAGTACAGTGTTTTCACTGTTATTGTTGGGTTTTCTTTCAAGTTTATTTAAGCAAAAAATAGCATGCAACAGAGATTTCAGAAATACAAATTTTATTGAGATTTATTTCGTAGAAAATTTTAATACAAGAGATTAAATACAAAGTCTTGTCAAGTGAAAGCCTGTGAAACTGAGTTCCAATCACTGAGCAAAGTCTGATGGAATTGCTAATTAGATCACATAATTCTCCTTAGCTGTAGAACAAGGAATCACTCCAATGACTCCACTTTTCATCTGCAGAATAAGAAGTTTTCAATCCCTTTTGTAACTGGTTAATACAGTACAAGGTACAACTTCCTACTGATGCTGAACAGAAAACATTTATGTATTTATAAGCTAATATATGCCTGGGGAATAAAAAGGCTCCAACTTTTATTTTTCCAATATTTATCATCCATTGAGAAACAGATGGTAGGAGGTGAGCCAGGTTATCTCAGACTTCTTGTGATGGGTTCAATGGCAGAGACCCAAGCAGCCTGGTATGCAGCAGAATACCTATCCCACTGGCAGCCAGGCTTTGGTTGGTTTTTTATTTTTCACTTAACTCTTTTTTTCTGCTTGGAGCCAATCCAGCCCAGTTCAGCTCTTTTGTAGGAGCTGAGGAACCAGTATTGATTTCCCATTTAAACCAATCTTGCGTGAGCCCACCGCTGCCTCCCTCGCTCTGAACGCGGGCAGCGCTGGAGGAAACCAGCTGCAGCATTTCCAACAGGCAAAATTGCTTCTCCGGGCAGGATGTGAGCTGAGTTGCAAATTAGAGAAATAAAAAAGTGAAAATGGCAGCATAGATAGGCTTTCTTTTCAAGTCTGGTACACATTCAGCACTGCCTTCCTAGAAAGGATTCTCAGAAAACAGGGAATTTGCTTGTTAGAGCGAAAGGAGAAGATTCCTATTATAGGCTTCAGTGCAGTTGTCAGCCAAGATAAAAAATCCTTATACCAAAGTGGCCTTAGAACAGTGAAGCAATGAGGGCTTTCAAGAAAAAATCAAAATTGTGGGGATTTTTTATGAAAGTGTGAAGATCTGTTATAGCTGCCTTTACTGAGTGTTTATGGATTTAAGACTGCAGTGATGCTTGGGATTCTCAGGCTCTGCATCATGAAGGTTTTGCTACCAGATTCTGAGTTTTCAGCAGGCATCCATTGAGATCAGAGGAAAAAAATATATATCTCCAGCATGGATATTTTTAGGGACTAGCAGTGAAATTTTCCTACATGCTTTACAGAATAAATAATGCTAATAACAGTCATGCAAACTTTCCAAAGTTACTCAGCAATGACCCTTAAATTTCAAGATGCGGTTGCTGAAAATTAGAACATCATTTGGTAGAAAATTAGCAGCAATACTTCCTAAAGTATAACATAAAAGTCAAACAAAATTTTGAATTGGGGGTTGAAAGTCAGAGGGAGAATATTTGACCCCTACACAAAATTACCAAGCTACCCTAAAAATGATACTTTTAAAGTTCTCACTTAAAATGGCTTCACAGCTCTGTGACCTAATTCACTCACTCTCTGTTCTTAGCTGTTCACAGTCTCTAAAACGGGAATCTATATCTGGAGTTTGTCGGGGACAAATTGTTGGAAGCTCTTGCATGGAAACAGGATACTTCCTTCTTTTCCTGGCATATCTGCAAAACACTTAAGGGTAACTATCACCAGGCACTGCTGTTCCTGATTTTGGTGGAGAAACAAGCCACCAAACCCAGGTCACGGCTGCTCCTGCCTCACATAAACACCAGCGGTGCGGGGAGATTGCTCCACTGTGATTAATAAAGACTGAAAGAACAATCTGCAGCAGCCTGATGGATGGAGCAATTTCAAATTGTTTCACGTGGATGTAAGGAACCAAAACCAGTGGCACCTTCCTGACCTGGCCTTTCAGGCTGTTTGTGGCCTTATGAACAAAGGTGTGAGCTGCTTCTACACAGAGATTTTGACTAATGGGGAGAAAAGACCTGGTTTGATTGTTGGGTTTTTTTTTTCTATACAGAAAGCAACTGGTAAAATGGAGTCCATTAGGATATTATGAAGCTTAGATGTCAGCAACTATATTTTTAGTTAAATGTTCTTTGTCAGAACTTTATGCAAGAAGATTTCCCACGAGAAAGAAACTGAGAGTTAGGTGGATTATTTTCATGTAGTGGAATCAATAACCTGAGTTTCCTTGGTGAGTGGTCAGAAGAGCCAAGTTACCCACACCAGGGAATAATTAGCAGCCTGAGCTGCTGGTTTGATTGATGAGGCTACTGAGTGATTATTTCTTCAATTTTCCCCAAGTTCAATTCTCATAGACTAGGGTCAGTGAAAAGAGAAGTTAATTTTATATTATCAGCTACTGATACTCAGATTCTTTCTGTATTTTTTAATATATCTTATTTGCATTTTCAAAGAGTGATCTGGAGGCGCCGCTGAGAAGGTAAAAAAGACTTTAGAGGGATTTTTTGTGGGAGTTTTGCTGAATTTGTGGCAGCTGGTAGACTTCAGGAAGAATGACAGAACAAGTTCTGCCTAGCAGAAAAAGCACGAGGAGGAGGCAGTAGTAATATTTGGAGAGAGGGAGAAACTTGTGGAAGGAGAGATGAACATCAGATCTTTATTTGCGATGCAGTGCCCAGTGAGAGAGAGGAGCAGGAGCAAATGTCAGCAGGAACAAACCAACCTTTTGCTTTTTAATGTAGTCATAAAAACTTACACGCGGATAAGGAACATTTTAAACAGTGTCTCAGATAGGAAATGTCATTCACATCTACTGGGGAAAAAAAAACAGAAAAAAAACCAACCAACATAAAAAAAATCCTGCTGCCTGGGGCTATGCTAATTCTTTAATGTGATGGCATTCCTTTTCTGTGAGCTCTGGCTGCCAAGCATGCTTGGTGCCCATGCCTTCAAGCACTATTCTTGCAAGGTTCCTGAGTATATTTTCATTTTAATGGGTTCTTAAGTCAAGCATCTCTGGCAAAGCTTCCTAAAAAATGAGTGAGAGCTCATGCAAGGGACAATGACATTCTTTAATATTTACCACACTAAAAATAGCTTTTAAAAACAATACACAGCATTCAGAATGTTCTCCTTGTTCTGCAATGGTTGTTTTTAACAGCATTTGATGGATTCAGAGAGCTCTTGGTAAGTACTGTTAAGATATTTTCTCTATATATTCCTTCAGTACTAAAGAGCAAATTGCTTAATATGTAATCTTGAGTAAATGTTTCCCCAGTTACATTCACTCCCTCTTTCTGATATGCTTTATTCCTGCCTGAGTATTTCTCTCTTTTTAATATTTTCAGCAGGCTGGATTTATGACCCTGAGAATGCAAAGAAAAGGAATCATCATCTTCTGAAGCCAGCTGCACTAGTGAACTTAGTGAATATCTGACCAAGCCCCGAATGGTGACCATATAAAGAAACATGACAAGTTTCTCATGAGAAACAAAATGAGACAAAGCCACCTTAATTTCTCAAAAACTCAGGAAGTACCAACACTGCACAAAATGAGAGAGAGGGCAGAAGAAGAAAATTAGGGAGAGTGAACCCACAGTTTGTTTCATTTTCCATTCTAACATCACTCCAACTACAAAGAATGACAGTATAAATGATCAAACAACTGCTTGCTAATGCATTATAGATAGCCATACACAATATGGCAGCTTTATCCTTGTATATTTACCCACCATGAATACAAAATATACTAAGAGTGACAGGTAATGTAGCCAAAGCTTCTACTCTCTGTAAGCATCTGTGTACAATGAATTATAAATGAGAGTCTTGTGTCCAAAGGTAGCAAGTAATGTAGATAATGCCATCTGAGTAAATGAATAAATGTGAAACAGATGCTTTTTGCATTCAGGGCACACAGGTACAGCCAGAAAGCCACCAGTACAGATTATGGATGCTGGTGAGACAGCTGTTGTCTGCATCCAGTGCCAGGTGCATTCCTACCTGGGCTGCATGGAGACAGTCAAAAAGGCCTTTCACTCAGTCCTTTTTAACAAGTTTCTAGATGGATGAGGTAGCTTCTTATGTAGATTCCTCAGGTGCTTGGATTTCCTCAAGGCTTTCCTAAAAAAAAACCAAAAAATAGGCAACATTATTAAGAGAGTCCTGTGTAAGAGGTGGTGAAATTAATAATTTAGCTTTAAACATCCATAAAATAGTTTTTCTTTGCTTTCTATGCAAGTCTCTTCCAGTCTGCCATTATTTTTCATATCAACAAATATTTTACCTCAAAATGAGATTGCATGTCTTAAAAAATTACTGCTAGAAAGCCATTAAGAACTTTTTTTTTCCTTACATGTAAATTTACTTATTTTATAAGCAAAGAGACAGGAGCTTGGACTCCAGCTAGGGAATTAGAGCATTCTTCTTGTCAGTACAGACAGCTCCCTTGATACCTAAAAGTCAGGTTGAACTCCCCAGGTAAAATATTAAACCTAACAGTCCTGACAGTTTTCACTTGTGAGATACAGCTACTGCTATTCTTTAAGTTCAGAGAAGTTCATAAGTTTATATTGCTCTAGCATCTGCTCCTTTTGTGCCTAACACCAGAGCTGTGCTGTGTCCATTTTCATGTGTGCCAAAGAAAAACTTCTGTCGTTTTAACTTGGAAGCAAAAAAAGGTTTCAGACCCATTTCCCTGCAGATTTTTCATTCATTAGTTACTTGTGTCATGTAGGGTTGGTAAAACAGTGGTCACCAAGTGTGGCATGAAATTCTATCCTGATGCAATTTTAAGAAGAAAATGATCAATTGCAGTGATAAATATGTTTCTTGTTTAGCCTGAGTACCTTGAACTATACAAAGCTCTCAAAAGGAAAAATTTCCAGTACCAGTAAATATCTGTGCCTATTTTACAATGTAATTTCACTGCCTCTCTTGCATAACTGAGAATTTCAGAGATTAGAAAGTATAATCAGAGATTCATGTAAAGTTTTGGAAGAGCCTGACAGATAACATAGAGCTTCTCAGAACTTACTGAAATGGTATTTCAACCTTTAAGAGTATTTATGCAAAATTACCAAGGCAGTCATTGCAGTAATTTTAGAGCATTCCCTCAGAAGTAAGATAATTTTCTTGCACACCAAATAACCCTAATTCTTCAAACTTTTTGACATATGTGTGGTCTGTCAGGAAGGGAGTTTGCCGGCCATTGCCAGATTTGGAATTAATTTTGAGACCAATCCAGATTAATATAGATAATATCCTAAGAGGAATTCTGCATTTATACAGCTGTAATAGACAATTGAGCTTTGTAAGGCAAAAACAAAGACTGAAACCAGAAATACAGGTCCCATTCCCTACTTTCTTTTTTTTTTTGTTTCATTTGCTCCTGTGCAAGGTCAGCATAAGACACAACTATTGTTCCAATTTGACATGTCTGCATTCCAGTTTTTCACTCTTTTACATTCCAGTTTGCAGAAGTGGAAATGACAGTACACCTCCTTTGGGTGAGAAACAGAAAAATAGATGCAATCCAACAGGGACAGCCACACCATTCACTGTCCCTTAAATGCCTATTGCTGCCATTGAGACATCCCAGTATTTTTAACCTTGTAAATAAAGCAACTCCTTACAAGTTACAGGTTTTGACTCAAAAAGCAAGCAAAAATCAAACTATGCAACTGTAAAAGCCATAATTTTGCTTTCCAAACAGCATGGTTTGATTTAGAGTTATGGAATTTTAACCACAGAAGTGTCAATAATCCACAGGTGGCTTGTTCCTGTTTTCCTCATGTCCTTTCTTTCAGCAAGTTGCCCTTGCATTTATTTCAGTGTAAAAGTTGAGGGGAAAAAAAAAAGACTTTGGAGATTTTTAAAAAGTTTGAGGAGTAATTTACAAAAGTGATAGTTTCTAGTAATGAAGGTTGCTACCTTTGCCCAGGTCTCTCAGTATGATGAAATTGTTTCAGAATGTTAATTACCGAATAATCAGATTCCCTTGAAAATGAAACCTAAAATATTATATTTCAAAATTATGTCAGACCTGTAGTACAGTCAAATCAACAATTACACTAGAAGAACTCACACAGTCTTCTCTTTAGAATGATACTCTATTATCTCAAGAGAATTAGAAAAATATCTATGATGCATTACCAATATGGAAATACTCATCCCATTGGCCTCTATTATCCAAAAGGAAATGAGAAAACACTTCCATTACATTTTGCAGTGATCCATGCCTTTCTCTTTTGAAGTCAATAAACTATATCATTCACTGCAGCAATTTGTGCATGTGTGCAAAAATGACCTTTTGCAGTTTGGTTGCTGGGACATGCTGGGAGAGGTGACATAGGAATTGTAAAAAGAGATGCAAACCAGTTTGTACTGCCAGATGTGTCTGTCCTGGGTTGACTATATGATGCTTTTATCCCCAGTCGTCTCGTTCTGTTTATGCTGAATAATAAGTTTTGCACCTTTAAGCCTTGTTCCAGAGAGTGAAGGGGGCAGAGAAGAAGCAGCAGTTTGTTTACAGACACTGCACTCCTCCACATTCCTGCTCCTGGGCTGTGCTGTCTGCAGATGGACAGACAGCGGGACAGAGCTCTCCTTTGCTTTTAATTAGTTTAGCTAGCTGAGGCAAAGGAGTTCCCTGGACTGTGGTTTTTTTCCCCCTTTTATTTGGACCTCTTGAAACCTGCTCTGGACTGAACACCCAGAAATGTGACGGTGTTCACAGGGGTCTTAGGATGAGGGAAGAGACAAGGATCTGACTCCATGTTTCAGAAGGCTTGATTTATTATTTTTTATATATATTACATTAAAACTACACTAAAAAGAATAGAAGAAAAGATTTCATCTCAGAAGGCTAGCTAAGCTAAGAATAGAAACGAATGAATGATAACAAAGGCAGCTGCCTCAGACTCTCTGTCCGAGCCAGCTCTGCTGTGATTGGCCATTAATTACAAACAAGCAGATGAGATCAACCACACATGCACCTGTTGCATTCCACAGCAGCAGATAAACATCGTTTACATTTTGTTCCTGAAGCCTCTCAGTATCTCAGGAGGAAAAATCTTAAGGAAAGATTTTTAATGAAAAGATGTCTGCAACACAGAAGAGCACCAGCAGCTCCCACCTGTGGCCCACCGGGCCGGGCCTGGCCTGCGACATTGCCAGCACTGAGGGACTGACCAGAGACTGAGTGAGCTCAGCTGCAACCCGGGGAGGGACTTTCTCAGTTTGTCATCGCTTTTGGAGCAGCAAGGGGTTTTATTGTTTAATATTGTTTAGGTTTTATTGTTTAATAAACAGGTTTTTTCCACCTTTTTCCAAGGAGGTTTTTTCTCCCGGACCCGTTGTGGGGAGGGCCCGATTGAATCTGCTTTCCTAGAGGAGCCTCTTTGGGAGTTCTCTCCCAAATTTGCTCTGAACCAGGACAGTGTCCTACCATAGAACCATCAAATGAAGCCTGCAAAGCCTCAGTCACCCCTAATCAGTTTAATTGAGGCTGATGCTCAAAGTGTAGAAAAATGTTGTGAAGAGCAGGTCCCTGAAGTGACTCCTGGCCTCTGTGGGAGCAGGGTCCCCTCTATCCCATCATATCACTGCACACGGCCTGCTGGAAAAACGCCTCAAAATGAACGCGGATCCATGGAAGAGAGGGCATCTGGGGGGCACTCAACACTCACTGCCTCTTCAAAGGCAAAAAAAGAGACTTCAGAAAAAAGCACTTTGAAACTGGTGAAATAATCTTCTGAATAAAGCACCAGTGGGGAATACCCACAGTCGCTGAGGGCGGCATGCTGCTCGGCGTATCAACAAAAATACATTTGGCCTGCGGCAATGCTGAGGGCAAACATATCCCAGATGGACTAGAGAGGCCCAAATACCTTCAGAGATGAAAATTTAATTAGAGGAAATGTCACTGCAGTGAACAAAAGATTGCTTTAGTGATTTTTCATCATTGTTTACTAAAAGTGAAGTACAGTTTTAAGCGGTAGGACAGGCTGAGTACAGGAATGTTCTTAAGCACTGGAATGGATATGAAAGGAATGGATGCTGAAGGTCAGAGAATCATCTGCACTTGAGCAGTGATCAAAAGGAGTTACACCATCAAATATTGGCAGACAGCAATTTTTAATTGCTTCAGTGATGGTTTAAAGGTGATGAAGGTGGTGCTTTCAAGCCCCTAAGGTGGAAAAAACTGACCTTATTTTGTTGATAGGGTGAGGAGTTTTGATGCTTTGCTGTTGTTATTCTGGCTTTTGTGAGATTTCAAGGATGATAAAAGCTTGGGTCTCTCTGAAACACTCAGTCATCTCTGAAAGTTGAGATTGCTCACTGCCTCCTTCCCTCTTTGATAATCCACTGTACATTATTAATTCTGATTCTTGCACAAGACAGGGAAAAACATTACAGGACTTGTTGCAGCACAATCACAGGGAATCAACCCCCTTAAATAAAATATCTGAGTGCTCACATGAGTTCTGACATGAGTTCTGAAAGCTGTTTGGGATAAATTAAGAGAAAATAAGAGAGAGCACATCATAATATACAATATAAGACATTATAGAAAGTCTGTCAAACTATAGCATTTTCTGCATTTTGATTTTACATCTTCAGAATGCAAGGTTGAGGTTTTAGTATGTTAATTTTCAGATCTTTTTTCCCATTCAGCCTTCATCCTACATTTACTGTTGCCCCTTTATCAAAACAAAATACTCACCTTAATTGAAAGAATGCACATCATGATTTTCCCATCATAGTACTAAAATAGTTCTACTTATAGAACTCTTTTTATTTGCTGTTATGTAATAGGAATTACTTACTAATATAAGTTATAAAAATAAGAACAGAGATAGTAATTAACATCAAATATCTTTCAAGAGGTCATACTAGTTTCAGTCAATTTTAAGGAGGTCTCTACATGTAGACAGCTGGTGGGGAGATTAATTATATTGGGACACAATCTAAGTAAAAAATGAAGAAAGCATGATACAAGTATAATTACATACAATTACATATTGATCAGTATACTTAGTTAATAAAGTCAATAAAGACAATTAATTAAGTTAATAGGACTTTTTTTTTTAGATTAAAGCTCTACCATTATTTATATTTTTAGTCTTTTCTACATCCCTCAGATTATCCTCATGTTGTTGTGAGTTTGTTTTCCTGACTCAGATACAACTATGCATAGATGGATTCTTTTTGTGTAGCAGATACTGTGAAACTTGAGGTCTGCTGAGGAACCATGACACTGATTTTAGCAAAATTTGGATCAGGCATCTGGAGTACCTAATTTACTTATTAAGTTTACTGGGAAACATGTGCCTTAATTTCAGCTGTTTTATTTTGGTGTCTCTTTCTGCTATTGCTTGTTATCACCTGTTACTCACACTTCTATATTTAAATCCAAATAAGCTCCCTAGATTTTCACTGCCTAGAGGCTCTGTAGTTTTTCTGGCAGTATGAACTGGCTTTGTTCTCCTACACTGTCTTGTTAGTTCTTCCTGTTTTCCTCCTCTACTTCCTTATTTTAATTTCTTTCTTTCTCTCTTTCTCTCTTTCTCTCTTTCTCTCTTTCTCTCTTTCTCTCTTTCTCTCTCTCTCTCTCTCTCTCTTTCTTTCTCTTTCTCTCTTTCTTTCTTTCTCTCTCTCTTTCTCTCTTCTTTCTCTCTCTCTCTCTCTTTCTTTCTTTTCTTTTCCTGCCTTCCTGCCTTTCTCTCTCTCTTTTTCTTTTTAGCAAATACAGCTCTACACAAAGTTTAATCATGTGCAGAAATTTGTTAGATTGATGCCAAAAGCCCTGCCCAAAGGCAGGCTCTGAACACATTATTGTTTGAAACCTGCAACAGAGAGTCCAACCAGCCTCTGATTAGGCAGTGTGCCATACTAAGCAGATATTAATGAATCTTGGCAACCAAGTATGAGAAATCAGTTTGCTTGCCATCCTTTCTGTGTTACAGATGGTTATCTGGAAAACAGTCCAAACAACAGAAATAGACCATATGTATAAAAAAAGTCTCCCTTTTTTATTTTCAGGTTCACAGACTATCAGCTTAAGATTGCACAGTATATATTATTTTTATAATTCAAGATGAGCGAGTATGTCAATATCCAAATGCATCCAAATTGTGTGACACTGAAGGAACCAATACTCTGCTTTATGGGACTCTGATTGTATTACTGATATTATGGACTTCTGAAGGATCAACACAGATTCCATCTACAAGCTGAAATGACAAATTTCTTCTGCATCTGTCTATCAACATCCATAAAATGGAAGTACTGAGATCAGTAATGCTGGGAGAAGCAAATAAATATATGTTTTAAGAAATATACCAGTAAACTAGGTTAAAACTGGATTACATTGCAGAGATTCTGAGGAGTTATTAAAAAGACAGTAATTAATAGACATGAATTTTGCTATTCTAGTCTTACCAAAAGACTAGGTAATAAATCGATCTTCATCTGATCAATTGCTAATAAATTCATCATCAGCTAAAAGACAAATCTGAGGGGAAACTATGTCTCAGTAAGTCCCCTTCTTCCTCCAATGATTATCAACAGAGTAGATCATCCACTAACTACACAGTGATTATAATGTGAGGTCAGTGTAGTTCCTGAGATAAGCTGTGAGGCAAACAAACCTCCTTAATCAGATGTGGGTGACACCCTCTGCAGAGACACAGGAAATGCAAACATGGGTAGACAATATCTGTGTGTATCCCATATGTAATTTCCTAATGCATTTCTTACTCATTATTTTTCTGTAGCAAAAC
The DNA here is from genome assembly GCF_028018845.1 of Melospiza georgiana. Lineage (NCBI taxonomy): Eukaryota > Metazoa > Chordata > Aves > Passeriformes > Passerellidae > Melospiza > Melospiza georgiana. The sequence goes on along the minus strand of NC_080434.1, from coordinate 39,681,549 downwards.
CTTTATGGAGTTATTTTCCGAACAACTGGACTAGAACAGAGAAAAGAAAAAAAAAAGCCTGAGAGCAAAACAAAAATTCATAGAAAGTTGAAGGGTGAGTCCTTAGTAAGAAAAAATAATTCAGAGGTGCAAAATATTTCTATGGGTTTTTTTATGTAACTGTGGAGCTACTTGCATCATTTTTCAAAATATTCTAATGACTTATGCACCACATGAACCATTTTGTGATGCTCCAACTCACAGTGAGCAGCACCTCACTTCAAAATATTTGATCTGAATTCATTAAGAGCACAAATGGTGGTAGGTAAACAGGAAATCTCTGCAAAATATCACTGAATGAGTGAAATTTCTCACATTATGTACAAAGCAGGAAGAGGTGAAAGTCTGGTGCAATAGTTTGTGATTAAACATAAAAAAGAATTTTATAATCCTGCCATAAGGGCCATATCCTAAAAAACCTTGTGAGTGCCAAAATCAGGATGTTTTAGAACTTTTGGCATGTAAGTCTTCACTCTGAATTAAACCCACTCACCATCTGCATAAGTCTGAAGGTAATAAAGTTCACTAGGTGCTCTCATCTACATTTTTCACAGACGAAAATCTATCTTTTCTAAAAAAAAAATACATGAATGACATTTTCTTCTCTCATTCTTAGAAAAGAAGCGTATTGGGAATCCTAGCAGAAACTACAATATGTTCTACCTGGTGTACAATTCCTTCAGCATTGTAGAATTTTTATTTTGTTCTTAATTTTTCTTCTTTTCATTCCTGAGTATGTCACCCCAGGTATATTTTTATTACATTGACTTTATCACCTTTACATGAAAAAAAAAAAAAAAAGTTAAAAGAAGAATGCACACACTAATCTGCAATGAATGTCTGAAATGTATTATTTTGGCTTTATGGACATTGAACTGGATAATTTAAGCATTCAAGAAGTAAAAGCTTTTCATCATGAGAAGACACTCAAGAACAGGGCTATGGATTCAGGAAGGTTTCCATGTTTTTTTATCTGCCACTTCAGAGGAGCAGAGCCTTCTGTGGTGATAGAGAGGAGGAAAATCTTACATGCAGCAGACAACTTGCTTATTTGATATTATATACAGAATTCCATATGTTTTCCCTATCATCTTCCTTGTTTTTTAGATTGGTTTCTAGATTCTAACCATGAGGTGAAGATTTTTCCTTTATGTATTTACAGCTCAAATCTGTACATCCAGAGACCTTGGAAAACTCCAGGTTCTGGTACTGTTTCCTAGGAGTAAGAACAAATATCTAATAAGACAGAACTGTTTAAATATGAATAGTGAATAAATCTGATTGTAAGAGAAAATTTTTAACAGATCATACTGAAATAGTTTACTCATAAATCCTTTAATATGAAGTTCACCTGTAACCCAAGCACTGACACTGGTCTGGACTGGAGGAACATAAACCTAGCTATGCCAAATTAAACCAGAGACCAAATAACTTCTAACAGCTAAATCAGAGGACTAAGCTTTAGAAACAGTTCTTCTGTGGCTTCTCTGTGTATCTGTTTTAACCCACGTGCTAACCTAAATAATTACCTTTTGCTGTCCAAAATACAGCAAAAAAAATTGGGAAGCTTAATATTTGTATAGCAAGTTGACTAGCTCAAGCAGAACTTACTACCAAAGAACAATCTTGTTTCATACCAAATAAACATAGTTTGGCAGAGATTGAATCAAAATGCAGTCCATAATTTGTAAATGAGCACTGACAGAAACCATTGGATAATTCTTATTACACTGAAGGGAAGAAAGTTTGTTAAAAATATCTTGGCAGAAGTCATACAGGAAGTCAAATCACCTGCTCTAAAGAGCTTGACAGAAGAAATTAACATAACTGTGGGCTGGAGAAACTGGAGTCTGTTATTCACACTGACAAAAGATTAACCCAAACCAGCTAGCAAAGCTATGTGCCCCCCCAAAATCCTGTTTTTTTCCTTTGCTGTAGAAAATGGCATGTATGTCATCACTGAAAGTTAGAAAACACATTCTTTATGAAACAGAGAGAGAAAAACTGTCAAAATATAAACAAACGTTTGTACAGAAATTCCAGGTATCTAGGGAGCAAAATGATGAAACAGAATTAATGTTGAAATGCATCAGGCTTAAAGTAACAGAGTTACAGTGCCAGAGATATGTTGGAGGATGAGTTTTAATGAAGTGGAGAACTGAACTGTGTGCCCTGAACAGAAGAATTAAAGCACAAAGTGATGGTGCAGAATTTACTGAAGGCTAATGGTGTGAAAGGCTGCAAGAGGCAAAGAGGGATAACATATAAAAGTGGACCTTCCACTGTCAGGATCTGTGCAGAGAGAGTTGTGTACTCTTTAAAGGAATGAATACATTCCTTGTGGAAAACTGAGCTAGGGAAGAGAGCATGAGAGACATGGGGAACAAAGTTATGGAAATGGAAATTACCATGATAAAAAGAATCCTAATTTAATTAGCTGTATGTACTGAGATAAAGGAATGGGAAAATCTCAAGCCAGCAATTCTGAGAGAACTGGATTGCAGGTATCCCAAGCAAACCTATCAAGGCATTGAAGAATCTCAGTAGTACTGACAATGTTCAAAAAAAGAACTGAAGATCATGGTATTACAGCCTAAAAACTGAACATCTATTTTTTAAAAAATATAAAGTATTAGAGGAGATTGAGAAATAATTTATCATTGCAAACCTTCCAAAAAAAAAAAAAAAAAAAAAAAGGCAAAACCACAAACAAACGTGAGAATGCAGAAATTCTGCGTTAACAGAACACAGAAACTGTCATGCGTTTGGGTACTATTAGTGTCTGATACAATAGCATGTGACAAAAATTAATTAAAACAAAGATGAGATTTAGCTGAAGACAGCAAGGTGAACAAGCTGTTATTTAAATGATAGCATATTAGTATATATTAGCACACATTTTAACATATTAGTATATATTATTAATATAGTGCCTGTCTATAAACCCAAAGTAAATGTGGCTACTTTTAATTAAGGCTGGTTTATCCTACCTAAGGTAGCTAATACAGCTCTGAATTGATTCTGGTTGCTATAGCTCTCTGATTTCAGCCTGTGATGATCTTGGTTCTAGCAGTCTCCTTTCCCATATCTAACACTATTCTGCTCACTGCTTTTTCCAATTGTACAGCTAAAGCTTGACTGAATACAAACTAGCTTGAATTCTTACTAAAGTTCTGGTATTTTCTTACATATATTCTTATCTTAATTTCTTTTTATATTTCAATAATGTGTAGTATACTAAGGTTTCCTAGAAGAGGTAAAATCAAAGCTTTGTGCTGTTCATGTCAAGTAAATGAATTTTTTCTTGGACTGTACACATAAATCAAGTGTCCATTGCCAAATTTTAATATTAAGAAACAACCTTTTCCCTCACTTAGGAAATATCACTAGTGCCTTACTTAGACTTGCTGCCTTTCTGTGCTTTTAGCTTTTAATGCTGAGTGGAGATGCTCTAGGTTTACTGGAGATAGTTCTCTACTATATTTTGAACAGATACCTTCTAGAAGTTTTGGGTTTTTTTTACTTTTTCATTTACTTCACCAAATTCTTTCATCTCTCTGGCACCTACTTTTCTGTATATCAGAATCTCAGCCTTTTTTCCGGCATCAGTGATATCAAACATCTTTTTTCAGTCTTTGTTGTTGTCATCTAATTTCCCTATTCAGCCAATCTGTTGCACTCACTCATGGCTAGATAAGTTTTGGGTTGGGATTGTTAGTGAGGGAATTAAATAAATCAACTCTTTGCATCTCAGCAATGGTTTGAAGGTCCCCCTGGTTAACTGTATGTGTTGATTTACACCATCTCCCAAGCAGCATTTAGATCTTCCTTTTCCTACAGCATCAACAGAATTGAAACCAGCTATTCACATCAGAAATTTATTGCTCTTTCAGTAGGTTTATGTCAAGATTTCTGCAACTCTATTTTTCAGACCACGTCTAAAGATTCAGCAATCTAAATCAATGTAGTACTTGGACAATGCCCAGCCCATGGTCAAGCTGACTCCAAAGAACCAGGATGCCCATGAGAGCCACCTCCACTCTCAAAAGAGACAGGCAGCACTCCCCCCATGGACAGCAAAGTTCTGCTTTCAGATAACTGCCTTTCCCTCACTCTGAAGGGATGTGCCATCCTTTAATTTCTTGGGCTTTTTTCATCCCTTCGTTATTGCAAGTCACGAGAAATTAGAAGCCTTTTGTGAGAATCAGATTATTTGAGTAATCATTCATAAATACCTTCACTTCCTCTAGTGAAATAAGAGTATAAATAACCACATCATGGTGCTTTTTGTTACAATTGGATCACCATCTCACAATACCTTGCTGTGGTGTCATTCATGGCAAAGAGTTGCTTTACTCTGACAGTAGCTCCAGAGAGCAGTGAGTGCATTGCCAAAGTGAGAAAGTGACCCTCAACAAACCCCTCCAGTCTGCTGTACAAACCAGGTTACTCCACAGCCATTTTACCCAGTCTTTTTTTCAGTTGTGGTTTCTTGCCTTGTTGAGATGTCCCAGCTCCCTTTTATTTTTCAGTGTTTAAATTCAGTAGTCAGGACATAGCCTTAAAAACAACTTAAATGGAATGATTTTCTGGAAATGTATTCCTTTGCTTCTCCAGCGATGCACACATTCTCGGCTAATTAATGTCAGAATTATATTTCTGTTCATGCTGTTGCCAGTAAAATGTGCAGCAAACATCCAAGGAATGTGGTGTACCAATGACAGCAACCTTAGCAGAGCAAAGAGGAAAACTGAAATTGCACAGGAGGAGCAGCAACCCCAAACCTCAGTGGCAGAAGCAAAGAGAAAAAAGGCACATGCTTGGCAATATTACATTTATGCTTTCCATGAGTCTCCCATGGTCTTTTAAAGAGAGCTAAAAGATAGCTCCACCAAGTGAAAGATTAAAAAACATTTTCTCTGCAGAATATGACTTTTCTCTAGATGAACTCACAAATAAGACACCTGTCCTATTAAATTTTGTAACTATTTGAGCACTGCCATTTGCAAAGGAGTGATAGAGAAAACTTCAAGCATGTTTCCTCTGATAGAAAATAATTTACACTGACATTTTCTTTTGGTTTTAGAAAAGAAAAATCACTCTGATCGTTTTACTTGGGTCCTAGAACACACAGCAAAGAATCTGAGGCCTTTGCTTTCCATTTACCTTGCCCTCAGGTATTTAAAACCTTTTTATCTGCATTTCAATTTCCCCTCTTTTATTTTTACTTCACATTTATATAACTTTCCTTCAAAGCTCCCCAGTGTCTCCATGTCATCTCAGGTGTTTATCTTGCCAGTTCCATCACATAAATTGCTTCCAAATTCCATTGCAAAAGCTTCCCACCTAGTAACAAGAAATTCATTTTAAGTGGTTTTTCTAATTTTGAAGAAATTAAATGGAAATACATATTTCAAAGCATTCATGACAGGCAGACTATCAGTCTCTACATGCATTCCTTGCAACATATTTTATGTTTTCAGTGTGTGCTTCCAACATCAGATCAAGCTTTGACAAATGTATCTTCCACAGTTTACTTCTCCTAAAAAAAGAGGATAGGAAAAAGTTGGATTATTTTTTTAACAGCATAGAGGCTATATACTGAAACCATATGTGCTGTTTCTACTGGGGAATATGTAAAGATTCCTGGGTTTTAACTGACATCATATACACCATAAAACATTTGTTTTTCTCTGTGAATATTGATTCAAACTAGTTGCTTGTACAGACTCATTTTTATTTTTCATATTTTACTTTTTTTAAGGAAATCATGGAAAAGCAAGCATATCTTCATTGTGAAAATAAATATTTTTTCCCTTTGCATCAACAAAAAATTATACTTTGAACAAATCTGCTTTTTGCTGATTTTTAACGTTTTCTCTGTTGAATATACAAATTTTAAACATTCCTCACTTGAGTAGACATTTGCAGGAAAAACAATAAAATTTAACAATTAACTTCAAATTGTAATATTTATGTGAAGGAATAATAGCGTGGGTTACAAATCCAGCTGCTATACCCAGCACCATTGAATGGCAAAGCATCCTTTGGAGCTAAAGAAGGATTAATAAAGGGATATTGAGAAAATTAAAGAGGTCTGATCTGTTACATTTACGAGTCCAAGCTGCTCCTTTAGGTTGTTGATATTCATCCAGCCACTGAACCCTTGGTTTTTACATCCCAGGTGCAATCCCCAAGTTCCATAACTCCTGTGGTTTGAGGCACAGAGATGCTGGGAGTGGAAGAAGCAAATTAAAATACTTACTGGGATTTCTCTGTTTTACAAGAATCTGAACCCACACACTCAGCACCAACTTTTTTTTTTTTTTTAATTTTTACTTTTATGGCTTTGATCACTTCCTCTGGATTCAATTTATTCCTCTCAGGATTTATATTTTGGAGGTTAAGTGCCAGAGGTCAGAACCTCAAGGCTATGTTAAAGGTGTAAAATAGTCTTTGAATATGAACATTTTACCCTGAATCTCCCAGCCTATGAAATCCTCCTTGCTCAGGTAACATGAAAAAAGGTCTCCACTATTCTTCCATATTGGAAGAGTGAATCATGTGACAAACAGAAATCAACAGAAAATCCTGGGAAAATGAACAACTTTTCAAAACATTGATGACAGCTCCAGTTTGAAGGCACTGAAACAGTAAATATTAAGTAGAGGAAGTTAATCTCTATTCACAGCATTCTCACAAATTAAAGATTAAAAACAGGCAGTGAAAACTTACCAGCAGTTGCCAGCTCATATTTAAAACACTGTCACATCAGCTTATTCTTTTAAGATAATGTCACCACACACACCCTGTGAAAAACTTTTGCTTATTTCCCCTTGCTATTTATTCACCTTTGTGGCAGTAATTAGCAAAGGTCTCTGATTAACTCAGAGAAAACTGAAGACATAAAACAGGAGCATGAAGTGAAATGAAATTTCTATTGTTATATTTTACCTTCCTCTTACATTTCACTATACAAATAAGAATCAGGGGAAAAAAATGAAGTTTTTTAGATTCTTATTAAACCTTCCCTCTTTGTTTTAATTTTGTATTTTCCATCTGAAGTTTTTGTCTACCTTTTGTCCTTTTTCCACTCAGTTGCCTGAGTGGAAAAATTGTTCACAGCAATTTCGTTCTGCCTAAATATTAGACTATGAGTTTCTAAAGCTAGTTTAAAAGCTCTGAAACATTATTTGAAGCCCCTTCTCCTGTGGATTTCTGCATCTATTAGTTGTCCTGATACAACTATTGTTAGAGCATTAGTGAAAGGATCAAACTCAGAGAAATAATTTCAAGGGAGGTTATAGTTGTTTGTTTTGGTCCAGGTTTAGCCATATAAGCGCTGCATAAGTAATTGATCCAGCATATTTTAGGAAGGCATGCAGGATATCAAAAAAGAAGGAACATGAAATCAGAGATGGAATATGACAAAAACCTCCAAAACCAGCTTTATTCTCAGAGATTTTAACAGGGAATCTCACTTTCCAATTTAACTGCTTCAGGTATGTTCTTACCTCTCTCTTTTGCTGCTTTTCCTGCCATTCCCGGGGCTTCCATGAAATGAAGCATTAAAAAGAAGCCCAACAAACTATGCAATTTACAGGAAACAAATGACTTGTGATTCATAGCCTGATATCCTGCCTCACACTTAATTGATTCCAGTTAGGCATAGCAGGACAGTAGTATTCTGCATTTTATGGCCTTACAGAAATGTCAGCCATCTGTTTGCACCTGCTGAAGTTGCTGGGGATAAGCACTACAAATCCTGTGAGCGTCTGGGCCTGGATTTCCAGAGCAAGAAAAGTGTTTTTTCTTGGTGATTGCCAACATGAAGGCATTAATAACAAATGTTAGAGACAGGTTTGAGAGGGAATGTTCCCTCCAATCCAAACAAGCTGATGATTCTTGTCTGAACCTAACCTTCAGAAGGACTGAACAGACATTTATTTCTTGCAATTTTGCTTTTAAGCTATGGTGGATGAACTAAAGTGTAGAGTCTGTATTACTTGGGACAGATGGGAAATTAGCATGTCATAAAATTCATAAAAAAGTGGTTGATGATGCTGTCTGCCTCAAGAAAATAATTATATAATGATTGTCTCCTTTGAGAATACCAACAGACTAGTTAGAGAACAGCCAGTTCTCTGATTTACCTATTAGTAATATTTTTAGGTGCTTGATATCCTTCAGGTAAGATGTTTTGTACTGTTGTAATTTATTCCTTTAAGAGTTCTAACCCTTAGCTTTAAACCTTTAGATGCTCTGTGTAACAGAGCCATAGTGAAATCCAACTTAAGAAACTAGTTTTGAATATTTGTTCTAATTTTGAAGTTGATTGTTTTCTTTTAATATTTAATTATTCTTTTAATATTTAATACAGCAAATTCATTAAGAGTTTTGCCTTTGCCTTTAGCAAGTGAGATACTGAGTGCTAGAAGGTAACCAGTTACATATTTTCTGGCCTAAATAAAGAAAAACCAACAAAAAAAAAAAAAAAAAAAAACCAAAACAAAAAAAAAAACATCAAAAAAACTCAAAAACCCAAAACCAAAAAAAACAAAACAAAAAAACAAACCAAACAAACAAATAAACAAAAAACCCCAAAAACAACAACAAAAACCCCCCAAAACAAATAAAAAACGAAAAACAAACAACAACAAAAAAACACCCTAAAAAAACCAACCACAAAAAACACACACAGAAAAAACAAGAAAACAAAAACCAAAACCAAACAAACAAAAAAAAACCCCAGTTAAGTACAGGCTCCTAGGTATAAGAAATATAAACAACGAAAGGTAGTTGAAATTCTTGGAAAATATTAGTATTCCTAATTATTTTTTAAATGCACCTTCTGATACCTTTAAAATGTACCAGAATGAAAATTTAAAATGCAAAAATAATCCCTTTTGGAATATATATACAATAGCATTTTGATTTACTTTCTGCTCCAGTACGTGTTTCGGGTTTTTGGAGGCAGGTCTAAAATGATGGAGCTGATGCTGGAGTTTAAGGACCTACAAATTAACTCATCTCCTGGAGGAAGGAACTTGGCCCCCTCCTGTGGGACAGTTTAGATCCAACCATTTTATTGAACTGGACCAGTTCCAGAGGAGCTATTCCTTCTCCCCTGCCCACTTTTCAGAGATGAGCTTTAAAGCAGTAGAGTTGAAAGCACTTAATTTGCTTCACTGCAAACTTTGTCTGGTTGGTTCAAATCAATCTCATCTGCAATTTAAACTAAAGTAGTGAGCTTTGCAATGAAATAAATGATCAATGTTTATGGAGTTCTGCCTGGGTTTGCTGTCTACCAGCTGTGGGAAACTATCCAGGACCTGAGGGACAGTGGAAGTGGTTGAATTGAGACATAGTGAATGAATCAGGCTTTTTCTCTAGAATCCACGAGTGTTCTGTCCTTGTGCTGATGTTCAGATAGTAAACTGAAGTCTGGCAATCCTTTGATGTGCTCTGGAATTATAAATACCTGCAAACCTGAAGTTTAAGGACACTGCTTCATGTGAGGATTGTCATTAATGTATTATGAAGTGTTAACAATGGAAAAAATAATTCTTTTTCTGAGAACTCTTCTGTTCTAGGACACCAAAGATGATCATTATACCTTTTGACTAATTCATAAAGTTAAATAGCATAACACAGAAAAGACAATGCATTCGGTATCTCCTTTGTGTAAGAAATTCCATGTTAAAAGCTGCAAAGAATTAAGTCATTCTCTTGGGAGTGATAAACCACAATTACAGAGAAATGTTACTGCAAAATAAACCTGGAGAAAAAAAAAGGTAATGTTAACAGTATAAAATCTATTTCTTTGCGGTTTTAAAGGCTTTTTTTTTTGGAAAAGAGGAAGTTTCCCTTCAAATATTCTCCTTTTGGGAGGAGGGAACTCCTTCATCAGTTTTCTCAGAGAAGCCCTTGCAGTGGTTCCAGTGAAGCTTGCAGTGGGCTGTCCTTGGATGCTGGCTGTGAAAGCAGTAACGAATATCCACCTGCTTCTCATCTGCCTACAACTATCCATCATTCCAATAAAATTTAATCCATTACTAGATGAACTCAAAGAGCAACAAGCCACCGGAAAGGTGGGGATAAGGAGAGCTGGTTGGCTCAGCTCGATAGCACAGCAGAGGATTAGAGAGAGACAAAAAGAGTTAAAGTAGGAAAGGAGGCAAAAAAGTGGTTTGATCAGGTAAGCAGGTTACAAACCACGAAACTCAGCTGGCAAAGGGGACAGTCAGAAGTACTTCTCTGCACTAGTGCAGTCAATTTAAGTCAAAAAAGTGTAAGGAAAAGGAAAATTTGGACAATTGGCATGGCAGTTCGCGAAGACGCACCCAAGTCACAACTTTACAAAAGCAAAGAATTTCTGCAAGGGAGTAGAGGCTCTCAAGGCATTTAAACTACTCCAGCTCTTTTCAAAAGGAGCATGTGGCTATTCCCTGAAATCTGACAGGCATCATCAGAAGGAGGGGTCAGATTAATGATTCAAATAAGCTGTCACTGAAGCTGAGCACTGTCCCAGCGCAGTCACCTTATATACACAGGTACATAAACACACCCACCTCAAAGCTTTCCTGAAGACTGACAGATTCTGTCAACTTTGCATACACAAATGACATTCAATCCATTATTCCAGCCAGTTCCCAAAGCTCTCAGTCATTCAAGATTTATATCTTAGCTTGCTGCTGGAATCCACTTTATTTCTAGCAAAGAAATACTGAGCAAGGAAATTGGAGTCAGGCAGCTCACAGAAGTATGAAGCTAACTCTTTTGAGGAAAAGATTTTGTGCCATATTTGCATTTGTCTGACAAAGTTCAAGAAAAGCTATTTCTGTACCCATTTACTGGTACAATCAATGGAATGGGAGGCTGAAATGTGGACTACAGGATGTCTGTATGAACTTTTTCCCATCATATCTAGGCAATGATTACTCAAAGACTATCCTCATATCACACATTTTCAACAATTAGTTTTTTTCAGGAAAAAAATTTACTATTCGGGGAACTTTTATATGAGTTACTACCACATGCAGTTTTCTTGAGAAAAATTCTCACTGAGTTGTGTCACCTCCAAACAGTGAAACAGAAGATTTTCAGGACCCATGGCTTTTCAAAGCTCAAATAGTTAAATGTTCTATATACACTGGAAGAGCATAAAATAAGCAATCCCAATTTGAATATAGGTTCTTAATTTAATTGTTACTGAGAAACATCAAAGTGGGTTTTTTATTATTTATATTAAAAATATTTCTTTGCCTCTTCTAAAAAGCCTTTAAAAGCAAGACTGAAATTCCTATGTTTGTTTTTTTTTAAGCCTTTTTTTTTTTTAAACTTCCATGCAGGATGATGCCCTTCAGCCTTTTTGTTTTCTGACAAGACAGTGCAGCAAGGTCAATTTTTTTTTTGTGGGTAGCACACAGATATTCCACCTGGCATGGCATTGCTAGGTGACCTCTGATGACATCAAGAGGCCAGCAAGCTGCTCCACTGCCAGTATCTCTCTGAACATAACCCATGAACACCATGAGAAATTCACAACTCACCAAACTGGAAATCAACAAGTCATAGAATCGCTGATCCTTGCGCAGGGGAACGGATATCAGAATTTTTATGCTGGCTTTAATGCTCATTACAAATTCAGCTATTTCCCATTACTCTAGAGATACAAAGGGGAGAGTCTAAATAAAGTTTAGCCCTTTGTAGGACCCAACAGTAAAATCCTTCAGCTTATTAAAAAATTAATTCAGTTTGGCATATTCTGTCTGTGTTTAACCCTTCTAAAGAATTCTTATGTAAAGGTCATTTTTAATTCCTTAACAATATCTCCCAGAACAGACTGTTTAAGGATGACAGAATCTCCAATACTTAAAGCCAATGAATATATGCAATATATGCATGCCACTAAATTTAAGCATTTGTATTAGATTTAAAACAAACAGACAGCTTACTAACCAGATCAGTACAAAAGCAGTTTCTGTAATCGAGTTGGCACCAGTTCACAGAAAATATAATTTGAAAAGGTTCACATTTAAATGAAACTTGCTTTTCATGCTCAAATGTCATTCCAAACTCCAAAGATGAGGTATTAACCCTTCATTCCCTTTGATTTAATGAAACTCAGCACTAAACTTGAATAACCTTGACTGTACTTCCTCACCACAATACAAAAATTAAACAAAAGACCCTGCAATCACTTAATTCTAAGAAATATCAACCAAAAGAGTATGGATAAACCTAAAATTTGCAGTTAAACATGTGTGTTTAGCCTTCATCATAGGTGGGGCGACCTAAACCCTGACTTTATCAACTGTGTCTTCAAAGATAAGCCACTTACCTCTTTCCAGCAGTACTTCTCCCCACCTTGGGGCTGCCTTTCTCCTCCCACAAAAAGGAGCCAAAATTTTCCAACAAGGGCAGTTAGCTCCCCTCCTTCTGGGTGTGAAAGGAGGACAGGATTAAGCTCCAGACAATGCTGGCAAAACTATTCCAAACACAGAGCTTTTCTATCTCACTGCCATCCAGAGGGACTTGGCTAGTCCAAGGGAAAATGACCCCAGTGGGAGCACACAGGGAACCAGTGAACTCACATGTCAATCCTCTTTTTCTTACCATCAGTCAGCCCACCGGAAAACATGAAGATGTATGCAGGCACATAAAATTTATGTAGGTGAGTGAAGAGTACATATACACAGAGATCTATCTACACATATAGGCATACATGCATATATATATATATTTATATATATATATGTATATATATAATATATATATATGCAGATAGACACAAGCTCATGCACATTTGTGCCTGTCTCTGATTTGCCTCAAATTCTGCCTTTCTGTAAAAACTAGAGAAGGAAATAGAAAGCAGCTTCTGGTATACATATTTACATGCACACACACACACACACACACACACGCACGCACACAAAAATATATATACACATATATACAGCATATTCATGCTTGCAGGAATGTTAGACACCTAGCATGATTTGTATCTTCACTTTCCACTTTGCCCCATAGGCACCTGGTTATGCCATGAGCACTGAACCCAAAATCTATGAGGAAGAGTGGTGCGATGCATGTCACATTCAAAAGCAGCAGGTATCAAAGGCCACAGATGTTTATCTGTGCAAATTTGTTCGCAGAGTTAGAGGTAGATGGGTTTTCTGTGACCTGCAATTTCCAAAAATGGAGCTGAAGAGATAGTTTCCTCAACACTCTGATTTCTTTTACGGGATGCAGAGCTTGAATATTTCTAAAACCACCACCAAATAGTCTGACTGGGTGCTGTCCCAGTGGCAGAGAGCTCCCTTCATTCTTCAGAGCTGTCTGCCTGATTTCTATACATATTTTTTTTTAAACAGGATGGTACTTCTCATTAGTGGAGCTTTTGAATTACTGAAAGACTGTGTAACATTTAATTAGTCTTTATCTTTACAAGTAATAAAATGAGTACCTTTAGGTAAAAGAAGGCAGTCTCTGGCGTGCTGCTGGATAACAGCAAGTTTTTGATTTTTTATTCAAACAGCTATCAAACAGATTATAATTTTAGCTTCATTATTTGGCTAATTCACATTTCCTTAAAAGACACATGAGAGCAGGTTTATAAATATTGCAACAAAGAAATTTGGAATCAACAGTAAGAGAGGTTTTGAAGCTGACAGATCAGAACAATACTTGTAAAAATATAGTTTGTATTACCTGTAAACTGTTTGGTGTTAGCTAGTTTCATCTAAATAGAAATATTCAAAAACTTTTGCAATTTATTTGTTGGTTATTGACATCTTTGTTTTGATTCATCTTCAGTGTGGTCATATAATTTTCAATAATTAGAGGTCTCCTTTCAAAATTTATCGATGTTTTAGACTTTGTCAACCAACCAGACTGCAAAATAAAACAAAAACCCTGTAAAGAATAACATAAATTTTAGAGTTTTAAATTCAGTTTAAATATAGTATCAAGACTGGCTTCTCCAAATACATATTTGCTGATTATTTCTCAAACCATCAACACAAAATTTTCTCTCTGAAAATCTATCTCAGATGTAATATAAACTAGAGTGGTTCCTTTTACCACAGGAGAGGTATTTGTGATTTACATCAGAAAGTAAATTATCAGGAGTAACTTCTTGTTTATTACGTGCATAAAAGTAATGAAGAGCTACCATGCCACTTGGCAGGTTTGTGGGTTTTCAGGGAGAGACACCCATGACAAACATCCTGGTGCACTTGCTGGAAGTTCTGAGTGCATAATTAAGAAGAATTTCACTGGACAAAATGTAAACACTTGTGTGAATCAACACAGGCAGGTGACAACCACAAAACCATGGCTGAAATGCAAAGAGGGAAGAGCAAAGAGCGAATTTATTTCATGACCTCACTAACTGGAGGATTCCAAAGCAAAGGTGGAGACCCAGGAGGGAGGACATCCTTTGTGGTTTCCTCTGTGTGTTCTGTGATCTCTGAGCTTTCATTTCTCTCCCAAAACAGGGAGCTCAGCTGTGTCCAAGGGTCTCCAAACACCGATGTTGTCTTCACATCAAGATTTTACTTCTCAAAACAGAGGACAAAGAGCAGTAGGTGCAATGTGTGGGGTTTCCCACATGGATATTTTTTCAGACCTTGGCATTGCCAGCTGCAAGGTCACCTGAGGAAATCTACCCCCTTCTCACCACTCTTCCTCTTTTAACCCTTTCCTCCCAACACCACTCTATGTGGTGCGTGAGTTTAAAACTCTGACATATGCAAAACGTACATTATCTAGAGTAGATCGAGATAATCTCCCTTTTTGGGACATTTCCCTAGAGGCACACCACAGATCACAAAGACAAAAAACAAAAGTATTTTTAAAACACGGATAAATACACACATTACTTGTCCCTTGGACTCAGCCATGCTAATTCACAATTCTGACTGCAGGATTCTCCAGCCTTTTAATGATCAGACGGAATAAATGCAACTAACATCCACTTTATTAACATCCACATAAAGTGGATGTTAAAAAATTTGATCTTGTCTAATTCAAGTTTTCAATCTATACACCGTTTATCAACCTGCAAATTTGCTTTATTCAACTAGTTGGTGCAGAATAAATGCTACTTTTTAAAGTAATATGACATGAATATTTTGTGAGTGACTAAAGCAATAACAGATCACTTGTATTTCCAATATACTAAAATGCCACATGGAAAACAAAAGGATTTCCAGAAACCCTTTCTGGTGACATATTGAGGTCACTGTAAATCTGTTTCTGGCAGCACCAGGATAACATCTGAAAATTCCTAACTTATGGGTGTTGTGGAGAACAAAAATAACTGATCATATAAAATAATTCTTGTGGCTAGTCTAGCTCATCAAAGTACTCCTGGTAATGCACAGCACTGCTTGTCATTGCTGCTCATTTTGGACTGCTTAGATGATAAACACTTCCTCCACCCTCCTGATCACTGAAGAACAGTTAATCTGTTTGAGTTCAATCTCTAGTATCCTTTCTGGGTTTAAAAAGTGACCTTCCATTTCCTTTTTCACCACTCTTCTGATCTGTCCACTTCACTGTTCCCCTCAACTTTCAGTGCAGCCCTTAAGGTTAATGTTCTTCAGGATAGTAAAAGCAGAGTGTGCCATTTCAGTTTCTTCAGGAAAAAGAAAAAATTGAACTGCAAGCATAGAAAACTTAATTATGTTGCTTTCTGTTTGTCATTTGGCAGCTTGTTCATGTACACAGAAAATATCTCTAGCCTCAACACCATTCAAAAATATTACATGGGAATAAATCCCTGATCTCAGTATTTGTAAAAAATTAAACATGAAAGACAGCTCTGTAGTGCAAAACAGGATTGAAATCAGTATTTTGTGTAAAAAGAAATTATGTCAGCCTGGTACGTAATAAATAAAGTACATGTTAGGTAAAAAATGCAACTTAGTAGTATCGCATTTCTTCATCTAATTGTAGAAACATTATAAATTATACAATTTAATTTCATTTCTAAAAATCTCTAATTGCTTTAGTTCTAAATGGAGACACTTGTGTAAGCAAAGCAAATAATTAGTCTATAATGCATACATGACCTGGAATAAACAAATAATGGTAATGACAAGTGGAAAGACACAAATTATCCTACAGTGTTGACAGCCATCTCCCCACCTTTGGTTTTTATTTGTTTTAAAACAATGAGTTTACATTCTAAATGAAAGCAGAAAACTTTGTTACTTTTTTTTTTTAATTTTTATTTATTTTATTTATTTTTTGTTCTGAGAGTGGAGTGACTCTTAAAATGCAACAATGTATGCCAAGAAAGAAGCCATCAGGATGAAAAGGAATTAATTTTCCCTGTCTCACTGTATTCACTGGAGCAGCCTCAACAATTTATTCTGCTGGGGTTTTTTTTCCCTTCTCTGGGTTTTACATTTACACATGAGTTCAGCATCTCTCCAGCTGATGAAAAAAGAACGTACAAAGGGAACACTTTATTTCTGTTTGAACATCAAAGGTCTGTGATACACGGCTGCTTTTCCTAGCATTTGGTCAATATCTGCAATAAACAACACCTGGCGGTTTTTTGAGAGGGTCCAGTGGGCTCTGTGTAACCAGGATTTGATTCTCTTTAATTTACACCTATAATAAACTAGTTTTTAATCAATACATATGCCCAATAGACTTGGTTTTTGCATTTTTCCTTTTCTAGGCAGTCAAGAGATAGGAAATACTTTAATATTAATAACATCCAGTGTATATAAATAAAATTTGACCTAGGTAAATGCCAAAATAAATTTGAAAGCAGAAGCAACACACAACTTCTATAAAGATATATTGCAGCCGGTGTTGTATCAATTTTTTCAGATATTTTAAATTACTCTTTTTGTGGGACCAAGGGGTGTAGAGGGAGAAAGAGGTCAGTTATTCCATGTTTGATCAAGGTTTGTTACTTTTCCAGTGTCCTTGTTCTCATAATTGGTTAAAGCTTTTAAAAACAAGGCCGTTATTTCAAATTTTATATTGCATAAAGCAGAATAACATGGAAAATTCTAATGAAAATGGAAATTGGTAAAGCAATTTACAGCTGGAAAAGGTGTGAGAAAACAGCTTCAGACTTGTTGAACACGTATTAACCACAAGGATCTCAAGAAATCTGCCTTTTAAGCAGAAAACTGCCTTTTTAGTCTAAATATGGCTCAGTGTAGTGCAGAAGATGAGAGAAAAGTTCTCATGAACAGAGAAGGCACAACATAACTTTACAGCTAATTATTAAAAAGAAGACACAGTCAGAAATACAATTACGTGCTACCTTCACCTTAGGATCATTACTGCCAAGGTAGACTAATAACACAATTACTTTCATAAGAAGTTCTTATTTTGCTGAATTAACAGAAACTGGTAGATGTACAATTTAATATGCAAATTAAAAAAGGGAGTTGTAGAATTCTGGCAAGATTTCCCGTTTTATTTGTGTGTGCTCATTATTTTAAAAGGAATCCAGATACATATCTTGAACTTAACTAACTATCCTTTCTTTCTTTGTTCCTTTCTTTCTATCAAGTAATGGCTTCCCATCATAATTGCTACAAATAGAGATTTCCAAAATTGCTGAGGGGAGTCAAGTGTTCAATTCACTGTGAGAGCCAGGGGGATAAAAGTGTGCTACACCAAGTCTGAAATTCAAATGTTCACCCTCATGCTGTGAAATAAATGCTACCTGGATTTTAATTAACCCTTTTTATTAAAGGACCAGAAAGCATTTATGAAATCTTTCATATTAAAAAAAAAAAAAATATTTGGATTTTTTTGGTAAAAAGACATTGCCATGTAAGAGGTTCAAATTTTTGTGGTAGTTCTTGCATATTAATCTGTCTGTTGAAGACTTTCAGTATTAAAACATTACTTTAGAATATTTGAAAAGATATATACATATTAAAAAAACTGAGGTATGGCATATAGTTTTTAATTTTATAGGACACTAGAACCAAGTTGTGTTTCAAAACAGATTTCAGGTTCACAGTAAGCTACTTCTTCCCTTTAAAATGCTTTAAAAGTGTATTTTTACTGTGCATTAGTGAGAAAAACAAAGAACAATAAAAAGATTTATAAAGATGTAATTGTGCCAAGGGAAAACTCTGTATATGTGAGGATCCAGTGTTACTTCAAGCTTAGAGGATATATTGTTACACGAAATATGACAGTCTGAATTAAGTCCTTGCTTTCCTGATTGGACATTTTTCATTTCAGCATTTAATTTAATTTTGTTCACTTAAAATTGGAGCACATGCTCAAAACTGATTTTCCTACATTCTAGCTTGAATTATTCAGCTACCAAGCATAAGCAGACATTTCTTTTTTCCATTAGGAGAAAACCTAAGTTTGAAGTAAAGTCTGTAAAGTCAGAAACTTCATTTTTTTGGGTATTTTCTGATACAAAAAAATACCAAAACTTCTGTGTGTGTAAAGGTTCTTGATAAATTGTCTGGAGATTGTTTTAAATGGCCTGCTGTCATTCTGACTGCTGTTTTTACTGTGCACCTTCCAACAGGAAACGCTCTTGGAAAGCATTGCATCATTTCATGCTGTTTCCTTCAGGCTCAAGTGTCCATTCCAGGTTACTGAGAGAGGATGCTCCTGGAGAACCCTACTGGAGGTAGGGAGGGACTTGTTTTCTCTCCTTAAGATGCATTGTATAGTGCTTTTAAAAAACAAACCTGAAGGCAGCAGGTCTGCTCTATTTTTTTCTATTTTTCTAGACAAGGTGTCGCAGACATCTTTTATGAAAAAACCTTTCCTTAGGATTTTTCCTCCTGAGAAGCTGGGAGGCCTCAGGAACAAAATGCAAACATTGATTATCTGCTGCTGTGGAATGCAACAGGTGCATCTGTGACTGGCCCATGTTGGATGTTTGTAATTAATGGCCAATCACAGCCCAGCTGGCTCGGACAGAGAGCCGAGCCACAAACCTTTGTTATCATTCTTTGCTATTCTATTCTTAGCCAGCCTTCTGAGGAAATCCTTTCTTCTATTCTTTTTGTATAGTTTTAATGCAATATATATATAATGAAATAATAAATCAAGCTTTGTGAAACATGGAGTCAGATCCTCATCTCTTCCCTCATCCTGAGACCCCTGTGAACACCTCTACAGACAAGGCCCAGGATTGAGGTGAAGCTGGTTTCTGAAGAGAATTTTTTTTTTTTCAGTCACCACCATTTTAAGACCATGCCTGCACAAATATGTGGAAGCACATACAGCAGACTTGATGTTCTGGTTCTTCCTTATGTCCTTACATGAAAATAGTTACTATTACTGCATTTGTGGTGAAGCTCAGCCTTGGGTAAGGCATCTTTAAAAAGATGTAGCCATGTGCTGTAAATCTGCTCAGTCTTCTCTGAAGTTTTAATTAGATATGCTTAAAAGTCAACTTTTCAATACCTGGAGATTCTTCAGAATAAAAAGGAGGTAAGGTGTCTTTAGACTTTGCCAGTAGTTGAGCTAGATTTTAGGATTACAGTTATATGTCTAAAATTCCTCTTCAAGAATCAAGTTGCTTCTTTTCTAAAACAACTACATAGAATAACTGGCCCTACTTACACCAACAGAAAGAATTTTGTGGAATATGCCCATTTCAACAATGTTTTGAAATTGATAAATTTCCCCAGCTGGCATTGCTAAAGGTTAGAACCAGTCCAATCAAATAGGATGAATATTCATTCTTATTCTGCCAGATAAAAGTGCATGTCACTGAGATTTGTGCTTCCAAAACTTTGGAGAGGTACTTCACTTATGAAAAGTGTGGCACGGTAGCTTCCCCATCCCTTTCCAGGTGTGTAACTGCAGACTCATCCTCAGGCAGGTGGCAAAGTAATGAGAATTAAAGAATGAAGGTGCTAATAATCCTAGATAGACCCAGTGTCCTACAGTGCTTAGCAACATCATTTATTTCATGAAATTAGGAAAATCAGTGCTAGGAAGGCAAATTTAAAATTAACAACCTGTTATGAGAAAAATTTCCCAGGTTTGCAGCTTTTCAATAGCTACTATGCTCATATATTTTTCCTTTTTCTCATTTTTGGAATATATTTTACTTCTTCACTTCACTAGGACTTGATCCTGCTGAATACTCTTAGAATTTTCACAGCTGTAGGATATTTTCAGGCCAAAATGACAATAGGTGCAAAAGTCCTATTGAATTTTCTCTTAGTGTTTTCAGTTGTCATGGCATCAGGCCGTAGTAGACTAATATTATTGGACCACGTATCCTTACATGCCAAAAGGCTAAATCCTGGAAAAATGATCTTAGAAAAAAAAATTATCCTAGCTCTCATTATTAAGGGCAAAAATCTGAATTTCTGAAAATAATTCATGTTGCTGAAACTTCCATCAGGTTAACAGGCTACAAGGATACCTACAAAGAGACCACATCTCCCTCCCTGGCCATTTTTCATGCAATTGACCATAAAATAGCTCAGAATTGGAAGTTATGGGGATTCATTAGTGGTAGTAGGACTGTATTAATGCACTACTTCTCTTCAAGCTAATTAGCTCTGCTACACACCTTGAGTACTGTCCAGGCATAAATAACTGCAAATACTTATTCCATATAAAAATACTAGTAAGTGTGGTAAAAAAAAAATAAAAAAAATCACTTCAACGTGCCCCTGAGTCTTCTTTCATATAAAATCCTGTGTTTTTATCATGGAGTTCAGGCTACCCTTGCTGAGATCATATCTGTTACTTAAGAACAACCAGGGAGTGCCAGCTACCTCATGTATTACCAGCAATCTAAGAAGTAATGTTCTTGTCAGGAGGAGCAGCTGCTCAATTCATCTTACTATGCCCAATCACAACCTTGTATAACAATGCAGCGCTCCTCCAGAGAGGAGCAGAATGTTTCCTTTTGTCTTCATTTAGTGTTTGCCATTCCCCCCTTTATAAATGATATGCTGCACTTAGGAAATGCTCATGCTGGTAAAATTAAAAAATTGTTTTCTGTTTGGCATCCAAGGACCTGCAAGGCAACGTGAAGAACTGGAGCATGCGACCCTTTCCAACAAGAAAAAGTTGAAAGCCTGCAGTTTCGGCTTGGCTGCTAATTTGCCTTTTAACAAATGACACATTTGTTTTCCACCACACATGCACTGTTCCTTGCTCTGGTGGTGTCCCTGCAATACCCACAGGGAACCTACAGCCAGGGGAGAGGGGACTTTGTGATAATATATCTTACTCTGAGCATGCAAAGCTGCAAAGGAGGCTGCTACAACCCTGGCAGCCTCCAAGGAAATATTATTCATTATGTATTTACAGTTATTGGATTAAAACTCTGTAATGTGCTCTGTTCAATTAATAATAATACAGAGCAGAATGAGCTATGAGATGCATTGTGCCTTTTAAAAGATCTAATATAAGAAAAGACAAGCAGTTTGTCCTAATGAATGCATCTAATTGGTGCACTTTATTATAAAACACTGGAACAGCATTTTTCACGAGGCAGTTCTATTTGTAACAGGCTGTCTTCAGCACGTCAGGGTGTAATAAATGTGCTACAGACTAGAACTGCTGATTAGTATTTCTGGAAGCCCAGGAAGTTAGTAGAGATTGTTTGCCACTGCAGAAAGACCTTCCAAACCCTTTTGGAGGGACCTGCAGCACTGTGATCCTTCAGGGAGAGATAGATAGATAGATACACCCCTGTGATTGTCCTTTTGGAGCCAGCCCACTGGGTATGTGTTTGAAGTACCTGAACAGCCAAAATAACAACAACAAAAAAAAAATTGCTGGTGCTTTGTTGTACCCCTGGTGACTCCCACAGTGCTGATATATGAAAGGGGCTTTCAGTAAATACTGCCTTCCACCGGGCTTTCACAGCAACAGCTGGAGACAGAGGTATGGTTTATGTATGACTGTAACTCACTGTCCACACCAGCCTTTGTTCATTTTTGATGAATGTAAAGAGGAAGAAAGAAAGGATGCACATGCAAGATTTCTTTTGAGGTATAAGAAACAAAAAAGCCCTAGAGGCACTTCTGAAAACACACCTTAAAGCCTTAGAGGAAAACAGTCAACAGTGAATATTCCTTTGGCAGGACCCGTATTCAGAATGACATGACAGCATTCAAGCAAAGCAGTTTAGATAATACCAAATCTATGCAGAAATCAAATCTATGCTGAAAAAATAAAAGACTATGAAAGGAGTGAGCTTTGACTCAGAGTTCTTTTGTTTTCACTCTCAATATATAACAAGTTTTTCAGGCCTTTAAATCCCAGAAAACTGTACCAGTAAATGCAGCTTATTTTATTTTCATGTTTTTGAAATAAAGGATGCACAAAAAAGCTTCCATCGGAAAAATAAACATGCTTTCAGGCGCAGGAGCCACTTCAGTCTTTCTAGGATGCCTTTTGGTCTCATCAGTAGCTTCATTTCCCTTGGTATTCGCTGCTGAAAGACACACCCTGCATTTCTAGCTGGGGTTGGCAGTCCATTAGCCTGAACCTGGGAATGTCTCCCAGCTTTATGGTGTTATTCAGCCTAACAGCATTAATCTGCCTTAATACAGCTTCCTATAATAAGATGGATCCACCCCATTACTTTTGCTGATTTATCTGAAAGAACAGAGGCTTCCACCCTGGCTGCTTGGGCATTGTCTTGGTATCTGTAGTGCTCAAATCCTGCTGATTCTGTGTAATGTGAGAGAATAAATTATACAGCCATGCAGGGAGAGTGTGACTGTTGTATTTACCTTCATTAATACTCCTGTCCCTGAGAAAGGCAACTTTATGATGAGGGAGTAGTACAAATGAGGTCATGGGTTATAAGTAAACACACTTTGTATATCTATTACTCTTAGCAATCTAAGACAGAAATGCTCAAATAAGGTAAAAGAAGAAAGTAGGCTTAAGGCTACTGCATCCCTTTTCCTGTCACACAATACACAAACTGATTTTCCTCAATTATCCTGTTACATTTCCACAGCAGCCAGCGCTGACAGATTAAGCCACAGGTGTCAGAACTCAGGACATCCTTCTGGCTGTCCTGCATTGCCCAAACCCCTATCAGGGGGCTCAGACACCCTACCACTGAGCCCAAGACACCTGTGACTTTGATTATGACCCATGGAAAAAACAATTACCAATCTTATATGAGGATCTGCAAGCCATGAAAGTCTAAGTAGAATAATAATTAGTTTGTCACAGGGTAAAAAACAGATGTTTTGGAGTTTTTAGAATGGGGGTTCAGAGGGCAAGATGGAGGAATGTGTGCATGCCCAACCTTTCTCCTTCTTCTCCTTGGCCTCCATCTTCTGCTGTGGTGGTGGAACTTTTGGATTGGCTTAGAGTAGAAGCTCGCTGTCTAACATAGGTGATAGGTATTGGGAAGTTATGGTAAATATTGTACACGTAGTTTTTAGAATAAAAGGTGAAGGCGGCCAGTGTGCCTCTGTCTGACCACCTGAAAAGACCTTGGCTAGCCAGGAGAAAGAATTTTATAGATAAGAAGCAATATACAACCTTGAGAACGAGAACTGAAGAGTTCTGACTCATCCTTTGACTGCTGGGCTGGGAAAAGAGAATTTCTGACACATCTCGGGGTCACTGTGAGCAGCAGAAGTCCCGAGACACAGGGAGGCAGGGTGGCAGCTCTGAATGGCATGCACAGCCCAAGCAGGCTCTGCTGGCACTGCCAGGGGTATGATGTGGTGTATATAATGTACAAAATAGTCCAGTGTGTGGCTGTTTATTCATCTGCAGTTTAGATTTTGGCTAAGCCAGCTCATGCTAGACTGTGACCGTGCTCACAGGGGTTCTTAGATGAGGGAAGAGAAGAGGATATGACTCCGTGTTTCAGAAGGCTCGATTCATTATTTTATGATATATATTGCATTAAAACTATACTAAAAGAATAGAATAAAAGATTTCATCAGCAGGCTAGCTAAGAATAGAATAAGAAGGAATGATAACAAAGGTTTATGGCTCGGCTCTCTGTCTGAG
The DNA here is from genome assembly GCF_028018845.1 of Melospiza georgiana. Taxonomy (NCBI): domain Eukaryota; kingdom Metazoa; phylum Chordata; class Aves; order Passeriformes; family Passerellidae; genus Melospiza; species Melospiza georgiana. Next base: position 39,657,531 of record NC_080434.1, on the reverse strand, counting down.
CCAGCTGGGCTGTGATTGGCCATTAATTACAAACATCCACCATGGGCCAATCCCAGATGCACCTGTTGCATTCCACAGCAGCAGATAATCAATGTTTGCATTTTGTTCCTGAGGCCTCCCAGCTTCTCAGGAGGAACAATCCTAAGCAAAGGATTTTCCATAAAAGATATCTGCGACACTAGACTTCACTTTACGCTGAGAGAAGCAGCATTAGGTCAAAGTGAGAGCACTAGGTAGGCTGAACAGGCGGCTAAAAAGAGCTGAAAGGCCACCATGCCTCCAGCAGCCACTGTGCTTTGTCTGGCAGTGTCCCCAGAATCCACCAACCTGCAGAAATGGGGTAGACTAAGCCTCCAAGCTTGAGAGTGTGAAACATCTGTCTGAAGGTATCCCTGCTCATTAGAGAGGGTTGGGCTGCAAAGGTCTCTTTCAACCCAAACGATTCTTGGGCTCTATGATCTTACCCAAAAAGCTTTTGAAGTGGATTCAGCTGCAGCTGGATGCTGAGGTTTTGCTGCTTCCTGGTGTGATACAGGGGGTGCCTGCACCGTGATGGGAGAGGAAGGGTCAGCACTTTCTCTGTTAGCTAGGCAACCAAGTTTTTCTTTTTTCCCACAGGCATATGATATCAAGAGTTCTATCAAGCAATGAAATCTTATGAATTCTTCACTTGAATAAGTTGACTAACGTGATAGATGAGTCTGGGTAAAAGGTGATGGAGCCTCAGTTTGTCATGTTTGTTATATTCCTTAATAAGATAAGGAAATAAAGTTGAAATCACAGAGTGTATTGTCTTGTAAATTTGAAACAACTGAAAGGACCATGACATAGGGAAAGCTGCATGCAAATCCTGCTTTGGTGCCACTCAGTCCTGGCTGCCCATCCTGGTCTCAGGATAAATCAAAGTGTAATTGATGGAGAAAAATGCCAAAGACACCTATTTGTCACAGCATCTTTACTGTAATCCTGCTACCCCTTTCTGCCCAAGACTGGGTATAACAGTGGGAATAATTATGTTGATTTCACAGGTCCAAGTAACCCTGAAGCAGTGAGCTGTGCTGTCTTTGAGGCACACTCTATAGTATATGGACAACTCTGACTTTCTGTATCTGCTACCTCATTATCTATTACCTACTTTTCAGTCTATTTCCTGTGAAAATATTGCTCCTGATCTGTACACATGGTGTCCCAGGTGTCTGTTCTTCCACCTTCATCCCTGTTTAGGGACATGGTATGCCAGAAGGGTGAATGGGAGTGAGTTTGGAAGGCTTTATCTTCATGCCATTGTCTCTTCATGAGACCATGGGGCACACATGAAACTCCCAAACATTATTAAATGCTGTGCCCCCCCATGCTCAGGATAAAACAACAGCCCTTGCAGATGGTTTGGCATCCCAGGTGCCTCAGGAATCTTGATTTCATGGGGGAAAGGAGTGTTTGAAGAAATAAACTCCTCAGGAGGATTCTGAAATTCTTTGGGGACTTCAAAGACCTGACTGTGCAATAGCTGGTGCATGGCCTCTTGACATTCAACAGACAGCAAGGAGAAAAGCAAACCAAACCCAAGAAAAACAAGAACAAAAGCTTTCTCCTTTGTGCCTTTGATGACAGGATATGAAATAAATTGTGAGTTTCCTTTTTAAAAACAGTGGTCTTAATTAGGATTTCTTACATGCTGGAAACAATCTCCTTAATAGGTCATAAATAAATTATAGTTATTCTACACACACAGTCAAAACACAAACTTGAATTAGCTCAGCCTGATGTAAAATATCTGTGGATCTTGTAAATCAAACTCTGTCATCTAAAGGCAGTTTATTTTGCCCTGCATTTTCAATTGATTGAGCCTGAACTTAAATGTTCCCTTTTGGGTCAGAGGCTGGGGTTGGCCTTTTAACTTGCTTTGCAAGAGCTTCCAGGCCTGAACTTTCTCAAGCATAAATGTCAATATTGTGGTCAAAAAGCGTTTGGCTTATTCCAGTTAAGACATATATGTATTTCCATATATGGGAAAACATAAATGAAAAAAAAAAACAATCCCCAAGTTCTGTCTATTATTAGAATATCTATCAACATGCAAAATAAACTAAAACATATGGGGGAGATTCCTCTACATGTTATCTCTGGAATACACACTGTACTGCAATTTCTTGGAACAAGCACACAATGCATAAATATTTCTGATGGTAGCTTATGAAAAGGACATGCATGGTATATGATTATTACAAACTAACTTTTCTGTCTCTGAAAGGTTCATGATAATTTTGTTTTCCTTAGTGTTTCTGAAGAAAAATACAGGATGTAAAAAGATATCTGAAATACATGCAGAAAGGTCAAAAATAAAATGCAAAATTATACACTGAAAATAGATGAGAATTTTTAGTAAAGGAACTATTATTTGCATTTCAAATATTTTATTATCCCTTTAGTTTGAGCTAAAATTCAGATTGCTTTTGCCACAGAAGGTCTTTCAGAGCCTGCACATATCTTGTCTAGCTGAACAAATGAAGAGATGAGTAACAGAAGTGAGCATGTGTTCAAATTTCCAAGTCTCTTGCAGTCATCACTTTATCCCAAAACACCTTAGTGAAGCAACTATACTATTAAATTATTTCTCCTTAAACTGTGAGTTTGAGATGTACCAGTAGTGTACATCAAACTGCTAAAATAACCACTTTGAATTATTTCCCTTTCCCTAAGAAAGAGACACAGGTCCCTTGTGTTCCGGGATGTGACTCTTCCACATCCCAAGTTTCTTGTTTACTGAAATGGAGTTAATACATTTTAAAAGGACTGTAAGATACATTTCCTGCTAAATTATAGGTCTTGGTTATTTAAAACTTCATGGACCTTGATGTTAATTTTTTATACTATCTTTGCCTTAATTAGAATTCTTTTCCCCCGTGATCCAAACGTGGTCATTTTCTTCTATGTAAGTGAATGAAAATGAATATTTTTATTTCAGAATATAATCATTTAAATTCAACAGTTCCAATACAGTCTCCTCACAGGTGTAGTGAAAGTGCCAAATATTAAATATATTTCATAGCTAAAGTATTTTGCTTTCAAAAAGTGAAAGCTTCATGACTATATCATCACACTGTATGGATTATTAATAGAATTTTACAATTTTGGGCTGGCTGGAGTGCAGGTCTACCCTCTGCTCAGGATACTAGATAAAGTTAAGTCCCACTTGACCGACAGAATGCTTTTGCCAATATACTTTATATAATTAATTTCCATATAAATTGCTGTGCATAATAAAAATCAAATTCTAAACTTACCTATTAGTTTTTTGGTACAATTTGAAGACACAGAAAACATTCACTTTAAATTGTATGACTGTAGATGCAGGCAGAGAGCTTTGAGTCTGCAAAGAAAAAAAAAAAAAAAAAAAGGATTTCTGATTATTTAAAGGTGTTTAATAAATATTTGTCTAACACCATCCCAGAAATAGTCAAGCTTCTCACTACAGTTTTCATTAGGCATTTTTCACCTTACAGCATTTCTCCTTTCTGATTGTCAACTGTTCCTGTAAAAGCCCAAGCCCAAATTCCAAGTGTTCAAATGGGGAATACCAGGTTATTTTTGTCACTTGTAGCTTAGTTTGGATTCCTTAGAAAAGCATCAAAGTCCAAACAGTCCAGGAGTGGGGAAGCTGAGGGAGTAAAGAGAGAAAACAGCCAGTACTGGTTTGTGCTGCCAGCTGTTCATGCATCATAATGGAATCCAAAGGTCCCTAAATGTCCCTAAATACTGGCTCAAGGCTGGTTGATCCATGGCACTGGGGTCATTTTTTGCCCATAAAGAAGCCTGGATTTGTGTTCCTGAGCAGATGAATGGCACCACAGCAGAGCCAACATTTGTGCTGGGCTTCCAAGTATACCAGGTGCACCTTTCACAGCATGAGGGATCAGCTTTCCCAGGCCCTCGTGGTGTCACATTCACATTCTCTGAAAAATCCCTTGGCCCAGGATTTTTATTCTGGGAAGCCGAGAAGCCTCAGGGAAAAGGAAAACAATAATTATCTCATTTGCTTCTCCTGTGTTTTGCTGCTTTGTAATATGTTTGGAGATTGTTTACCCACAGGTGATTGTTTCATTGGATTCTGCTGTGAGTTGTTTTTACTCATTGGCCATTCAGGGCCAAGCTGTGTTGAGACTCTGGAAAGAGTCAGGAGTTTTCATTATTATCTTTTTAGCATTCTTTGCTCTTTCTACAATACTGCCTCCCTCCTGTTCCTGTGTTACTCTCAGCACAAGACTGACACGTGGCAAAGCTCTATATACAGGCAATATGAAAATATATAAGGCTATAAATAAATATAAAAATAGATCTCTGCCTTTCCTATAAAATTATTAATGAAATCACTAAGAAGGTGATGCTATAGGTCTGTGTGCTTCTGAATACAGCAGGTATACTCTTACACCAGTGAAACCCATATTCTTCTGAGCCAAAAAACAGATGCCTGAGCCTGCTTTGAAGCCCATGGCCCTTTAGAACTCAGTCACTTTCAAAAAGAAATCTCTCCAACACCAACCACATCCGCATCCCCATCAATGCATGTGTACACAGAAAGGTTGTGTGGGGCAGCCAGGCTCTTCTCAGGGGTGCCCAGCAACAGGGCAAGAGTGCAGAAACTGATGAACAGCAAATACCACCCAAATATGAAGAATAACTTTTCTGTGCAGTGTCTCCCCCACTGGGAGTATTCCAGAACCGTCTGGACACAATCCTGTGCCACGTGCTCTGGGATGGTCCTGCTTAAACAGAGAGCTGGGACCAGGTGAGCCACTGTGGTACCTTCCAACCTGCCCCATCCTGTGGTTCTTTGAGCAAACCAAAGAGCTCCTAGATCTCAAATGAGGAGCCCTAGAGTGTCTAAAACACTATGGGTGTCCCCTCACTTAAGCCATAACTCCCGGTGGGTTGTGGTGGCTGCATCCTGCTTACTCTGGACTTTGAGGGGTGGATGGCAGCAGAGCAGTCAAGGGCTCTCTGGAATGGTGACCAGGCATCTTGCTGCTATGCAAATATGAGTGAAAGTCAATTATCTTACCCTGTAAATAGCGGAGAGCCCCGGGCTTGCTGAGCTCCACTGCACAGCAGCAGGCTGCATGCCAGGATGCGCCCTCCAGCAGGAATGCCTCCCAAGGTTAGTCCTTGAGGCTGAGAGATGCTCTGCCACAACAGATTCCCTGCAAGTGATTAATAGCATGCTAAGCTTTGAAATCTTACCTAAGTGATATAAAGTATTGATTGTGCATATATAATCCTTCAGACAGAAACCACTGACCATGTCTGGGAATAAGAGTGATGCACCCAGACTCCTCTCCAGGACAGAGTTTGGAAAACCAGGCCGCACTTTCTGAGCCTCGTGGCTCAAGAGGAGGGTCCCACACTGTTTTGTCTGACCCTGTACTCCATGCAGGAAATAGCAAAGCATATCTTGCCTCTAAATCTTCTCAGACCACTATCAGATTTACCTCTGAACTTGGTTAACTCCCTCCTTTCCACCACTAAATTGTGTTGTGACTTCTTTGTTGTGGGTGAAGTGCATGACTCCATCCGTGACACTGTCACATTGTTTCATAGGAGTTCAGAAACTGAAATAACCAGGCTGTGTCTTCTTCAATTATTTATTTCTCATCTACGATCACTTCATCTCCAAGGATATGAATGTGATATTACTCAGCTGTTTATTCCTCATAAACCATTTTACTATACTTAGGTATGTCAAATCAACATAGAAATCTGTAATAGGCTTATTAAAACAGGTCATTACAGTCATCTTATTGCTCAAGATTGATAACAGGACTGAAAGATAATAAAACATGATGTTTCAAAAGCAAGCAATAAAAAACGTCACAAAAGAACAGAATAAAAATTTTATTATGCAGTGTCAGGAACGTAAATAGTTTCAAAAGTGATATTGTTAGGCCTTTTGGGACGTATCTCTTGGGGCAGTCTCTTCTCAAAAAAAACAAAATAGATATAACTTCACAGTGCAGACTGATAGTTTATAAGAAAAGTGCAGACAATATTCTGCTCAATAATCTATATTGAATTACACCAGCTTAAATACTGGACAGCAATTCAGAAAACATACTGCAGAACCAAACTTTGTTCTACCACAGGAATATATAAAATTTGTTTCTTTGGCAAGTAACATCCTGACACAGCTAAAATTACTAATACATCCATCTATACTCTGAAATCTTTTTGGTTTTTTTTGTTTGGGTTGGTTGTCAACCCTTTGGAAACACTCCTTATCCATAAAAGCAACATACCTCTTTTTTATTGCACAGCTACATTCCAAGCTTTATTTACGGAAAAGTCTTCCCAGCACAAATATTTATGCACAAGATGATGACATTCTGTTTCAATAACACCTTCACAGGGGGGTTTGGAAATGCACTTCCTGGGAATGTTTTGAAGAGCTGAATGCAGTCACTTATCTGCTGCAGGTCTGTGACGTTTCTGGTACCTGCATGCATGTTTCAGCTGAAGTGAATCTGGAATTGAATGAAAATTCCCGTGGAAAGGATCTTTTGCGACCTTATTTTAAAAAAAATTGTGTCTGAATTCCACTCTCGTTGTATTTTAGTCATATATGGAAGTCCCTTTACAAATCTGGCCCTTATGTAACAGTCAAGGCTGCCACTTTGTTTCTAATATTTTCCATTTTTTTCAGGTTCAGTTATATGCAACAAATGAGAAAGTGAATTAGTTTTTGGGTTCAACACTTAATTTCACCATCATCAGTAATAACAGCAATTGAACTATTGTCTTTGTTTTGGCTGCTGAGATGAATAACTCAGATAAGAAAATTTTTGCATTGAAAATTTACTTTTAGAGAAAAAGACAGTTTAATTTAGGCAACATATAACTTCTTGTTGCAAAATAAAAGCAATTCTGATCTTTGAAACTATTCCAAGGTTTCTGAAGAAAAGATGGAATTCTTTTGCAAAAGAATATTATTGCAATTAATTTTTTTTTCATGTTTATTTGGCTATCCTTCTTTTCTAACTGCACATAAGTATTACTGGAGCCAAAATGGTAGCCCAGCTTTCCCACCATAACAATTCCTACAAATGCTAAGCAGTTTGAAAGCTGTCGTTTCATAACCTCCATAAGCAAGACACTAATTTTTTTCCTGCTTTGTCTTTAAAGATTAAACTTCATAATTTCATAAATTGAAACAGGGACCAAACCATTCACCTCCTCAAAACTGTATATGGTGGGGTACTAAATACACCCGAAAAAGTGAGCAGAGCTCCAGTCTGATGCTGACTGAGTTACTTTAAAACGAATTTTGTCTTGCTGCTCTTTGGTTTATGATATCTGGTTGAAAGATGACATATTGTTGGAAGTAGTGATGCATAAGCTCCACATATGCATCAGGAAGTAATAATGATTGTGGAAAGTGGAGATTGAGTGATGAGCCTTTGGCTTAAGATAGTAAGTTTTTGATTAATTAAAAAGCATAAAAATATATTCTCTTACACACTGGGGATTTTGGGTGCATTTTATCACTCAGAGGAGCCAACACTTTGCAGGATTAGGCAAATACCAATTCTGCAGCTGTTATTCATCAATTTTTGCAGATACTAGATAAAGCTAAAGCAGAGCCTCACCATCTTATTTTTTTTTCCTAACTCCTAGGCCTTCCATTTTTCATCTTGACAGTGTTTCTTTAGAGAAATGATACAGTATAAACACACCTTCTGAAGGAATTAAGAGAGACAAATACTGAGAAGTACTGCAGAATCCCTACATTCTTGCCTGAACAGAGCATATTCCACAAATAAAAGGAGAGGACAGCTTGAAATCCCAAGTATCCCTTCTCTGAGAAGCAAAGGAGCAGCAGCAATGGAGGGGAACAAGTCACTGTCAATTAAAAGAAAAGGGAAATGGACCCACATTAAAATTTTTGGAGCAAATATTAGAATAATAAAATGTTAGAATAATTTTCTTATGTTGTCTGACTATGATTCAGGCACACCTGATATTTTACCAGAATGTAGCACCCTTTATCTGATAATTTCAGTGTGCTTTACACATTAAAAGTGCAATTAATAGAATATGTACCAAGCAATTAGATGACCTGTTGTGACCTTTCAATTTACACTGTGACAAAGACACACACTTGGAATTCAGTAGTAGACCATTTTCTGGCATTCACACAGCCAGTTTAATGGAGCTTGGCAATATTTAAATCAAAAGGGGAGAGATGAAAGCTAATTAAGGCCAATATACTAATGCTCAAATAATTTGTTTTAATAGAAATTAAAAAGAAAGGGGCAAAAAGAATCCAGTATTACAGGGAGTGAACATATTTTTTATCTACTAATTTAAATGCCACTATGGGATAATTTCAGTCTTGGCTTGTGCTCATATTGCATGACTTTTATTAACATGAATAAGAGTACTGAATCTATCCAGAGTGGACTGGAAAAACGTGCCACATTATTTTTAACCACAATTGAACACAACATAGGCTCTCTCTTTGTATTTAAGTATCTCAACCACACAGTAAAAAGCCCTCCCAAATCATGGCTCCTTGGTGTGCTAAATACTGTATTTGAGGTTAAAATGCCCTCAAATAAGGAGCAAATGGTAATTTTCAGAGAAAGGTGCTCTTATGCACAAAAGCCATCCCTTTCCTAAACTCCATCAGCACTGCAGTCCCACAGGCACAGGCAGGGCAGGGACCTCACTCTGTACTTCTCCTTTTCATCAAAATGAGGGAAAACTTCAAAAAAGTCAGTTTGTGCCCATGGTTCATCTTACTAAGAAATTAGCAGTTTTGGTTTGTTAGAGAATGGTACTCTTTTTCAAAATTCTTATACCTGCTTAATAGTTGGTTTAATGAAAACATTTTGAAGTTTAAAATACATACTGAGGTATGCTGAGAACGTCTGGGCTGTATCCCAGGTTCTGATGATGATAAAAAGAAATATTTCTAATTCTGCTACTTATGTTTGCAGTCAGTTCTTAATTGATTTGATATATTAATTATTACAATGATAGTAGTAGTAGTGTAGTAGTATGCCAATTATCACAGTTTCCTGCAGACAAGCCCCTGTTTTGCCAAATACAGATGAAAATAATGAGTAACTGAAAAACTAGAATTTTTACTTTAAGAATTTACCATCCAATGTCCAGCCTCAGAGATTCAATGACATTTTCTTCTCTTTATGTAGTCTCTACACAAATCAGACGACCTCTATGAACATACACTTTGTTAAAAAGTTGTTTTCTTTCTTCCAACAAGTACTCATTACAAATGTATATGGTTCATTGTAAAGAAACTTGTTAAAAATTCACTGTGTTATCCCACAAGTTTTTAATAGTAGTCTTCTGCCTAAACTATGATTTGAAAACAGATTTAGCACCATGTACAATTTATTAGGGACAGGAAAGCCTTAGGACACCAGCACTGAGCCATGCAGTGAAATGAAAAAATGTTTCCTTTTCACCCATTCTGCCTCTCTTGAGTTCACTCAGGGCTCAGTTATGCAAGGCAGTGACAAAGCTGGCCCTTGACTGCTGTGTGACAAAATCCAGCCTCCCAGAGTTTCCTGTTTATGTCTGTGAGCTCGTTGGTATTCCTGCCGCGTGCCCGCAAGTGCTTCCAGCGCCGCCCGCGCGCTCTCAAAGCGGTCACAGCTCCTTCAGGATCATCAAACCATCGTGAGCGAACCATGAATCAAGATGGAAAACATGAGGGGAACGTTCTCCTGGAGGATAAGAAAACATGCAATTTCTGCAGCGCAAGTCAAATGACTCATCCTAAAAAGGAGCATCGTTTTTCTAACCCTGGAATGGCAGCCTGCAGATTTTTGTGGCAATTCTGGTCCTCGCTGAACTTTGATTAACTCAGGACAGCATGAAGTACTTTTGTTTTATTGCTAAGGTCAGGCCAAACATTTCTTGTCATCAGCTTAAATAAAAAGATCTCTTTCCAGACAGATCATCTCTCTTTCCAGAGCACACTGCAAAATCTGATCCAGTGTGAAATTCACTGAATTGTATGATGATATTTATGTGGATTTGTTTAACAGTGTGTTTTGGAAGGTGAAATTCATGTGCTGAAAATTTAGGAAAAGTGGGACTGGGAGAAATCAAGGAACAAGCATTTACTATTTTCTTCTAGGATTTATATTTGCCATCTATGTCTTGAAAAGTTGCATACAGGGTTATCTAACTGTGCTGTTTTAAATATAGTTTGTTCTTTATTAATCTGACTTCATTTCCTATGGAATGCTTCAACTGAAGTTATTCAAATAATTATTCTAGTGGTAAACTGCCTCCAGATTAATTATTTGAACAACTTCTGTTGAAGCATCCCATAGAAGTTGAATTAAAAATTTATAATTTAAAAACTTTATAATTTAAAAAATTATAAAAAAAAATTAATTTTTAAAATTTTAAAAAGTACAAATTTTAATATAAAATTATAAATTTTATATTAAAATTTATAAAGGTTAGAAACTCTATATTCTTACAATAATGCATACCCACCCCTGAGGCAGAAAGAAATTTTTCCTATCTTGATGAAATATGCGATTTTTATTGCATATAAACCCCTTAAATGCTTTAAAAATGTGTCTATCTTTTCAATTCCCAAAGCAAAATCTGACATTAGATTAAGAATACTAGTATTGAAAACTTGACAGGTGAAGAAGTTTTGATCATTTTTGTTTTCTTTTTGGATAACATAGAGTGGACTCCTAAAAGAATCTAAAAAAAAAAATAAACAAAAAATAATTGAAACACTGAAAAGCCATAAGAAAAAGTACCAGCAAAAAGAATTCTATTTGCTTGCTCTACAACATATCAGACCGCAGCTATATTTATATTTATATATTGTATATTTATATACTGTATATTTATATATTGTATATTTAAAGAAGCTTTCAGAGAGGGTGGTGCTTATTTATAATGCACAAGAGAATCTGCTATCTGAAAGCAACAAATACCATTAATTCGAGCTGCAACAATAGCTGTGCTAGATGCTACAGAGGCTTCTCCCTAATAAGACGTGGTAAGACAATAGAGTAGATTCCAGGGGAATTATGCCTGGGGCATTTTGGAAATCTCTGATATTGAAAACAGAAGGAGAAGGAAGTTAGAAAAACAGCTTGCAGTAGTCTGTATCTTCAGGTAATAATAGAATTATCAGAAGTAGATGGGGTTGGAAGGGATCTTGAGGATCTTCCAGTTTCAACCTTCCAGTTATGGGCAGGGACACCTTCCACTATGCTGAGAGCCCCATCCAAGCCTGGCCTTGAGCAATTCCAAGAAAGAGGCATCCCAAATGTCCCTTGGGCAACCTGTTCTAACATCTCACTGTCCTCAAAGTAAGGATTTTCTTCCTGACATCTGACCCGAACCAAATCTGTTTCAGTTTGAAGCCATTGCCCTTTGTCTTGATACTACAGGCTCCCTTCAGGTACTGGAAAGCCACAATTAGGTCATCTCAAAGCCTCCTCTCTTTCAGGCTGAAAAAAATCAATGTTCTCAGTTTTTCCTCATAGGAGAAGTGCTCCATCCCTCTGGATTGGTTAACCCCATGGCAGCCCCTGCAGCTCTGTCTTGCACTAGGATTTTTATGAAGCAGAAAGAGCCGTCGCTGGCCAAATTGAGTTATTATCTAAAAACACTTCCAGGTCTTTAGAAATGCTTTAACCATTCTTTTTTTTTAGTGCATTTGAAAAGGTTTTGAGGGTTTTTGAAATACAACATCAGGTTTGTTTTTGTCATTTTAATAATTGTTCACAAGCTTTTGAAGGTAAGTGGAAAGATCAGTAGTTACTCTGGATGGATTTTTCACCTGGTGCTTCTCTGCTGTTTCAGGTTTTACATTCTCCTTGTGCTTTGCTGCAAAGTATACTTTAATACTTTGCTGTGCAGTTAATTGTATTTTAAGAACTTGAAGGCCTTTCAGACATTTGAATAAACTTTTAAAAGTCAAAATCATTTAAAAAATCTCTAAAAACAGTAAAAAATCTCTTTCACTTATGAGGCACACTCATGTTTTCTCTAGTTTAACACAGGGTTAAGGACATCTTTTTGCTGTTCTTAAACTGTGTCATTGATGCTTGAAATATGCTCAGCAGAAGTCTCCCACTTGCCTCTTAAAACATTGTTTTTAAAAAATGCTTTCCATGTACATTCCTGTTCTTTGATGGGAAAAATTTTTTTATGGCATTTGAAAGAGACTCCTGAGGTAAGTACAATGTGTAATATGAATTATCAAGCAGCTTTTTGTGGTTCTGTAAATTTTTAATATTTTTGCATTTGGCTGTTGTTTGGGCAAGGTAACAAAGCCATTTCACCTCTCCTGCTTGCCATGAGGTGTCTGAAGAGCATCCCCAGAGCACTGCAAAGATGTGAAACCACTTTGAACCAACACTTCAGCCCTCCTTGTCCTGCTGCACCCTAAAACCTCAGGCACAATGGTTCAGCACACATGCAATACATGCAATCATCACAGAATGGAGTAAGAATCACTTTTGTCTTTGTTATCCTTTTTTTTTTTTTTTTTTTTTTTTTTTTTTTTTTTTTTTTTTTTTTTTAAACTGGTCAGGTGGCAACCTTATTGTTCTGCCAATTTACAAAGCTGGGTTGAGGAACCAGCTGTGATCTCTCAGCCAGAAATCCACACTGGAAGCTTTTGGCACCTGTTCCTTGCCGAGCACTGGCACAGGGAGCACTCTTGAACTTGTGAGAGGATGGCCTGATTACAGCAAACATCTCTGAAAAAACTCCACATTGCATCAAGAGGTGTCTGCTCCAACAAGTCCTTAAGGTCAGCTGAGGGGAAAAGATAACTTTTTCTCTCTGCAGGTTTAAATTTGATTCTTTCTATCCAGAAAAAAAAAAACAACAAAAAAACAAAAAACACATTGTTTAACTATTCGTATTTATTTATTATGATTCCTAATGTTCTTCCTTCATTTCTGAATGCACACATAGATGGCACCTGGCTGTGTCTCCAGCAGTTCCAAGTTTGACTTTAGCCCACCTGCTGCCATGTGAACGTTGTCACCAATGACATCCCATGGAAGTCACTGTTTCACCTTTCTAAAACATTGGTCATAATGGTGGAATTTACCAAGAGGAGATAATGGATTTAATTTAATAATTTAGCAAGAGAAGATACATGGATTTCCTAGTTTTATAGCTGGATGAAAATAAAATTAGCGTTTAATTATAATTTTCACACGTTTCCATCTCCCGTCACAGAAAGATTCTGCTGTTTTGTCTTTTACAATTCCACACCTTCTCCTACTGATGCTACCCACAAAGCATTTTACCAATAATTCCACTTTCTCTCTCAATTCCTAAATGCAACTAGCTTTAATTCAACTGAAGTTTTGTATTGTTTGATTTTCTCAGTTCAGTAGTTTACTGCAGTTATCCTATTCAGATCAGAACCACTAACACCGTGAGGTTGAAAGCTGCCAATGATATTTCTGTTTGATGTATAAACTTTCAAAGCCTCCTTGAGGAAACTGTGCAGCCTTTTAGTTCTGAAAATTAAATCTCTAAGGGCCATGAAAAATTTGATATACCAGTGGAAGGCATCATCTAAGGTATGGTTTAGAATTTTTGAGATTCATTAACACTAGCCTTCATGTCTTCAAATTATATATATATATATATATATATATAATATATATATGAGTTGCACAGAATGATCGGCTTTGTTTTGACCATTCTCAGTAGTCTGCACACAACTATGCATTTTTATTTAGATGAAAAGCCACCACCTTATGAAATAATTGGTATCTCCTCTCCCCTCCTTTCCCCCCAATTTCTTTAATATATAATGGCTTGTATTGCTATATTGACTCTTTACAAATTTTTCATTTCTAGGTCTGTAAAATGTGTGTCTTTTTATCTCAGTGGAAGCAAGTTCAGATTTGTTTAGTCATATTCATGACTTACACTTTTTTAGCCCATCTGTTAAGTGGTTTGTAAGAGACTACACCTACCAAACACTGCTGTGGCAAGCTGTTTCTTTCTGGTTTACTCTCTCTGATTCTGTGGTTTATTAAAAGCCTTTCACTGCCCAGGGATAGTAACATCAGTGGCTGAGATTAATTCTTCTTGGTCTTTAGCCAATCAACCGGCTAATGTTGTCATTTGGCTAATTTAGTGATGTCCCAGCAAAATCCATAATTACAGCTGAAAGTCTTTGTACTTCTATTGCTTGCTAAGCTAAGGTGACTCCATGAATACCATGTGCTACTTCTGCCCTTCAGTCCAGAAGAACATGTTTAATAAAAAAAAAATGTGGAAGTGGAGCCTATCATCTATTCATTTAAAACTTTTATTGCTTTTGTTTTGCTCTTAGCAGGACACCAGGCCATATCCTACTCTGAGTTACTCAGGAAAGGATTTTTCTCCCCCTGGTTAGAAAATACAGCTTGCAAGGAGACTGTTTTAGACTGAATTTGAAATCCAGATGAGTTAAAACCCTGTTAAATGTGGGAAGAGCATGCCTTTACATATGGTGACCTTACCAAGATGTCATACTTTGTGATTTTGATGTTTTTCACAGGAAAAATAGGATTTAAGGGATGTTTTACTAAGCTTTTACCTATTTTTAAATGAGTAGAAGTTTCCAATAAAATCTTCCATCAAAAAAAAAAAAAAATCATTTCTATAGAGAACTTTTTTTTGGAAGACAGGATTTGAAAGGCCACAGCCCAACTATGAACCTCAATAGGGTGTCTGTTGCACATCAGTTTCACCACCATCATATTTTCTGAAAAATCCCTTCACCAGGATTTGTTCTCCTGGGAAGCTGAGAAGCCTCAGAGAAAAATGAAAACAATAATTATCTAATTGCTTCTCCTGTGTTTTGCTGCTTTAGAATGTGGTTGGAGATTGTTTATCCAACATGTGAATTGTTTTTACTTAATGCCCAATCGTGGTCAGGCTGTGTCAGACTCTGAGGAGTCAGTCACGAGTTTTTAATTAGAATCCTGTTAAACCTTCTGGCTGTATCCTTTCTCTATTCTTTAGTATAGCTTTAGTACAGCATAATATAATATAATATAATATAATATAATATAATATAATATAATATAATATAATATAATATAATATAATATAATATCATATCATATCATATCATATCATATCATATCATATCATATATCATATATCATATCATATATCTACCATAAAATAATAAATTAGCCTTCTAAGAACATGGAGTCAGATTCTCAATTCCTCCTTCATCCTGGGGACCCCAAAAATACCACAACTCCATGCAACCTCCCTCTTCACCAAAAAAAAGGTTGCAGTTAAGACAGAGATGTTTCCCCAAACATTGTTATTGCAGGCTTTTCAATTGAAAATGTTTAATACAAACTTAGCAGTCAGTAAATTAAGAGCATGGCTGTTTTCTAGAATGCTCCATGATTACCTTAAGACCTGATTGAACTGCCTAACACTTTGAGCTGGCACCTGCCCACTTCTAGTAATCAAAACCAAGCCTCCAAAAACCATTCAGCTGCTAAAAACAGAGAAAATATGCCAATATTTGGTGGTTTGTTTTTTTTTTTCCTTTTCTTTGCTGCTCTGTCGATGATAATTCCTCTTTGCCCTTCTTAGTAAGTGCAAGCCTGAAAGAGAAGAGGCAGGCAATAAAAAATAAAGAAGAGTGTCTGGGGAGGAAGGACTGGCAGGGAAGATCCCTCAGCACGAGCCAGGAAAGCAGAGCTCCTCGGGCTGGAGCCAGGAGCAGCAGGTTTGGTACAGAATTAATCCCTGAGTACCTTCTGCTGCCACTGGTGGCATTATGAAAATGCTAAGGGCTGTGCATGTTCACAGGCTGCTCCTCCAGCTGCTTTGGGATTAAAACCCCGCTCCAAAAGACGTGGGATGCTGAGGCGTGCTGTGTCCACATCTGCAGGAGCAGCCCCCAGCACTGCGGGGGTGGAAAGCGTCTGGGGAAGGGAGCAGGGAGAGCTTGGGACTCATCAGGGGCTTGGCAGCCTGGCATGGGCAGCGAGAGGGGTGAAAAAGGCCCTGTGGGAATCCACAAAATCAGAGGGTTTTGGGAGAGCTGCAAAAGGCAGGCCCCAGAGACAGCAGAACTGTGATCAGAGCTAAGCAGCAGCCATGAGATTGGTCAGCAGAAAAATTATTTAAAAAGTAAAAAAGCAAGGGCAAATAGAACAATGGTCTGTGTATTAACACTTGTCTAGAATAACTCTCTAAGCTACAGAAAAGTTTATCTAGCAAGATATTAGGAGGGTTGAAGCTCAATAATGGAGCTCTGTGCATTGTGTTTAATGCTCACAAGCAGGTATTGTATTTGAAATAAGCAAGCATTGTTTCAACCAAAGGTACCTGTGCTTATAGTGGTTGGATAGAACTACTGTCAATGTGCTTTTGCTTTGTGTGATTGGTCAAAAAACTTATAAAGTGAGTTGTAACATTAAGTTTTTTGGCCTTCTGCATGGATTGTGAGCTGCTGGCATCTTCCCATTGTCATAACCATGTAATGAGAGTGATGCTGGAAAATCAAACAGCTCAAGGCCCGTTCCACAGCAGCCCCATCCCGTTTGTGGTCTGTAAATAACCCCTCTCGCTGGTGTCAAGGCCCCACAGCAGGTGGGAGCAGAAATAAGGACCAACAGAGGACCAGAGAGGAGGGCAGAAAAGCACCAAGAGTGTGAAAAGGAAGAGCTCCCACTTGTTAGCATTGCTGACTCCGACTCGATTTGGAAGCTTAGCTGTCATTATGAGAATTGGATCAGAAACAATTTGGGAAGATGATGATATTTACTTGCCAAACCAATCCCTGTCTCTTTTTCTCAGTGCCAGCTCCCTCAGCTCTCAGAAATAGCCTTCTCTAATTTTCTTTAGGCTGGAAGCAAATACCAATTCAATAGGAGTCATGGGCTCTCAGCACTTTTCAGGGGTCGGTATTAGACACATGCTGAACTTAAAAACTGACACGTAAGTCAAGATGGTTTGTTTCAGTATTCTGCCTTCTCTGGAAAACAAATTGTTGTAATACAAAACCATGCATCTCACTTTGATAGTTTCTTTTATTTATCCATGCTGATGCTCCAGGTGGTTCTATTAGGCAGAATTTGACACAGGTTTTTATGGCACATCATTTCTGGCTGAGCTGTGATTGAAGTGACACAGCAGGCTTCCAAAGGACTCACTGAGGTACACAGGCTTCACACAAGCTGATTGTGAGCGCAGGCACAGGAGAGATTTTCAGTGACACCAGAAGCATTCATCCTCTTTCAGCAAGCCTTGTGAACTTCCCCTTTCTGATCCTGCCAATTAGGGGTGCTCTCTGTGTGCTTTTGCATGCTCACCACCTGAGATTCACATTCTCATCACAATTACAGAGGTGCTAACGTCATTTATTCATGTAAGTACATAAATAAACAAATCCAGTGAAGCCCTTATGGTATGGATTATGCTGCAAACAAACCTGCAGACGGAGTGGATATTCTCACTGTTTCCCACTAATTGTTTTTCTATCTAGAAAGCTTTACATTATTCAAATAATCTGTTCATTACTGCAGTACGTGACTCTATCTACAGATGATCCCAACTCTGCCTGTGGTCAGTGGAATTTACAGGATTTTACTGGCAGGGAATCAGCATGAGATTTTATTACAAATTTGTTCACAAATGGCAGAAGCCCCCTGCACTACAAGTCTCTAAAGCAGAGGGATATAAACAGTACCTGTAGGATCTCAGTGTATTGACTAAGGAATGTATTTTTGCCCTAAAACATATTTCAGTCTTTAATCTTAAGTACATGTTTTAGTGCTTAGCCTTACTGTCTTATATAGCCCTGAGTCATGTATTTAAGAAAACATCTTGATTAGTACTGTCCTTTGCTATGTCAGGCAATTGAACTAATCACAGCTACTCCAATTAAATTAATGCACTAGGTAAATGGCACTTACCTTTATGAGCATAATGAATAGAAGAAGAAATGTGTACTGGAAATAAAAACTGGCAAGCAAACACAGTCTGTGGGACAGCTTGTGAATGAGGTCTCACAATTCTGTTGCTTTTTGGTTTTATTCATGTTCTTCAAAGTACATTATGTTCTAGGTAGGATCAAGATACGTCTGGAAATGGCATTTGTCAAGTCAGAAAGGACAGGAAGAAAAAAAGGAGGGGGTGGGAAAATTCTACTGCCAGTGCAATGTTTCATGTCATAACTGTAAGCAAATCTAAATCACAGACAGGGTGTAACAAAAACCAAGAGGGGGAATGAACTGCACACTAATCATTTCTGCAAGGAAGAACAATGATTTGTTTCACTTTCCCCACCTTTTTCATATTGACATCAACATATGATAGCAATGGTTTTCTTTTTTCTATATTAAAAAGTTTCACTGGATTTACATATTTGATATCACTTATGCAAATAAGATTTGTCCAATAGTCAATACATTTTACCTCTCAGATAAGGAAATTATCTAAACCTGAGTATTTCAAACTACAATATAATCAATGAATATTCAGTTTTAACAATATTTTAAGGACTCTAATTAGGGACTTCTAATCATACTTTATTGTTACCAGCCAAGCTCTGCCAACCAGCATTAATGAAACTCAGACTTCAGATGGTTTACTATCAACACTGGAATATGCAGGAATTAATCACCACAAGCATCCTACCCACACAAGTGTCCTGAAATGCATCAGTAAACTCCTAGCCCAGCAGGATTCTGTATTTTCACTCTCCCAGTGGAGTCAATGGAAAGTAGTTTTCAGGATGTTTATCTTCATTTTTTCCCACTTCCCTTTTCGGATGAATTTTAACTTTAAGTTTCCTTTCCCTCTGCTATATTCATTTGTATTCTATGAGATCTGTTCCCCATATCTATTTCCTTCCCAGGTCAGTATCTTGATGCTGCAGTAATAGCTCATGAAGCCTGACACAAACCAAGAGAACTTTAGGAAACCAAAAGACAAAACCTCTATGGTCAAACATCTGTGGTTCCAGTTTGGGGTTTGGGCTGACAATGTCAGTTGTACTTCAGGATTTTCTTTTCCATCTCCCTTAACCACTCACTTTCTTTCTCTTCCCCACCCCACTTCTCCTTTTTCATTCTTGTTATTCTGTCTCCCAGCTTCTTGGTTATTTCCTTTTTCCTCTGCTCCAATGACTTTCATCTTTCCTGAACCACCTTGCAGTTGGCCAGTCCAATTCCACCCCTCACTGTTCTAACCCTGCTCCATCACTCTCCTTTTCCCTCACCTTGCTTTCACAGTCTCTTTGACTCTACCTGTGCACTTAGAATATTTCCTTGCCATCACTCTGTCAGCCTTCAGGCAGTGGGTACCACTCAGATAGCACCTCAGGTGGCTAATTTTGCAAAAGAGGACATTATTTCCTACTCATATCCAAAATCCCCATAACTGGGACGTTTTCCACTGCAAGAGTGACGGTAGAGGCTCCTTCAGAGACAGCTGAAGAATTTAGTGGTTTGTTTGGTTTCCTGGATGAAACAATCTCATTTAATAGTTCTGATAAATCATACAAAGGTAAAAAAGGCAAGTTCTTTATGGGAATCAGAGAATTTACTTGCAGGTAAAAGACAGAGGTGTGTACAGATGTGGCCTCGTTTTATTTATTTTGTAGCCTTTTTCTATTCTAATAAAGAGCAAATGTGAACCCATATTCCACTGGAAAGATTGTGAGCAAAGATGAGAAGGAAAAAAGGAGAAGATATAAATGTTAAATCAACAAAACTATAAAATAATTTAAAAATATCTGTTGCTTGTATGCAAAAGGATCCTCTAGATAGGAACATAGTAAAAGAGAACTACAGTGGCTCTTCAGAGGGGAACAAAAGGAAAAACCTGAGGAAAGACAAAATAAAGGTGCTGCACCTGCAGGAAGGAAAGTGGGAGAGCAGCCTTCCAGTAATTGAATGTTCCCCTGATCAATTACCTGTAGCTGAAAGAGGCAAGAACCTGGGACTGAATTAATCCATCCAACCCCCAGATGGGGGCTGCAGCACCAGCTGGAACTGCTGGTGTGTCCAGAGAAACCAAAGCCATCCAAAGCAGCTAGCAGTTCGATTTCCCCTGCCTCTTCAAGAGGCTGTGGTATTCTTTATTTTGTGTCTTAAACTGTTGGGTAGCAGGTGGTATGTGCTGTTAAGCTGTTGTCACATCTCATCCCAAAGCTGCTGTTATTTCACTGACTGATAAAATGTGACCCTTTAATTCAAAACTTCAGGGACAAGTATTGATAGCACTTTATCCTATTAGGCAATCTACCACTCAGAAGAAGATACTGTTCATTATAAATAAGGTTATCAGAATCTGGCCCACAGAGTAGTGAGGTAAAACATATTACTATACTAAAAGTGTTAGTTTTATTATCAGTTTTGCTATGCAGGTATTGACAGGTTGCTGTGATAACACAAGAAGTCCGGCACTTGACAAGAGCAAAGAAGAATTACAGAGCAGGTGCATGCTGCTGTCACAGGGGTGAAGGGAACATGGCTGCAAAGAGTTCAGGTAGGATCTTTATGTTGTTGGCAGAGATAAAGTCTTCAAAATGACAGAAAATAATTGCCTAATAAAGAGTTATAGTACTGCCCTAAGCTGCAGAATGAAACAATTACTTTTATGTAGCTCCTCGTCTTCAGAATCGAAAATCCTCTTTGTTGTTCTCTCATCTCTCCCTTGATCTTTGAAGACTTTTCCCTGTATATTTAACAGGTATTTTTTGTTTGTTTTCTCTCTCCCCAGTGCTTTCTCTCTCTCTCTCTGCCTCCCTGTGACTGGCTCCGGCAGTGTTGTTACCTTTCTGACTGCAGCATCTCGTCCTGGCCCAGATCATTGCAGGCATCTGTTACCCAGGGCAGCTGACACATTAACCTGCAGATGCCCCCCTGCTCTCCATTATTCTCGCAGGTCAGCACAGTTCAGTGGTGTCCCGTGATAGATGATGCAAAAGGAGAGCAGATTAGAGCATCAGGAGACAGGAGAATGACTCTGAATCTGATTAGTTCAGGCGGAAGGGATTTCATGTGATCCTAAGATGCAGCTGCAGTATAAAAGGAGAGCTGCTTCTCCGTGTCTGTCACAGGGACTGCAAATTCCCAAATGAGCAGAGACACTGTGGGCAGTTGCTCATTTAATTAACCTGCCCTGACTATCAGCTTCCAGGGTCTAATGTCATTTGATAGAGTTTTCACTTTGCTGCTTAGATGAGATCATCCATGGAGACAGTGTATAGAATGGATCTAAACTGTGTTTCACGCAAGAGCCCAAGCTCAGCTCACTTCCAAAACAGCCTGTGTGTCTCTATTCATCCGGAGCGCAGCAGTGGAGAACTGAAAGCTCAAGTCTTTTCTGTCTGCTGTTCAGTATCATGGCTGCAGTCTCAGGGGTCTCTGTGCTCAGGATGACCCTGAGATATGTCAGTCTCTTTTCTTAGCTCAGAAACTCAAGAAGGAGTCAGGATTCTTCTGTTCTGGTTTTCAGGGTTGTTTATTTTCTGTTATCTATAATATTTTTTTCTTTTGACCTGCTGAGATCTGTTCAGCAGGTCAGTCTATGGCACACTGCCTGCCTTCAGGGCGGTGTTGTTTTTTATACTAAAAACTATGTGTACTTTATTAACAATTATTTTCTAATCCCTATCACCTATGTTAGACAGTTCATCTCTACTTTAAACCAATCTCAAAGTGCCACCATCACCTAGAAGATGGAGGCTAGGAAGAAGGAGAAAGAAGGACAAGGCACGCCCAAAAACCTCCATCTTGGGATCCCCATCTCCCATTCTAAAAACCCCAAAATTCTACTTTTCACCCTGTGACAAAGTGGCTATCATTCTACTTAAATTTTCGTGGCTTGCAGATCCTCATATAAAGTTGGTCATTTTTTCCATGGGTCAAAATCAAAGGCACAGGGGTCTTGGGCTCTGTGCTAAGGTCTCCTAGCCATCCAGGGCAGCCAGAGGGATGTCCTGAATTCCAGCATTGCAGCACCTCTATTCCTCAAAATAACAAATATTTCCAAGTGTGCCCTAACAGGCTAAGGTGCCTCAAGCACACAGTGGAGAACACAGGGCCTGGACAAGCAGTAAAGCACTGGGGACACAGCCATCAGTCTTTCAGCCTAAGCTTAATGATAGAGGATAATTGCAGGTTCAAATTCCTAACCATTTTCCTAAGGATTTTTAGAATACCATGCTTTATAAAATTTTGAGACTCTAACACATATTCATCCACCTCTAATATGAAATGGGAAGTTTCATATTCTGTCAAGTTAAACAAACTGTGAGTTTAAACTCCCTGGTGTTGGGAAATAAAGCATATTAGCCAGTTCAGTCCCCTCCCAATTGCTACTCATGCACTTTTTAGTGGATACAGCAGCAGAGAGTATTTCCTAAGGCTATACACCTATGCAAGTCTTAACATTTCCAATGTATATTGTGCTCATTTGAAATTAATTAAAATTAAGAGCACTTCAAGTATATATATATATATATATACATATATATACTGCAAGCTATATCTATATATCTATATCTATATCTATATCTATATCTATATCTATATCTATATCTATATCTATATCTAGCTTGCAGTATAGTTGTTACTTGCCTTATCTCAGTGAGAGCTTTTTTTCTTCTCTGTTTTCCTGATTAGAATAAAGAAAACAATGCAGCTAAATGAAGAATACAAAATAGACACTTTAGCCTACAAACTTTACCCAATGTTTATTCTCTGCTTTTACAATACTGATAAGAAGATAGGAAGATAACAATTTCCTGAGTATATTCATTATCACCTCTCTGGGTAATTTCTTGGAGTATTTAAAATTCACTATTCACTCTGTACAGTTTGCCACTGGTCAGTCAAAGCACACAGCACCTTGTCTGTTCTCTGACTAGCAGATGGAAAAAAAAAAGAAAAATGTTCATGGACTTGTCAAAAAATTTAGTTCTGCACATGGTAATGCCCACTTGGTAAATTCTTTCTACAGCTGCTCGTGAAAATACCATTTCTATTAGAAAGAAGATTGACAAGAAAAAAACCTAATAAAGGGAACCAAACTGCATTAGTTTTTGAAGAAATATTCTCTGAAAGTGATATTCAATATTGCTCCAAATTAAGAAAACTATCCATGATATTGAAGGGAGAGGTCTGGCTCTGCCTAACAATGTTCTGTGATAAATGCAACCATTGTACCTGATTGCCAACCAAATACCAAATTTTCCCAAAGATTGGTTAGTGAACTAAATATGGATTACTGACTATTCAGAAGTATTGAGGTGGCTTTTGTTGCCACACACAAAAAATATTAGAAAGATTACAATAGGAACTGGAAACTTTCCAGTCAGCCTTTTTGTGTCCTACTATGCTTTGTTAGGGATTAATACTTTAACCCTTGCAAAGAGAAGACAAAATGCCAAGTTGTGTGAACACAGAAGCACAGTAAGGAGCAAGCAGGTCATAGATTCATAAAGGCAAAAGAGAAAATCTTTAAAATCTGAATAATACAATTCTGGGCTCATTGATTTTAATGGACTTTGGATCAGGCCATTATTTCTGTTGTGATGACAATATCTGCATAATAGATTCATTTTTACAATCATGACAATGAGTTACTGTCAGATAAGTGCTTTTAATTTTAAAGGAAAAAATATGTCAGTAATTAAATATTATCCCTTGGCATTAATTTTATAAAGTGTGCCATAAAGGTCTTTTTAAAATTAAAAAATAAAATCTAGGCCAATGTAGTGCCAATGAAGAACTTGGTGTGAGTTACAGCCCTGCTGAAAGACAAGGAGGAGACTGCTCAACTCCCTGTTTGGGTTTGACCCCACAGTGATCCCCTTTTCTCAACAGTGCCCTCTCCAAGTACATCATCCAAAAATACATTTCAGCTTCACTGCAATCCAGACTTCAGTCTCTGAAAAATAATTTTTCTATGCCAGGCTGATAGTACAAAGGGCTGGTATAAAGGCATTTACCTCTTTGCCAGCCACTTTTGACTGATAACAATCGTAAGACGTGTTTCTTGGGATTTAAATTTTTTGCCTTGTTTCCTGAATTTATAATGGGTAGAATTTCAACGACCTGATTTATTTTTGTGAAGAAGGAGGAAAACATTTATCTCATTCCATAACTCCTCTAACCAAATAGGAGTGCCTCTTTCCTTCATCTAAGAACCACTTAATGAAATGTTTCATGCAAGTCAATGCAATGTTTAATGAAAATCAAAATGGCAAAAAAAGCAAGCAATAAATACATTAAAACACAACAAAACAAACAAATTAAAAAAAAAAAAAACACAATAGAAACAAAGAACCTGAAGATCTTTGCTCTAAATCTATTAATGCCAGAGAAAGAATCCAAAAAATTTGAAGGCAACTTTAGAACTATGGCTGAATCCAGATGTTTTCCATTAATGCAACCAAAGGACTTCATGTGACAGTTGGATCTCAGTGAAAAATGCCTATGAATATAAGCAATAGGAAGTTAATTGTGTTCATTTAAGTAATATGAAGTGTTGATTTAGGTAATAGGATGATAGAACAATTTGTGCTTGTTTTCAGGACGATTTCAAAGAAACAAGTACAAAAGAAAGCACCCTTCAGCCACAGATATAAGGGATTTTGCTAGTACCTTTTGTGCACATGAATAAAGATGCATATATCCATATATTTTTCTACATAAACTCTTATTGCCAAGGATGGAGAACAAAATCAGGGTGTAGGCTGTAAATCGATGGCCATTTGCTATTCTTTTAGTCTTGAGCAACTTTGCATGGATTTAATCACTGCTAACATCAATATCCGCAATATACTGTGGAAGGTTATTTACTTTCTCTTTCTCAAACCTCAGAAATGAAGATTTCCACATCTGGTTTTTTATGGTGATTTATGTAGAAATTACACAGTCAAAAGAAAAAAAATATAAACAAAATGAAGCACATGCAGTATAAAACATAGGATATCTTTTCTCAGCCTAAGGAAAAATGACAATTTTCCACCAGGACTAGTGAAGTAGAAATTCTGATTTATTGATCTTTGAGGTCAGATGTAAATATTTTCAGTTGGCTTGTTGATTTTTTGTTGTGCTTGCTTTGTTTTCTGTTGCCCTTTATGAATTTATGGAAGGTAAGGTCAAAGTGTTAATGCATTAATTCAGTCAGTATTACAGAACCCATTTTACATCTTTTTGAGCATCCTTGGAAGCTGACATTCTGTTTAATATCTGTATCAGTCATCTCTGGAAAACAATGTCATGGTAAAAATTTAAACTTTCATAAGATAGCAGACAGTTGTGGTCCTGTTTTTTTTACTTTAGCAGAGTTTCACCAGGAAAGGATAAGAGGAGAAAACCCTGAAGGGGGAAGAGATAAGTTTGCTTTCTTGAAAAAAATGTCTTTTATTAAGGACTCAAGCTTCAACAAATCTGATGGAATTAAGCTTGAGCAGTGTGAACACTACTATTTTTTTATGGCTAGCAGCAAGTTCCTACTGCAAAGCAGGTGACTAGTATAATAGGCTTATATCTGATATTCTGCTTTTTTGCACACCAAGGACTTCATTATCAGAGGCCAAGTAATTTTGAGGGCCCTTTTCCTGCAATTTTGGTCTTTTCATGCCCAAATCACTAAGTCCTTTCAAAATAGTTGCATGACATTAATGCATTGTAATACTTAGGTACCATATTAAACAAAAGCAATATTATTAATTTTTTACAGTTGGTACAGTGAAATTATGCCCATATTTCCAAGATATTTGTTTCTCTTAAGTGCTTGGATTTGCAGTTTCTCACAAAAAGAAGAAGAAATACGTCCTGAGATATGACTGTTACTTCAGTAACACTTTATTAAATGCATTTTATTACAATTAATACAAAATATTAAAATGCATTATACAAATTAATACAAAATATTAAATATATAAATACCAAAATTTAAATACATTAATAAATAAAAATATTATATATATTAAATACATTAATACAAAATTTTAAAATGTATTTAATAAAGTGTTACTTCAGTAACACTTTACTAAATCCATTTTAATATTTTGTGTTTGTCTATATCCATGTATATTTACTTATATTTCTATTTATATAAGCCCTATACACGCACAGATTTATAAATCAAATGTATTTTCACTCTATTGTGCTTCTCAGAGCATTGACTCAGATTGAAAAGTACTACTTGATATTTCTTAGAGCGAAATCCATCGTTGTGTGATGGTCTACAAACTACTTGAGGCTCACTTTTTTCAGGGTTTAAGTAGCACTTTGGTGATGCATTGCCTTGTACAGAGAGAATTTTGCCTTTAAAGAACATCCCACGTCTTTTCTTGTGATAGTTTAACTGTGCAGCAGGACTGTAAGAGTTTTGTGAGATAATACTGTAAAATTTGATGTTTCCCTCCTTCTCAGTTATATATACTTTTATTCTGAGTGGACTCTTTTCCTATTTGAAAGAAGAAAAAGAAAAGATTTAAAAGCAAACATGGTCTTTCTTTTCTTTATATTACCAACAGTGCCGATAATACAAATCTCATGAGAAGTGAGGTGCAATGTGATGTGCAAGGAAGAGCATCAACCACATTTTTCCTTAATTTTGCTATTTTGCATTCCTGATAGTAGAAATATCATGTCATTTTTCAGGAAACCAAATACAGGAGCATTCCAAAAGGTGCCTGATGCACACAAATTTATTATCACCACAGCTGGGCATAGCACTAGATTTTCTTTTTTCCTCAGAAAAAGCAAACCAGCTTTTATCTACAATCAGCTTCAAAAAATGCTGAATAGATCCTGCAATTCCCAGGGTACAGGAAGTTGAAATAAGATTAAGATTAGAGAAATGTGTGTGAAAAGGCACTAATTGAAGAACAGGAGCGCTGAGAAGAAAGGATTAAAGAGATTATAAATCTAATGTACAGGGAATTGCTTCATGTATGACTGTGAGTTGCACTGAATGAACTGCTATGTCATGCAGAGAGTTCTGTGATGGCTCAACAGAAACAAGACAAAGCAAAAAAACTTTTTCCATTTTTTTTTTTTTTTTAGTCCTGAATGTATCCAAGTATTGTGCTCCTAAGTGATGATATAAGAGGAAGCCTGGTAAAGTGAATTTTAGGTAACTGTCAGAATTTATTTCCATAAATATAAGGCAAATAGTTTCAAGTCCAGATGAGCAGTTTCATTACCTATGCAGCTTTCTGTCTAATGATCTGTAAAGTTCTATAGTTTTTCTACCCTGTGAACATTTAGATATCACTAAAATGTCTTGTACTATTTCCAAAATTCATGGATATATTAATAATTGTGGGCACAAGATCTTGAAGAAAATAAGTTTCAGAATTTGACAGCTAGGGGTGTTTCTGAGAAAGTGCCCAGGACATTTTAAAAACTTAAGACATTACCTGAAGGAAGCAGATTTCATGAAAGTTGAGATGCATACTATCCTAAAAAATACCAACTGCCAAAAATAAATAAATGACCTGGCAAACAGTGAAATATAAATACTATGTGCATATACACACCTGCAGAGTAGATAAGCAATATTTATTCTCACTCATATATAAATTTTAGATAAACTGAAATAAACATCCCATGTCAATTACAGATTTACAGATACTGCACTTCTTTCTTTTAAAAGATGATTTTTTTGCAAACCACGCAGAATGGGAACACAGAGTCACTCACAGAGAAAGCAGTTGCAGAAAATACCCACACATAATTTATTTCAGCCTATTTCATAAAAGCCAGAGGGTAAAGTTTGCTTTCTCTCATGGCTGCAGTGTTGCTGCTGGTATCAGATTATCAGACAGAGCAACAAAAATTCAGATCCTGATAATGAACCAAACCCATCCATGGCATTCCTATAATTTCCACAGTGGGCAGTAATAAAGAGATATTTACACTCAGATATTTCCCAGTTATTTATTGGTTTTGCTTGACAATTATTCCTTGATTTGGGCAAGCATGCAAATAACCAAGAAAAGCAAGGAGCAAGTATCCAGACTCTGGCTCAGGTTAAGGGCACTGTGGTGGATAATGATGGTTCATATGTTATGAAAGAGTAGAATAATTAATTAAACCATTAGAAACCAGACTCATGAACATACCATCTGGAAGTGTTATTACATTGTGTGCCTAAATTATTCCCCTACACTTAGCACAAATCTCCAAGAGTGGCAATTTAATTATAGAGAGGGTAAAAATTAAATTCCACCAACAATTGGAAGGCCTCCTCTCCAGCACTGTGGTGACAAATCTTAGTGGTTGATGAGTCTATTTCTTATGCCATGAAGATGAAAGCAAGCAATGCCCCCAAGCAGCATTCACTGGGCTGCTTCCCTGTGAAAGCTGCCCGATGAAAAGGACCTGGGGGTGCTGAATCTTCTTCAATCTACTGAATGAATTAATATTTCCACCACAGTGCTATTAAAGGTGCAATGCTTGCTAAGTGAGGTTGCAGAGGGTAATGAAGAAGAACATGTCAAAAGCTGCTCCCTCACAATTTTCATGCCTGCCCTCCAGAAGGGTTATGAAATTCTGCCCACTCTCCACACCACAAAATGGATGAATGAACACCCCAACAATAAAAGACTTCTCAGACTGCTGCCAGAATTCAAAACAACTTTAAACTTGCTTGGTATTTGGAGTGCTGGTGTTCCTCTTTTGGATTTTAATTTGTTTTGTTGGTTGGTTGTTTTGTTTTTTGTTTGTTTTTTTTTTTGTTTTTTTTTTTTTTGTGTTTCATTACATTTGTGTCTTTCCCTCCCTGCTAGAAATCAAAATGAGAAGCAGAAATAACACAGTTATGTAGAAAAGTCAGTCTGTCGGCTGTTTCAACCTGATTTTTCAGATCAGAGATGCCAGGGAGGAACAGGCATTGGGTAAGTACTGGAGTTTGTTCTGGAACTTTTCAGGTTTCTTCATCAAAATCCACAAAATGGAAGAAACCAAAGACTAAAGCTATTATAATAAGAACTGGAACACTCACATGTGTGTTACTCTTGTAAAAGGGCTGAGATTTGGGCCTTTTTTTCACATGTCAGCCTCATTTCAGGGCTGGTGACTTAAACAACAAAAAGAAAACCACCATAAACAAATGTGGTTTCCAAATGGCATTCCCTAGATGCAATTTTATTAGGCTGAGGTTATAGGTGGCTCTTCAAGCCCATCCTCTCTTTTCTTTTTACTAGAAGGTACATTTTTTTACTAGGGAACAAGGGGGAAACATGGTTTGAGAGTACCCTAGCTTGTAAATATACTTCACTGTATTCCTCTATTATTTGTTGTTTCTGAAGATTTGGAAGAACTAATTCAGTGCTATAAATCTCTCAGAAATAAGGGAGGAATTTCACCAGTAGTGTGAAATTTTTAAAATATCAAAATTAGTTTGTGCAGGTCCACATTTTCTCTTATGCATATTATTAGTTGTTTCAGATTAAGTGTAAACTAAAGTTAAGTGTAAACTAAGTGTTTCAGATTAAATGTAAACTAAAAATATTTTGGCTGAATGAAAAGGTATAGCACTATCTGATTTAAAATGCAACCCGCCAATTGACTTGAATACCTTATAAAAAATTAATTGTGTGAGCCACAAACATTTTTGTGAAAACTTTTCAAATTTTATGTAAACAAGCTAAGTGTTAAGTGAGCATTCTGCAGAAATGAAGATATTGTTTTTTTGAAATGGAGGGCTTTAGCTTGATTCCCTAAATAATCCCAGTCCAACAAGTCCATTTGTCACAGACAACTTATATGAAAAATCCTTTCCTTAGGATTTTTCCTCCTGAGAAGCTGGGAGGCCTCAGGAACAAAATGCAAACATTGATTATCTGCTGCTGTGGAATGCAACAGGTGCATCTGTGATTGGTCTCATAGAGTTGTTTCTAATTAATGGCCAATCACAGTGAGCTGGCTCGGACTCTCTGTCTGAGACAGAGTCCTTGTTGTCATTCTTTGCTATTCTATTCTTAGCCAGCCTTCTGATGGAAGCCTTTTCTTCTATTCTTTTAGTATAGTTTTAATGTAATATATATCATAAAATAATAAATCAAGCCTTCTGAAACATGGAGTCAGATCCTCATCTCTTCCCCAATCTGAAAACCCCTGTGAACACTGTCACACTCATTAAAAAACCATCTGCAATAGAAAAGTGTTGAGTGAAGAAATGGAAGAGTGCAAGAGAGCAGTGTGAGTGCAGACAGAGAGTTGTTAGCCTCCCCACACTGTGCTGAACAGATTTCAGCAACCTAAAAAGTCCAATTTAATTAATGGTGTGCAAAAGTAGAACAGAGCAACAGAGACCCTCTTTCACAGACAAGAGTTTGTATAATTGCACCTTAGAATGACTCTCCTGCAACTGCCCCTTAGACCTGGGTCTGTTTGTTTACATTTGCTGGTTGTTTTTTAGAAGGAGCTCTAAAAGGCATAATCACAGCAGCAGCACCAAGCAATGCCATTAACTCTGCTTTGTAAACCCTTGATGCAGCTCTGACACTCAGCCATACTAACTATGCAGTAGAATTTAAGCTGGATCATTTAAATAATGATAAAGCTGTCAAGACTGATGTGATTTTCTTCTTGAGCAATTCACCTTCTATTAGGGGTTTTATTGTACTTTATAGTGGGCATCTGTAAATCTGAGGATCAGCTTAGCTCCCTAATTTACACCCCTTGCACGTACTACATGGTTTTAACTGACTTACTTTAGAGGGATTCACAGTAGTTGCTAGGAAACCTTTCTGTGTTCTTTTCACTTCTTATATAGCATTAGCTTTTCAATTGATAAGGCTGTACCTTTAGGTACAGAGGGATTTAAGCAGAATCAAACAATGACAGTAGGACTGCAGCATAGATAAGCCCGAAAAAAAAGGCGGGGAGGGGGCGTGCAAATCCTTGTTCTTTGTACAGGTAATACAGAGGATTAGAGCAAAAGAAAGGACACTGCACATTTTCCATTAATATTTTTTAAAGGTGTTCTGCATCATATTAAGAAAAGCTGCAAAACAAAACTTCTTGCTGTAGTTTAAAGTTTATGAATTTGCAAATGACTGGATCAGGGAAGCCATTTCATTGTGTTGCATTCGTTGTGTGGCATGTCTGCCCGGGGATAATTTCAAGTGGTGATATTGTAAAGCATTTTTCTCTATGAGGGAGGGATAACTCCCATGCAGCTTTAAGGAAGTAAATGTTCTTGCCAGAAGTCTCTCTCTTGCAAACACATTTTCCCCAAGATAACACAGTTAAGTCATACTTTCTCCTGCTGAAACAGCCTGATAGATGTCCTCAGGTTAGCAGACATACAATCCTGTGTGAGAACAACATAGAGACAGGTAGAGACTGGAGAGATAAAAGAAAACTTCACCCTTATCTACTGTAAACTGCATTATCTCACTGCTTCTCATCTCTACTGGGATAAAATAGTCTCTTTTTCATTAGAAACCTTTTCCCAACCAATTCAAGTATACAAACACATATCTGATGCACAGCACTAATTATAATACATTCAGATGCAGATTTTCCACTATGCTGTGTTTCTCTCCCCCATCTCTTTTCAAAAGTTTCAGATGTTATACGAATAGGAAAACTGTGAGGAGCCCACCACACTCCTCCACCTGCACACCTTCCTGTTCCCACCACATCCAGGTGCCTCAATGTCCCTTGGTGGCACTCAGCCAGGATCCTGGTACACTCAGGAGCCTGAACAGCACCACAACCATCTTTTAAGATGTAGTAAATGTATAAATAGTATATATATAAATGTATAAGTCGTGGAAGATTTTTTTTTTTTTTGCCTTCACAATTGAAGGAGGAAACATAGTTAAAATGGTCTCTTCTATGTCTTTTTAATCTGGGACACGTATAAAACTGTGTCTGTTTCTATAGGTATTTGCTTATTTTTTTCCTTCAAATCCAAAACAGCTTTTTGTTTGTTTGTTTGTTTTTTTCTTCTCCCATCTCCTAGAGGTTAGACAGTTTCATAAGTTTACAGACTCACTTCCAAAAAGAATCTAACTTATTTCTTCTGATACCCTGAACTCAAGTCTCTTGGGTTAGCAAATCTGGGTTTGCATTAACACTGTCTTGGGAAGAGTGAGTTTTTTAAACACCTACTTTCTACCAGCCAATATGAGAAAAGAGAGAAAAGTATTCCCCAGCATCTTGCTTTCAAAACAGCCAAATCAGAGAACATAAAATCATGTGAAATAAGAAGGCTATCTTTGGTCCTAATATGGCTGAAAAAATAAATACTTCAAAAAATAAGACAAAACCATGAATAGTATTTCATAAGTGAGTCTAAAGTGAAGAGTGAAGTTTAAAGGCAAGCAGGACAGCGAAAGAAATAGGGCTAAACTCTATAGATCATTAACAATAACCAGTAATGCCTGTCCCAAATCCTTATCAACCTTCCTGAAAAGTGCATTTCAAAAGCAAATATCACCTCAGAGGAATTTGAAACCACCCTGATATGAAAGAGAATCTGCCACCTCATATAATAAAAAATATCCTTTCCATTTTAAACATTAATCAATTCTAATTGTAGGTTGTGTGTTAATGTTTTAGTCCTTCTCTTATTATCCCTTTTCCCACTACTGCTGAAAAGCCATTAAAGACTCTTAGTACTCAATAGTGTCTTAGCATCAAAACATTCATATAGATACTGCATCTAAATAATCTCTCAATGCTTTTGAGTCGGCCAAAGGGATGGATTTTTAAAAATCTTTTGTTGAAAGGCACTTGATACAGTCTTTCCTCTTCTTTTGTAGCAATTCTCTAAAATGCACTTTGTTTGTAACTAATTTCTAAAACACATTCCATCTTTTAATGACCTTTAGAATAGTGACAATAGTTTTAGGTGCAAAATGGTGATGCCAACCTCTGAATAATGCAAGTTAAAATCCCCACCTCCCTTCCAAGACAAACTCCTCCTTTAAGCAGCACAGTGCTGCAGAACTCCTTTAGCCACAAGATGAGACAGAAACCTTCCTATTGCTGTTGTGAAAGGAAGGCTGAGTTTTAGAAGAACATGCAGAAGTAGAGTTATGTAAGACACCTTTCATTACTGTGTAGCCAAGAATCCAAAGGCCTTACTCTGGTTACTACTTCTCATTGTGGTGTCTCTTTCCTCTTGAAACAGAAGAACCAACTGAAAAGACTAAAAACTAACAAAAGGACCTCCAAAGCAAATAAAACCAGCAATGAAACCCCCAAATCTTAAAAGAACAGCTGTCCATGCAGGTTATGCCCTTACCAACTCTGCTAAGGGTCATTCTGAAATGGCAGAATAAACAGTACCACACAGAGGCTGAGTTCCTCCTGTACCATCACAACTGACTTTGCACAGGATGTTTCCTGTTATTCTTCTGTGTATTTCCAAAATGTCACATGAGTTATTTTACATATCGTTGGTTGATGTTGTTAATAATAAAAGAGAAATGAGGAAGAGGATAAGTGGGCTGTAAACATTATGGGAAAGATTCAGAATAGCTCTTCACTTGAAAAGGAATTTTTATCAACCACAGATGGAAATTTAAAAAATAAAATTTTGAGGAATAACTACTAAAGGCTACTTTCATATTTTGGTTAAATAATTTTAATCACATTGACCTGAAGAGATCACTGATAAAAAATTATATAGATGAGTCTACATTTAAAATGCAGAGACAGAAAAAATTCCCACCAGAACTGATGCAAAACAATATAGAAAATCCAAATTATAACAAAAGGAGAAGTAGAAATTAATATACCTAGAATAAAATTTGCCTGTTTCTCTTTATAAAACAGAGAGAAATTGTATTAGTTAAAAGCATACAGGAAAGATTTCTTTCACTCAGAACTGTGTAATGTTGCTAAGTCCTCTGAAAATACACAGAATTAGACCAGACTGGCTCTTATCTACTTTATTCCCGTCTTCCTTAGAAGGAGAAAAAACAAGGCTATGAAGCACCATATTCCTCCAAGAGGAAATGCCTGAGGAATGTTTCTGTACATCTTAAACCAGCAATGAAAGACAAATTACTATGATTTTGTATGGAACTAGCTCATGTTATCCAGGTAAACACAAGAAGAATCCTGCACCATTGCTATAGAGCTGATTATTGTTTGATCTACTAAGTGTAAGTTAGTACTAAAAGATCAGGGGTACAGAAGGAGTCTTAACGTTTAATTTCTGCTTACCGAAACTACATCACAGATTCCATATTTTGTTTTGGGTTTTTTGGGGATTTTTTTTTTTGGGGTTTTTTTTTTTGTTTTTTTTTTTTTTTTTTTTTTTTTATGTTGTGTAGAAAAGAATAGTTTAATTAAGTCTTAAAATTGTGCTTGAGGAGAATATCACTGCTGGACTAGCCTCGGTTCCACGTTCTCTTTTTCACTCCCTGCACTATCACACACATAAAAATGAAAACAATAGAGAAATCATATTCTTGTGTATGATGATAGCTCTCACTTGAATACTCTACTAAGAGCTCTCATTCAGCCAGTGGCACTATCTCTATCAATACAAAGACATATTAGTGAATTAAATGTGTATAAGACGCATTTGAAACGACCAGAGTCCAGCAATCCCTTCAACATTACAACATGCATGCTAGATGAGTTTACTAAGCCATTAGTGGGATTCCTTCACTTCCAAATGCCTTTTTTGAGTCTTAGAATCAAAATTTATAATTTTTCTTTTATTATGAGTTTCTTTTATTACGATTCATTCCAAGTTTTAAGAGCACAGACAAATGGGGAAGAGCATAACTTTGATATCATAACTCTTACTTTTCCCTTTTGTAGTTTTTAAACACCTAGCAGCTGCTCAGCAGAATTTTCATCTTTTATAACTTCTGCTGCACCACCAATGAATTGGTGGTGAATAATACTCAATGAATGAATTAACAGAATTTGGAATTTTTTTGTGTTCTGCTAGAGTCTCGACAGGTAATACTGCATCCTCCTCAGTTCAAGGCTGTCAGATATTAAGTCTTTTCATCCTTCAGAGAAAAGAAATAGAGAAAGAAAGGCTTCTTTAACAACCAGAGATTAAAAGCACTTAGAAAGAGACTGTTGGCATGCGTAAACTATGCGCATCCTCAACAGAGGAACAAGTTGAAAGACAGATTATACAATATTTTGGCTTTTGTAAAGAAAAGAGAATTCCAAAATAAAACGTAAATGCTGTTCCTTGTCTTATTTCCTTTTTTCTCTTCTCCCTTCAATGATCAGCTTGGTTTAGCAATTCTTTCCAAAAAGATCCTCATAGTATGTTTTCCACTCTCCAATTCAGTGAAGGTTGGCAGACCCTCCACTTCCAGTCAGAAGCAATCTACCAGCACTGTTCTACAAATTTAAAAAACCTCTATGGCCTTTAATTTTATAACAGCTGCAAAGACACCTCTGTAAAGGTGTTGTTGGTTCTTTCCTCTTTAGGCTGCTGGGCTTGACAGGGTACCCATGGAAATGTTTGTGTACTCAGAAATAACTTCTAAATACTTGGGAAGTTGTTGCTGGGGGGAGAGTATCCTACAAAAATCTGTTGATGCACTTGCCCAGACAGTGTCCTTTTCATTGATCTCAAACCTTATATCAGGCTGTGGTGACACACATGGTAAGCATTTGAAAACTGATGATTAAACAAGTTTGTTTTCCTATGCCAAATGTAGGCTTGAGAAGGAAACAGCTCATATGGGTAATCAGGTTTGTTTTGGAT
This sequence comes from Melospiza georgiana, assembly GCF_028018845.1. Lineage (NCBI taxonomy): Eukaryota > Metazoa > Chordata > Aves > Passeriformes > Passerellidae > Melospiza > Melospiza georgiana. Next base: position 39,621,798 of record NC_080434.1, on the reverse strand, counting down.
CGATACGCAGTAAATTGCCCAGTGCTGATTATTTTGAACAAATGTGCAGCTCTACCCCATATAATAAAAATCTGGCTGCCTTTTCTTACTCATGAAACTCATAAAGGTTAAACCTTTAGCCTGAAGGAAAAAAGATCCTTTTCATCCAATGAAAATTAATAGGACTGAGCATCCCTCCCCTTGTAGGCAGCTGTAATTTTTCAGCTAAGAGACAGAGAGGTCCAAGAAGAATTGATGATGGAAAGTTTTTGTCACCACCATAAACACATTTTAAAAGCAGCTAGCAGTAGGCTCACTCTGAGAATTGCACATCTGAGGCAGTGCCAGTGGTACTTAGCACAGCTGCTCGTGGCTGTGAGCCTAATTCAATGTTGTTTGTCTCAAGATTTTCCAGTGGACCAATTCAAGTGGCAGCACACAGCTGATGGGCCATATTACCATTAACACCTCACCTGCAAAATACATAATTACACTCAGATCTGCTGATTAGAAGCAAAATACAGATGCATTTTGTGGTTGCATTTGAGTGGTATCCATGCCACTGAGAGAAGAAAAGGAGTGGATTGTTATCTAGAAATAGTGCCACATTCTGCCTCTCAAAAAAAAGATTATTGGTAGCTTGTGTAGGTATTAAAATTTCATACAATCCTTTCTTGGATGATGGCTCTTTAAGGCTAGGTAAATCTAATTCTGTTTTTTTCCCACATATTTATTTTGCATCTCAATGTTTTTAAAATATATTTCTGTGATGCTAAGAAAAGGAAACCTTCTGATTAATTATTTCCTATATATACACACACACATGTATATATATATATGTATATATTTTTAAGTGTATATTTATATATGGAATGAGCCAATAAATTATGTGATTACAGGATGTTTATTTAATATAGCGTAGGTGCTACTCTCATGCCAATCTTCTTTACTGGAGCATGTTTGTTCCAGATTTATTTATTTTTAATAACCAGTGTTCACTTCAGAGTGAAGTTTGTGTTTGTATTAAGCTAAATCCAAGTTGAAAGTGCTAAATCCAAGCCATTCCCTTTTTTCAGCTGGGAATACAGTCATGCACAGTCACTTGCCAAATAACTATTTGGAAAATATGTTTTTATTATTGTTGTGTCTTTAGGTGATTATATGCAGCGACTGATCTGAGAGCTCACTGCAGCTATTCCTATTGCAGTGAATAACTAAGCTTTGTTCTACCAGAGCAGGTAATTGCTAAAAAGCTCCAAAAAATCCCCTTAAGCTAACTATACTTTACACATATACGTCAAACTATGCATCAAATATAACTACTTGATTAATCAATATACATTGATAAGATTCCACTGATAAAATAATGCATTTATGTAGCATAATCCATCAAATTGCCATCCACAATGAGGCATGAAACATAGTTTTGATTTTCTTACCTTAAAAGTACAAGCAGATAGTCTAGCACTATTTAGTTTTGCTGAATTCCATGTTTTGAGGTTATCTTCTTGAAAATAATGAATTCTTACATTGATAAAACTATCATTGCTTCAGATACGCTACCCCAGAAAGGACACAACCAACATTGAAAACACATATTTTACTAAAATGATATCTGCTGAACAAACCCAATCTCTTTAAAGAGCTTTGTGACAAAGTCAAAGCTTATAAACATTTTTATAAAGACATTGAGAACTTATGTATTACCCTTTGTGTCTTCCCATTCCTTCTAGGAATGAGCATTCCTCTGAGGAAAATAGTGCTCTGGATGTCTAAGGGAGTCTGGATGTGTTGCATAAAATGGTAAAAATTAAGGTTGGCTAGGCAGTCATATATTCAGACTACACAATCTAATTCTTTAACATTCACAGAGACTCGTAAGCCTGAGATTCTTGCTGAGGGAAACATAAGGAATCGTCTTTTTTACCTATCTGTGTCACCACGATATTTTCTGAAAAATCCCTTTGCCAGGATTTCTTCTCCTGAGAAGCCTCAGAAAAGAAATGTAAACAGTAATTATCTGTTTGCTTGGAATGTGGTCTGGAGGTTGCTCACCAACAGGTGCATCTTGGATTGGTTCCATGTGAATTGTTTTTAATTAATCACCAATCTCAGTCCAGCTGTGTCGGGCTCTCTGAATCTGTCATGGGTTTTTATTATTCATTCTTGTCTAGCCTTCTGATGTCTCATTTATCTTCTTTAGTATAGTTTTAGTATAGCATTTCTTTTAATATAATATAACATCATAATGTAATATATCAGCCTTCTGAGAACTTGGAATTAATTTCTCATCTCTCACCTTGTCCACAACACCACGACAACAATCTGCACTCCATAACAGATCAGCTGAAATGTTTGAACCCTTTTCCTTCAGTCATTTTAAAGCCTGCTGCTCATACTGGCCTTGTCTGGCCAGCTGTGCTTGGGGAACACGCTGCTTGCTGCTGGCAACACCTCAAAGGTGGAAAGCCTTCTCCTACCCTGCTTCCCCACTGATGTCATCCCTGAGCCACAGGCTTTGGAGCTGGCCATGTCTTTTGCAGGTGGGATGCTGCTAAAGGACAACAGAATGCTTTGGAGAGGTGCAAGATTTGGAAATAAAAGCCAGTTCACTTCTCTGCTTTGTCTCTTGCAGTAACTTCTTGGTGACCCTACTGCAAGGAGGAAGCCGCCATCAGTGCTTTGAGGTATGCTCTCTACTGCACAAGCACGGGCTTATTCACTCCCTTTCTAATTTTTACAACATTAATAGATCTCTTAGAGGTTTTTCACACTTAAATCTCTTACTTTGTCAAACTAATTAGCGGCATTTTAATCGTTTTCGCATCTCTGAGCATCCACGTTCTCACAGGTTGCTTAACAGAGTAAAAGGAAAAAAAGAGCCATTCCATAAAAGAATGGCTCCTTCCCTGACAAGCTTGAAGTTCAAGGAAGCAGCAGCTTTACAAACTGTGCTATAAGAAGTTGTAAATGACACATACTGAATTGGTAACCCTTACATTGCACCCACATCATTTCTACGTCAGCTCTCTCTTTGATAAACTGATCAACAATTCCTTTTTAATAAACTGTCTTCTTGAGAACGTCTCTTACCTTGATCAAATAATTGACAGCTCTTTTACACAATTTGTGTATTCCTGCAAAGTATGGTATCACAAGGAAAAACAGAATGGCTTAAAGCAACTTAGGTAAACAAACAAGAGAAACAAGTGCTCCAAGGAACTGATTTTACCAACAACATCCTTTTGGAAGGACACTAGATTCTACCAAGATTCCACCAAGATTAAAGTGAAGTAAGGCACTATAATACACATTGATAACATGCAATTTTAAAGCCTTAGAGAACAAATTACTAAGCTGACATGTTACCATAATAAGATGAAATTAGAAGGGTATTTTAAATTTCTTAATTAGAAATTAATTTCAAGAGAGAATCTGACCAAGGATTATGACTCAGACCTTTGACAGAGCCCTATATTTAATATCTTGAGTGAATTTCAAATTATGATTTATTGTCTGTCACACAAATTCTGTTAGCAAAGTGAATAAACTGCATATTTTTTTTAAAAAAAAAACAACCCTCATCTATTATTCTCAACTCTCAAAAGTCTTTTTAATTTTAAAATCAAATATTTAGGAACGGCAAAATACTGCCTTTAAAAATGCATTTCAATGTACTAATAAGATAAGCTACTGATTACACTAGTCCAGGTGTTCAGAACTGCCTAGACATCTCCATGGAGCGTGGTTCTGTGCTGTATCATCATATTCTGTCTTTTGTCAGGCTCATTTTGTTTAACAGAACATTTCAATAATGTACCAAAAAAACCCAAAAAAAAACCAAAAAAAAAAAAAAAGCTTTTATGTTTCACTTTATTTCATTCATTGCTGTTCTAATCCACACCAGAATTACAGTTTTTTACAGTTTTTATCTGAAGTTGTTATGTGGGAGGTGATGAAGGGCCCAATGAAGCTGCTTTATTCCCTTTCTTCCCACTTGTTGTAACAGGTCATGTTGGGGTTTAGCTGGAGGGAGAATCTGAGCAGCTTCACTTTAACAGGAAAATTACAGTGCCATAGCTGTGCTGATAGAACTCCCCCATGTGGATACTCTATTCTAAGGATAAAACCTATTTTATTCTAGTGTAATTACTTTGCTTTTTAATTCTATCTGAGCAGATCCCTCCGAAGGGAAGCATATCAAGATATCCACAAAGCTTTGTTTCTTCCTGTGGTCCAGCTCTCCCAGGGGAAGATGAGATGCTGGGACACCACCCAAAGGAAGAGCATCATCTGCCACCTAGTCCAGGCAAAGAGCCCTGTCCAGGGAGAAAAAAGGGGATTGAAAATGGGTACCATGAATAGTGGTACCCCTTTTCAATAAGTCAATGGCTCTGGGTAGGTAGAAGACACAGACAGACCTGTCTGCACGTGTTTGCCCGTGCAGAATTTCTGGACTCGGAAACCATTTCTATAATTCCACTTTATGTGTCAAAAAAGACTTCATGCATCAAAAAATTACTAAAAGGGCTAATTAATAGAAATAAAAATAAATAGGAATGTTTTATTACTTATTCAAGCCTTTCTTCTCTCTCTTGGAAAGACTGAAACTCTTCAGTGGTCATGCATATTAAAATCACTCTGATCTAGAAATAGCATAGAAGGTTTTCTTCTGCTGCTATGATAAATAATAATAGTGTGGAAAATCCAGAACTGCCTGATCTCACGTCATTAACTGATCAAGGACACATTTTACATTATCATCATGGGAAGTAATGCTCTTTGTTAATAGCAGAATGCCCACCACACCCTGAATACAAATAGTTACGTACACAGCACCTAAACTTTCCAAATCACCAGGACAGAACTATTTTTAGCTATAAAGCTATTATGTAGCATTTGATTTTTCTTAGGAGTGCAATTTTTTTTTAAAAAGAAAGTGCCTTGGTAACTCTTTTGCAGCTTTACACTTCAGTTACTAAAGTGTCACAGATTTTAGAGACCATCTGAACTTCCCCTTGAAAGGTATGAAAATACTGCTGGATGACTTCTAAACAATCGACTTAAGGGCAGACACAGCTTGTGTAAATCAGTATCACTCCACTTAAGCTGATGGAATTATGCCAGGACACCAACTTTCATCTGGCACGGTCTGTTTTTTGCTTCCAACAATTCTTTTATGGAGTTGGAGAACTAAAGGGTTTCAGAAGAGATTTTTCTGGGTGCTGTCTGACCTCTTTGAGCCTGACTGATGATTTAAAATGGAATTTTAGCTGATGAACCAAACACTGCATCACATTTCCTCCTACAACAACAATCTGAAATAATGATCTATAGGTGCTTACTGTTGCCAGCACTTTTTAAATGTTTCCCCTGGTGCCTCAACAGTTGAAATCCCAGGAAGTTAAATTAGCTTGCAAATTTGACTGAATCAACACCTGCTCATCCAAAACATATTTTAACTACAGGAAGGAATTCTTCACTCTCATTTGGAGCAGCAGAAAAAAAAAATCCCACCCAAGAACACAGAAATCAGGGCCAATTTCAAGGCTCTGCTGGAATACAGAACTAAGCCATAGCAAATTGTTGCTGTTACAGCCTGTTTTCTGTGGTTCCGGTTCGCAAGGCAAAGCTAGGCTAGTAGTAAATTTAATATTTGCCATGTTTCTCCTGAAAAACAGGCAAACCCAGCCAAACATTTTCTCTCAGGCAATGAGATATAATTTGAGAAACAGAAATTAATATCACAGTATCATTAATAATTTCTGCTTCACTTCTGTTTTCTTACATGCCTTTTCATTCATACACACAATAGCATGTATTTTCATTAATACACATAATGACATAAGGCTGTGGGAGACATGCTGGTGAAGAGCTGGTGCTGTGCCTCTCTAAACATGCTCAGCTGGGGTTGTTCCATGAGAGTGGCAGCTGATAAGCCACGGGAGAATGGCTGGAATCAAGTAGGGAAGGAACAAGCACTGTCTCCTATGCACCAAAAAAAAAGTGCCACGGCAAATGGGATTGTGCTGGTTTTAATATTAATCTCTCCCCCATGAATACACAGTTTTAGCGGTAAACATTAAAAACAAAGAGATAAAAATAACATTTTCAGCTAAAACACCCAGGAAACAGATGTTCTGTTTGGCAGGCAGCTCTAGCTGCCATCGTTTCAGAGGATACTTGGGCAGCTGCATTTGTAACACCTGAGTAAACTCCAGGGAAGAGACCACATATGCAAAAAATATAGGTACAAGAGCCTTAAATGCATGGTGTATTCATTTGCCATGCATGAGTACCAAATGTGCTCTCATTCCTAACTTAGGAAACTGCATGGAATTCCTTAAATTACCCACGCTTAGGTTCCCTGAGATACCTGACAATCATTCTGTCACTGTTGAGCCCCAGTACCGCAGGTTCCAGGAGTCCTCACAGCCATCAACACATTCCTGACTGGGTTCACCTTATCTTGAAAACAGTTCCTTGATTTTAAAGTGATTCACTGTTGTGAACACTGTTAATTGTCTTTATTAGTGCATCACCATCTCTCACCATCCAGTAGAGAAGTCATCCTCCCTAGAAATGAATGAAGAAAAGAATGAAAGTCCTATATCCACAGAGAAACAAACAAAAAAAAAAAATTAAAAATTAGAAAAATAAAGAGAGGACAAAAAAAAAATAAAAGGATCTCAACTGAAGATTACCTTTAGTTATTGATAATAAATATCTCAATCGTCTTCACGGAAGTTTCATCAGGGGAGAGGCACATCCATAATTATGCTACACATATATTCTGTATCCTTATATATACACAATACATTCTGCAACAAATATACTCTCTATCCAAAAATGATGCAATATTTTTACTCAAAATTTTGCCGCTGTTTTAGTTTTGTGCCAGCTCTTTATGGAGCCCTGTACTAACTATTATCAAGGGAACTCATTGTATTTTTTCCCATGTAGAAGAGGGTGAGGATTACACTAAGACTTTAAGTAGAGGAGAGATAAGAAAGAAAAAAGGCAATAATGAAGAGACATTGGAAAAAACTAGAACATCGATAATCTTTTAGTTCTCAACCTTTTAAATCAGTCAAGTAAGGATGAACAGTAATTTAGTATTCTAAGACCAAAATGAAGTGAATTTTGGAGAGCTGCACCTTACAGATGTAGGGCAGTCAGTTTTGGGAAAGCTTACAGTCCATGTCAAGTTTCTAAAACAATTTAATAGACAATAAACAGAAGTTTAGCGTTTCTGAGTTTCAGACTGTGTCATAGCAGCCAACATTGTGTGAGGTGCTGTGATGCTGGGGAGGCACAGTCACAGGGCTGGTATGAAATCTCACTGTGAAGGGAACAATAGTTAATAGCCTTATTCTGTCGATGCATTACACCAAGAATCACTAGCTGAACAGCAACTTCTGATCAAGTATCATAATAGTGGTAGAAATAAATGAGAGGGCCTCTGTTTTTCCAGGCAGGCCAGCATCCCACTGTCCCATCCCACTGCTAGGTGCAGCTTTGCACAGGCACAACACAGACACTGAACTTCTCCACCATAAGTACCAGAAATAATGTTTAACTGTTCTCAATGAAACATACTTTTTTTTTTTTTTTCTGGTTGAGGTCTTACAAACACTTAAAACTCCCAAATAATCTATGGTTTCAGTCAAGACTGGAGAACAGGGCAAATGTCTTTTTAGTCAGAGGAATTGATCAGATGATCCTACAAAGGATTTTGTTGCCCACAAAAAAGTCACCTGGCCAGTGATGCACACTAACTTGGGTGATTCAGGGAGAGCACTGCACCTGCCCAGGCTTCTTGGACAATAAAACTTTCCCGGGTTTACTGTGCCAGCTCAATAGATTCTGTAAAGAGTCACTTTGCCTCTGTCTTTTGCCAGTTTTCAGTGCCATAGTGTAAGAACTTCCATTGAAACACATGAAATTTGAAAACTGTGGGAGACTAAAATGTGCAGCGTAGGGATGCCAAACAGTGCCAGGGTCCCCTAGATATTCCTGGGATAATTGCAAGGGATGAGAGCTGGTATTAGACCCACAGTGCTTGAGACAAAAGGCAACTAAACCCCAAATAAAAGTTCCAGAAGCTAAAGATAGAGTTAGAAAATAGTGACAGGATGGAGTGACAACTTGCCCTGCAAAAAAGGGAAGAGAGTGTCAAAACTGACACAGGAGCTGTAAGCCTGAATGACAGGGAAGCTGCTGAAGCTGCTGACGGACAAGCAACAGTGGATGTCAGGAAAATGAGGTGCACCTGTGGAAAAGAGCTAGATCTAAGCCTGGGTACAGAATGCAGCTCAAACAGAACATTTTCTACTCTGGAAGAGTAAGACCATGTTAAGACCTAAGGTAGGAATTGCCTTCTCCAGGAACCAAGGGAGAGAAGAAGAGAGATAGTGGGAAAATTTTCATATCTATTGAGAGAAATTCTAATAGCAGAATTTATATTTTTCTGTCTTGAATTGTTAAATCCATTTTAGATAACCTCATTTAAAGAGCCAGTTTTGCCATGTACTGGATTCTTGTCAAAACTATTTCGGGACAGCCAGACACCAGGTACCCCACAGTGAAGTCCTATATAGAAATGTGCTTGATACATCAGTGTGGTTTTTGTGAGGTTCCCCAGGATGAGGTGAGATATGAGAATCTGTCTTCATGTTCTCAGAAGGCTGATTTATTATTTTATGATTTTATTTTATATTAGACAATGCTATACTATAACTATCCTAAAGGAAGAGAAAGGATACAGACAGAAGGCTTAACAAGAATGAATAATAAAATCTCGTTACTCCTCAGAGTCTGACACAGCTGATGGTGGTTGGTCATTAAGGAAAAACAATTCACATGAAACAATGTTGGCAAACAATGTCCAAACCACATTCCAAAGCAGCAAAACATGGGAGAAGCAAATCAGATAATTATTATTTACATTTTTCTCTGAGGCTTTGCAACTTCCCAGGAGAAGAAATCCTGGGGAAGGGATTTTTCGGAAAATATCACGGTGACCCATTGCAACGTATTATCACTGAGAAACTGCATGGTGATACAGGTACACTGACCTTGGATATCTCAGCTGACCCTCCAGAGTTAATTCTGAGTTTGCTCCTGGGAGGTCTAAACCCTATTATGTGGGCATCAGGAACAAAAAGGAGAGGTGCTTAATCTGCATCATAGTTTGAAAAGTGACTGAAACATAGATGGTAATAATGGAATTCTAGCAGCATAGGGCTCAGTGCCCATGTCTGTCCTTGTGAATACAAACCTTCATGATATAGAATTGTTCAGCTGTGGACTTAATGTTAGACAAACAACAGAAAAGGAGTTGGTAGCTATATGTCTGCTTTTCTATATCCTTTCTGCTTTTCTCTCTCTCTTCTTCTAATTCCCACTTATCAGAGTTTTTGAGTAACTTTAAATCAAACAGTCTTAGAGTTCACTAAAATTGAATAGGCAAAGTTAATGCTTTCGAAGTGTTTTGTGTTGATTGAATATTTCAATAAACCTTTTGCCAAAGTTCTTTGATTTTCTAAAGTTGCCAGTAAAGTATTTGTGTTGTTTTGACCTCTTGGGAACATCTCACTAACATCTCACTCATAGTAGATGAGCAATGGTAAACTCTTTTCTAAAGCCTCATTGAGCAAGTTTGTTTGGGGCCTTAGGTTGTTCCAATATATTTATCTTTCAGTTGACAACAAATTCCTTCCTAACTTGTATTCATTGCACCCCTGAGGTGTGTTCAGTTTTTCTTTCTACTTTGTTCTTTCTCAAGTGTTAAAAGGAAAAGGAAGAATACTCGAAGTCTGATGGACAAACTGCGATATGCAAGTCTGAGATCTTAACTTCAAAGCCTGACTGCACAGAGGACAAATGCAGGAAAAGTGTTAAAGGAGTGAGGGCAGTGGGTGTCTGATGAGGAAGGCTCATCAAAACCTACCTTAAAGTTCAGTGGGAAGTCTTTCCCTGCTATCACTAAACGACTGCTCCAGAATGTTGGACTGCCAGAAATCTCCTTTGAATCTCCACCCTGGAGATTCAAAGGAGATTTCACCTCCACCTCAAGGCTTTTAAGATCCAGTGTCCTTTTTCAGGTCTAACAGATTAAACATTAACAGTGCTCACTTAGCCCCAACAGTTGCTAACCTCCATGAGGCAGTGGCTTTGCTGGTTAGTTTATCTTCCCCTTTCAGATATTACCCTAACCCTCTTTTAAGTTATTTTTTATCTTTTTCAGCCCAAGGTTCATCCTAATAGCTTTTCCTAAATGTGCTGGAAATGAGTATTTTCTGTTTACTTCGCCCAACTGATTTCTAAAATTTCTTTTTTTTTTCCCCCTTTCTTTTGCATGTCTTTAAAGAGAAGCAATAGATTCATCTCTTAACCTCCAGTTTAACTGAATTATTAATCAGGCCATCAAAGTTGATTACAGTTCTTTGTGTTTTGCATTTTTAAAGACTGATCTTCTACAACATGCTCATTACTTTCTAAAACTTTGCTGGTAAGGGAATCTATGCAGAAATACGTGTGCATCCCACCATTATTTATAGTATTTTTCCTCCCAACAACACCTGGAAATTACATAACTCTTGGGAGCATTTATCCTTGTAAACAACATAGAGACTTTACATATCTAAGCCTAATACTTGCCATATGGTGGCTGGAAAGGTGACACAAGGGTTTTTTAGTTTTTTCTAAAAAAGAAGAGAGGAAGAAAAGAAAGACAAGAGCAAAGCAAGGACAGTGTCAGAACAGCTGCTGAGAAAAACAGGCAGAGGAATTGGGGAGAAAGTAAGAAAAAAAAAGTGGTAAAAGAACATGTTGAGTAAGATTTCTAGCTGGTGTCTGTTCCAGGGCTGGAATGAAGGGAGACTTTCTTGTAATTCTCTGTAGATCAGAGGCTGTTAAAATCAATGTACAGGGGAAGAGAAGACACCTCATATGGTACTATCCTTAGACAAAGGGTATAAATTCTATAAATTTATATTATAATTTTATATAATATATAATTATATAGTATATGATTATAATATATAACATATAATGTATAATGTATAATGTATAATGTATAATGTATAATATATTATATATTATATAGAATATAGAATATAGAATATATGATACATAATAGAATATAGAATATAGAATATAGAGTTATATTGTAATCTATTTTAATTTATTTTATAAATATATATTCTACAAATTTTTGGCCCATTTTACAAGTGCACACTAAGGCACTGACTTTAAGGCAATAGACAAATTCAAGTTTACTCAGCTCTGTAGTACCAGCCCAGCAAGATGCCACTCCTGCAGGTCAGGAGAACACAGCTTTGCTATAGTGGCTGCTACTAAATATCCCACTTTCTCTTGGGGAGACTTTCCCAGAGGGTTCAGGCACCAATTGCCACATGGAAAGCAAGGATTTTTAGGCAGTTTGTGATTACTAAATGCAGGGAAATTTGGATTCTACCAGCCATATGTGTCTAGACTGTCATGAGCTTTGGCTTTAGCCCATTACCTGCCTTAGTCTCAAACACAATCCTAGAGTGGCAGGTGAGAAAATAAAATGAGAACAAATCTTATGTAGATCCATTAGAGGTTGTATAAGTAGGACAAAAGACAGAGTTCAATAGACAAAATGACAAAACAAGCTGATTATTAAAGAAGAGAAATTTGCAGCTAGCAGACCATGAAGAAAAAAAAAGGCTTTTAGAAGTCCCACATCCTGAAAAGACTGTGACTGTAAGTGAAGGAACTGATCCAGAACTACAAATAAAATGAAAAGCAGCAAGATGAGGCAAGGTGCAAAGCTAAATAAAAGCTAAGTAACAAAAATTGAAGGGAAATGGCAAAGAACAGAGAGTTCCTGGAGTCAAACTCATTGAAGAAGAAAGAAAAAAAAAAGACAGCTGAAACTACAATAGGACTCTGAAATGTAAGAGAGCCATCATTATTTATAAGTGCCTGAAAAGGGATAGAAAAAGAAATGAAAATGATGCCTGACCTACTATGAGAAACAGAGATCATATTAATTCTAAAAGAAAGGAATTATCTGGCTGTAGCTAGACAGTGCACTAATGGGATTGGCACAATTAATCTTACATACCCATTACTATGAGTAGTATCTAAACACAGGTACTATTGTACCTATCTAGTGCAAGAGCACCAGCAACTCATTTAACCATATAATTCAGTGTGAATGTGCTAAAACAATCTCAGATTCTTTTGAAGAAAAAGCAAACTTAGCCTGCAATACTCTTCTTTGTACATCTCTCTGGGAGAGACACCATTTTGTCATATTTGTCTCAAATATTAATTTCTATACAAATGAGTTTCATGGAAATACATTTAAGTGAAATATATTTGAGAGGAATAAGGATTATTCCTCCTTCATTAGAAGGTAAAATATTTCTAGTTTTAGAAAAGATAAAAAAAGTATATTCCACGTATTGGAATTTGAAAGTGAAATAGACTGTGATTGACTCTTTCAAAATGGGAAAAGTAGGGGTGGTTACACCAAAAATAGCAGCATAATATTTTGTGTTTACTTTTTAAATTTAAAGGATGCAATTTGTTAGCTCCAATTCAGTGTAAGTAAAAGACACTTACATTAAAAGTATGAAGCTAAATTGCTATTACAGGCAGAAACAAGTCCCACAAAATCCTGTAAATACAGATTTTTGTACGCTGCCCATGGAACATCTCAATTGGATGGCACCTCTGTGCACAGAGCTAGGTAGGATGCTCAGTCACTGGAACTTCTCAGCACAGGTAGGAAAGCTAGATTTTTTTTAATTAGATCCCTTCATTATTTTTTCCTAGCCTTTTCTTCTCCTAAGGTGGATTAAAAGAGCAACAGCTATCTCAGGATGTGAGTAAAACATAAAACAAATTAGGAGAGCTCATTTGTCAGATCAGTCCCATCTCCCAAGCCAGGGAGTTCACACCACAGGTTTGTGTTTCTGCTTCTGAGCTGTCAGCAGACAATTAAATGAGTCAAAGTGTGAACTGAGCACTGAAAAAATAACTGGCCTTCACTGGTTTTCATTCCTCACTTCTGAAGCACAGACCACAGACCAAGCTCCATGTCAAATTAAAATTTATATGTGTTTATCCTTTGTCTTTGCACAGAATTCTTTGCGTGACCTACTTGGTACATGTACAACTTGTGACTCAAAACATAGGCATTACATGTATAATGCTATGACTCATACTAAGTCCAAAAGCTTCATGGTTACTTAAAAAAAATGAAATTAAATAAGATGCACTATATGTTTCAGAGTATTCATGACAGATTTTATGCAAAATTCAGGTGCAAAACTGTACTTCCTTTTTCTAGGTTTTGTGATAGATGTGTATTTTATTTATTCTGTGGTGCAGCAAAATGATAATTCTTTATGTGGCTGTAAGAGCCCTAAGGAGTTACAAACACAACCATGGTCAGAATGAGGTCAGGCTATTCCACATCCGTTTTCTCTGGTACAGCAGCAGGAGGAAAAACATATGGCATAACAGACATGAAGTCATATTGCTTGTTCTAAACATAGTTTTCTATTTCTGCCACATGTGGAAAGTTCCATGTGTAATAAATGTCAAGAGACCTTGCATTGCCCCAAAATTTTGAAAATTTATCCACTTTTTCAGGCAGCTGAAACAGGAGGGACACAGACCACAGCCTGAGAACTCTCACACAAAAGCACACAAAGATTTGCATCTTCATTTGGGCTGCAAAGAAATGAACTTACTCACTCCAGCAAACCAGAGAAGAGAACTATGATCACATGTGAAGTGCCTCCAACTGTTTGTTGACCCCACTGATCACCATAACTATAATAAGCTCAGATGGCCACATTTGGGCTCCTTTTCCCATTGCAGGACCAGCCTGAAGCCCTCCTGCAGGTGACACTTGGTGCCAAGAGTGACAGGAAGGGTTACCACAGGCTGAGGTGTGTTGGGAAGGATGAAAATTTGACAAGAAAGTCTCACAGATATCTATGCTTAGCAGAAAGATTTTTAAATGTGGAGTCTGATGAAGGAATAGAGTTGGAAGCAAGTTTTGATATAGAAGAAAAGAATTGCTGAGCCAGCCTTACTGGATATCCAAGGAGGCAAGGTGTGTCAGTTAGAAGGGGTTTTTATGGCTTAGAGCAAACAATAAACCCATCTCAAACAAGAAGATGTTTTTACCAAGCAGAAAGACAGCACAGGCAAACAAGCCTGCCAATGTGGCAAGCAGAAAAAAGGTCTCAGAATTTTCCACTGCAAGAAAACCAAAAAACAACTTCTAGCTTAAACTGTAATGTACTAACTTTTAGTGATTGGAGAACAGTAACATGAATATGGTAATTACAGTAGTTATGACAGGCTATAGATAAAAGTTAAGGTATAGATTGGTGCTACTGTATGAAGATGCTCAAAAAAGGAAAGTATAGAATGCACTGTAACCAAAAGAAAAGTCTATAATGCACTGTAACCAAAACCAAAGGGTCTCCAGGGCTCCCTGCAGCTGGAGCTGACAGCTGTAGCACAGCTCTGTCACCCACGACCCTGGACTGCTGTGACACCTTGGATGGAATAAACTGCATTTTGGAGAGCCCCTGGAGTCCCACACCCCTCATTTTCGGCTCTCACAGAGGCGCAGTTGGCATTTCTGTGCTGTCCCAAGCTCAGCCCTCCTGAGCACACCTGGTGAGACAGCACAGGGCCAGGCACAGCCAGGTGACCTCACCACAGGCTCTGGGCTTGGGTTCCCAGGCTGCATGGATTTGCTCAGCATGCAGAGATCCCTTGGCACACATGAGCAAACACAGCTTAGAGGTGAATTACAGCGGACACTGCATAGATTTGTAAGAGACAGGGCATGAGACTCTCCTTCAGCATTCTAGTACTGAACTTGGGGAGAGTGTTTCAACTTGTACTAGAAACTGCTTATAGAGAGCTAGGATCACAAGCCCATTTATCATTTTACTGGCAACTGCTCCCTTTGCATTCCCAAGGAATGGGGGGAGCCTCACCAGAAAACGTGCTGTGCCTTCTGCAGCGTCCTCTGGGACAGCACGGCCCTTTACTCATACTCAGGAAAATGCCTTAAACCACTTTCATATTATATATGCTTCACTGGGATCCTTGTACAGCCATTCAAGAGGAAAGAAAAATAATGGGTAATTAAAGGCATGGTCATATATTTCTTTAAAAATGGTTTATATATACATATATATATATATATATGTATATATAAAAAAATATATGCGAACATATGAGAGTAATTTTACTGGAAATATCATTAGTAAAATCACAACTTACCCATGGAACTCCACCCTCAGGTGAAGTTTTCATTCACTTCAGTGGTGAAGTGAATGAAATATATATATATTTTTTGAAGTTAATGAAAAATATATATTTATAGCCTATATTCAGGTTATATCTGCCTGAGTAAGGCCACAGGATTTGGATTCGACACAAATCAAGGTACAAAACATTCCCTCACCAAAAGAAAACTGTAAAAGAAAACTGTAAAAGAAAACTGTAAAAGCTCTACCACCATAACACCATTATTCCAAGTGTGTGATATTGGACTGCTATTGTGCCTGATAGTTGCAGGAAAAGCAGAGCACTCTGTTCCATTCTCCCAACACAGATCTCTGCAGGTACTTTTAATGGGGCTGTTAATAAGCTGGCAGCCATCCCAGCCAGATGTAGCACTTTCAAACATTGTCCTCACAGCTTTGTCAGGACTGTTGACACGGCCTGTCAGCAATGGAAAATTGCCACTGCACCCAGCAACCATCTTCATTACAGGGAATCACATTGTTAATCTACAGCCAAATGCAACTGGAGGCAGGGAGGGAGTTTAGATTGCACCCATCTGTACACTATCACTCCAGGTGGCAGGTCGTTCTTCAGGATTAGAGATTGAATCAGTCTCTCCATCATCAATAAGCCCTGCTCCACAACAAGAACCTGTCAATCCAATATTTTACATCCAGCACCGTGAGGGCCGCACAGCATAGTAATGAAATTTCCCTCTAAGCAGGCCGTGGGGATCTGTATCAGAGAGATACATTTCTTTAAAAAGCTCTGGAAAATCAGACAGTGTGCTGCACAATCTGGACACTAACTCAGTTTCCAGCACCACCCTAACTGTTTTGTCTGTTTGGGGGTGAGATCTACCAGATAAATCAGCATTTTAATGCTGATTCTTATTCTTATTCTTATTCTTATTCTTATTCTTATTCTTATTCTTATTCTTATTCTTATTCTTATTCTTATTCTTATTCTTGTTCTTGTTCTTGTTCTTATTCTTATTCTTATTCTTATTCTTATTCTTATTCTATTCTTCTTGTTCTCGTTCTTGTTCTTGTTCTTGTTCTTATTCTTATTCTCATTCTCATTCTTATTCTTTTTCTTATTCTATTCTTATAAAGTAATCTTATTCTTTTGGTAGAAATTCATATTGGGCAATTATTTTCCATTTGGAAATGTTTGACAGCCTCAGAAAAAATTTTCGTCCCTGAAACGAAACAAGCTTGTTGATATACAGCTGCTACATCACATCGTTTTCTCCACTTCTTACAACTATAACGTAGGCTAAAAAATGGTTTCATATTACTCCTTATTAAAACTTGCTGTATATTATATATTATCTTTTCAAAATGCAGTTTAGGACATTCCAGAGCCCACTGGAATTTCCTCAAAGCCTACTTGCAGCAGGCAATTTGTTGCACTGAGAAGTCTTCTGCCCCCTTAAATTACCCATTTTCTCTTATGTATGTGTAATATGCCTACAACTATGGCACCTAATCACCATCTCCAGGACCTTCCTGAATCAGAAGTTTACTTCAATACTTTAGGCATTTTGACTTTCTGATATGTTTATTTTTAAAATATATACTAAAAAATGTATACATGCATGCTAGCTGCAGCACATATGCTTTCATTATTACAAATGAAACTTCATAACAAAAATATCATGAGTGCAAAATTCTCATATTGTAACAGGCATCTAGCTCCTTAAATGTATATTAAATGTATTGCATTCATTCCACTTTGTTAGATTATGGATTGTAAATTCATCTCCCCCATCTTTTTTCTTAAGTGTTCAAGTTTTAGCTGATAATGATTAGTTACAGTATGTGTTTCAAAGCAGATAGAAATAGGAATAAATTCATTTTCTCAGTTTTGCACAATCTATTATTAATTTTTGTAGGTTGTGCATTTATTAAACACCGAACAAGCTCAAGCTAGCAATTATGATCATTAAACAGAAATGACTGTGTGACACTGTCACAGAAACTGCTGAAAACAGGAAAGCAAAGTGGAAGACATTAAAGCTATGGAGATACAGGGACAGAAGACAGACTCTAACCCCTATTTTCTGAAGCAGTAGGACTGGTAGAGCTATATCCTAGAATATGTCTTTTACCTCACTGCATCATTTAGTTTTGGCTTATTGCTTCCACAAATATAGAAAACACATTTGTTTCCAAATATAGTTTCTTTGGAAGCAGTTAATTTGATTATTATCAATGTACTACTGTTGTATTTAACCAGGGGGAAAAAAAACAACACACCAGCTTCCTTTCCTGAGCTCTCCTTTTTAGCCTACTGACACTGTGTTTGGATTAATGATGGTATTTCTTTCCTAACTACAAGGATCACAGTCCAGCACGTACGGAGTGGGCTCTGCCCACAGGACTACAGTGCAGTAATAGAAATCCCTGCTAAACTAAATTTTGTGGCTCATGGAAAAGAATATTAGTAAATATTCCATATGTGGTACCTGTTAAACCCACCTTGAACTGAGAGGAATGCAATGATTCACTTCTTCATGCCCTGATCCTTCAATAAAAAATATCAGATTCAATAAATTATCAGAATGGAATTTAATTTAATCTGAAGGATAAGGAGAGAAATATGGAACTTCTCTCCCATATTCTTCAGTCATTTTATAATTTATAAAATAAGGCAACATCCTTTGCTATATCCTGTTATTTTTTCTTGGAGGCTAAATAACTTGATGCCATGAAAGGCAACATCACATGAAGAGAAATGCTTCTGCCTCAGAAAAAGTTTTCTGTCTAGAACTCAGACTCCTCTATTTATTGTCAGACCCTAATCAGACCTTTTTGATGACCTAGGTCTTGCTTGGCAACACTTATAAGAAAATAAAGGTTACATTTATGCTACATTTACACTAAAAAAACTGTTCTCTACCATCAGACCGCGTGGTACAACACACTTGCATTTCCTTTGGGCTTGATTTCATCAATAAAGGATTAAGTCTGCCCAAAGTGTACTGCAGCCCACACTGTTCAATGCTTGGCTTGAGTGCCTTCGGACCCTTCTGCTCTTTTGTTACCCATCCCAAAAAAGGGAGCTGGTTTTTCTGTTCAAAACATGCAAAACAACAATTCTGGCACAATCTGCTAGAAGGTTATTTTTTAAACACGATGCTGAGTCTATATTTTGTGCCATGGGCATTGCATGTGACCTATGAAGATAATTTAAGGTGCAAGGTTTGCCAAGATAATGTGGGAAGACCATGCAAACACTAATTTTAATACCATTCTTTGTGCAAATGAAACTTCCAATGCAGACAAAGAAAGAGCAGAAGGAGCAAAAGTTAAAGGACATGAAATTGAAATGAACAGGCCGTCTGTCATACCCCAAGGGATTTTGGCTAAATGCTACAAGCATCTTCCAAGAAGATTAAGCATCCATCATTAAATCTGGCCTCCTGCTCTGCCACACACAACTCCAAAGTATGAATTCTGTTACTGAGTTTCCAGGGGGGAAATTTACCACCAAACTTTCAGAATCACCTTTGCATTTCTAGTACTTTCACACTGCCTGGGAACTTGTTGAACTTCTTGCATCAATTAGAGAAAGCTTAATGTTAGTGTTCTGGCTTCCACCATTCCAGAAGAGCCAGATAATGGACCATTCTGAGCCTGCCTGTAACCCCAGAACACCTCTCAAGTAAGGAGTATTTCTAAAGGCTTTTACCCGTTCATGACCTCCTTATATTACCAAAGTGATGTAATTTGCATGAGTCCAATGGAGACTTAACTCTTCCACGTGCATTTTAAGCTGGTGGATGCAGAAATGCACCCCACCACAGTTCATGGTGGATTTATCTGTCACTCAGGCCTAATGAATTTCTTCCACTAAGCAGCCCTGCAGTGAAATTTTCTAGTTATACAACTAGAATGAAATTTTACAATGTATGCTGCCCAGTTACAGCAGTTTAGTGAACACACATGTTTAAATGAAGATAGAGGAAAGGTGGGTGATTTGTGTAGAAAGCAGCACCATCTGAGAAATGATTTTAAAACAATGATTACAGCCATGATATGTGTGGAGGCATAGTGAAAGAAATTGACTTATATGGCCAGTTACAATATATTTCACTTAATGGAGGAAAAGCTGAGTCAATGAACAATTTTGTACCACCGTTATTGCAAAATGATTACAGCCCCCTTTATCATAGCTGTACAATATGCTGACTGAACAGGAAAACATGCAGCACACACAGTGTAGTGATTTCCACCACCATATAAGTAAATGTCAGACTTGCTTCATCTATTCAGTGATTTTCTTAATGAAAACGTCAGCATAATGCTGGCATTTCCCACCTCTCTTTTAATTCCTACTCTCTTCTCTCATCCACTATTTGACCTTTGCACACACTTGGTAGCTTGCCCAAGGTGCTGTCACACCTTCATTGCCCCTCTCTAATGATGCTCTTTCCCTGCCAGATTCAAACAGGATCCTTGGGAAGCAATTGCAGGGCCCTGCTCCCAGTAGGATGACGAAAATCTGAACACCTCAATATTTTAGGTGACTTTTCACTTCCGCTCTGAAAAGACTTAACTAGGAAAGCAGTGACACACAATTTGAATGTTTTACCCAAGACAGTGACAAATTTGGAGTAATGTGAGTTTTATAAGGTAGGAACATGCCATATGTATGGCATGTAAGATAGGAACATTTTGGCAGCAGCTCTCTGGCCACAGAGAGCAACACAACTTTCCCCGGCCTTTCTGGGAAAGGCTGTGAGAAGATCAAAGCAAAAAATGAGAAAAAATTCTTATCTTCCCTTTCTGCACCTGTTGTTGTCAACATGTGGAATGTGTTATGGAGATTTGTTTACCAAAGAGGGGTTTCTTAATTAGCTAATGGAGATGGTGTTTGGACTGGAGGACCAATAAGGTCCAGGTGTATCATAAATGTCTATAAAAACAATGGGTTTCTTAATAGCTATAACTGTAATATTCTAATTTTAATAAAATTTTAATAAAATTTTAATATTCTTTTATAACACAATTAAAATTTTAATTTTAATATAATTTATTTTAACTTTTATTTTTAATTTTTTAATTTTAATTTTTTAATTTTAATAAAATTACCATTTTAATATTATTTTATATTTTTATAAAATATAATATACTATATATAAAATATATATTTTATATATATATACCAAATATACATATATAAAAAAATATATATACATACATATATATACATATATGCACACACACATATATATGTGTGTGTATATATATATACATACACACACATATTTTTTATATATATATATATATATCTATATATATATATATATAGATATATATATATATAAACATATACATGTACATATAAAAAATAAAGGGATTGATCAGCCTTCTGTGAATCATGGAGTCAATGCTAATTATTACCCAGCCAGAAAATGGCATATACATGGCATACAAGTGCCATATTGACCCCATTTTGGTCACCACAATACAAGAAATATATTTAGCTAAGAGAGAGCATTGAAAAGAGAGCATCCAAGATGATGAAGGGCCTTGAGGGGAAACCATATGAGGAGCAGATGAGGTCCTTTGGTCTGTCCTGGAGGAGGCTGAGAGGAGACCTCACCACAGTTACAATTTCATTGTGAGGTGAAGATGAGGGGCAGACACTGACCTGTTCTTTGTTCTCAGTGACGGGACCCAAGGGATGGCCTGGACTTGTGTCAGGGGAGGTTCAGGTTGGATATCAGGAAAAGGTTCTTCATCCAGAGGGTGTGTCAGGTGCTGGAATGGGCTCCCCAGGGAAGAGGTCACAGCACCAAGCCTGACAGAGTTCACAAAGTGTTTGAACAACCCTCTTTGGCACATGGTGTGATCCTTGGGGATGATCGTCTGCAGGGGCAGGAGCTGGACTCGATAATCCTTGTGGGTCCCCTCCAACTCAGCATATTCTTTGATTCTGTGAAAATCAGGCCATGTTAGTTGCATTTATAGCACCATGTTGCAAAGAAAAGACTTGATAATACTCTTGAGCTGGTAGCTGCCCTGAAAGATCAACATTTTATCTGGATCCTATTGCCTCCTGTAGAAATACAAATGAATCATGGTTCAAATAGGAAATAGGTTCAAATAGCTGAAGTAGGAAGAAAGATAAAAATCTTTATTTTTTTTTTAATCCACATCCTGATTGTGCACCATTTTTCCTGGGGATCTGAGGCAATTTGTCTCCACTGTACTGTGCTTAAGAGCCCCTTGCATGTATTAGCCAAAAACTGACCTCACAGCAGAGCCAGAAAGGAAGGGCAAGGGTGTACAATAAATCCTGGAGTGACTTGAAGAAGGAATTAGTAAAAGTTGGCCAAATCCAAAGCTTTCTTCCTCATCAATGCATTCTGAGAGTTTGTTCTCTCCTTCCAGGTCCTATACATACTCAAAGACTAAGTTTCCATTGCAGAAGCTCCTTCTCCTGCCTATTGGAATGAAAAGACCGGAGGCAATTACCTTTTCTATAGTAACCTCCCATTTCTATATGATATTCTCTTACATTGTCTGTGGTTTAAGAAAGGAATGGGCTAAGTGCAAGGGCAAATAGTTCATAGCTAGTGGATTTCACAAGGTTCAACAAGAGCCAGAGCTGTCTGGGCTGCACAAGTACCCTTGCTGATATTGTGCTATGTCAGCATGCTCATTTATTTACACACAGAAACACAAAGAATTCCTGCCTTGGGCAGAAAGTAGTTACCAGCAGCAGTTAAGTCTAAACCAAAGATAAACTGTTTGGGGAACAGAATTAGAATCTATTTAAATTCCTTTCTACACAGCATAACAAAATAGATCTCCTAAAAACAGCTAGTTTATGAATTTGACAGGTCTCTTCTATGCCACAATCTCTTACTGTTAGCCAGGTTATCTATAATCAGCTTTTCCTCATGAAAACATGGAAAAAATAAGTTGAAATGAGGCTTACAGCAAGGTATTGAACATAATAAGTAGGATGAAATAGTTAAAGCTTTAGCTAAATATTTTTCATTTTTATCAGTTCACTGGGTGCTGAGAAAAAATAATGTACAAAAGAAGAAAAAGTATTCCACATAACATAGGAAAATGTTCACCATCTAAAAAAAAGAGAGCAAAAGGATCAGAAGTCAGCAAATGACTGCAGTAGGATCCTCTCTGCCACAGACCAGATGAGCATCTCTGAAGTTTGGAACAGCAACAACTTCTTTAAGCAACTTTAGACACCTGTGATTGAGATTTTTGGCCATGTGCTCTGCACAGGAGCATAATCGAATGACAAAGTTCTGCAGTAATAAATGACTCCATGTAATGGTGAGTGCTACAGAGCAGATTGCTTATTTCTGGGAGTGAAAGATACAGCACTTGTTCAAGGATAATCTGATAATAGATCACAAGGAATTCCAATGCCACAAAAGACTAAGCAGGGCCTTGGGATTTCACCAAGAAGAGGGACATAACTAACCTAGCACAATCTAATGATGAAGGAGACTCAGTGCAAGCTGATTTACTGCTGAACAACCTTCTCTTGTCTCGCCTCATCTTAAGGAACTGAAATGTTTTCCATAACAGGTCATAAAGGCTCTGTTTTTCCCCTGCAGCAAAAGCCAACAGGTTTTACTTTGTAGGAAGGAAATCTGCGCAAGCACTCCCAGACTATGAAAACAAACCACTTCTTTCAACTAAACAAAATCAGTGCAGTAATACAAATTCCCTGTGTTCCCCCATGAGAAAACAATCTTTATCAAACCCTGCAAAAACGGCATTAAAAAAAAGATGATCTGGTTGTAGCACATCTTTCAAAACTATTAGTTTTACCCCATCTCCTATTTTATTAGACAGCATTTGTTTGTTTGGAGGGGCAGGCTGCACTGGCGTGGTAGAGAATTTTCCACATTGGGAAGTTTCCATAGGAAATATTTTCTCTTTTTATATTGGTAAAAATGAGTTGGTGGCAACCAAGATATCACTTGGCTAAAAAATGTATGAGGAAAGGCAAAAGGTGCAAAGCTTAGAGTCACGGGAAAGAGAGAATTTGAGCTTTCTGCACCTTCCAGAAGAGGAAAATGCATAAACAGTGGATTTTAAATAGGAATAAAAAAATAGGGAGAGTAAAGCCATAGTAGATAAAGAGAAAAGCTGAGTTCTTTTCACAAGTGATATTTCTACAGAATGCTTTCAAAGGAAAAGGATTGAACACACACTTTTCCCTCTCCCTTCAAAGTCTGGGACCATTATTCCATAATGATAAAGGGAAAAAGTAGAAAGCTCAAATAATTACAAAATAGTAAGCATCACCATTAGGCCTGGATGGCCTTTTTTGTTTGCCAGGAGATGTGTTGTCGTTAGATTTAATCAATGTCCTATTTCATTCAAAATAAGCAATTTTGCTTCCTACTTTAGCAATTTTTAACTGGAAATTTACCAAAGCTTATAACCTTAAATTGATGGATGATCTTTTTAAAGCTGCATACTTGACATTGCCAGCTACCTAATGCATAAGTGACAGAGTTTTTAGGATTGAATTAAATATTATCCAATCCATACAGACAGAAAGTTTTTAGGGTGTTGTTACCCAAGAGGCTTCTCTAATAGTGACTCTTGCCTCTGCCCTAAAGTTTTAAATAATTTCTGGGTTATATTTTTTAATTCAAACTTGCTCCTTCCCATCTGTTATCCTGTGCCATAGTTGATCAAGACTACCTGCATGTGTTTTGCTGTGGAAAAATGAAAAAAAAATATAATCTATTATTTTTTCCTTTTTTATCCAGTTCAAGATACAAATAATTCAGTTTTATTCAGTTTTTTGTTCCTCTCTTATCTTTCTTTTTTCTGATCCTGTATTTCTGTCATTAAAACTCCTTAAATAAAAGTGCATAAAAGTATGTAAAGTTATATTTACATACTTTATGCACTTTTATTTAAGGAGTTTTAATGACTGAGAAATTTTTGAAATAGCTGTTTCTACTGCAACACATTAGTGAAGTTTGCCTATGATATTTTTTTCACTACACAAATTTTTAATCTAACAGATCACTTGCTAATTTAAATATCTTATTCTGTTTTGTAGCTTGGACCCCCAAGTTCTCTTTTAACATATTGTGGAATTACCTATGAGCAATCCTGTAAAGTTTCAAGTATAAAGTTATTAACATTTAAAGTAGATACCCTTAGGTAGTTAGAAGAAATGATTCTATGACATAAATCAAGTAATTTTAGCAGAAATTAACGAAAAAGAATTTTTGAAGTGCCATAATTTTCATGAGAATTCCCCATATTTGAAAAAGATTGACTGAGATTTGCACTTTACACGTTCTTTTTCTCTTGCTTAAGAGGTTGTCCTTTATTCATTTATAATAATAGGCCACTTTATAGGGTATTATTATTCTCAGGGAATAATTTTGAATGAGAGCATAGTGAGGACCTAACAAACCAAGAGTTCAGAATTTGAAAATCAGACAGGAAAATTTATTTGATAATATTTCTCAACGAAGAGAAAAGTCTAAAGTTCTATTTGAGAACTTTCTTGATTGCCACGTTCTCAGCCTCATGGCTGATTCTAAGCCCAAACAGCCTGAATGACAACTCATATGCTTAATGTTAAAATAGCAATGAAGTGCTTTAAACCAGGATCTAAATATTTCATACAGATATGATCAGAAGCATGTATTCATCTTGGACAGGGAATCACATTCCATTTACATACCTCCTTGTCTTTGAGTGCATGGTCTGAAGTTCAGAGCCTTAAAAATACATTTATTTCAAAGGGTGCTGGATCTGGCATTAATGAATAACTCTGGCTGCAGTAATATGCTATTCGAAAATATTTAATTGAGGTCTGAAAACTCTGTGGAATACCAAAGAAATTTTCAGTACACTCTGACTAAATTCAATGGCCAAAACTTTCAAACTCTTGTGGGTCAAGCCCTAAAAGAACTGAAACTGGAAGACTTGATGGTACAACCCTTATTACAAGAAAACCAAGGTCTAATTGTGGCCTTCCAGCTACCTGAGGGAACTTAGAAGAAAGCTGGGGAGGCTTTACAAGAGCCTGGAGTGAAGGACAAAGGGGAATGGCTTCAAACTGAAGGAAAGTAGGTTTAGATCACACTTGAGAAAGAAATTCTTTACTATGAGGATTGTGAGGCCCTGGCACTTGTTATTGTAAATGCAATAACATATGCCAACCCCAATGAGGGGAAAGAATGATGCTTTCTTATCTTATATAAAGAATCTTATCAGAAGGCTAATTTATTACTTTATTATACTATATTATATTAAAGAATGCTATACTATACTAAAGAATACAAAAAATACTTAATGAATGTTAAAAAGATAATAATAAAAAACCTTGTGACTCTTTCCTGAGTCCCAACACAGCCCCAATCGGCCAATGAGTTAAGACAACTCACACCAGAGTCCAATCAAGCAATCACCTGTGGGTAAAAAATTTCCAAACCCATTCCACACGAACACAACACAAGCAAATTAAATAAAATTTGTTTCCTTTTTTTCTGAAGTCTCTTGTTGCCTTTCTGCTTCCCAATGGAAAAAAAAACCCTAGACAGAGAAATCATGTTTACAAAATGTGGATATCACAACATGTTGCCTGGAGAAGCTGTGGATGCCCCATCCATGGAAATGTTCAAGGCCAGGCTGGATAGATCTTTGAGCAACATGGTCTAGTGAAAAACGTCCCTGTCCATGGCACAGGGATTGGAACTAGGCGATGTTTAAAGTCCCTTCTAACCTAAACCATTCTATGATTCCACTCCTGGGGCTTATACTGAACACAGTCAATAAATTTGCTGCCTTGGAAGCAAATGCTGGCTATAAGCAATACCAGCACACTACTGCAAGTTTTCAAAGTTAATTCAATCAGCATATAAAAATGTTTTCCCTGTGTAATAAATCTCACTATAATCAACCTCTCTATGGCAGGCACTTCCATATGATATGCAAATTTCAATTATTTATTTAGAATGTATTCAGCATTTTCATATGACTCCATTTTCTGTTTAAAAAAATTTGGGAGTTGAATTAAATACCAGCTCTCCTTTGGAAAATGCTATTAACAACATTGAATGCCAACATAATAATGGAGCTTTTCAAATAATCAGACTACAAATATACTTTGGAAGTGAAAAAAGGGTTTCACTCAAACTTCCTTTAGGATCTTCCTGGGTAAATCTGCTATGCTGACTTCTTTACAATACGCAACACAAAAAGAGATAAAGGTTTAAGGATATTTTACCTATTTTTCCCTGACACAAGAGAAAAACTGAATGATGTAATCATTATTTATTTCCATTTTAAAGTTCAGTCTCAATGGACTCATGCTGGATTTCCAAGTGTAAAAACATGAACACCTTGAAGGAGAAATATAGGCCCGTGACAAAAATGTACTAGTGACCCACTGACATTATGAATCTGTTTCTCATTGTTGTTAAACACTCTGGAGAAAAGCTAGGTGACCTTATTCAAGGTAAAAAAATAAAAAGGAAGCACCAGAAAACAGATGTTATCTAATGGAACTTTTTCACAGTGTACTGAATTTCTCATTGTTTCTTGAGAGACAGGAAAACCATGGCAAAAAAAAAATCAAATGTAAGCCACACAACAAAATTACAAGTTACAGACAGAGATAGGGAGTTCTTTTTATTCCCTGAGCAGCAAATTATTCCCCTCCATCAGAGTAACTCAATATAGAACAAAACCACAACTTGTCCCATGGCTAGTTACTATTTAAATTTGTACAAAGCATGTTTTCTTTTGTGATTATGATCATGTAATCTCACAAGGAATGAAAGAATTTTCATGATGATGGCCTTCTCTTAAAATTGCAAAACTCAAGTTGTGAATTTCTGTTCTTTTTCTTTTTTGTTGTTTTTGCAGAAAATGGTATCGAATTTATAATATGCATTACTTCAGTGCAGACCAGACTCGCTAAAAATATTTTCTAAATGAGCATTTGCATTTAATAAATTTTTCACACTTGTTTATTTTTTGGGATTCACATGCAAAAATTAAATTTATATGAAAGAAATAACTGAAATATATGTATCACATGGCCAAAAAACGGATCAGTGATACATACAGCAAGAAAACAAAAATTCATAATTAAAGTAGATTAAATCATATGCCTCATCAAAATGAGGGGTGTGTAATTAAAAAAACTTAAATACAAAACTTTTATGTATAGTCAGTGTATATACACCTCCACATATCACAGGAAGTTTGATTATAGGTAAGTGATGAATGCTAAACTGTGGTAGAAGGATACATCAAAAAAGATATTGGAAGGTCCATAAATAAGAATTGTTTGTTGCTAGATCCAAAAAAATCAGCATGTGAATGATTAGTTGCACCTATGACAGATATTTCTCCTCTTTTTTCTTTCTGGCCCCTTGAATATTTAATTTCACTCTTTAAAAGAGAAGAAATTCAAAAGGGGAATAATTGTAGAAAATCCACTGGACAAAGACAGCAGACACACAGAGGGTGTAGATTTCAATTTCCCCTGATCCCACCCTTCTGGCTGTGCCTCATTGTGAGAGACATGAGAAAAATAAGTAACTGCAGAAAAGGAGAATCTGGTGAGGACAGGAAACACCATCTGAAGCTGTTCATACGTATTCTTACCATCAGCATTTCCTATTAAATGGAGATAATTGATATGGGTTCTCTGGATTCCATTCTGAACCTTCCCTTGTCCAAGGGAGCAAAGACAACTTGTAGATTTTTGACCTGGTGATTGGTTTTTAGAATGGTGCCATGTTTAATGCCATGCTGCTGAAATGCCATTGGATATGTGTGTGCCCCTTGGCCACCCCCTAATCAAACAGGAACCTCTTAACTGGTACAAGCTAAGAGGAATCTTTGACTGTTACTAGAAACACATTCTGGCAACACTGTATGGACTCAACTTCCGTGAAAATTCCCATAAACTATTTCTGAATACAATCCCTACATTCAATTTGGCAAGGACAACAAGAAACTCAGGATTCTAGTTTAGGTTGGCAGTATCTCTTTCCCTGCAGGTGAAGGTTTTGCCTGTGATTTTTGCCTTCATAGAGGAAGAAAAGTGATTGTTTTTGTCTGCCTGTGTGGCTTTGAGGTCTGCCTTCTCCCTTTCCAAACTAATCCAATAAAATTAAAAGTGTTATGGAAAGCATGACTCCTATGAGAGAGGAGTAGTCTGACTTTGAGGGAGAAAAAGTGTCTGCATTAGGATGATAAATGACTGACTATAATTAATTGTTCAATTAATTGATTTTACAATAAAATCCAGTATTAGAAGTAGTGGCCTTAAATACACCATGACCTGCAGTTTTATCTGATAAATTATGCTCCATCAAAATCCACACTCAGCAATTATTTATTGTGCAAAGTTCCAAATTGGATCTTCTACTTCTGAATTAATTTGGATCTTAAGTATTTTGCATTTGTATTGCCCTCCAAAAGGGTTTGTGTAAAAATCATGTTTAAAAAAGGGATATACAATATTTACAGTAGGAACATGCTTGACTTTCTATGATATTAAAAAGGCTTAGCAAAAGGGAACAATGATCATCATCTAAATGTCTGCTCTAGAAAAATTATTCCTAGGTTACTTTCAAGATGCTGCTCTCCCTGGATTCAATTTATGTTCTGCATCTACAATAAAGGGCAAATGTCTCTGCAGTTCCCTGCTGAAATCAGTGTTGGGCTTGTACTTCTCAGTCTCACAGCTTGGAAGAATGCCATTGCAAAGGAGCACGGAAAAGGGAAATGAGCCACCGCAGAGAAAGTCAAGAGTGAGGATGCACTTCAAATCAATTTTGCCATGAAGTTGAGCTCTTGTTATGTCTGCTAGGAATGGATTTTAACAGATAGGAGAGAATAATCTCAGGGTGACTATTCTCCTAACCACATAGATTATGGGGTTTTTTTCCTTTTTTTTAGTCTTTTCTAGAAAAACCAAAATTTTAAAGATTTTTTAAAACGTATATTTTTCAATGGTGCTAAATGTCTAATTGATTTCCACAACATTGGTTCTATCTTGGAAAAAAGGTGCTATTTAACCTATAAAATGTTCTAGACAGATTATTAAATCAGGCTTTGATACTCTTACTGCTATGTTGTAATGGTGGAAGAGACAATGGAAGAGATAAAAGATGATGGAATCAATCTGATGAAGTATTGGAAAGAAATTTGAAAAGGCATTTGACAACATATCAAATTAAGGGCACAATTCAATAAGGGATCACAATTCAAACGTTCAGTAGTGTATAGAAGACTACACCATTTTAAAACCACTAAAATATGTTTTTATAAGTGCTATCCTACTGCACAGGACAAAAACTGAGGAATAAGATTTCAGAATAGCTGAAAAATCACAAGAATTGCTCATAACCACTCCAAGGGTATTCCACAACTAACTGAAATATAGGTCATAAGACTTAAAAAGAAAAAAAAAAAAAGGAAAATTCAGCTTCAAATACTTACCATAAACCCATCACTACAGTTACACACATCAGCATCTTTGAATTCAGCTTGCAGCAGCAGTTAGGCGCTGTTGGCAAAAAGAGAAAGCAAAGTTTGTTGCTACAAATTTCTGGATTATCGCTCAAAATATCCATGTCTGCAGTCTGGTTTAGAGCAGCCCCATGGTAAGAATGTATTTGGGATTTGTTATCGTTTGGGCAAGCATGACAAGATAAGATCTTAACAACTATATTCGAAACGTGCACAAGTTGGTTTACGCTGCCTGCAGTGCTGCATTGATTCCTATCTCCTTCCTGAGTAATTTCACTAACAAAAGGGTCATAGCAAATGTACACAGAGCCAATAAGCCTACAGACATTAACTCCCCCCTGCTCCCCAAAGTCTTTATATAACAAAAATTGTGAGTGGTTGATTGTGGCTTAGATACACTGCCAAAGGAGTTTTCATCGACTCGCCGTTTATTCACATTGCAACATTCTCAAATTCACTTCATCTATTTTTAGAGACAGATAATAAACATTTATGTGATCAAAATAAATAATACAGGACTGCTGAAACACATCTCAAAGGCTTTGCTATTCAGAATGCCACCAGCTCCTGCCAAGGAAGTACACTCAGCACTAGCCACACTTCAGGTTTCAGCCATTTATTTTTGACATAATGAAAATGCCTTCTCTACGAGTACATGGCCACTCTTCCTCTCTTGCATCAGAGTCTACAAGCTATTGAGGGTAAAAGATGTATGAGCCTGTTCAGCCTAAGAGCCAGCAACTTAGTCAGTATGTTTCTTTTTTTAGTATTTAATATCTTTCCTGACTGCAGCAGATTTAGTGTGCTTGGAAGTTAACACTGAAGTATTTGGACTGCCACTGCTTGAGCGACAGCAACCACTGAGAAAGGACAGCAAATCAGAATTTCTGCTTGTTCTACATTTAAACACATTGTTCAAGAGACAGGATAAATACTTTTTTTTTTAAAAAAAAAGAATCCCACCCATCAGGCCACTGTGCCACTGTGAACACACGTTGCTGCTCAGCAGACACGTCTCTGTAACCACAGCTGCTCACATTCCTTTGTGGATGCTTACAGCCTGCAGACAGAAAGTCCTGAAATGAAGATGAAAAGGAGAAAAAAACCACTGGATTCCAGATGATCTGACTGGCTTCAGACCCAGGAATCTGAGGAAGCAGCTGCTTAAATCTTCGGACGGGGGTTATCTAAATAAATCTGAGGGATTAATACATTACACCATTCCCAGATAACCTATCTGCAAAGGCGTTAACTAAGAGTTTGGAACACAAGTAAAAGCATTCACCACTTCTACCTCAGCAGCCCAAAACTGCAGCCAAGCCACATGAGAGTGCATACTGACACCAGATCAGTCCTTTCTAAAGATCTATTCAAAACTGCATTGTTCCCTGCAATCAGCAGTTTTAGGCTAAATTCTATGAATCCCACTGACCTTGTCTTTTATCAAATAAAATATGAAGCACTGGTGAATGGAATGGAAATTTTAACTAAGCCCAACAACAGTTTAAGCATTCCATGCTGGGATATGCAAAAGAACAAGGCTATTCTGTAAAAGTACAAGCAGACATGTAGCAGATTAGATTGTCTGCACCAGCATCTCTGAAATTCAATCCTTTCTTAAATCATTTCAAAGGCAGATGGACAGTGTTTTGCCAAGTCTGCAATTTGGTGGCAATGAAATTGCCTCATGAATGTGAAGTTAGATGACTGCTTAGAATTTCATATATTTGTGAGAGAACAGAGGCAGAATTATCTGAGGTCTTCTAAACTGCAAGAAAAGAGAGGAAATTGGCTACATGCTGAAGCATTGACAAAAGGACAAGTTGAATCTGTTTATAAGAATGCTGGCAGAAGATTTAAGTGCCTTACAATTTCAAATCAAAGGCCTGCAGGTGGAGAAAAGCTGGAGAGAAAAAAGAGAAATCTGCAAATACACTTACACTTTGCTTCTGATATGAGACAGAAAAGTGGAACAGAGAAACTAAGAGAGGAGGAGGAATATCAGGAATTTTTAATATAGGTAAGTATTTCTGAGCTCAAATTTGAAAAAATTTAGGAGATAATGGGGGGAAAATGACTATGGTAAATACATTTGAAAGAATCCCCTGGCACATAAAACAGAAAAAAAGAAAAATTACAGGCTATTTAGTTTTGTATGATAGCAAGGATATTTAAATACCTAGTGGCTATATTTTGGTTTTATGACTTTGTTAGGATACTTGCAGTATAAGCTGTGAAAGCCACTTGTAGTTTACTTTGCAATACTACCCTTCAGTTGTCTTCTTCAGTGTTATATCTGAAGGAGAGGCTTTATAACAGATTTTCCTACAGTTGGTTTTAGTTTGTGCAAAGAGTACCTGTGCAAAAGATGACAACATTGGTAGATAACAGAGCTCAAATGTACTTCTATCTTTATAATGATACAAAAATCTCATTACTCTTGATATGCTGTACTGGGTACTTTTCTACAAGGGAGACAGGGAAAAGGAGGACATCCCCAGATATCCTCTTGTTTGGAACATCAACATCCCTACAGTTACTAAACATTAATAAGAGTGCTCAAAAATGGCAGATCATTTCTGAAGAAAGGGATGAGAAGCCTAAAAACCATTTTTTAAAGGACTCAGACTTCTGAAATAGATATGACTTTAGGTATCTGACTTCAGCTCTGTGATCCAAGAAGTTTCTGTTCATTGTCACTTTAATAGTAAGGCTTTGCAAACACTGTCTATCTGATTTTGATTTGAAACTTTATTCCTGCATTTACTTGTCTCAATTTCACCCTGTTTCAATGTCAGAAGAATAAGAAAAATTGACAGGATAATGTTTAGGTTTTTAGACTCATTTTTGAGCTCATAGCATGTTCACACACCCACTCATGGCATGCTTGACCCACAGGTTTAACCCTCTGCCTCTTCAAAAGTCTCTCAGTGGTTTGGCTGACACTTGTCGCAGACATCCTTCAATGAAAAATCCTTTCCTTAGGATTTTCCTCCTGAGAAGCTGGGAGGCCTCAGGAACAAAATGCAAACATTGATTATCTGCTGCTGTGGAATGCAACAGGTACATCTGGGATTGGCCCATGTTGGATGTTTGTAATTAATGGCCAATCACAGTCAGCTGGCTCGGACAGAGAGTCTGAGACACAAGCTTTTTTTATTCATTCTTTGTTTTTCTATTCTTAGCCAGCCTTCTGGTGAAACCTTTCCTTCTATTTTTTTAGTATAGTTTTAATGTAATATATATAATAAAATAATAAATCAAGCCTTGTGAAACATGGAGTCAGGTCCTCATCTCTTCCGCAATCCAAGAGCCCCTGTGAGCATCGTCACAGACACTCATCTTGGGTAACACCCTCATGCAGAAACAGGAGTGTTCAGATCCACCTCAGCCAAATTTCAAGGAATCCAGTCCCCAGCTTCCCTCTGTGATGCCTCTGCCAGAAAACAAGGCAGCCTGGATCAGAGCACCACAGAATGATGCAGTCTGTCCTGCAATATCTGGACCTGTCTACTTTCATCATCCCCAGTAGGCACAGTGATTACCGTCTGGCGATTCAAGAAACATCTGTGACATATTTTTAGAACTTATTTCAGTCCTCTCCATTTTCTTTCATCACAATCTTTTGTCTTTACTCCGTGTTACTTACCTATTGCAACACTGGAACTGGAAATTCAGTTTTGCTAGTCTCTCTTTTTATTTTGCCTCACTTTCCCATCCTTTCATGTCACAGCACAAATAAACTTGTCCCACCCCCTAGCCTCTTTAACTACCATTTCTCCTCTCTATTCAATCTCTTTACACTCAGAAATAGCACTCTGTATCCTGCCTTGAACTGCCAGCTCCCTTCAATACAGCTAAGTAACTCTTGAAATCAGTCCCCTTTTGGCTTCTCTGACTCTGCACTATGACAATTTTCTCCTGCTGCCTTTCTTCTACAGAACTCTCTAGATTTTGTTGTGGTTCTTGGTGGGAAATTCAAAATACATATTATTTTGTCTCCTTCACTCTTGCCTTTAAATTTTTCTCAGGCTACCCTTACCTGCAAATTTAAATTTAAATACTTTTTAAATACAACTAACAGCCCTCAGCATCCCAGACCCACTGCCCCCTTGTCTCTCTGACATCTTTCAAATTCCACAAAATTAAAATAGGCATCTTGATATTCACTTGCACCACTTTTTAATCTGAATGGCGAGCATTTCACTGCCATGTTTGTATATAAATACAAAACAAATTTGGTCCCATTTATTAAAAGTGCTGCTGCAAAGACTGGTCTTCTACGACAAAGTTGTGTCCATGTCACCCCTCTCTTTTCATTCTTGTAATACTGGGTCACTTTTTTGTATGAAACCCAATCTCCTTGTGTTTATTCCTCATGCCAAGAACATAATGGATTCATCCAATTCCCCATTCAGCAATTTCCAGTAATTCAGCAGCAGGAACTCCAAATGACTTCTCAGCTCGATCTCCATATTTTAACTGCTCCACCTCTCAGGTGACAAAGTAAAAAACATCCCCATCATTCATGAAAAAATCTCCATTACTATGAAGCCTCAGAAAACCTGATAGTGTGTCTTGTTAAGGTCTGTGAGTACAGGGTGCCTTGACTGTGTTTGTGCACTGCACTTTTTAGCACCTGGTATTTCATTTTACCCTTGGATCAGCTTGGCAGGGGCGTTCATTCATGCACTGATGCAAACTTCCACATTTATGATGCTGTGTAGGAATGTTCTCATAGTGGGGACGCCTGGTTGCAGCTCCTGGTTCATGCTCAAGACTGATCCTTGTTCATGTTCAAAGCTGGTCCTGAAAGGGGAAGGAGAGAGGGAATTATAAGGAATTTTTATAGTGATAGATGTCTTCATAAAGAATATAGAGTCTGGAAAACTGACACAAGTTGCTGAGGACCAAATAGAAAAGTCAAGTGAAGAATCTTTTCACCAAGAGAAAAACTGGATTCCCAGAAGGGCTTCAAGCAAAAAGTCACTTCCCTTCTTTTTGCCTTTCTCCCTGCCCTAGCCTTGCAGACGTGAGTTGTTCTAAAGGCAGGAGTCACATTCATGTTCACAGATTGAAAATCATGCAGAGCAATGCAGCATCTATTGTCATGACCAGAGAGCAAGGAGAGGAGTGAGGAGCTAAAAAACCTATTTCTCTTCTAGACGTATTTAGGTATGTAAATTGTTCATTTTGATGGCTTTATTCTAAACTGATGCACCTATCAATACCGTTGCTGGTGTTCCAAGCAACTAAAAAAATCTGTCCAATTCTTTTCAGTGTAAATTTCTCTGACTCTTTTGGATTTGCAGGATCAGTATTACCTCTTGAGTTGTTTGCCATTTTGAACTAAAAGCTTAAGGTATTTTTAATACTCTTTGTGAAACAATATTTGCAGTGAAATGGTACTTGGGAAAGTAGTAGAAATATGTCACAGGAAGCAAGAATGTTTATACTGAATTACCTGATTTATGTCTTTTGTGATTCTGCATATTTAGCATCATTTGGTTTAGGATTAAAGACCAGCAAAAATGACTGCTAAAGCCTTATAAGTACATTTAATCCTATTTTATACTGAGGCCTTTATTGAATCATGTATTTTAAGTTACACTCATGAGAAGTGCAGAGAAATGCACACTGAACTGGTCTTATATAGCAGTTAAAAGCCTTCTTCAAATGCTAATCATTTATAATTAGTCTACTTCAATTAGTAATGAACAAATTGCCCTCTCCAAGAAAAGAGAATATATTCCATGTGCTGATTAAAAGGGAAGAGTGATCTTCAAATTCTGAAGCAAATGATTGATGCGAAGCAAAACTCTCTCACAATTTTGTTCTTTTAACTCTTTGATGAACTGATCAACAAAAGCAAGTTTCCCAAAAGTCTTAGAAACATTATTAGCAATTCACATAAAGAAAAGCACATCTGTGTTCATACGTTCTCACTTTAAATACATCCTTACTTTAGAGCTATTTTATGTCATTTACTAAGCAGGTGTTATATTTCCTCTTTTTTCTCTCAAGGAATCAGCTTTTAATGGGCTACTTTCTAATGTGCAAAATAAAAATCAAAAAGCAATTGGCTGGTTGGGAACTGATTGTTAGGCAGTAGTCCCAAAAAGCCTTTGGGCAGGAATAAAGGCATCTGACTGATTCAGTACAACTTCAATCACTAAAGATTACACAGTTTAGGAGAAAATATCTAAGCTGAATTTTGATACAGGACTTCTTTCACTTGCTCAGTGTCTATTCTAAATAGCCCAGGCAGTGTTTACCAGTAGAATGGTTTTGCTTAGTCCTGTTGTAGGATTTATTCAGCCAATAGTGTACTTCAAGCATATGCAAATCAATAGTTTTGAAACACCTATTCTGAAATGGGGTAGGCACAAGGCAAAGGAAATTGGATAATTCATTCAGAAAGTAAGTTTCTGCTTTCTGCTGATATGACAACTGGTGAATTGCAGAAAATCAATGTTCAGCTCCTTGTGTTCTGTTATTAGGTGTCCTGCTTCCAGGTGTTTGGAGTGGTCTTGTATAACTGGGGTTTTGTT
Source organism: Melospiza georgiana (assembly GCF_028018845.1). Taxonomy (NCBI): domain Eukaryota; kingdom Metazoa; phylum Chordata; class Aves; order Passeriformes; family Passerellidae; genus Melospiza; species Melospiza georgiana. The sequence continues at coordinate 39,585,428 of NC_080434.1, read as the reverse complement.
CATTTGTTTTGGTGGCATTTTTACTTTATCAGGAGTGTGTGGGGGATATTAAATGAAAATATACAGGACAATGCTGCATGTTAAAATGTAGAGAAAACCCTTCTCACTGATATGGTTGTGTAGGCAAATGCTGTAGGACTGGTAAGGAATAATATTAACAAAAATATTGCAAATAGAAAAATGCATACCTGACAAAATGAGATAAACTTCTTCAATGACAAGTCTGTCTCAATAAGAGCAGCAGAACAAGGGAGAGAGTTTCTCCAGTATAAATAATGGAATTTAACTGAGATTTCTAGTACTTCAGTTTGGTTTTACCTTCCTTTCACCAATTAAAGCTCTATTCAGTCCTTCCCCTAAGGACCCACGGCATGGTCTCTGAAGGAGGAGGTGGAATTCCTTCAGCCAACTTCCAAAAGCACTGGCTGCCCTCCCTGAATTTGAGGAGGCCGGTGAAGGCACTGAAGAATTGCTTGGGATCTGATATAAACTGTAAAGCATTAAAATACTGTTAGATCATTTGAAAGCATGTAGACATGTATTAAATTGTAATCACTCTCCTCTGTATGCGAACGGGGAAAATGATATCTCACATTACACCAACATACAGCTACAGCACTAATTAATTTCCTGGTTAAAGCCATAGATAACTCCGTAAAATAATTAATAATAGCTTCATAGATAATTTACCAAGTATCTGGAATTCAGACATATTTTCTCTAGGAGAATGGTTAGTTTTTCTGTTAGTCTGCTTCTTCTTTAGCTATCAACTACATCAATAACATTATGGGGAGCTCACAACAACTCCATAACTGTTTTATCAGACTTGAACAAAGATCATTATCCCATAAAACAACAGTGTAAGCCACTCTCACTTCGCTCACTTTACCCTTTGTCTTAATTCACTTGAAAACTTAATGGTTCTTAAAAAGTAATTTATTGTGTCCAAGAACAATAATTTTCCAAAGGATTTGTTGTTTGATTGCAGGTGATTTCACAGCCTTATTAAGATGTTAGAATCTCTATATTCAGCAGTAGATTGAATTTTTGTTCTTTCAAGGTTTCCAGACACAGCAGCAATAAAATGTCCTCAAGACAATGGACTACAATGTAAAGTAGCCATATTATAATTTATCTGTTTGTACTTTTATACAGAATAATTTACAGAACCACTGTTTGTTCAGAGATTATTCAAGAGGTTACTTAGGGATGGACTTTTGGTCAAGTGCTTTAGTTTCACCACATAGAGTCAGTTTTAACTTCTACCCCAGACATTATACCTGACTTTTCTGAAGGAGCAAGTTTAGGGATTTTCTCTCTGGGGCAAACACAGTTATATGTGTTTCCATGTTACCTCCTCCACCTTTGGAAATGAAAGTGAAATAAGGAACTGAAGAAAAAAATCTATTTAATGAAAAAAAATCTGTATTGTTCTAAGAATGGCCTTCTCTCTGGCCTCATGATGTGAATACTGTTTTGTCTGACAGAAGATGTAGTAGTATTGTGTGGTATTATCAGACTATTAATGAAGTTCCAGAGTTGTCATCAATAGTACTAATTCTGCACAAATGAAAAATAATTACCCAGGAGTCAATCAATTTGACACCTATAACACAGAGAGTACTCTGAGAAGAAACAGGAAAAATATCTTTGCAAAATGAAAGTTGTAATAAAAAATTAAATATTATCTTTAATGAAGGGGCTTTTCATATAACAAAAGTTCTCACAGCACCAGCTTCAGAATGCATGCGTTGTTTCATTAAAAAAACATGTATGGAAAAAGGAACTGTGTGCACATAAAATACCCAGTAGACATGAACTCTTGTTATGTTCTGTGAACACGAGATAGGAAAAAGACCTGTTCCAAAGAATTAGTGAAAATATACAGATTTCAAAAAGCAGCCTGGTTGCCTGGGAACTCAGTGAGAAACTCAGAGCAGTTTTATAGCTGATCAAGGTTCATTCAGAAAGAGATAAAAAGTTCTCATCTAGAAAGAAATGAAGATGCATTTCCACTATACACAATATAATCTGCTGTTCAGGCATTCCATAAACATCCTCATGGTAAACCTTAAGGATTTTTTTTTTCTTTTGTGGCAAAACATCACAGAATACCTTAATACAGCTGGAAAATTTGTCTTCATATCTAAAGCACAAAGAGATAAACACCTAAGGAAATACTAAGAATGCAACACAATGATGGATTTTTGTGGAGAGAGGAACTGGAAAGAAAATTATTACTTCTTTGTCAGTGATACTCTAGAAGTACAGCTAGTTGTATAATGAAAAGAAAATAGAAAAAAAAAAGGGAATAAATTTAATCTGATAATGAATTCTGGATTATAGAAAAATTCTTGATGGAAATTACTTCTCCTGGAATTTGGACAAAGCAATGTGTGGATACACTGATGGATTGGTGGAACAGGAGCTGGAAGAGCTCTTAGTAGTTTTCCTCCTCTTTCCTAATTCTTTTCTCTTATAATTGAAAACATGAAGTATTTATAGCATTTTTGATGCCATTTCTATAGTAGGAAAAAGTTAATTCCACATTTTATGTGAAGGAACTCCCAATTGCTACAGGAACATCTTGCAGTGAGCTACCAATATTAAAAATAAAAGATGAGAACTATCAGCATTTAGTTTAACATCTACATAAGGGCTATTTTTACAGAAATCCTTTATATACTGTAGAGATATGCACTCCTATTGCCTACATCATTTTATATTGCAAACAGCTTTTTTATGAGCCATATCAACAGAACAACCCACAGCCAGAGGGGGAAGCCATATAAGTTGTACAAGTTAGAGTACAAATGGTAAGGTTATTAGGATGTAATTAGACATGAGGATGTAAAGACATTAAATGGACATCAAACACCAAGTTCTTGTAGTGTGGGGCAGGATGGTGTGGGGTTTTTTGAGTGGGATGAATGGGTGAAGCAGAATGCAGAGGCCAATTCTCCTGAGCTCAGGGCTGGCAGGACCCTTCTGCCTTCAAGCACATGGCATCCTTAGCAGCAGCCCAGATCTCCAAAGAAGTTCAGAGAGCAGCATGATCCTTCATGAGAGGTAGGGACGCCGGGAGGGATCTCTGTACAAATCACAAACGGGATGGGGCTGCTGTGGAACTGCCTTGAGCTGTTTCATTTTCCAGCATCACTCTCATTACATGGTTATGACAATGGGAAGATGTCACCAGCTCACATCCCAGGCAACAGACAAAGAACTTAATGTTACAACTCACTTTATAAGTTTTTTGACCAATCACACAAAGCAAAAGCACATTGACAGTAGTTCTATCCAACCACTATAAGCACAGGTACCTTTGGTTGAAACAATGCTTGCTTATTTCAAATACAATATCTGCTTGTAAGCCTTAAAACACAGAGCTCCATTATTAAGCTTCAAACTTCCTAATATCTTGCTAGATAAACTTTTCTGCAGCTTAGAGAGTTATTCTAGACAAGCGTTAATACACAGACCATTGTTCTATTTGTCCTTGCTTTTCTGCTTTTTTAAATAATTTTTCTGCTGACCAATCTCATGGCTGCTGCTTAGCTCTGATCACAGTTCTGCTGTCTCTGGGGCCTGCCTTTTGCAGCTTTCCCAAAACCCTCTGATTTTGTAGATTCCCACAGGTAGAAGCTCTCTTCAGGAGCCAGGCTTTTCACAAGAATGTCCTTTGCTCTCTTTAACAGATACAGAGAATACTTTTGGATGTTCCCAATTACTTCAGGAATCAAACTTCCTCATTTGTCTCCCACTTGTTCTTCAGCTACACCCAACTGTGTAACAGACTGGCAAGCAGGCTGCACCATAAAGGAACTGTCTGCTCTTTGCGTAAACTGCCATTGATGACTCCTAATAAACCTGAATTTTGAGCCGTGCACATTCAGATTCAAAAGTGTAAAGCCAAGACTGCTGGCTGTGATCCCATCACACGACAGTATGCCTGTATTCTACCAGGATGATATTTTGTATAGTTATGTCTTCTTGTCACATGAAAAAAACCTGAAAATGGAAAGTTAGCAAGGATGAAGAGGTTTTACTTACATTTTGCAGCACTCAAAACTCAAATCACCCTGATTATAGAGCAGTGAATTTCGGTATATTACAGAACACATGGAGACAAATGCAGCCCAAAATCAATCTTTGCAGAAGGTAAGGTCTTGATTGTCCCCTCAGATTTCAATCAATTCACAAAGTTGTGTCTTCTTAGGGTAAATTTTGTAGGTCCAGAACTGATGTATTTCCTGGAATACTTTTTTCCTACTTTTTCATCATGTAAGGGAATTTTAATGATGTTTGTTTTTTTCTGGTTATCTACATTAACAGGCATAAAAAAATGTCCTTTATATGGATGGATGGATGGATGGATGGATGGATGGATGGATGGATGGATGGATGGATGGATGGATGGATGGATGGATGGGAGGGAGGGAGGAAGGAAGGAAGGAAGGAAGGAAGGAAGGAAGGAAGGAAGGAAGGAAGGAAGGAAGGAAGGAAGGAAGGAAGGAAGGAAGGAAGGAAGGAAGGAAGGAAGGAAGGAAGGAAAAGAAAAAGAAAAAGAAAAAGAAAAAGAAAAAGAAAAAGAAAAAGAAAAAGAAAAAGAAAAAGAAAAAGAAAAAGAAAAAGAAAAAGAAAAAGAAAAAGAAAAAGAAAAAGAAAAAGAAAAAGAAGGTTTTATCTTTTTGTAAATGGGTACATTAAAAATGCATTCTCTATTTTGTAAATTTTTAAATTAAAAATACATTCTATATTTGTGGAAAGCAAGAGCTTACTCCTCCTCACTGCATGTTTTAAGTCAATATTATTAATCTTGAAATGCCAAGAAGTTCCAAGTGTACCATTGCCAACCAAAAGACTTTCTCACTGGAAAAGGGAAACTCACAGGCAGGTTTTCAGATTTTCTAGGCTCCCAAAATGACTCTTACATTATTCTATCTCTTGGCCACTAATATAAGGAACGAGCCAAGCAAAAGAAGATGGACACTCCTGTTGCAGACATCTTTTCATGGAAAATCCTTTCCTTAGGATTTTTCCTCCTGAGAAGCTGGGAGGCCTCAGGAACAAAATGCAAACATTGATTATCTGCTGCTGTGGAATGCAACAGGTGCATCTGTGATTGGCCCATGTTGGATGCTTGTAATTAATGGCCAATCACAGTCAGCTGGCTTGGACAGAGAGCCGAGCCACAAACCTTTGTTATCATTCTTTGCTATTCTATTCTTAGCCAGCCTTCTGATGAAATCCTTTCTTCTATTCTTTTAGTATAGTTGTAATGTAATATATATCATAAAATAATAAATCAAGCCTTCTGAAACATGGAGTCAGATCCTCGTCTCTTCCCTCACCCTGAGACCCCTGAGAACACTGTCACCCACTCCCAAATCTGGATGACCTGGAGCTCTCAGAAAATCCATCCAGGGCAGCAGGCAGCCAGACACAGTTTAGTGTAGACTGACACAGCTCTAATTTCAGCCAGCAGTAGGGATCTATCTGGATCTTGGCCAGCATCAGGCATGAGACACTGAAAAGCTCTTTTTGTTCTCATTCTGTTTGGGTTTCTTTTTTTTCCAAATAAAGCCTGCACACACTACCCAACCTGATTTTCTATTTATATCCCTATTTAGACATATATAGGTGACTCTGCAGACCTTTCAGTGAACACATACTTCATGGCAGACACTTGGCCAGGACACACAGTGCAGGAAGCAAAGCTCCATCAGCCCCATTCCCTGCAACAAACTCACCACAGGCCTTCCACATCACCCAGTTGCCTTTCATTCCAGTTAGAAATGAGCTGGAGAATGGATATGGGGAAGTGACGCATTTCCAACCTAAATTTTGGTCTCTTTCAGTTTAGAGGCTGTGTGCAGTGAGTAGATAATCAGACCTGACAAGCTGGAATGGCTCATGTACTGCTGTTTATATGTAGCAGAAGATGCTCCTTTGTGGAGTTACATGCACTGTGAACATATTTTACTTTTGAAATATTATTGTTTACAAGATTAGAAATAATAAAATAATAGCAAGCCCAGCAGAAATATCAGAGCTGGTGTTTAAATATGAGTTTTCCTCTCCTAATGGGTATATATTTATAATTTACTAACCCTGCAGTGATAATGAGGGTAACCTGCCACAGCAAAGTAAGCTCTCTGACTTTCCAGCTTAGAGTTCTGTTTGCTCAGGTGAGAGAGCTGCTTTCCTCCTCAGATGAAGGTGTAACTCTCCTCACAGGCTGATGTCATGATCCGTACTTACGAATGGGTTTTGTGATGGTTCCTGGATTGATCTCAGGGTGCAAAAACCAACACGACACAAGGGGGGTTTGCAATGATAATCAAAACAAATGCACCTTTATTGAATGACCACAGCAAAATGCAGTAGAGGGATTAAGGGAGAGAAAAATACAGAGAGAGAAGAGAAAGAGGGGATATAGCTACCAAACGTAGAGACAAAGTCCTTTGGTCCAGTCCAGCCGAGGATCCGCCTGTTACGTTGGGGAGATCTCAAATCTCTAACTAACTCAGAGGCTTTTATTATGATAACTCTATTGGAAATTGTAAGGGGGAGGAAACAGATACAATAAGGAATAGATGAAACAGGTAGTCCATGCTCTCAGCAGTAAATGAGAGCCATTGTTTTCTTCATGGTCCAGTGGTCACAACCTGCAGGCAAAAATCTCGCTTTGGTCAGCTTGCCTCCCCGTCACACCTCCACAGGCTGGGGGTTTCATGTCCCAGTCCTTGGAAGGAGCAGAGGGGCCTTTCCACATGGAAGTTTCATGTCTCAGTCCTTGATGGAGCAGAGGGGCCTTTCCACATGGGGGTTCCATGTCTCAGTCCTTGATGGAGCAGAGGGGCCTTTCCACATGGGGGTTTCATGTCTCAGTCCTTGGAAGGAGTAGAGGGGCCTTTTAACATGGAAGTTTCATGTCTCAGTCCTTGGAAGGAGCAGAGGGGCCTTTCCAAATGGAGGTTTCAGTCCCAGTCCTTGGAAGGAGCGGAGAGGCCTTTCCACATGGGGGTTTCATGTCTCAGTCCTTGGAAGGAGCAGAGGGGCCTTTTCGGAGTTTCATGTCTCAGTTCTTGGTGGAGAGGCTCCTTACATCTCAGTCTGTCTGTCACGATGGTTGTAAAGCATGTGAAGGTCTTCTGTGGGAGACTCAGGAGAAGTCCAGCCAGGCTGAGAGGTGGGACAGCTCCCCAGGCTGTTGTTGCAAAAAGGACATGGTTCCCCTCTTCTCATTGGGCTCAGTGGAGCATACAGCAAACAACACCTGTGAACGAGAACTTAGCACTGCGCTCTCAGGTCTCAGGGCCCTTGGCATGTGTAACTTACTCCTACAGAGCCAGAGATTTTAGGCAGGGGATGTCTTTGCTTCAGTGGTCCCCAAATTGTTTGAGGGATTGTGGGGCAGATGAGGGATATTTCAGACAGACTCTCACAGCTGCTCAGCACAGGAAGTTTGGTCTCTGAAGTTTCTCTGCAGACAATGTGCCAGGAGGGTCTCAGTGAGACTCCTCCACACAGCCCAGGGACAGCTGGAGGCTGGGACACCGTGGGAGAAAGGACAGCAGCTGTGACTTGTTGGGGGACAGAGAGGACCCCGTGTGGGTGTCACACTGTGCAGGCAAGCTGGGGGTGGTCCTTGGCCTCTCCTCAGCTACTATTCTTCTCATCTCTCTGTTATGTGGTGTCACTACACCACCGGTTTCCCTGGTGTATTTGAGAGGCTGATACATTGACAAGGCGCAGTTCTGCTGAAGGTGATAAATGCTGCCTGGTCAGCCTGGCACTGCCCCACCACCCAGGCTGATAATATTTGTTAGCTTTCTCAAGTTCCATAAAGTACAAACCCAGACATGTTGCACCCTTTTCTTGATGCTGACTTGGTCTCTGATGACCCAGAGACTGCTGGACATCACTTGCCTACAGCTGGACCTACTGATTTCCCATACTCTTGGCTAAAAAGACCTGCAGCTCTGCTTTCCAAAGGCACCAGGTGTTTAGGTAAGAAATAGCCTACACAGGGCCATGAAATGAAACATTTGAAGACTATAGGATGGTGGGTTTGGAAGGGTTTTTGGGGTGGGCATGTGTAGTGGATATTTTTGCCCCCGATGAGGGGGAGAGAATGATGCATCTGACTCCACCTTATCAAAAGGCTAATTAAGTACTTTATTATACTATATTATTCTGTATTATATTATACTATATTACATTGCATCTAAACTGAATCTGCCAAGCACTCAGCTCTGCACACACTGCCCAGAATCTCGTGACTCTCACCCAACAGTCCTAACTCACAAACACTCTTGGCCCTGATAGACCAAGGAAACAAAACCCCATCACTTTGGGTAAACAATCTCCATATTGCATTCTGCTTTGGCACAACCACAGGCATAGCAAATGAGATAAGAATTGTTTTTTCCTTTGTCTGAGGTTCAGAGAATGGGAATCTCAGGAATATTCTTGGGGAGAATTGTGCCTTGCTTTTCTCTGTGAAGAGAAATGTGGCTCTAGGCTACATACAACACATAACAGACACAATTCCCTCCTATGTCTGTATGGGGATATACAGGATAATCAGGCTTTTTGCACAGGTGTATTAGAGTCACTCTAAAAAAAAGATCAAAATCTCTTGGTGTCCATACTACTTCCCCTGTATTTTAAAAAGAAAATAAGCCTCTAATCTTATCTAGACTAGACTTCTAAGACTTCCTTCTTGTCGTGTCCAAACAAGCAACATTCGTGTAATAGGTAATGCCTTGATATTAACTAAATCTCCAAGGTATCTTTTCATGGAGTTTTCGTAGCATGGGCTGATTTATTTAATTGATGAATAGCTTTGTATGTACTTATTTTTAATCCTACCCATTTATCTTATGAAGAATTGCTGTTTGTAATTATTCCAACGACCCAATATAAATATTTTTAAGATAATAATGAATGGCATAGCTTTTAGCAAGCCTTTTAATGTTTGTAAAACAATACTCTAATTATTCTGAATAAAATATTTACTCAGTTATTACAAAGAGCTTGATATTTTACTTGGACTCCCATGAATACAATGAATCCAACAGGCTGAATTTCTCTTTGAAATCCGTGAGCACATACCTTCCTTTTAATCACATTCTCATACTTCAAAACCTGTAGAATACACTTGAAGATCTCTGTGTTATGAGTTAAATACTACCAAAAAGACCCCTACAGCATTTTACCTGCTCTATCATCTCCTGCATCCAACTGTTGTGTCACATTGAGAATTTAAATTGGAAGGTCTTTCTGCCAGAGGAGGTTTTTTTACTAACTGGCAGAACAGCTTCATTGTCCATGGCTAAGGCTCCTTGTGCTAATGCACTACAAAGAGTGATTATTATTTAATGAATACCTGCAGTCTCCAGGATGGTTCATTGAGGTTATCACTGTCAGTTACATTTTCTAAGCTCATATTAAAAATTACAGGAATAGCTAATCCCTTGTTCACTAAAGAGGACAGAATATTTTACCACTTAAGCAAAGAGTGTGCATAGATACCATCCATAGTTGCAGTCTCAAGAGTTCTTAAAAATAGCAAGGAATCCATCTCTGGGTGCCTGATCCTAGCCTGTGATTCAAAATCCATTTTTAGGCCATTAAATAGGCAAAGGAGTTTGTAAAAGCCCTTATTATCCAGTCATGTCACACAAGTCACTGTCTGGCAGTGGAATCCATCAGTCCCCTATCATTGGAGATGAGTCATTTCTCTTTATCCAAGTTCACAGACTGTAGAGGCTATTATTTTGATAATAGGCCTTCAGGTGTTTCCATTTTGACATCTGAAGCTTTTCAAAAGACTTCTGAAGACTTTTAAGAAATATTCAAACCATCCAGACTCAAATATGAAGAGAGAGTCACCTATTGCTTTCAATTCTCCCCATCTTCCCTCTTTTCTTTTGAATCTTCCAGACAAAAATTCGAGTGAGATTTGCATTTTTTCAAATTCTTTTCAACAAGTGAGCTATTGATTTGAGATTGTAACGCACAATTTTAATCACTTAATTTTTGGCCAGTCGAATCAGTATTTTTAGCTTGTGAAATGAAGCATTTTTGTAGGAAAACACTAAGAAAAATGGTTGCAAATTGCAACAAATTTTTTTTAAGTTTTTCATTCATGTGTGCTTCACTATCTCATATCTTCATTCCCAGCTCACTGTGAGGTTTCTTGATCATTAAGGAAATTGTCATGACTGCACTTGATATTGCTTTGACTAATCTCATAATAGTCATAAATTTTCTGAACTTTATGTCCATTATTTTAAAATAGTAATCAACAGCAGATCACATTTATTGTAATAATTTTATCTCTCTGCAGCATTCATGCAACTTACAATCACCTTTGAGCAAGAACTGAGGTGTTTTGAACATCAATGTGTACTGAAAAATGGTAAAACCAGTATGGAAGTTCTTTCAGCCTTCAAGAAAATTCTTCATTGTGAAAAAGCACTGGTAATTTTGCTTCAAATTTTTGGGAGCTTTCATTCCTTGGTTCCTGCTGTTTAAACAAAATGAGATTTCATATTATCATGTCTATTAAACTAAATCTCACCTATGTTTTTCTTATTCTACGTTTTGTGTCTAACTGCATCTTCCCATAAAAGCTCTCAAGTGGAAATGCAACTCCTTGACTTTTTGGGTTATAAGAACTTCTTTGTCTCTTTTCTGTTAAAGGAAAAAAAGACTGAAAAGCTATAACTGTTCATAAAATTTATTGTGCTCGTAATCCTGTAAATTCCAATTTCACTGTTGTTTTTATTGGCTGAAAAACTTACTCAAGCTTTACTCATAAATTATGCATTTGAGAACTGAGTACAGACAGGATCTTACAATCCATAATTACAAATCAAGTCTTACACAAGAATCTCTTCCTGTATCACTCTGGTAATTCTTTCAGCAATGCAGATTTGTATCTCCAGTATTAGATTTTTTTATTTCTTTGGGGTCTGTATATTGTTAATCAAAAATAATTAAAATATATCAAAAATAATTAAAAATATAGCAGCAAACTCAGATTGGTACTGCTGCTGTCCCCATCCCCTTGAGCACACTTAGCACTGGAATTTGTGGAGGAACAATATTCTGAATGCAACCCAACACAGCCATTTAGTTAAGCATGAAGTTGGACTCAGAAGGCTCTTTAGACAGTTGGTCACAAGAGATTCCTCTCCTGAATTATCCCCTGGGGCATCGTCCAGGTCTTGAAGGCTACAGAAAAAGCCTGAATACTTCTAACACAAGTGTTTAATCTCAAACCCAAAGTACTGTGAGTGCTGTGATAAAATGAATAGAAGGAAAGCTCCATAATCTGACAGCGTTGAGTGGGAGCTCTACATGCTGGGTACCTCAATAGGTAAGAAGTAGTTCAGAATTTACCAGAAAGTGAAAGGTCAGACAATGGAAGCATCTTCTTTAAACATGTCAGATTTCACTCAACAGTCATCATAAATTTAGTCTGCCTCCCTTCTCAAGGGAGTTTAAAATACTGTAGCTCTGTAGGAACCCAGACTGCCAAGCCTTGCGCTATTCAAACAAGGAGTACACATAGCAGTATGCTGTGCTCAAAATCAATTACAGCAGCTAATGATTAACTGAAAAAAATTACTGATTGCATCATTATTTTATATGCAATTTATTTTAGAATCATAGAGCCTTTGGATATGTGGGGAAAAAACGAGCACCAGTTTGATGGTATTTTCAATATTCTAATTTTATCATAATGATTTAAGCATTTCAATATTCTAATTTTATCATAATGATTTAAAGCATTTGTGACTGCTTTAAACTAGAAAGCACATCTCCAACTTCCAGATCTATAAAAAGCAACAGAAATGTGTCTTATTGAATATTAGACACAAGTCTATGACTTTTCTTAAAAAGCTTTGAATATTAATGAACAGTTTCTAAAAAATTGCTTAAAACCTTCTGGAACAGTAACTCGAATCACAACATTAACAAATTTGAGTTCCCTGTAATGATAAGGGTCCAAAAGATTTAGAACAGTTTTAAAAGAAACAGAAACACTGAGAGCGAAGTTTCTCTGATGCCACTCAGGATCAACTTATTCCTAGATAACAAAATACCAGCCAAGCATGAGATTTGCACCTTCACATCAGATTTCTTGCACATGAACTTCTTCCTGCCTTATCAATGCAGCTACCAAAAGGCTTAGTGAGTGCACTTGGATTGGAGTCTCTCCCTGTAGTTCTGACTGAAAACTTAATTGTTCGTGTCCATGTGTAGCAGCAAGTCATGCCTGCAGACTCGTGATAAATTTAACTGCAGAACAGGAAAAAATTAAAAAAAAATAGGGGATAGATAAAATATTAACCTCCATCTGTAAGAGTTAATGTGCCAAATTATATTACATGTATTATGCATAGAACTTAATTTTATTTATGCTGTAAATCAAATAGTCTGATCAAAAGGAGAAATACTCTACCTGCACTTCAAGCAATATGGGTCACTTTAAACATGGTTAATTCTACCGTGTCCCTAGCAAATTTATTTCTGTCATTTAGATCAAAGGCATGTATTTGCAGCATTTTCTATGCCTGCTCTATAGATGCAGATACATTACTTCCATAAGACCTGCTACAAACGCTATTGTAATTGCTCAAAAAAATACTAAAATCACAGGATTTAATTCCATGAAAGATTCTCTTTAATAAAATATTGCTGTTTTTTTTCTTAAGACTGGGTTATTACTTATTCTTTTCATGCACTTCATTTCAGAAGTTTCAAAGTGTTTGACAATAACAAAAAAATCAATTAAAAGCCCAAAGACAACACTGCAGTAACATGAAAAGAAATATAATAAAATTAAATGCAAATTTCTAAATTATTCAAATTAAAAGTTTTATAGGTATCCACAGTAATAAAAAAATAAGAAAAAGCCTTCAAAGGAAGAAAAAAAGGCAACAGAGGGTTTGAAGACTGATATTTAGTTTAATATCTGTAATTAGTTTCATAATTTGGCAATACTTGTGCCTCACAGGATAATGGCAGTTGTCTACAGAAATTGCATATGAATTTGCTCAAAACTAGTTTTTCTTTTAACTATCTGTGCACCAATGTACAGCTACCAAACCTAAAAACATTTTGTGCTTTTTTTGATGCACTCCATCTTTAAATCTCAAGTTAATTTAAACAGCCCCAGCATTCGGCAAGACAAAAATTATTTTTTTACTTTATAACTGGGGAAACTGAAGGGCAGGATTCTTACCTTCAGACACTTCACAGGTTCCTGAGTGAAAATTGGAGTGCCCAAAAGCACAGAGGTGACAAATCTGCCTGGTTTGCAGTGATGTACGTGGGAGTTCCAGAGCCTCGCTGTGTCAGCAGCAATCCTGCTGCACTTCCTCAGGTATGAACCTGAAAATCTCTGCTTTTGCTGCCTGGCTGTGTAAATGTTGGGCTGCATGGTTTAATCCCTGGCTGGGTCGCATGATTTATTCCCTGACAGCTTATTGTGGCACTGCATTTGGAGAATTTGATGGCCTTCACTGTGACACAAGCTGGGCATCTCACAGTGTATTTCCCATCACTCCTTCTCACTGCAGCACCCCGGTTTTACAGAGTGGGAACCCATGAACAATGGAATGAAGAGCTGAATGGAAATTCACCTGGATCAAGATGCTGCACTACCCCAGAGATAATGGAGAAATTAGCATAATGAGGCAAACAAATGCTTTAGAGTCATAACTTCCCCTCCAATGCCTCTTGCAACGCTTCCTTTGCTCTGCTGACTTCTAAAACCATCTTAGGGCTGCTGACAAGCGAGTGATAAAGGAAAAGAATAACATGCTGCCAACAAATGCTGCCCATTCCTTTCTATGCTCTCCACACACATGATCTGGGCTACAGAAAAGTAGAAACAGTAATGCTGGGTTAGAGTGAAGCAGCTAAATCCTGCCTCCCACTGCTGCCTGTGGGCACATGGGAGAAACAAGGTGAGGACAGACTGGTCCTGCTTAGCAAACATCATTGCACTTGGCAGTCAGAAGTGTAAGGATTTCCTGAACTGCCCATGGGCCATTCATCTGGAACCAAGTTCTAAAATTTAATCACAACTTTAAGAAAAAATGCATGGTTCAGACCTATTCCTTGAAAAAAGGTGAGTTCTATTCCTCCCCTAAGTAAATTGTTCACAGCCACCTTTGTAATGACAAATTAAAAGTCATTTTATTTTTACTGCTCTCCCTGTGACCCTCTTTCTTGTACATGTTGCGTCCTCTGTTTTCTCAGAGGAAATAAATCCTCATGTATTTGGTAACATCCATCTCTTGTAAATACTTCCATTACTCATAATGCTCTAGCTCACCTTTACACCAGGCATTAATCATCACAGCTGATAATTACTATGATTAAGGAACACCATTTAATTTTAACGTTTTAACACAAGTTAAAAAAGTTAAAAAAAAAAAAAATTCTCATTTCATAAGTGCTTAGCTTCGTAAAGGAACTTTCTGTGCATACTGTCAGAAATTCTAGCTCACCAGCACTACAGCTATTCCAGTAAACTCAAGAGCCAAAACCATTCCTACTCACAAGAATTTCTCTCTCTGCAGTTATTAAACCATTAAAATTGCCCTTGTCACACCTTTGGTGCAGTGACCTGGCACTTTTTGGATATCTGCAGTGCAGCCCACTAGGTTACATGTGCTCCCCATGGGCATTTTGGATGCAATCCATCCACTTCTGGATGTTGGGAGTGTTTAATAGCATGGCCAGTTGCCACCTGGTGGCCCCAGGTCCATTGAACACAGATTTAAGAAAAGCCAACATGAGGCCAACAGGGATTTAAAAAAAGCCCAAAAGAACAAGGTTTAAAAAACCTCAAAAGAACAACGACAGAATGAGGCGTGATTTATCTTCCATGTCCACTCCCACTTATTAGAAGGGGTTATATTTGATCAGCATAGGCCCACACAAGCAAACCTCCAGATTTTGGATGGTCTTGAATATATGGGGCTCCCACGTCCCTCTGCAGCCATCTAGGTCAAGCACATGCTATTCACAAATGTTTAACATAACGAGAAACAACCACAAATAGAAAGCAGCATTCCTACAGCTCAGTCCCCTGCCAGAATCAGTTTCCTCTCTTTTGTGCTTAAGGTGCACCACAAATTTTTTGTTACAGTTGTTTGGAGGTTTTAAAAACAATTAAACAATTTAATCACAGTTGAGAAGCACTACAGGTAGGATGCTTATTTCTGTACCAAATAATATCTTATTTTTTATTTTAAATTATCATAAAATAATGTTTAATTACTTTTTTTTTTCCTTCACAGAAAAGAGGTCAGAGATAATATCTTTCTTCTACTTTAAAAATTAAACCTAAAAAACCCAAAACAAGCCAAGTTCTTTCCTACATGTGGTCTTTCCATGCAGGCTTTTATTAAAGATATGCTTTAGCATGGTGTACTTCCTCACATTTTCTTTCTCATTTGGTAAGGCTATCCAGCTGATCATCCAGGTTTTCAGCTGTATCCTTAAATCCACACAGCATTTCATGCAGCTGAATTGAACTGAGGCCTTTTGAATAATGAATTCTGCTGTTTGTGAACCTTCTCATTCCAAAATTATAATATTGATGAGTTCCATTTACAAACCTGACCACCGTCTTATTGAAACACAGACTTTCACACAATTTTTATGCATTAGTGTGAACCTTACTTCTACTCTATGTTCATGCTTTCCTTTGTGTTTCTCCCATGCCTGTTGGTTTCTGTAGGGTTTGACTGCTGCACTGCTCCAGAAAGTTCAAAGAGCTCCAATTTTGCTAAGCTCTGCAGAAAGGTGCCTTATTTTCAATTTAACTTTAGGTGACACCCATTCCTCTAACTTTGTATAGCTACAACATACTCACCTGAGTCTGCTAAGAAGGTCCTGCTAAATTTGTGGACAGAAAAAGGCATTTCATAAGACAGCATACTCCAGATTTGTGAAATCACAAGAACCAGCTAAGATCCAGACTTTTAAACTCTACCTCTCTAAAATTAGCTGAACTAATTCTGTTTCACTTACATATTTATTTTAACACCACCTTCCTCAAAAGCACACAAGGAGAGCCAATTCTTTGATTGCCCTGAAAAACAACAGCAGAACAACACTTGAGAGCTCAATGTGTTGTATTTTCCCAAGTGATTAGCAGTCTATGAATGCCAACCTGCAAGTGCAAATAATATTCAATTACCATCAATCTAGAGCAGAAAATAAGGACATGATTGTTCACAGGGGTTTAGTGTGTAATTCTGTCTTTTTCAATGATTTCTCCAGAACACACCATACGCCCTATGAAAATCTTCCAGGCACCTAATTTATGGTGTGGTCTAAAGAACAAAATTGTCCTCTTTGATGAGCTGTGATCAAATGCATTGTCAGCCTAAGATGGAATGAATTTGAACCAGCAGCATGGGTTTCCTTGAGCCATGAAGGAGGAAGTGGTAGCAAGAGATAACAAGATGTGCTGTGTTCACATTAAATCAATCATGTCCCTGCTCTGTGACTCAATTTCCCTTGTGAAGAGAGAAAATTCATATTTTGTGAAAAAAAAAAAAAAAAACAGCTGTGAAGTTTTATGGTACAAAATTACACTTTGCTTTCAAACACACAGAAACTTCTGTTTGTTTCACATCTGGAAGTGAAATCACATTTCAGCCCTTGAGGTCCACGTAAATAATTTGAGACTCAGTTTGAAAAGGGCTAGGAAGGTGTGCATTAATATTTAAACTTGTTTTGCATGGCATTTTCTGGGACATGTTTTCTAATCATTGACATTATCCAAACATGCCACATCTCTTCTTTAGCAAGGTTTTACTGTGGGATTATCTTGATTGATGTGGATAACAGTATTGTTGTGAAGAGATGGTTTTTATGCATGCACTCCAGTTTCTGTTAACAACTGTAAAGATTAGGGGTTTATACAACAGGTATTAACAGACTTTTCCTGTTATTAACAATTTAGGTCAGTATTTTGCTTTTTATTTTATGCATGAAGGTTTTATGATTATGCATTCCAAGCGATTCTGCTTTCTTGTTTGATTTATTGTTGAGCAAGCTTACTTAAGTCCTTGCTCACTTTTTAATATTTGAGGAATTTGAAAAGGCTGCAAGCTCGAGGAGGGTCAATACATTATACCCTAAATTTGGGATGAATGTAAAATGTATTTCCTTTTTGTTCTGTGTTTCTATAAATCTTATCAGTAAAGTCATCAGCTTCATTAATATTACTGTTAAAATTATGTTCTGCTGAATGAGCTGGGCTCTGTTCAAGGCTGTGCCTGGTACTGGGTGAGAGAACCACAGGGACTGCCACTCAAATACATGAAATTACATATAATTCAAAGATTTCAAAAATCTTCTACCTTGATTCCCAGCATATAATGTTCCTCCCTTGCTCATCTTCTCTCAAAAACCTCCATTAAGGCTTTAATTTTTATTTTTGTCAAAGAACTCAGAAGACTTTTACATACTTTTCTGAAGGAAAATCTATGCCCCATGTATTCCCTACTATCTGCAGATCTGAAAGTTAAACAGATATTTTTCTTCATGGTAACAGAAACATCAGGGGGTTAAAATAAAAAAAAAAAAAATAGAGCAATACCATTGGGCTGAAATACGTGCATTCACTTCACTTCCAAGCCTGGAGCTTCCAAAAAATTTTGTGTTTGCATAATAAAAAGAATGAATGTTCAAATGAGAAATTTTACATATAAATAGGTTTCTTACAAATCACACATGTATATAGCTTTAAAAGCATCCCAGAATCTTGATGGCTGTAAAATGTTTAGTTGTTGACCTCACTTCATTCTACCTAAGGAGAAACAGATGTATGTAATTGAAATTATATGTGGATTTAAAGTTCTGCCTAATTTATGGATTTTGATACATCTCTTCACTATTATACAACAAAAGAAGATTTTTTTCTTGCTTGCTCTTTTTTTTTTGGTTTTACGTTTTTTAGTTTTTTCATTTTGATGTAGCTTTATATTTTTTGAGGCTTGTCACTGCTATAGGCAAGGGTGTAATTTTGGCACAAATCTTTCCTCTAGGATGTGTATACATTGTGTATTTGGCCCAAACACAGGGTAATGACATCATCTATTATCTGGACAATTAAAAAACCCAAAAATATAAATTATGTTGCCTCTGTTATTTTTGAGTACTGCAAATCCAGTGAAGATCTCTGTCTCACAAATAGAAGGGAATTAGAAGCTCTTATGAGAAAATAATATGTATTCCAGAGCTAGGGTGCAAAATCTCAATTAAAAGGACCAGCAATAGTTCCATGAGGTAAGACCAGAGACATTTTAAATGTTTTTCATTTTATCAAACAAAAGGTAGAGCACCAGAAGCTAGCACTGTTTGAGGCATCACACCACGACATCAAGGAGAGCAGGAACTGGCTGACCTGAGCTGCTGTAACTTGCCTTTCTTTTGAAATAACTAGGGTGGGAGGGCCCCCCTAATATTTTGGCAGTTATTTCAGAAATATGTTTCCTTTACACAAAAATAGGTGAATATTCTCTGCTGATGCAGATCCATCCCAGTGCACTCAGTTATAAGCAAAGTGTACAATTTGCTTTTGTTTGGAAATTAATTAAAAGTACAGTTTTCTTTCACAAATTAAAGAGCAATTAAGACAAATACAAGCAGCACAGTTTACTTTAGACTCAGGTGATAAAATTTCTTTTAAAACCATGTGATGTAAACACCTTCCCACAGGATTAAACGTCCCCTGTCACATTAACATTGACCTAAGCTCTGTGAAATGAGTAATTTCAACAGCAAAGCCCTGTTTGGCAATATCACACAATATTTTCTGGAACCCTTCCCTCCAGCCTGCTGAGCTGACACCATGGCAAGTCTCACGATCTACTGATAAGACAAGGTTAAACCTTCAGGAACCTTAATTAGTCTACTGAGCATTTGCAAATAAGTACATAGACAAAGAGGAAAAAAAAAATAAAGCCTACCAAGTATAGGAGGGAATACAGCTAGCAGAATAAAGTACATTTCTCAAAAAAATTGAGACAGAATTGGAATACCAAATAATTGGACATTTAAGGTAATTTTTAGGCAACACTATTCACAGAGGGGAATCACTAAGAGTTTTGCATGACTCAGACAGACAGTACACTTAAAACATCATTATTTTTTTTAAAAAGCCAACCAGCTTTCCTTCACTTTATTGCTCAAAGAATGGGAGAAATCTAAGAGAGAAAACCCGTGTGCCGACAAACACAATTCTGGGGTACAGCCACAGGCTGCTTGGTGTTCTGTTCTGAAACATCTCTAAGGTTCTTGTTCCCTGAAACCTCTGGAAAAGGAGTTGGGACCTAGAGAGCCAAGCCAGCCCAAAGAGGGAGCCCTCACAAGCTGTATTGAGCTGGTTTTCACTCACTGCAAGCAGACAGAGCCATCTCAGGACACCGTGCAAAAATCCAGTGCCTGGCTCGCACAATGAACCTCTACCTCCATCACGAGGAGTTGAACGTTCCCAATGGTGCTTTTCCCTCCACCACTGTCTTCCCAGGCCATTGGTTCTGCAAATTCTGGGAAAAATGCAAGCAGATAAATCATTCAAGGTCATGTAAGCAGATTTCTTCATCAAGTGGCTTGTGGCTTCAGGTAAGGGACAGCCCACCTGAAGAGGATGGGGGAATTATGCCAGAGCAGAACCACGAGGTTTAAATTAACTGTCACACAAAGGAAGGCTGTGCAAACTGAGTGAAATGTCAATCCTAAGCAGCACAGCTCAGAAGATATTTAAAAATACCATCCCAGGCACTAGGAGTGCCTGGAAACTGGTGAGAGGGGAACTCAAAAGGAGACTGAAATCATCACAGCTTGTCCACTGACTCAGGATCGTTATGCCAGACCAGGCAGGTAAGATTTTGCACTAACTTGTCTCAACAAAAGGAATGGATAAAAAGAATAATGACTCTATACAACCAATTGTCTTTACTTATGAAATTCAGATTCAAGAATATTTTTGGAGCCAAGTCCCACCATTTTTTGTGAGAGTATTGCTTTCAGAGACATACTGTGTCATCTTACTGCATTTGAAAGGGAAAATATCTTCTGGATGTATAAATGTAGCAGAGAATTTTTCAAGAATTAAAATATCACCATACTAAACTTATAACAGTGCAAGATAAGGCCATTCTCATGACCAAGAAAAGTTTCACCATACATTTCAGATATATTAAACTCTCAGACTGGAAGCTATATGTCTTCTTGCCAAACTCAAGCAAAGAGAAAATCAGGGCAAGTCCACACTGAGTAGCTCCCACCAAATAATACAATAGAAACAAGATTCCCAATGATTAGTTCATACGATCATTAAAATTTTCCCTTTGAAAAGACCTCTAAGACCGAGTCCAGCTGTTAGCTCAGCACTGCTCAGCTAACAGTGCTCAGCTGTTAGCTCAGCACTGCCACTAAACCATGTCCCCAAGTGCCACATCTACATGTCTTTTCAAAGTCTACACGGGTGGAGACTCAACCAGTTATTTTGGCAGCTTGTTCTGATGTCTGACAATCTTTTCAGTGAAGACATTTTTATTATTATCCAATCTAAACCACTCCAGTGCAGCACGAGGCTGTTTCATCTCATTGTATAAATTGTCACCTGGGAGAAGACACGTGATCTGCTCATGTCAAAGTGGCCACTATTTATTTTCCCACAATATTTTAACCATTTTTACTTTCACAATATTTTGCCCAAAAAGGAGCTTTCTGGCTTTGCAGCCCAACAACTAAAACGTGCTGTCAAGGCTCAGATCCAAGTCTAATCTCTTTCTGAACCAAATCAAAAAAAATGAAGAACTGTGGGCTAATGCCCCCTCAGTCTATCATTACTCTCCTATTGAGCACTTGGATTCATTGATACAGGAACCTGGGAATCCCCAGAATGTTCTTAGCAGCAGGCTGTAGAGCTCCTTTTTGACCAAAAGAGGTGCTTAAGCACTTAATATGTAGCAGAGATGTTCCAACAAAAAGTTACAACATTCTGTAGTAGCATAGAACTCCACAGCTAGGTCATTTTCTTTCAAGTTAACTGGGAGGGAAATACATCTCTTTAAAATCAGTAGAGATTTGGACAGCTTCTGATCCAGTATGCAAACAAAACTGCATCACCCATATATCGCCCTAAAATCTAGATTTGCTTTCATCTAAAATGTCTGGTGTCACAGACATCTGTTATGAAAAATCTTTTCTGTAGGATTTTTCCTCTTGAGAAGCTGAGAGGCTTCAAGAACAAAATGTAAGCAATGGTTATCTGCTGCTGTGGAATGCAACAAGTAGATCTTTGATTGGCTTGTGTTAATTGTTTCTAATTAATGCCCAATCCTAGTGAGCTGGCTCGGACAGAGAGTCTGAGACACAAACCTTTGTTATCATTCTTTCTTATTCTATTCTTAGCTAGCTTTTTGATGAAATTTTTTCTTCTATTATTTAGTATAGTTTTAATGTAATATATATCATAAAATAATAAATCAAGCCTTCTGAAACATGGAGTCAGATCCTCGTCTCTTCCCTCATCCTAAGACCCCTGTGAACACGGTCACAGTCTGGGAATTAATTTATTTTTTTGTTTGAAAAAAGCATCTTGCTTTGATTACCTGGGAAAAAAGAAATGGAGAGGAGTAAAGAGAGATCTGTTTCTTGTCAGCTGGAACCATTTTCATTTATTTATTTTTAAGTCGGTCACTGAACTGACAAATCAATTTATTGTGTAGCCCAAGAGCAAAACTCCTGCCCTGGAGTCAAAGCGAGTTGCACATATGTAGGAAAATATTGGAATGCAAAATTTGGGCTTGGCTTTCTGAGCAGACCCCTCTGAGCTGCAGAACACCAACTGCAGGCTCCACACGCTCCATGTCAGCCCGTGCCAGTGGGTAAATTAATAGGGAGAAACTCCATAGTGATTAAGAGATCACAGTTTCTCTGCAAAATACAGGTAAAAGAAAAGGAAGCTTAATTTATTTAATTCCTAAAATGGAATAAATTGGAGAAAAATATATTCTATTTTTATTTTGTGACCAGTGTCACAAAGCATTGCATCACTACATTATATCCCAAGTGCAAATCTCCTGCCCTGGAGTCAAAGTGAGTTGCACATATCTAGGCAAATATTGGACTTGGCTTTCTGAGCAGACTCTTCTGAGCTGCAGAACACCAACTTCAGGCTCCACAGGCTCCATGTCAGCCCGTGCCAATGGGTAAACTAACAGGGAGAAGCTTCATAGAGATTAAGAGATCACCGTTTCTCTGCAAAATACAGGTAAAAGATAAAGAACCTTAATTTCTTTAATTCCTTAAATGGAATAAATTGGAGAAAAATATATTCTATTTTTGTGACCAGTGTCACAAAGCATTGTATCACTACGCACATATTCCAAAAACAAAGCAAATGTATCCATGAAGAAACACATACTTTGCACTATTTTAAAAATTCTCCTGACTTTCTAATTCAGTAATTGTACAGCAACTAGCAGGAGCAAGCTATGCAATAATGAAATAGAATTGTGGAATTTTCTGCAACCTAAAGCAAAACATAAATACCCGGAGCAGATTTACTACTTTGCCATTTGCTGTGAGCAGCCTGCACCTACAAAAAAAATATTGCTAGGTACCTTCCTGATCATAAGCAGGAAGAATTTTCTGCTTGCCATTTAAATCCTGTGTCAGGATTTGACCAAAACTGACATTCCTGTTTCTGCAGAAGACACGGATGGTTTCTGGATTAACCTTCTGGATGTCCTGTTTCTGCAGAAGACATGGATGGTTTCTGGGTTAACCTTCTGGCATTCCTGTTTCTGCAGAGGACATGGAGGGTTTCTGGGTTAACCTTCTGGATGTCCTGTTTCTGCAGAAGACACGGAGGGTTTCTGGACTAACCTTCTCTGATCACACCATGTTCAATAAGAGGAAGCAGAAAAAGCAGCAAAGCAGCTCCTATCCACAGGGATACCACAAGGAGGTGGTGTGTACTGTGGCAGATCAGTTTGGATCTCTGGAAGGCTTTTGGAAAGCCACCGATGCGGATTCTTGGAAAGCAGCGCTCGAAATCGCGCCTAAAGCAACGCAACACATGCAGAACAAAAACCTGCCCTGGCTGTGCAGACAGCTTCCCCCGCAGCTGATGTGGCTCTGTGCAGACAAGTTTGTTTTGCATCTGACCCCACAGGGGTGGGGTGCTCCCAGATTTTCACCTCCCTGCAGGAAGAGGGTAAGGGCAGCCTGTGCCTCTGCTCTAGCCCGGAGCGCTCGGTTTGGGCACCCGGTGGCCAAATGTAATTGCTGCCACTGACTTGTAAAGCTGTTGTACAGAGTGTGCCTTCAGGAATTAAAAATACAGAAAGAACAAGTCTGTTTATCTAGCCTGATAGCTTCTATAGAGTTCACCTAAAATCTGAGAAATTCTGCATCAAACCAAAATATGCCGCTTCAATTGCTGCTTGTTTTAGGAGGATATAGAGGTGCAATTTAGGGTTCCAACAACAAATAACCACCACATTTGAAGAAACATTGTTTCAGTGACAAATTAAGCTCATTAATAACACATATCTTGTTTTTATCTGAACTTGTTCTCCCAAATGTGAAATTGACCCATTGCATTCACAATGTACTTGAATATTGCCCATTCTTTTATTTGAACTAAAAGTCAAATTATATAGATATAAACAAAATAAATCAGAATATTACCCCTTCTATTTGGAACCAGCTGTGTACTTCACAGTTCCTTTGAAACCACCTGCCTTTAAAACCAAGTGGTTTTAAATGTGACATTTTATTAGCATTTAATCTGGCATTAGAAAAGGTATTCTCTTCTAGCTGCAGAAGAATTTTAAAACACCAAGAAGAAAACTCTTCTCAGCAAGAAATCAAAAATGACCCAGCCACAGAGTCTGAAATCTGCACTTTAGTGTAGGTTTGATTTCTCAGAAACTGGGGAAGTATGAACATGATTTGCGGTGGGCAGGGGGGTGTGGGCAAAGGTGCATTCAGCAGCTCTATCATGAATAATCTCATTATTGATGGAAGATAATGAACCCAAACCAAAACCTGGCACTGTCACTACGCCCACTCTGCTCTCAGTGGTTTTCCCTTGGGCCCTTCATGGATTTGGCATCCCCCAGAGCCCCAGCACTCCCCCACCTTCCTCCTGCACCATCTCCCAATGCTCCCTCTTCCTCTACTCACCCTGCTCTTCCCCTTTATGATCTCCCCTTGCCTTGTGATGACTGAAAAATCCTCCCCCAAAAAAATCCATTAAAACATTTTCAAAGGTCTGTAAGCTCTGAAAAAGACCTCTCCAATGATGAAAAGAAAAGTAACAACAAAAAATCAAAGCCCACATATTCTGGCATAAGAACTGCAGTCACTCTATTTAGAATTCTTTTTTTTCCATTCCCCTTCTTCATACTCGTTTTTCACTCTTTATTTGGATATGATTGATTTGTCTTCATACAGCATGGGGGCAGTTCTAACAATCTGTAAAACAAAATTTTCAATATCAGTAAATATACTGATTAAATGTATTAGCAAGGATGCTATATAAAACACATCTTTTGACTTTTACCTCCGTCCTGGTGAAAACAGCCATCCTGTACATATCCTAATACTAAAAGAAAGATTTCTTGAAAGATTCAAGATGCCAGACTGAATGAATAACTCCACAAAGTGTTTAAATCAATTTATTTAATTCAAATTCAGGGTTTAATTTTATCTTAAATTTAAATTCTATCATAAAGAATGTTAAACTCTGCACCTCTTTTTTCGCCTCATCCTTCTATCAGTAATAAAAATCTGTTTTCCACAGCAAGGAATTATGAACAAATCATATTCATTGAAAAGATTCTATCTGTGATGGAAAACAAAATGTATACCAAAAGGAAAAAAAAAAACACCTCATCATATTTAGTAAAAGACACAAAGCAATCAAGGTCCTCAGATGACATTCCTGTACATAGATTAGAACTTCTTCATTAAGTTACAGCAATATTCAATGCTATCCAAATAACTAAGTAACCACACTTGGAGATCCTTTTGGCATAGATATATTAAAAAATGAAAGAACAGACCAAAAAATTCCTTTCACCCTGTCTCGTTGGTACCAGGCAGCCTCAGAGCCAGAGCAAGCACTGGAGCTGAGTGGCTGGAGCACCTGGCAGCTTGGAACCCAGGGATGGTGCTCCAGCCTTGTGTGCAGCTAATGCTGGAGCTCCAGCAATCAGATAAAGTCAGCAGGAAACCCATCAGATGGGCAGTTCACAGCAAAACCCCAGAGGGCTGCAAGAATGGAAAGGCAGCAGGGGAGGAGAGCAAACAAAGAGATGCTGAAACCGCAAACAAGCAGAACAAACAGTGGCAACGGGGAAGAGCAGTTTAAGAAACAAACATAAAACTGAGCCACACAACACTTTATTAGCAAGACAAAGCACAGAGAGCTTCAGGCAGGCTGAAAGGCAAGCTGGAGTTAGTGGATGATTTGAAACACTCAGTTCCAGAATGAAATTAATTCAGCAAATAAAAATTATCTTTTGGAAGGTGACTTTTTTTTCTTTAGTACCTATTTCATATTCATCCTCATGCTATCTGATAGAGATTGAAAATTCTGAAAATCATTCTGAGAATG
This sequence comes from Melospiza georgiana, assembly GCF_028018845.1. Taxonomy (NCBI): domain Eukaryota; kingdom Metazoa; phylum Chordata; class Aves; order Passeriformes; family Passerellidae; genus Melospiza; species Melospiza georgiana. The sequence continues at coordinate 39,559,735 of NC_080434.1, read as the reverse complement.
TGACAGGATGATAAGTCAGCTAGTGAGCCAAACTAGCCTGCTCACCAAAGAACCATTTGAGATTATTAATAAGAAGCATCCAGAATAGAAGTGTGACTTCACAAAATCCTCTGTCTTAAGTAAGACGTGATCAATATTACCTCTTTGAAAATAAAGGAGAGGTCGTCCTTGGGTTTGTTTTTTTTTTTTTTAATTAAGCTACAGGATGAGGTACCTCTTATTTAACCCTATAAAACAGCTCAGAAACATTCAGAACCATCTTCCAGGCTGATTGAACTGTTTCCTATGGTCACAGAATTCAACCCCATATCCCTATCTGTCCTTAAAGTGGTGGGTTACCATACCCATTAGGATATTCCTATCTCCTCATGGAGGCTATGAAGTTACAGAGGACAATGCTAAACTGGAGAATTCTGCAGCACATGAATCACCTTAGCTGGGAAGAGAACTTCAAATCGCTGTGTCAAAAGCTGACATTAGAGCTGAGTCTGTCCTCAGCAAGGAAACTGGAGCCCTCAGGTGAACAGTAACCACTAAGCCCCATGTTCACATGTATTTCCTCTCTGGCTCACTGAGTCATAAATTATTTTCTGCCTAAAATAACCAAAGTCAAGGAAACTCCTTGTACGTGAGAAGAGATTCTAAACCTGTTCAGACCTCAATTATTGTGGGAGAATTCTGTAACTGTGAACAAGTAAACACACAGGGAGACTTTTGTACCAGCAGCCCTTCAGCTCTGTGCTGAATAAACTATTCCATGCAATAAGCTGTTTCTTGGGTGTGGGAATGTAGTGGTGTTCACAGGGGTCCAAGGATGAGGGAAGAGACGAGGATCTGACTCCATGTTTCTGAAGGCTGATTTATTATTTTATGATATATTTTATATTAAAACTATACTGAAAGAATAGAAGAAAGGATTTCATCAGAAGGCTAGCAAGGAAAAAAAGTGGCATGGAATGATAATAAAATCTTGTGACTCTCAGACTGTCTGAGACAGCTGGACTATGACTGACCATTAATTAGAAACATCCAGCATGGGCCAATCACAGATGCACCTGTTGCATTCCACAGCAGCAGGTAATCAATGTTTGCATTTTGTTCCTGAGGCCTCCCAGCTTCTCAGGAGGAAAAATCCTAAGGAAAGGATTTTTCATAACATGTGTCTGTGACAGGGGAAGGGGGACAGGACTTTTTGGTTTTTTTTAAATTTACCTCTATTCTTGAGGCGAGTCAGGTAGAGCAAGAGGAGAAGGCACGGTGCTCTTTTTCTTCCTGTTCCCTTTCCATCTCCTCCATGAAGTACAGGAGAGATGGATACTTCATTCTGCGCATACATGAACAGCCAGGCCCACCCTCTTCTGCAAGCAGTGAAGAAACAGAGGGACAGCCAACAGTGAAGAAACAGGGACAGCCAAAACTAGGAGGAGCTGGTGCTGTCCTTTAACTTGAGACTTGGCATTTGATCCCTCCCTCTCTGGACAGAGAAGTTTTCATGATGGCAGAGTCTGATCAGGTTGTCTGGGACCTGAAAGACACACTTCCCACATGGCACAACTTCTCCAGGATCTCCTCACTTTTCATGGAATGCTCACATCTCATTTGTAGGTTCTACCACCATTGGCAAGATAGGAAGGTTCCATAAGGAGGTCTCTGATCAGGTGATATTTGAAACCTGATCACATTGTTCCAAGTTCAGTGTGTATGTTATTCAGAATTTAGTGTCTTTCCTCAAATCTTTTCTGGCACCTGTAGGAGAATAGGAATTGTTGAGAACAGAGAGTGAATATCACTTCTGCATATTCCAAGACAAGCAGTGCCCTGTGGGAATTTAAAGAGTGCTGCCATACAGCCTGAGTGACGGTTCTTTGAGGAAGAATGACTGAAAAAATTCCCAGATTCTGCAATTAGCCCTGTTATAGTGACTGTTAAACCTGCTTCTTTCTGCATTTCTGCATATGCTTATGCAATTCAGAGATTCCACTCTCTGCCTCAAAAAAATTACCTGTTAGTACTGGTTACTCACTAACAAACAACCAAGATATGCGATTAAAACAAATTTCATTGTGGCATCAATTCTCTTTAAAGGGAAAAGGAGGGGTGGGCTGAGGAAGAGAGGGAGAGAGAGCTGCTGTAAGTTCAGAAGCAAAGCACTGTTATTATTCTGAAGCAGGAATGACATCCTTGCATTAACACAGCATGAAATCATGGTAGCAATTTTCATGCTGTATTATTTTGTTTTTGTCAGGTCACTGATTTTCAATTTCATCAATACTATATAAAACTATGGAAGATAATATAATGAAAAGCATCCACTCAAGAATCCAATACCAAAGCAAGAACATGTAGCTTTTTTTTTTTGGTGAATTTAAACCAACCAATCCACATACAGAAAATATGCGTTATTTTTATCCCCAAATAACATAAATATACCAGACCCAGATGTTACAAAAAAGACAATATACCAAAGTAAACCTGATATAATACTAACTGTATGTTACTATGGCTTACTAGACAAAGCATGAAGCAAAAAGCTACAGTAGGCTTTGTTTCCACTGATCTTAACCCATATTCTTGAGCTTTTCCCAAGCACTATTCATTTAAAGTAAAATTACCACTTAAATCACCCCAGATGTAGCTCACTGAATCCCACCATTAGTCACCATGATATTTTATGAAAAATCCCTTTGCCAGGATTTTTCTCCTGAGAAACCTCAGAAAAGAAATGTAAACAGTAATTATCTGATTGCTTGGAATGAGGTCTGGAGGTTGCTCACCAACAGGTGCATCTTTGATTAGTTCAGTGTGAATTGTTTTTAATTAATGACCAATCCCAGTCCAGCTGTGTCAGGACTCTGGTCAGTCACGGGTTTTTATTATTCATTCTTGTCTAGCCTTCTGATGTCTCCTTTATCGTCCTTTAGTATGGTTTTAGTATATGATCATAGTATAACATAATGTAATATTATATGTAATATTATATGTAATATAATGTAATATAATGTAATATAATGTAATATAATGTAATGTAATATAATATAATGTTATAATATAATATAATATAATATAATATAATATAATATAATATAATATAATATAATATAATATAATATAATATAATATAATATAATATAATATAATATAATATAATATAATATAACATATTATATTATAATATAATATAACATAATATAATATATAGCATAATATAACATAGCATGTAAAATAATAAATCAGCCTTCTGAGAACTTGGAGTCAGATTTTCATCTCTCACCTTGTCCTGGGACCCTCAACACACCACCCAGCTGGCCTTCTGTGTTTTGGCTGTGTTATTACACCTGAACTGAAGTCTCCTAAACCACAAGTTATGGCAAGATACAGAAATTAGAGTGAGACACATGCTATTTTCAAAGCAAGCCCGCCAAGCCCCCAGCCATGAGATGTCACTCCAGGAAGAAAAGCTCACAGAACTGCATTTGGGTAGCAGAGAAGTCCCTACAGATCCACCTCTCCATTTGGAAGCATTTATGACATACTTTGCCAAGAGAAGGGAGGAAGGGAGAACAAAACCCAAGGAGCTGTCACATACAAAACATACAAACAGGCTTGGGGTTTGGCATCTTGGCCATGCGGCATGTCAGCATCTGCTTCTCTAATTCACAGCTGTTCCACCAGGCTCTAAATCCCTGAGCACCTTATCTCAGCATCTTCAGAAAGCCTCAACCCAAGAAACTTTCCTATGAAGGAGGCACCAAACTTTCAGTTTTCCTCTCAGGCGTAATGTGCAAAACCAGAGATTATTTTCCAAGGAGATATGAGCAACTTCTTTCTTCAGAGGGGACTGGAAGCCCCTAAATGCTTTCCCCAGTGGAGGAAAAGGGCAGCAGGGAGATGGACACACCCAGTGCTACTCCCTTTATGGTCCAGTTTTACCCACTGCAGGCACATCCCTCACTGACCCTGAGTCCTACCTGCTGCTCTCATTGCCCAGGACTCTCTTCAAGCACTGAAGAAATCCAAGTAGTTTGGCTGGAAGGGACAATAATGCTCAGTCAGGTCAAGGCCTGTCCTGGATGGGTGAGGAATGAGCTATCCCATAGTTAACACAGCCTCCTGTGAGGGCAACAGTACCTCTGCCTTCTTTGTAAGAGTTGAAAAATGATCAATTGCTCTGATAGCCTCCATTGTCCTACAAATAATGGCAGCCATATGTTTCCCCTATTAAAAACCTGTGGGAGTAAATTAGACATTCCATGATTTTTTTTTTAATAAAACTGGATCCTTCCCAGTTTTATTACAATTATTTGAAAATAATTAGTCCTTCTTCAACACTGAATGATTAAAATGTAACGAACACCACAGTTCTTTCACATGATCAATGTTGCTACAATGAATAGTGCATGAATTAATAATGCCTAGGCACTTTTTCTAATTGTTTCCTAATGTTATGTTATTATATATTCATTTGATATTAACTGTAATACTAGTGATCACCATTTTTTAATTTGTGGCACGAAAATCACACAGCTTGCCTTTACTTTCTGCATGAGAATTACATGAATGAAGAGCAGTCACCTGATTTCTGTCAGGTGAAGTCCCCAAAAAACCAAACACACCAAAAAAAAAAAAACCCAAACCAAAAAAAAAACCTCATCAATTGCAATGAATAATTTTCCAAGTGTGTAAGCCCCTAGAAGGTGTCATTTTTCTAGTTTCTATGGTGTCCAAATTTTCCAGGTGGCATCAGATTTCTTACTGTGAGCTGCCTTTCTTCGTCTGTTTTCAGGCTGTGAAGAGAAAATCAGGTTAGATTGTTCATGGAATTGCCACCTTGTCTTTAAACAAGACAAAATATTCTAATAGCACATATTAGCAAGCCAGAAACTTAGGAGGAAAAAATTAAAAGCATTGTGTAGGAACACATTCTTTAAAAGCAGGGCCCCTGAATGTGATATAAGTAACAAATGTGATATCCAGAGGAGTCTGTACAGTACTTATTTTGTCATTAGGCTTTGCTAGGCTTGATCATATCTCCCAGCACAAAATCTACTAAGACAGATCACTCAAGACAATACCACAGAGTATTTTCCACCACAGAGTATTTTCTCTAACACAAATAAAACATCCACCTTTTGTGGAAAAGCTCAAAAAAATACAAAATACAAAATGGAATGACTCCAGGCTTTGTTTTGTGCTGCTGTCCATGTCTTCAAAATACCTTATCAAACAAAATGAAAAAAAAGTGCTTACATCAATATTTTATTGAAATTCTTTCAGAGAAGACTTACATGCATTATATTTTCAAGATGAGATGCAGACTATTTTACTTGCAGCAGAGAGCAATATATTGGATGATAGCTGACATTTGACTCCCAGGGTTTTTCTTTTATGAATCAAAATTCATTTATGGATAGTAAAGTAGAAGAGTGTGGCTAAGAAATCAATAAAAATGTTCTGTATTCTAGTTATGGAACATAGAGATAACCTTAAATCAACATTAAAGATGCTGCCCTGTGTAAACATTGACAAAGCCAAAGGAATTATTTTAAATAATAGACTTCAACAAGGAGGTATCAACAAGCTCTGTTAGTGGAGATTGCTGCCATCATTTATGATGGGTCTAATTTATTCAGCATGTGAAAATGATCAGTGACATGCAGATGATGGTCTAATTTAGATAAAAAAATTCAAACCATACGACAATATTCATCTTTCATCTAACAGCTCTAAAATTAAAAAAAAAAAAAAAAAAAGCATCCTTTAAATACATAACATTTATTTACTGGCTCAGCCCAGCTCCATGCCAGTTGCCAAAGACAGTTTTGTGTTTATTTTCCTTAATGGCAATGAACACACTGAAATTACACTACTGAACACACATATCCCATGCATTAATGGAAAAGCCCATAAAATGAGTAGAACAAAGCTCTCACACTTCCTGGCTGTCCAAAGCATGGCTGCTGTTGGAAAGTTCTGTTTGTGTTCAAAGAACAAAACACCAAACAGCAGCAGAGAGGGGTGAGGATATGATCTCTGCACATGCACAAATAAACCCATCTCCCCAGCCTGGACAGGGAACTGACCCAACTGACCCAAGTGGTAAAACAGAAGAAAGGGGTGAAATAGTTTCTACAAACAGGCCCAACCGAAACAAAGAATCAATATCAACAGAAACTCTTGTGAGGGTGTTCACAGGGGTTCTTGGATGAGGGAAGAGACAAAGATCTGACTCCATGTTTCAGAAGGCTTTATGATATATATTACTGTATATATTACATTAAAACTATACTAAAAGAAATGGAAGAAAGGATTTCATCAGCAGGCTAGCTAAGAATAGAATAGCAAAGAATGATAACAAAGGTTTGTGGCTTGGCTCTCTGTCCGAGCCAGCTGGGCTGTGATTGGCCATTAATTACAAACATCCAACATGGGCCAATCACAGATGCACCTGTTGCATTCCACAGCAGCAGATAATCAATGTTTGCATTTTGTTCCTGAGGCCTCCCAGCTTCTCAGGAGGAAAAAAATCCTAAGGAAAGGATTTTCCATAAAAGATTTCGGCGACAAACTCTGGTAAAGAACGAGACATATTCCAAACCTATTTTACATCAAATACTAATTCTAGGAAGACATATTCTTCAACTTTGGGTTTGAAACATTCTGTTTCTGAAAAACAGGAGCCTAAGCTAACTCTTTAGGCATTAAATGAAAACAATAGCAAAAAAAAACCCATTTACATTCTGTTTTCCTCAAGGATTTGATTTTTTTAAAACTTTTGCCTGTTTGAACATCAACATATAAATTTTTCCTCACTCAACAGGCCATTTTGAAATAGCCTGTTGAAATGGAGCCTATGTTTGAAATGGAGCTGTTCTTGAGACGTTTCAGAATATCCACTTAATTTTCATTTTATTCAGAAACAGTTCCATTCTATTACTCCAAATGATGATGTGTACTGCAAATAAAGCCATCAGGAATACCTACAAGTAAGTATACAGCTCATGACTGCAGCACATATCTTATTTATTGAGTCTTCCAATAGTTGTTAGCACATATTGCTAACAAGGCACCAGAACCTACACTTCTGAGAATATAAGATTTCAGTAAAAAAGGCATATCTATCTCTCAGATACATATATAAAAAAGGACCTAAATATGCAACTTTAATGTACCCCAAAGACAAAATCTAGAATCAAGGGAAAAAATAATCCAAAATGTCTTTCTATTTTATGTTTTAAGCAATAGACCTGATTCTTCTATATTTAACAATATTAGCAATACTGTATATTCAAAATGTCAGAAAATCTTTGCCAGCAGGATCAGCACAATGAGAATGAGGAATAAAACATGTCCAGGCAAAAAGAAAGTGCTTTCTCTCCCCTTAGTCTGATGTTTTACTAAGAAATCAAAATATGCTTATTACTCTCTATTGGGAAATGCATATCAATTTCACCTTTATTTTATGAATATTTACTTAGCTGAATACCTAGTGTTGCTAATCCATATTTTATGAATATGCGTACACACACACAAAAGCTACATGGAAATTGTTTTCCTTATAACATAAAAGAACTTTTTCTCTTGGTGAGCATTTATTATTTTGATCAGGGAGAAGAGATAAGCCCTGTCACCAGCCCAAAATATAGATCTGAATCTTGAGAAGTTTTTAAGACTATTTCCAAGCCATGGATTATTTTTTTTTTGTTTGCATATTGTACATTTTGAGGCAGAAAAGGAGAGACTTTTTCCTTTTATTTTTTATTTTGTCCTTTGTTATGCCCTTACCTATGTTATCTTTAGTGAATAGTAATACATTTCATAAAGATAACCTAATTATTTTCAGGACAATAAGCAGCAAAAAACCTCGGTGGCTGAGGATAAAAATGCTTACCTTTTCACCACCCCCATCATGTGATATTTTTATATCAGCTATTTTCCTTTGCAAGGGTGCAGGGAGAAGCATCAGAAGCATTTTCTGCTCACATAGGAGAGAATAACTCAATATATGTGTTTCAGAAACCATTTCTCAGGATCTTTCAATTCCATTTATTTCAAATAGCACTGCCTCAAGAGTAATAAATATACAACTGCCTGGGGACAAAACAAAGTGTTTAATCTTGATGCAAGAGGTTGCACAGTTGTTAAACAAGAGAACCTCAGAATTTGTTTCTGTTAGACAGAAGGAGAGAAGAATTTTATTCAGGACACTTTCTGCCAACCAAAGGTATTAAGGAATGCAGGTAGATTTTAGTAATAAAGACATTAAATAAATGTATCATGCATGAGGATTTTTTTATGCTGACCTTAAAGCTGCCTCTTTAACTCAGCAGGAGGCAGATCAGACAGGGAAAATCAGCACATTTGGTAATGGAGCTGTGTGTAGACACTAATATTTGCATCCTTGTTGACTCTGGTTCAGGAAAACATGAACACTAGTACTTCCTTTACAAAAGTCTCATTACTAACCCATTGCAGTGCATCACCACTATAAGCACCTGCATAGGCTCTTGCTTTGTTCAGCTCAAAAAAACATGCTGGCATTAAAATTGTTGCTCCGGACTTATTTGTATTTATGTATTCAGGAATACCCTAAAGTGAGTATTTTTTTTTAGTGCTATTACAGATGTTTAACCAAAATATATCCTTGTCCTTCCTCTAAAGTGAGATTTTTAGTTTAAAAAAGGAGGAAGCAGTCTCATGAGACAAGAGAAACACCCACACTTTCACTTGAAAGGTGTCTTTACACATGTCAGTGTTTTGTCTTGTCATCTCAGCATACAACCTGTGTCCCAATGAACTACTTATAAATCAACCACAAATAGCTAAGGCATTAAAGAAGGTTAAAATGCAATGCCATTTTTTAGTTTAGATGAAGCAGCTCCAGTGTATAGAAATACTATTTCATAAATTATTATATTTTATATGATATACAAATTTATCTTATACAATTATATGATATTATTACATAATAAAATAAAGATAATTTAATTATATAATATAATTATATAATTAAATATATAACATATAATGTATATTGTATAATATATAATATATAATATATATTATATAATATATTATTACATATGCATATAATATATATTATACATATGTGTCATGTATTATATACATATAACATATTATATACATATTACATATAATATATTTTATGTATATACATTTAAAATATATATGCAATATACATTGTATATAATTACATACAATATCTATTACATATATTATAATATATATAATATATAATGTAATCTATTATATAATTATATAACATATAATTTACATAATATATTATATATAACATATTTATATACAATATATAAAGATATAATATATATTTTTATATTATAGAATTTATTTTTAATTATATATAAATAATAATTTCTGGTTTCAGCCATGCTTTTCCTAATTCACTGCTTTAGCTGAAGGTAGCTCACAATTTAGTATGGCAAGACATTAGTGTCCAAGTCCGCCAGAAATTATGATCCTGCACAACACCACTGCTCAATCAGACATCCATGAGCCACCAAGTTGGAAATTCAGGTTCTTTCCAAGAAAAAGAAGATGACAGCAACTAATTCATCAGGACAAATCTGGATTGGAAAAGCCCAAGAATTTTTTTTCAAAGTGACAAAGTGGATCACAAAAAGATAAATTTAACTTTGGAGCTCTCTTTTTAGAAATACATACTTTTTTTTTTTCCTTAACAAGGATGTTTAATGGCAAACAATGGTAAAAAGGAAAAATATATTAACCATGACAGTCCTACAATAAGGTATTTTCAATGTGACGCTTTCATCTCAGCCATAAAACATGGTAAAAGACCATGATGAGACCATAAGATGAGATAGCAGGGCAGCTAAATCCATTGAAAGACAAATTAATGAATGGCATCAATGATGTAAGCTTACAGAATCTATGCAAGCTTACAGAATAGCAAATAATTGAGATCCAAAAGCTAAAATTCAGCAGGCAAAGATGAAAATAAAGCTTACAAGCCTTTCTCCTTAAAAAAGACAATGTAATCCACGACATCTGAATACCAAAATAAAGGTTCAGCACTCCTCACCTCTCACAGAGAGAGATTTTGTCTGAATGTTTCTATGCTCTGGCCTTTGAGTAAGAGAATCAAAGCTGCTTCTCCTCCACAGTCCAAGCACCAAGTTGGGAGTTCATTGGTGGGAAGACTCTGGTTTTGTTCTAAGTTTGCCTAAGTTGTAATTATTTGTGTCTTCTCCTAAAAATAAAAAGACCCCAAAGCAAAACAAAATCTATTTTTTGCATTACCTAAATCAGATTTGAAAATATAGTATTTGAAAGAGCAATTTTGGGGAAGTATTAGAACAAAATAAAAGGTTTTCTTTTTTTTTAAATAGAAAAAAATTATATAATTATATATATATATATATATATATATATATATATATAAAATTATATATAATTATATTCATATACAGAAGAGGAAAAAAAATCATTAAGTTGGTCTTTTCTTGGACCAAGACAAAAAGAAGGGTCCAAGGTGGATAATAAACAACCTTTAGACTAAGGGCAAATTGTAGACTGTGAAAGTAGCATGATTCAGTTAAAAAAGAATCTACAGCCCAAGGTATTCCTCTTACAGGTGATACCACTCCTACTACCACAGTTCCAATTTCTGGTGCTAGTCCAAAAGAAAATGAGAAGAGAGATCTGCAGTAATAACATGGGTATGTGCAGACCCTCAAATAAAATACAGCTGCACTACACTGCACAACTGCTACAAATTCATTCTGAATTGCTACAAACACAAATCCAGAATTATCTTCAGTTTTTTCCAGGCATGGCAATCTCAGCATCATCTTTTTGCAAAGATAATTTAAAATGCCCACCGAGCACTCAATTGCTAGAATAAATGTTGATATTGTGCTAAATCTTCATCAGCAGGGAGATAAACTTTTATTGCATCTCCTACATTTTCAATGTAAGTAAAGCAAAAGGACATCTGGATAGAGGGATGCACGTGGACTTTAATTCCCCAAAACTGTGCAGCAGCAGGACTGGCACAGCTCCAAAGTAAGAGATTTCTCACAGCTGCACAGAGACCATGCTGCATCACTGTCAGGGGGAAACACGAGGCACTATGTGTAAAATTCAACCAGTTTTAGGGGTACTGTTGCCCTGTCATGTTAGATTGGTGATTGACATGCAGCTTAGTCCCAAAGTAAGCAGATTCCCATTTTGCTTGCCTTATTGGCCTCATCTAAAACCCACAGCAAACTGTGCAATGAGGCAGAGAAAGCAGTGCTGGAAATGACTTCTAGCCTGACCTTAATGGGGTGTGTCTTGCCAGGCTCAGTTCCACCTTTGTCCTGGCTTTCCTCAGCCCCTCCCTGTCCTGTACTTCATCTCTATACTCCTCCCAGGTCACCTGTGCCAGTTTCAACTCTTTATTCATAATTTTCTCCTTTTCCTTCAGTTTGACCAGCCTGTCCCTACAGGGCCATGCCAGTGTCTCACATTCCTTGGCCAGTTTCTTGCTTCTGGGAATCGCTTGCTCTTGCACACCATGGGAGAATTCTTTAGACGTCTGCCAGCTCTGTACCTCTCCCTGGTCCCCAGGGGCTGTCTCCCAGGGAATTTCACTGACTGTAGGGCTGGAAGTCTGCACTCTGGAAGTTCAGGGGCCTAACCTGACCCATATCCCTCAGGAGTGTGAACACCACCGATGCCTGATCACTGCAGCATTGGCCTTAATGGGGTGTGTCCTGCCAGGTTCAGTTCCACCTTTGTCCTGGCTTTGCTCAGCTCCTCCCTGTCCTGTACTTCATCTCTATACTCTTCCCAGGTCACCTGTGCCAGTTTCAACTCTTTATTCTCCTTTTCCTTCAGTTTGACCAGCCTGTCCCTACAGGGCCATGCCAGTGTCTCACATTCCTTGGCCAGTTTCTTGCTTCTGGGAATCGTTAGCTCTTGCACACCATGGGAGAATTCTTTAGACGTCTGCCAGCTCTGTACCTCCCGCTGGTCCCCAGGGGCTGTCTCCCAGGGAATTTCACTGACTGTAGGGCTGGAAGTCTGCACTCTGGAAGTTCAGGGGCCTAACTTTACACCTGGCCTGACCCATATCCCTCAGGAGTGTGAACACCACCGATGCCTGATCACTGCAGCCCAGGCTGCCCTCCAATCCTTGTCTCTCCCATTAACTCACTTGCCCTGGTGACCAACAGACCTAGGATTGCCTCCCCTCTGGCAATGCTCTCTATTACCAAGCTCAAAAAGCTACCTTTTATTGTATTTGTGTGGTGCCCCATGGCAGGAAGGAATGATGAGTCTGACTCCATCTTCTCAGAAGGCTAATTTATTATTTTATGATACTATATTATATTAAAGAATACTATACTAACGAATATATAAAGGATACTTACAGAAGGTTAAAAAGATAATAATGAAAACTTGTGACTCTCTCCAGAGTCCTGACACAGCTAGGCCCTGATTGGCCAATGAGTGAAAACAACTCACACCAGAAATCACCTGTGGTAAACAATCTCCAAACACATTCCAAAGCAGCAAAACACAGAATAATAAAATGAGATAAGAATTGTTTTCCTTATTCTCTGAGGCTTCTCAGCTTCCCAGGAGAAAAATCCTGGGTGAAGGGATTTTTCCAGAAGATATAAATGTGACAACCTTCCATGTGTTCCAGGAGTCTCCTGGATTGCCTACAGCTCACTCTGCAACTTCCAGCAGATGTGAAGGAGGTTCAAGCCTCCCAGCAGGACAAGAGCCTGCAAGCACAATATTTCCTGCAGCTGGAGCAAGAGGGCTTGGTCAAACACCTCCCTTTGCCAGGGGCCTGTAGTCAACCACAAGGCTCTCTTTGCTGCTGGGCTCTCTGATTGCTACCACAGGCTTTTGACCTCCTCATGGCTATATTTCAGAGACAACTCTCCACACTCCATCTCGGTGCCATCTTGACGTGGAGGGCAAGTCCTCTGCCCCTCCTTCCTCCCCTGTCTCTTCTGAACTGCCTACAGCCATTGATAGTCACATTCCAGTCATGGGATTCATCTCACCAGATTTCAGGAATGGCAACGAGTTGTAGCTTTCCAGTGGCACTGTGCTTTTTAGTATTTTTTGTTTGCTGCCCATGCTGTGTGCATTGGTGTAAAAGCACCTCAGCTGGGCTGTTGGCTGTGTCACCTTCCTACAGGAACATCCCTTAATTCTTCTCAGATAATCCCCTGGTGTTTCCCTGCTGGTTATTATCTCAGGAGTCTCCCTGGATCATCTCCATAGGACCACAAGGTTGCTGGTTGTTTTGGGTTTTTTTTACTAATTTTTGGGGTTTTTTTAAACTTATATCTTCTCATGTACATCTCTCCTTATTGATGAAGGCTAGTGGTTAAAGCTAAAAGGGGAGGTAACTCACACTGCAGTGTCTGCCCCATAAATTGTCTTAAACCAAGACACTCTCATGGTACAGTTTGCCAGTGACAAGCCTGATGCTGTCCTGCTTCCTCTCCACATCCAGTTTAAAGCTGTGCCAGGTGATGCCAACCAGGGGTCTGTGTACAAATCACAAATGGGACGGGGCTGCTGTGGAAGGTGCCTTGAGCTGTTTTATTATCCAGCATCAGTCTCATTCCATGGTTATGACAATGGGAAGATGTCACCAGTTCACATCCCAGGCAGCAGACAAAGAACTTAATGTTACAACTCACTTTATAAGTTTTTTCACCAATCACACAAAGCAAAAGCACATTGACAGTAGTTCTATCCAACCACTATAAGCACAGGTACCTGTGGTTAAACAATGCTTGCTTATTTCAAATACAATACCTGTTTGTAAGCATTAAACACAATGCACAGAGCTCCATTATTAAGCTTCAACCTTCCTAATATCTTGCTAGATAAACTTTTCTGTAGCTTAGAGAGTTATTCTAGACAAGTGTTAATACACAGACCATTGTTCTATTTGTCCTTTTCTACAGTTTAAATAATTTTTCTGCTGACCAATCTCATGGCTGCTGCTTAGCTCTGATCACAGTTCTGCTGTCTCTGGGGCCTGCCTTTTGCAGCTTTCTCAAAACCCTCTGATTTTGTGGATTCCCACACCTAGTTCCTGAGGCAAGTCTCCTCCCTTTACTGAGATAAAGGGAGTCCCACCTGATACCCTTGTGCTGCATAGACCATTCCATAGTCAAACCCCCCAGTTTTGTCTTTACGTACTCTCCCTGTTCTCTGAAGCAGTTTGACAAGATAGAACCCTATGAATGTCTCCTACTTCCAAAACATTCCCCCAGCATGGAGCAGAGTACTACAGGCTTTGAATATGTCAGTCACTCAACCCGGCCTGACTCTGCTCTCACCTGGATATATTTGGAAAAGCCCATTGCTTGGGTTGTGTCTGGGCACCCAGTGACAAAACTGAACTCCAAGGAGCTCTGTGCTGAGGCCAGGCTGACGCATCTTGCTCTCCCTTTCTCGTCTGTCTCTCCCCTTCTCTTACACTTTTCTTTGACATGTGGCACTGAGTCAACTGACATACAACTAGTGCCTTCCTGCACATTTCATGTGACCAATCAGAGCCAAAAACAAAAAAAAAGGACTAATGAGGCACTGGAATGGATAATAAAAACAGAATTACTTGTCCTGCTTCAGATCTAAGGCAGTTACTGATCTGCAGACATTAAGACATTTCCCTATAGAAGGACTCTATAAATATCTCGACGGGTGATTTCTGGCTGCCTTTGAAGTGTCAGGCACTTTACATTACCAGAGATTCCTCTGCATTAGGCAGACAGATGTGATATAACATATTAATCCCAAGAGGTGGATAGCTATATCCCCTCTTGGCACTCTCCTAAAACTCACCAGAAAGGAGTGAACTTAAAGCAAACTGCTTTGAAGATGTTTGTTGTCACTTCATCCATTTAGAGAGGAATGGTGTCAAAGCCAAATGCTGTTTTGCTGGGATCTGCAGGACGGCCTCCAGCAATGCTCAGTGCTATTCCTGCCCATTTGTTCTGCAACTGCAAGGGCTCTTCAAGTACAGACAGTGCAGGTTTGTGCCACATCATAACTTTGAAATTTATTTTCAGGAGAGAAAGCCTAACATCATACCTGGGATCAAGGTGCTGCTGGGTTAAGGCACTGTGCCAGCTAAGGGTTGACTCGAGCCAGAAGAGCTCTCACTACAAATAAAGCATCTGCATGTTTTTTGGTTTTTTTTTTTTTTTTTTTTTTTTTTTGCTACAGAGAGTAAAAGGCCTGCAAAAAGGCGCCAGAGGAAGAAAAAAAGCAAATGGCTACATGTTGACCCATGCCTTCCTTGCTGTGGTTACCCTACAGTTCCCCTGGAGATCTCCTCTGTCACAACTACCCAGTGTTGGGTAGGAAAAGGAAAAGATCATTTCTGCCCCCAGCCACATTTACACCCACAAGCACAAGCAAAGAGCACATAATCCCAACAGAAATCACCTGGAATGCACATGAGTCAGGGGTTTATTGACTATGATTATTTGTGAAAGAGATATATTTGGTTTTTGTGCTACAAATGCAAACAAAATTCTGTCTTGCAATTACTTTACTCAAAGTGCATCTGTGCTTATGAAGCACAAATAATAGAAGCCTTTGTCTCTTTTGTCTCTTTTCCTATCTTGAGATAGGAAAAGGCACTTAAGCCCCTATTTCCAAAGGTATTTCTGTCTTCTATAAGTCACTTAACTCCCACTGAACTTGGTACTTAACTGCCGTAGAGAAGCTGACATTTAGGTTTTATCTAGACAATTTCTGAAAATACCTTCAACTCCCTGGAAAGTAAAGGAAGAAACA
The DNA here is from genome assembly GCF_028018845.1 of Melospiza georgiana. NCBI lineage: Eukaryota > Metazoa > Chordata > Aves > Passeriformes > Passerellidae > Melospiza > Melospiza georgiana. Next base: position 39,543,913 of record NC_080434.1, on the reverse strand, counting down.
TTAGTGGCATCTCTTTAAAATGAAGAATATTTGAGGAAGGCAGGAATAATCAGAAACAGCCAAGCCTCAAGCAAGTTTGGAGGAATGATGGCAGTTTAAGAAAACAAGAACATTTTATGTAACAGAGTGAAATGATAAAGCAGCACTACAAAATGAAAATAAACAGCAGTGAGTTTACCTTGGCTGTATATATCTTAATTATGACTATCCACACCAAAATTAGTTCTACTCTGGATTTTACCTCTTTATTTAAATTGAGCTGTTTAAAAGCACATATAATTTTATTCTCTTTACAGAAACAAACAAAATTGCAAAAAATCAAAACCAAGTAGAGTGTGAAATTTCACAGAAAATTTCCAAAGACTTCTACAGAGGTTTTCAGATGCCTTTATGCTCTTACTTCATTTTATGAGTCACTTGTGATACTTGATCTGCTCTACTTTGCTTTGTATTTATAAAAAAGGAATAAAATGTCAGCTTTATGTCATGGTATTGGATGCATCTATATCTCTTCACTAGCATGCAATTCAGCTCTGCACCTATGACCTTGTGTCCTTCCATTTTCACAGAAATAATAGAGTTCAATCCAAACCAGAAAACTTTACAAGACATTCAGAATGCCTACAAAATGTGTGGTCCTCTCTCTCCTTTCTTCCTCCCCATCCTTCACTGAAAATTGCTATTTGTTATTTATACAGAACATTCTGCAATGTGTACCTGGATGATAGGGAGAAAGAAGAAAACAAGCTCCAGCAACCACACAAAATGCATGTGCCAGTTAATTAAACATTTCCCACCACCTGCATTAAAATTATTTGGAAGTTGTTAGGGAGCTATTTTTTAAATTATTTACAAAAACCTAAAACAAACAAAAAACAAAACAAAGAAAATAATTAACCACCCTCAAAACCCCAAACAAACAAACAAAAAAGCAAGAAAAAACCCAACCAACCAACAAAACCCCATAAAACAAACAAACAAAAAACAAAAAAAAACCCTCCCAAGGAAACAAAAAAACCAAATTTGTTCTGCCAATCAAAATATCCCCCAAATCTTCCTTTTGCAAGCAATCACTACCACAAGAGAAGTCTACCACTGCATATTCTGTCACCAATTCCCAGCTTTGTCCATGGCTGCAATTTTGGGAATATTCTGGCCGAAATTTGCACCAATTCTGTGTGTAAAAATTTTACATTGTTTTGTAGAAACAAGTAAAAGAAAATTTTTACCCCCTTCATTTCGTATCCAACAGGTGTTCAAAAATGAGTGAGAACAATGCTAGTCAGTCCCTCAGTTCACCACACAAAATAAAACAAACAAACAAACAAAAACAACAAAAAACACCCAAAAAACCCCAAACAAAATAACCCAATAAACCCACTAGTTTCTTTAGGTTGAAACTTATTTCCCATCAGATTTGTCAAACACATCCCTCACATTAGATGAGACAAGAAGTCCTTGTGAATGGATCAGTAAGCTCCTTCAAACTATTCAAATCACTTCTACAAATGTCAAGTTTTAGAAAACAAGAGCCTGTGAAGAATATTCCTGTACCATTTCACTTGACAAAATATGCTTCAGAACACGATCCTCTGATACTGTTTTTATTAAAACCACAGCACTGGCAATCACTGCCAGGAAATGATGCTGATCTGAAAGCTCTGGCTGTACAAAGCAACACCTTCAGAGAGGAGGAATATTTATTATTAAAAAAAGTGCTACGAAACCCTGTGATGTAAAAAAGAAAGCTGTGTACCTTCCTAGAGAAAGCTGCCATAATCCTGCTGAGGAACATTCCTGTGCCTTGCTGAACTACCCACATAAGGCTGGCCAAATGTTTGATTAAATTCTCAGTGTAAGCTCTGCATCCCCACAAAAAATCCGGGTAGAATCTTCCTAATGTTAACCAGGTGTCCAGAAACAGATGAGTACCCTTCTGAGGAGCCCTTTTAAACAACAGTTAAAAGTAAATAACCCTTTTCAAGTATAATATAAAGGGAGGGTTTGGTTTGTTTTTATGGGTTTTTTCCCCTAAAGTAAAGCTCAGTGCCACTTAAAAGCTGCATTAAATTAAGCAAATTGGGGCTGAGGGGTGTTGCAGTTGTATTGAAAAATAGACTCTCATTACACTGATGGGAATGCACTTTTAAAAGAGATTTGTAATTTTATCATGTGTCACAGACATCTTTTATGGAAAATCCTTTCCTTAGGATTTTTCCTCCTGAGAAGCTGGGAGGCCTCAGGAACAAAATGCAAACATTGATTATCTGCTGCTGTGGAATGCAACAGGTGCATCTGTGATTGGCCCATGTTGGATGTTTGTAATTAATGGCCAATCACAGCCCAGCTGGCTCGGACAGAGAGCCGAGCCACAAACCTTTGTTATCATTCTTTGCTATTCTATTCTTAGCTAGCCTTCTGATGAAATCCTTTCTTCTATTCTTTTAGTATAGTTTTAATGTAATATATATCATAAAATAATAAATCAAGCCTTGTGAAAAATGGAGTCAGATCCTCATCTCTTCCCTCATCCTAAGACCCCTGTGAACACTGTCACAATCATGAGCTACAGAAATCAAAGTTTTGGTAATTTTTTTTTCCTTGGTTTTGTTTTTTGCTTCATATGTGGTTTGGGTAGGGGGATTTTGTGTGGGTAGGGCTTTGAATTTTTGAATTTTTGAAGACAGACCTAAAATTTTCCTAGCCCCTTTCAAATCTATTTTCAAGGTGTTAGACTCACAGAAGAAACCATCCAATATGTAGGGTTACATGGAGAAAAATGAAACAGGCATGCAACAAAGCAAAAAGCTTTGGCTCTAATCCCAGTTGAATTTGAAGCACCCCAAACTTAGTCCAAGGAGTTTCCCAATCTGCTCCTACCAGTCACAGTGACAACAGCCCCTTGTGCACCACCTCACCTTTTCTGTAATCACTCCAGAATGTAATTGTGCCACAGATGTGTCTGTAAAAGCCTCCCTATGATTGTTTCCAGCCTCTTAATTATGAAAGACCTCCTAATTGGTTTTCCTCATTTGGTCACCTCAAAAAGAATAGTGTCCAGCAATACAGCTCTGTGTGTGTTGGGAAGGATGAAAGTTTGACAAGAAAGTATCACAGATGTGTGTGCTTAGCAGAAAGATTTTTAAATGTGGAGTCTGATGAAGGAATAGAGTTGGAAGCAAGTTTTGATATAGAAGAAAAGAATTGCTGAGCCAGTCTTACTGGATAACCAAGGAGGCAAGGGGTGTGTTAGTCAGAAGGTGTTTTTATGGCTTAGAGCAAAGGATAAACCCACCCCAAACAAGAAGATGTTTTTACCAAGCAGAAAGACAGCACAGGCAAACAAGCCAGCAAATGCTACAACTAGAAAAAAGGTCTCAGAATTTTCCACTGCAAGAAAACTGAAAAACAACTTCTAGCTTAAACTGTAATGTACTAACTTTTAGTGATGGGAGAACAGTAACATGAATATATGGTAATTACAGTAGTATGATAGGCTATAGATAAAAGTTAAGGTATAGATTGGTGCTACTGTATGAAGATGCTCAGCAAAGAAAACTATAGAATGCACTGTAACCAAAAGAAAAGTATAGAATGCACTGTAACCAAAACCAAAGGGTCTCAGGGCTGCCTGCAGCTGGAGCTGACAGCTGTGGGCACAGCTCTGTCACCCACGACCCTGGGCTGCTGTGACACCTTGGATGGAATAAACTGCATTTTGGAGAGCCCCTGGAGTCCCGCATCCCTCATTTCGGCTCTTACATGTGTGCTTTATTGAAATTTCACTTTAATATCCAAAAGAATCTTTTCACATCCTTAAGCATCCAACCAGAATAAACATGTCTCCCAGTTCTAAGCAGGGAGCTTTTTTCTTGCTCACTGGCTTGCTTATGACCATACAATTTAATTAACATTTCTGTAGTACTTTTTCTGCCAGATAGCGACTTCTTCCTTCAACTTTGCTTTTCAAAAACACTATATAATAAATCACAAGGGAAAAATCTTTATTTTTAATTTTTCCATTTATGTATTTAATGAACATTATTGAATTTTTGCCAAGTATTTATTGGAAACTTAGAATAAATATCTGCGAACTACTAATTCATTTCTGTCTGTGAGGATGAAGTGTTCTGCTGACACCAGAATTTTAATAAAAATTAGCTCTTTTATTAGAAATCTGCTCTTCATTTTCAGTAACATTATAAAAGGCTGAGTTTTAAACTCAGCTAAAAATCAAAAGCTGTTTGCTTTCTTTTTTTTTTTTTTTTTTTTTTTTTTTTTTTTTTTTTTTCCTCCTTTGAATATAACAAGTTTTGAGGAAACCTTCAAAAACACAGACTGCAGAATGCCATGCCAGGCCCACCACTAATTAGTGCTCTGCGCTGGGTTTGGAGTTTTCAGCAGTGAGCACCAGGCTGGCCTCTTGAACTGCCTCAGTTCTGCCTGCAGTTCTCCCTCTGAAACTCACATTGTGCAGATGAACCTGCTGCATTTTGATGCACAGCTCCTCAGATCTTTTCAATGCCTTGCTACTGGTAGGTTTTTCCTTCCCAGCTGACCCCTGATAGGCGCACCAGTGCTCCCATTTCCCCATTTCATCAAAGTTCCAATCCTCTCTTGGTAGCCTTTGTTCTCAGTTATTAACCTGCCTCTCTGACAGAGCTGCTCATGTTCCATTTGAGGATAGGCATATTTCAGCTACAATGGCCTAAATATAAGAAAAAAGTGAAATACTGGCACAAACACCAAAACTCTTGCTATACTCACTCCCAAATTTCTCTGTCATATGCCCATTAAAGACTTATTGTCAGCAAGATGGCAGGGGTATCTTGAGTTATAAAATGGAATCTACTTTATCACAGACCTCTAAGTCATGGTATTGATTATTTAATTATGAAACACAACTAGCCTTCTTAAGGAAAAAAATGTGAAGCTGCTTCTCTCTGAAGATGCTCAGTTATTCTCAGAGTATTTCATCAGTAGAGTGAAATAGAATTCAGTATTTAGCAGCATTATTTCTTTCTTGATGATATTTTGACAGGATCAGGTCCATTAAAATAGAGCTTTTAGTGCACAATCCTTTATGTCTGTGTGTAAACTACCATAGTTATCTGAAGTTTTCACACTTATAATGTATCTAAAGCATCAATTATAAATCAAAGCATTCAACATTCAGTAGGTTTCAAATTATGAATGCTCTTGATCATGTTTCATCTTACATCTCCTCTGACAAACTATATGACAAAAGATTTTTTTTTAAAGCCTAATCTTTACTAAATAATTGGCTATGTAATTGTTAGGTTTTTGCATTTATGAAAAGGAACTGTGTATTTTCATTCTGAATTCTTTCTAGGCTAAGGAAACCACAAAACCAAACAAAAATTGAAACCACACTTTACTGCCTGTGAAGGGTTCCTTCCCACAATATCCACAGGCTCATCATAGGCAAAAGCTAAATGCACCAACATAAGAATAAAATTATGATTTGGTTGCTTGGCATATGTGTAATCCTGTATCAGATGCACTTTAAATGGAAGTTACAGCTTGGCAAGTACCAGTGCAATGTTATTTTCATATACAGCCCTGACTAGAAGTCAAGTTTTAAGAAATAAAGTAAGATCATTTTTTGACCATCACAAATTCTTGATTCGAGACTGGCTAGGCTGTAGACCAAATGTATGAGTTGAAAATAAATCTCGATATTAAAGAATATAAATTCCAGTGTTTGGTGGAAGTCTGTGCATGGACACATACCTTTTTGCTTTAAATTGGGCTAGATGTTTTCCTGCCTCAGAACAGTTCTGCACAACCCTTCAGTTCTTCACATCATGCCAGGCTAAGGATTGAAATTAATCCTGGTGTGAAAGGCTATCCTGTCTCCTGCAACCAGAAAGAATGAGAATTGTGGCATATTTCTGTCAGAAGGAACTCCTGGGTTCATTAGCACCAGCCTTGTGAGGAATGTGCTCCTCACATAGAGCACAGACTGTGCCACTCATGTCATCACGTCACAGCTGGTATTGACTTGCCACAATTAACTTCAGGTTCCTTCATCTCTGCTTCAAGATAAATAGATAAATAGTAACTGTTTCCCAAGAAACCTCATCTTTTCTAGTCTGCTTTTCTGCAATTTTTTTTTTTTTTTTTTTTTTTTTTTTGAGAGGGTGATGTTTTGACCAAGGTATTTCCTATTTCCTGCAGTCTGAGAGAGCAAGACTATTTTTGCACCATTATCAGCTGTGGAAATCTGTGACATGATTCACTGTTTGCTGGGGTAAGTGGGCAGCCTACCATTGATCTCAACAGATGAAAAACCTGACCTTTTACATGCAAGATTTCACTCCCAAAGGAAATCCAGGAATGGCTAGAAAAGGACAACCCAAAGTAATGAAGTCCTAGTTTGGGCCATTTTTTTCATTTGTGTCTTCTTTTTTTCCTCGCTGTATCATCCTGCTCCTTTTCTAGGTTTGTGGGCAATTCTTGGATTTGAAGACAAAACCTTTTAGCATTTCTGGAGGAGACAGACATGCACAAATCATGTCTAATTTTTATTGGAGTTGTCCTGAAGGCTGACCATCAATAACAGTATGGCAGATCATAATGCATTTGTTTTAACCATGCTTTTTTTTACTTTTTTTACTTTTACTCCTCCAAATGAATTGATACCTTCCTACCTACCTACCAAAGGGCATTTGATATTCTGGCTTCTCTTTGCTGTTCACTGGAAAATTCCATAAACACGTGGCTTTGTAATTGCATAAATTAGCAGACCTCTGCCTGTGTAAAATTGATAACTTCTGGTGGCACATCTTAATTGTAGCACTTCCTAAAAACTAAGTACTCCGCTTTATACCCTTTTTAATGAAAATATTAAAGTGTATGTATCCATGCGGTTGTGTGCAGGGTACTGGTAAAATGCAGACCACTGTATCATGTAGAAAGAACCAAGTTAATTAGCACATCAAATTTAAGTGTAGTTCAGCATTCTCCAGGTAACCAGATTATTTGTATCAAGTTTTGTCAATTTAGCAGTGCTTATTTCTTCTATAATCAAACCCAAGATTCTAAAGTCCTTTCAAAACAAGATTGAAAATAAAATTTCAGAAAAAAATTTGCTGTTCTGATGACATCATGCTCAGGCAGACAAATTATTCAACTCCCAAAATGGGGTTTTAAGCAAACTCTGCAGATCTGTGCACTTTGATGCCCAAGTGTCTGTCTATATTCACCAAGAACCTGAAATTACTCCAGAGCGAATTAATTTCAAGATGCTGTGTCTATCATGCTTTCTTTAATTCTATGTACCAAACTGATGGTGAAAGACCGACCTTCCTTCCACCCCTTCCTTCCTTCCTTCCTTCCTTCCTTCCTTCCTTCCTTCCTTCCTTCCTTCCTTCCTTCCTTCCGCCACTTCCGCCACTTCCGCCACTTCCGCCACTTCCGCCACTTCCGCCACTTCCTTCCGCCACTTCCTTCCGCCACTTCCGCCACTTCCGCCACTTCCTTCCACCACTTCCGCCACTTCCGCCACTTCCTTCCTTCCGCCACTTCCTTCTGCCACTTCCTTCCGCCACTTCCACCTCCACCACTTCCTTCCTTCTGCCACTTCTTTCCTTCCTTCTGCCACTTCCTTCCGCCACTTCCTTCCTTCCTTCCTTCCTTCCTTCCTTCCTTCCTTCCTTCCGCCACTTCCTTCCTTCTGCCCTCCCTCCCTCCCTTCCATTGCTTCCTTCCTTCCATTCCTAGTTTCTTCTCCTTGAAGTATGGTAATTTAAAATTGGAAGGGTAGAATTTGCTAAATTGATGCTCAGTGAAATGATTAGGGTTCGTTGAATGTTTTGCCTTAAGTCTTCCAAATTTCTGATCTCCTAAATCTTGCCAGTAAAGTTTGGGTTTTAACCTCCTGTTACAAAGAAAAAATCTGTTGCATTTCTCCTGTGTTCCCATTTCAAGGAAAAGTAGTACCTCAAGCCTCTATTAAATAACCCCACGGAGCAAGAACTGGGGCTCTACAGTTGGTAACGGACAAAGAGATGCCAAGCAAGTCTTCCCAAACAGACATTTTGATTTTCCACGTTTTTGAGATATAGTTTAAGTCCTTCTGCTCTCACATCTAGAGTGATGATGTCATTGTGGCAACTCAGAGGAAACCAGCACAAGCTAGCACTGGAATAATCTCTTCCCCATCCCCAAATATATGCTGTGTGTATCTTCACACTGCAAGCAGCATATTGCAGCATGTATGTACTACAAGCCAGTGTGATACATTTCCTGTAATCCCCAGTTCTCTCTGAAGATTTATTTTGCTTGCATGTGAGTATGCAAACTCATATGCAAACATAAAAAAAGTTTCAGATGCCACTCCACTGTCTAAATACAACTTGATAATAGTTGTGAAATGCAGGGTTATCCTCTGAATATAGATCTAACTTCAACACCCATAATTGAAACTAAAAATATTTATACCCAGCTGTTAACCAAGTACCACATGCACTGTTTCACAACTTTGAAACCAGGCCTTTACACATTTAAAGGTGATCTATGTAATTAGCCCTCAAATATTTTAACACAGACAAGATAAAGATTATGGGACCAGACTGAAGAGAGAAGGGTTAATTATTGCTTTTCCTGAGAAACCCAGGGTTAATTGCTCCACAAATCTGAAATATAAAATCTGACCATTCATAGTCACTTTTTAATTGGAGATTTAGACTGAGTTTCTGTAATATTCTATCTACACAAGTGAAAGCAAAATCCAGCTTCACAGCTTACCTCAGGATAAAGCCGGCAAAATCTTCAAATTATTTTTGCATTATACAGCTGGAGCAATATATGAATTTTTATACCTTTCATTAGAATTTAGCAAACACATAACTACTATGTGGATACTGAAGAAGGAATTCTGCTTTTTTTTTTTTTTTTTCTTAATCCCTAGGATTCAGCAGGAGAAAAAAACTCTTCACATTTTCCTTACTCCTGTTGCCTTCAAATGTGGCCAAAGTTGCTGAACAAGACAGATTCACAGACGGAAAACGGTAGAAGACAGAACGCTCTTCCAATCATTTGGGTGTACAGAAGGCTCAAATTCTAATGCCAAGATTTCAATATTAGAATATTAGAATTGGATGAAATACCCAACAGGAAGGCTTGAGTCATTAGAAAAATAGATAGAAATCTAAGCAGCAACTAAGACACCAGATTTATATTTTATCACTAGCATAGTTCCATGTTAAAACAGCCTGTGGGGTGGAATCATTTCTCATGGAACATGAATCAGCTGCTTTTCCACACTGCGCAGCGCTCAACTTGGTCCTACAACCAAGACTAATGGCATGGCACTCAGTAATTGAAGGAGATCTACACTGCCTTTTGGAATTGGACTGATTTCTATTCCAGTTGCTTTGGGAACTAACCAGATCATCACAAAAAACTGATTAAAAAATTTATCAGAGTGACATTATGGAGTTCCTGCTTAATACACTGAAGCACTGAAGGTCTGATCCTGCAGTGCTTATTCCCATGAGCAATACTTAATGAAATGCCCATTCCTGCTCACCTAAAAAGAATTATTCATGAGCAAAGATTTCTCATTTAAGTATTTACAAGAAGAGGTCTTCTCTTTGACCTTTCAATTACATTATCATATATACTTAGAAGTCATGGTATTAACAGCCATATTTTATGGCTTTATATTTACATATTTTAAGTGCCTTAAAAGTTACAAATTGATATGGTGGTAATCATTTTCCTCACTTATTTCACTAACACTTGAAAAGTAATTTCAGAGAACTTTCACTTCTAGCATTAACTTCGCTTTCTATGGAATACATGCTGACCTTAGCAGTACTACCAGTGTTCAGGATTAAATAATGACTAGAAGGTGATTTCTGTTAAAGTCAAATGAATAAAAGTAGGATGAGACTCCAAATCAAACCATAATCCTGACTGCCTCATATAGGTAAAATTAGATTTTTCTGTAATGAACACTATTTATGTCGCTCCTGTACTCTTTAATATTTCAATTATCTGCACTGATAGAAAAGAGCAAACCTTCATTGATCTAAAACATTATTCTATAACATACAAGAATTATTTAGGATTTGACAGGCATACACTGGATATTAGGTTTTTCAGGGAACATGGAATAGCCAGAATGAACATCCAGCATCACACAAGCATTCTGATCCAACACACAGTGTTTAGGGAGGAAGAGAAGTATCACTTAAAAGACCATGGCTTGGACATTATGTCCTTCAGATATTAAAAATAATTTTAGAAATCAATTTTTATTCAAAGAGAGTGAGCAAAATCTGAGTACAGGTAACGTGTGACTCCAGGCAATAAGATTTGGGGATCATTGTTGTACCTGTCCCTGGAGCTGATGTTCAACCCTGGTAGAAGTATCACACATGCCAGGGGCAATGTGAGTGGTCCATAATATCATCCATAAAACCCTTTTCTTCTTTCAAACTTCTCATAATTAAAGGAATGAATTGCCTTTCTTGCCTATTTTGTCTACCTGTTTGCAATTTCATTTCACTCTTCTATTAATCTGAAGCCTTACAAACGATATCATTCTGCAAATCCAATCACACCATCAGCTCCAATCTCAGTCCACAGCAGTGAGTTATTGAACTGTGAAAAGAAAGAGCCAGAGATCTGTTTCTGCACCTAAGACCTGCTCATCCTTGTTTACTAATTTAATTTGATAACAAAGTTGGTAATTCCATTTCTTCCCAAATATTTGAATGTTACATTTTTCTAGGTACATATCTGCCCGTTTGATCTAATGGCTGTCCTTTCAAAAATGTCACAGAAAGCCATTAGCACAGCTTCGCCAGTGTTAAATGGTTGGACATAAATGCTGATTGCTGAGAACAATCTCCTTTGCCCACAGCACAGTGATGTAAAGGTTGGATAATTTTATTGCCCTTAATAGCATTTGCAGCTATGCAAGCTAAGCCAATGATATGGGTAATCAAATCTCTGACTTACAGGGTGACCACCTGTGGCTGTTAGGGAAGGAATCCCCATTCTTTTAGGGCCCAGGCACAATGCCACATAGCCAATGGTTTGCCATTTCAGAGGGGGCAAAGGGATGAGAAGAAGGATGGAAGAAATTGCTCTGGATGGCAAACGAACGTCGTTTTCAGAATTCCTCATTGCCCATTCACAGAGAATCTTAAACATAAAGTATGGGGGACTTGTGAAGTCTCCTTGTTTCTCCCTGATGAGTGTCATCTTCCGCAAATGAGGGTGGAAGAACTTCAAGGCAAGTGGTCTGTTCACTTATTAAGATCACCTCATTTCCTTAATTGTAGATTAATTGTGCAGGCTGACCACAATTTAATTGGGTATGAAGAGAGAATACCTCACCCATTTTGAGGTCACTAAAGCTGGGTTGTAGATATCTTCCAACTTGCACAGCATTTCCTTCATTATTCTTTATCCTATTGTGGTTTTTGGGTCTCACCTTTGCAGATTTAAGCTCGAGCCTCAACATGGCATGGTGCAGAAAATATAGGTTGCACTTTTGAGTACTTGAAATAAGCTGTTACATTTCAGAGTGATTTCAAGCCTCTCTTTTGAAACTGTGCAAATGCACTGCAAATTATAGTGAATATATTAAAAGAAAGAACAAAAACTATTTAGTCCCAACCTGCTGCATATTTGAGTTAAGATTTATTCCATAGAGGCTACTAAATCCTGAACTACAGATCCAGAGATCTGCTAAACCAGATAAACAACAAAATATTGTTCAAACAGGTAGATGATAAATCAGAAATATCTCCTATGTGAAATTAGGAAACATGAAAGTAACTTTTTTTTTTTTATGATGCACTCACTTTCAAGAATGCTGCATTGCAGAAAGCATTTAGCTTGTCATGTTATTCTATTATTTTATTTTACACTTCATTCGTTTCTATTACATAGTCTTGCACTTTATCATTAGGGTGTTCTGTTGTTGCAAACTGGCACATTGAATTCTGATCCAGTTATTCCAGAAAAAATTTTTTCCAGCCTTTAAACTGAAACAAATGGATGAGTGTGACACTCAACAGTTTTAATAATGTGTTGACTCTTGGGTATTCATGGCCTTTAGATGCCTAAAAATAATAATGTTTTTGTATGAAAAATGAATATTGATTAATGAACTGATTTTTTTTTTTAACTGCAGTTGAGTCAGTAGCTAAACTTGTCATGAAATTTGTTATAAATCACATAATGTATATACCAAGCAAATTGAATTTTTCCACTGCAAAATGTCTCCCTATCATAGGCATATATCCCCTGTTCTCCTTAACAATGGAGGACAAACACTAAAAAAACAACTATCCTCCCTGACATATGCTTCACAAATTTATGCATGAATAATTATCAGAAAAAAATTCAGCAATGTTGTAACCATCTGTGAAAGTAACAAGCTTCTGTGTAAACCAATATCCTATACACATAAAAATACCTTTATCTGCAGATGCTAGTACTGGAAAATGCTTCATTTTTTCTGGAGTTGAAGATATACTCAGTATTAATTATTTACAATTTATTTTTCCAGCAAAATGGAGACTGAACTCCCATTACTGTACTATACCTCTGATAAGCCACAAAGACCCTAAGAATCTTCAAATTTGACTAGACAACTAACTTCAGATGATAAAAAATATATAACAATTAATTCATTCAGTTGAAGAAAGAAGCAATGAAAGGAAAATAACGTCATACGCTCACAACAAGGAAAAACATGAATATTTAACACAAAAAATATTAGTAAATACTATCACACTCCTGCAGAAATTTTAAAAGCGCTGTGAACACTTTAATAAATTGAAAGTTAAACCCATACTCTGATATTTTTTACTTTTACATTTTACATCAGACGAAACCATTCCTCTGGAGTTAGAAACAGGAGATTCCCAGAGCAGGGCCAGATATCAAAGTGCTTCTGCTAATCCACCTGCTGCCTCCTGAGTCACCTGAAAAGCTCACCCAAAACCCTTCTTCCCCTCTCACCTCCAGCCTGAATATTTGTCACAGACATCTTTTATGGAAAATCCTTTCCTTAGGATTTTTCCTCCTGAGAAGCTGGGAGGCCTCAGGAACAAAATGCAAACATTGATCATCTGCTGCTGTGGAATGCAACAGGTGCATCTGTGATTGGTCTCAAGTGCTTGTTTCTAATTAATGGCCAATCAGAGTCAGCCGGCTCAGAGAGCCGAGCCACAAACCTTTGTTATCATTCTTTGCTACTCTATTCTTAGCCAGCCTTCTGATGAAATCCTTTCTTCTATTCTTTTAGTATAGTTTTAATGTAATATATATCACAAAATAATAAATCAAGCCTTGTGAAACATGGAGTCAGATCCTCGTCTCTTCCCTCATCCATAAACCCCTGTGAACATGGTCACAAATATTTTGAAGAGTTTATTTTTTTTCTACTTGGCTCTTAAAATGAAAGGCACTAGAGAATCACACTTTTTTTTTGTTTGGTTGGTTGGGGTTGGTTTTTTAAAGCATGACCCTTTTAACACTCCATTTTATGTATTTCATTAACCATAACGCTAAGGTCTACTGCCCTCATTCTCATGATACTCAAAACCAATAAAAGTGACATAATCTGGATGTATCTCACTTCTTTCATTTCTCTCCATAAAATTTACCTTGTTTCATCACACTAAAAGATCCAGAAATATTGGATATAATAAATATCCTGCACATAAATATTGGAAAGGGTGGGGTGGGGTACTTAGGGGCTTCTAGGAAACCTCTTATTTCTTTTTGTACTGAAACATCCTCAAGGAAGAAAGCTTATCTTCTTGCTGCATTTCACAAAAATTTCCCTTAATTGCACAAATCATAATTTCCTACATTTTCTCTCAAAGCTCTTTGTGGAACTCCTTTGATTCAGACTACTTAAAGTTGCCTATTACTTGAACAATAACTTCTTTCAATAACATATATAATACAGGCAATTCTGTCAATCTGAGGTATTTTTCCTAATCTTTTAGACAGAAGAAAACCATGTCATTTTAGATGAAAAAACCAAACACAGCAATCTGAGCAGCAACAATCCAATGTTGAAGCAATTCAGTTAGTTTATTTCTCCACTTCTCAATCTTTGGGTATTTTCTGAAAAAAGTAACTTGATTTTATTTTAACTCACCTGATAAACCACAGAAGGGTTGCTTGTAACAGAAGCACATAAGACAGGATATTCCTTAAATCCAGAAGTAAGGCAAAGCAGCTCTTCCTAATGATCTGTTTGTGAATGAAATAGACTGTTTTTCTAGCAGGTCTGGTAGCAGTCAGGAGAACAATTTATGGATCCAAAAAGACCTTTTTGGTTTAACATGTCTCTGTTTTGTAGAAACACACAAAAATTTTATTTTCGGGGAGCCAAAACCACTGACAACAAAATAAAAAGGGCACGTAAATCTTCATAATGTAATTATCCTGATTAATTAACATATATTGACAACACAAAGTATGGTATTATTAAAAAGCTGTAATTGGAGTCAACCACCAAAATCCTTTAAAAACTTGCCTTGCTGTTCTTCAATCTCAATTTTCTCTCCGTTTGTAAATATTTAACGGCTTTCATTTTTGCAAATGAATAGAATTGCATTTGGCTCATAAGAAAATAGTTTTGTAACCCTATTACAGAGTGTGCTATCTCAGCACTTGCCACAAGTGTAAATCTTCTCCAGAACATTAGCATATGCAAGAAAAAATAATCTTCATCTCAGAATCAATGGAATTTTAAAAAACCCACTTATTTGGCAGTTGAAACTGTTAGAAAAGTTGCATCTCTCAGGTAAATAAATTCTAAAGAGCTCTAAATTTTCCATCATAAAAGAGTGGGATATTCAGAGGTTTCCCAGCAAAAAACCAAACCAGAAATTACAATGCTACTTGGTATGTTGTTAGACTTCGTGTGTTGTTTAAAAACTCTTGTTGCAGTTTTTAAACAACTTTCTGGCACATTTTAACTAGCAAGTATAGGAAGCCTTGCAGCACAAAATCCTCAGCATTCCTACACAAATCAAGCAAAGGAATGATTCTTACATGGGATTACTATTGGATCTCTCTAAATGTAAACATACCATATAAAACAGAACATTTTCTACAAGTGCACAACTAAAAATTTTTCAACACTTTTCCTGAATTCCAATAATTCTATCATGGATCTCTGTTATAATTATAAAACACGGGATTTTTTTTCCTTCTTTGATGTTAAAACTAAAAAAAACAAATTCTAAGAAACTTCCAGAAGTTCTACACAGACATAAAATTTCAAATCACCAAGAACCTCTCTGAAAGAAAACTCTCTTCATGTTATTTTTTAGAAAAGGTAGAACTATAAACTTTTTGGTGATCTGGTCAAGTCTGTGACCTTCCCTTAATACTTTTCCTAAATTCCAGTTAATTTTACCATAGGTCTCTATTACAACCATAAAACAAGGGATTTTTTCATCCTTGTTTGATGTTAAAACTCAAAAAACAATTTCTAAGGAACTTTTAGAAGCTCTACAGAGACATGAAATTTCAAATCATTAAGAAACTCTCTGAAAGAAAACTCTCTTCATGTTATTTTTTAGAATAGGTAGAATTATAAACTTTTGGCTGATCTGGTGAAGTCCATTTTTTCATTTCACTGGGACTCCATCTAAACATTCGTATTATTGTCAGCCTCACTCATGAGTCTCACAGTTAAGAACCAGAAGGAATGGGAAAAGCCTGAAACGGAAACAAGGAGTGGAACACCTGAAGCTCTTGGCGGAATCAAGGATGGAGTAGAAAAATAAACAAAACAAAACAAAACAAGGCAAAAAGAAAATGTGGCCAAGTCAAGGTTTACAGGAAAGAAGGTCACCAGCCAGAACAGCCTGGGATGACACTCCAATGCCTGCAGTTTTTAGATATGTCTCACAAGAAAGGAATGAGCAAGCTGTGCAAGAGCAGATGGGAAAAATCCACCAATACTAAAATAAAGTAGAGCGGGGAGGCTGTGTGTTCTAGGAGCAAAATTGCAGAAGCTTGAAGGGAACTGTTGTGTAAATAGTCTTTAAAGAAAGCAAGGATGACCTCACCAAAATGCTTCCTAAATGACGTGGTTTCAAGATGAAGAACAGTCTTATTATGATAAAATGTATCAGCAGAATAAAAAAGCTTTTAAAATTAACACGCAACACTGAATAATCCTCAGGCATGCTGTCATAAATAAGTGAAAAGTTTAGCCAGTAAAAAAATGCATTGGTAAAATTTAATAAATTTAGTAAAATTGAATTCCATAATGAAAGTTATAAATGTAATTGAAAAATGTTAGTATACCAAAATCTAAACCTTGTTTCAGCATAGATAACAAAGTATTTCCTTTCTTATTTTAGAATTGTCATGCAGGTGCAATTAAGTTTGCCATAAAGGAGAACGTGGGCCTGAAGTCCAGGGCAAGTATTAATTTCATGTTTTTTACCTTTCCTTTCTTAACAAGGAAATGTAAAAAAAAAAACATGAAATTATTACTTGAGGTAAAAAACATGAAATTAATAATTTTTCTCCTGGATCATTTATATGAGCTAAATGACACATAGCATTGACACACAGAAGGTTTGGTTCTCCTTCCTCCTTTCAGCAAGTTCTCTCAGTGCAGAGGCAAACCTCCACTTGTTTCACATATTCCTAGGGACTTGGACAGATCAGATGCAAGTCAGAACATCCTGGGAGAACAGCTGACTGTAGCCAAGAATCAGACCATTAAAATGAAAAAGTAAAACAAGATTCTTGTGTGAATCAGCAAGGTGTCCAGTCCCATGGCTGTAAAGAAGCTTTAAAGACAAAAATTAAATAGAAAAATATTGCTAGAATTTAAAATGTTTGAGATAGTGATAATTAAACCCATGGTTTTGTTCACTTTTACGTTCAAAAAGTGAAGACTCTGGAGGTTCTGTAGGCTTGGTTCTGTAGCCTATTTTTTCATAAGCTTTGTGAAGAATCTCATTTGCTATATGAAGCAGCAGATGCTCATTTCTGACACAGCCTTTGCATGTACCCCATGTCCTACAGTCCCTGTGCAGAGAGAGAACACACACAAGTTTCACATCAGCTCCTGTTTTACAGGAGCTGGATAATAGATGCAATCACCTCACTGTCTTCAGGCTACTTGGTAGACAATTCAAAAAAAAAAAAAAGCAATTTATTCTTAGAGACTAAATACTCTTCTCCTGGACTCTTCAGTCTGTCTCTGTGAACACCTTAGAATTTTATTTTAATTGCTAACTTCATCAACAGGAAATTATAGGCTTTAAGAACAGAATGCAGGAAAGCTTCAGATTGTAATAATCCATGACTAAATACAATCTTAAAAGGTGAATGAATACATGTTTAAAGAGTTTTGTTTAAATCCACTGCCTGAACAGTTCTATTTCTGCAGCCTGCATAATTTACTGCATTGTGATTACTAACATATTTTTAATGTTAACTGCACTATAATCATTGTTCAACATACACAAAAGAATAAAAAGGATAAAAAAATGTATGTATTCATTTTATAAATTGTATTTAGTAGGTTTTCTATAATAAAAGAATTTATTAGAATTTAGAGGCAGATATAGTCCATAAATTGCTGAATATAGTGACATTTTAATATATTTCCAGCGAATATTCACTTCAATTAATCTGCAGATTCCTCATCATATAAACAAGTCAGCTTGTTTTAAATACAGAATGTAAACATATCCAACTGTGTTTTAAACTCTACCTTTCAGCAACATATCTTTTGGTTTTTAAAATTTCTTCTTAGTTTTTAATGCAATCATATTGTATTAACTGCTATAGCTTAGGGCAGTGTTCCATTACACATTTATAGGTCTATGACCATACAAAAATAAGCCAAGGAGTAGGAAGGAAGATGGATACAATCCATAGGTTATTCCACCTCTTCACTCTTCAGCCTGACTCCTGCTCTAGATAATAAAAAAGCAGCATCTGCTGCATGATTCATTTTGTAGGCTTAGGCCTAAAATAAATCCAGAAGTTAGCATAAATTATTAAACATTTAATATTGCTATTTTTTCTTATATTATTACTAAAAGAGGAGAACAAATGTTTATTATTATCTAAAGGGAAAGCAATGTACAAGATGCCCTTGAAAGAACACAAGATCATGCAAAAATATGAACAAACATCTCTAGGTTAAAACCAGGGGTCAACCTCAAATGTGAGAAGTATTTTATACAAAGCAGAGCAATCCTCAGCATGAATATAATTTGATATTATTATAAATATAATAGTCTTCCTTCTCCTTGTTTTCCTGGGCACAAATCTGTGTGTAGATAACATGCTTGTGTGTGAAAATGACAAATATGGGGAAGAGCAACAAGAGTCCATGATATTCTCTGGTATTACTCCATTGATCAGGCACATCGGGGTATGGACCACAGAAGGACACGGCAGGGACACAGAACATTGGTGTTCTTCACTTCCTCCTCAGCTGGGCCGATACACAAGAGCAGAGCATGAAAGCAGGAAAAACTGGGATGTCCCATTTGGCAGAGGCTTCACAGACTGTGGACAGGCTTAGCAGCTGGTCTGCAGGCCAAACAACTGGGTTAACAGAAGAAGAAACTGATAAAATATGAGTTTATCCACAGCAAGGAAGAAAGCAGGCCCATTAGCATGGAAGCTGATAACACAGACACATATGGGATCCTTGCAGTCAGAGGATATGTGCCTTAATAATTTGTTGTAAACTCATGCCAATTAATTACTGACATTAATTGCTTTGTACCAATAAAATACAAGAGGCTATTGCTTTGTCCAATGAATATAATGAGCTTTGATGTCACCAATGACATAAGGTCAGGCTTTGTTAAGGGTATAAAGTTCAAGAACAGCTTGTAATAAAGAAAAAGCCATTGCTGTCTCTGCACGAGTGTGTGTGTAAATCACGTGTCCATCTCCACAGTGACAATAGAATGTGTGTGAAACACCTCTGGGCAGAGCTCTCTCTGGGAATCAGGGATGTGGGATGTATTCCTGGCTCTGAGAACCTCTTATCAGTCAAGATAAAGGACAAGCTGAGGATGAAAAGGGAAAAGGCACACATTGGCACCGGCTCCTAACAACCAGAACTGCACCAGGGGACACAGATATCCCCTTTTGGACATTGTGCTGGGCTTTTCAGCTGCGTCTCACAGCTCCGGACCATTGTGTGACAAGTGGGAAATTGATTTTTCACCAGCCTCAGTGAAGGGGTGCACAGACCTCTGTCCCTTTGCTGTGTGAGGGAGCGTTCAGCAGGGCCAGGTGTTAACAAGTTCCTGCCTTCAGAGGGGAGCACAGCTTTCATACAGCACAGCAGGAAGGCTCCAAAAACACCCTGGCAGTGACACTGAGCCGCCAGGGCCACCAGCTGCTGCTCTGATCAACTCCCAGCTTCTGAAAACTCTCCAGGTAGAGAAAAACCTTCTTTACAAGGAAGGTAAAGGTTTATGTACTACCACAGCACTAGTAACTCACTAAGAAATCCTCCTAAGAAATCAAGAACTGCTTTCCATGACTTCTGCTCTCTTGCTTAATTTGTAGAGCTCCAGAGTTCTTTCCTGAGTAAGAATCTATGGGAGGACAAAGTAATAGAATTTTACATCAGCTTTACACTTGTTGGTATGTTGGGTGCTGCTGCAAGCATCAAATAGTAAAACAAACAAAAAAAAAACCAAAACCAAAATTAAACACTAGTTCTGCTTACTCTATACTAACATACTTTGCTTCAGATGCTTCAACTGAATAAATAAGAATACTAAATTTAAGAATTGGTGAATACAGACAAATATCTAAATCCATTTTTCTGATAGGATTTTGTGTTATTTATTATTATTGAATTAATAGGAATTTGTGTTATTTATTATTATTGAATTAATTAGACTGGCTATCCTGAGGATGACCTTTAAATTATTTTAATGTAGACGTTAAGACTATGAATAAAATGTGTTTTTCTGAAAATACTATTCAGTGGCCATCTATAAAAACATTCACATTTGAAAAACACAAAACAGGCATCAAGGAAAAAAATTGTTCTGTGTTTGAAATGTGTTTCAAAATGTATTTTAAATATGTTTTTAAAATATCATGATATAAAAGCATATCTTAGTTAGAAAAAGCATGTGTTTTAAGTATTTTACCTACTTTTAATCAGTAGATAATTGTAAGAATGATTTAAATATTTTTCCAGTCTACCTTCAATCAATTAAAAATTCTTATTTATTTAGTTCAGAGAATAAGGCAACATAGCATCTTAATATAATTATCTGAAAGCAAATTAAAGAAATTAAAGATTACTACAAAGTTACATCTTTGTCGAAGTCAGAGAAGAGTAGAATCAATATATGAAAGGTTGCATGTCTGTAGTACCATTAGGCAAAACAAAACAAAATGAATTTCACTCTCTTCAGTTTTTCCATCATTATGGTATTTCCTTTGATTCTGCTTTTTTCCTTTTGAAGTATTACCTCAACATTTAGCCTGCAAAATAATTGCATGTTAGCATAAACCTGCACTTAACTTTTATTCTGCAGGCCCCTATGCAAAAGCCTGACTTAGGACCGAAATTCAGGAAAATAGACCTTGTAAACATTATAACAGCAAACCACAGAATTCAGAAGAATATTACATCATTTTTGTCAAAGTGAAATCTTGTAATTTGCCTAAGTTAAGACCACTAATAAAAACATGTTTTAACAAATTAGCATGTAATAGCTAAATACATTTGAATTGTATACACAGAGAGAATTGTCTATGAAAAAAATAAAAATAGAATCGTTTTGAATTCCTGTGTTTACAGTCCATTAACAAATTTTAGATCCAAAACAAAAAGCTTTTGTAAATCCAGGTGACAGTATATACCTGATGTCTTGATATACCTAATGTCACCACAGTTTTCTGCTGGTTTGACACCGAGAACATCTTTTCATTCTAATAGCTATCATTGGTTATGCCAAGCCTAATAATAGTGTAATCCCTACCCTAGTAATGGAGCCATCAGACGAACTTGTAGGATTGTTAGAGGTGATTGGGAAGAGCTGCATGGAAGACCACAGGAATAATCATTTCTCAAATATAGATGGGTAGAGGGACAGCAGACATACAGTCACAGATGCAAACAGGTCTCTGACAAGAAGAGAACACTGGATGTTTAAGAGAATTTCTTATTTTGAAGTTCACTGCCAAGCCATTCTACTGAAGACAGAAGTGGCAGAGAGCTAATATTTAAGAATCTTTCCCAGTGATCTGCTTTACCAGAACTTAAACTTTTACTAAATATAAGGATTGGATGCAATCAACTTGGTTATTGTTCAGGCATTTGAATCACCAGTGAGGACAAGAAAAGAAAGTAACAGCATTGAGACACTTTTCTTTCAATATATGCTAAGACAGTGTCAAAGTGAGAAAATTAGAGAAATAGTTATTTAGAATACAGGGATAAAGCCGCAAATTCCATTGGGCACTGAAATATTATTTAGATGGCAGAGCTTTCCCATGGGCCTGGAAACTTTTGATCAGCTGGTGCCTATTCCTAACCCTTTAAAAGCTGATGCATTTACACACTGTTCCCAGTCATAACCAGCATGGTTCAGGCTCAATGTGAACCAATTTCATCTGGATCAGAGAGCTGCCAGGTCTAAGCATTCACACCCAGTAAACCAGGCAATTTGCAGAGCTTTAATTTCAGCTTTTGCTCCATTTCGTCACAATTTCACAGCATATGCAGTTACCAAAGTAATTCAGGTACCCATAGAGCAAAATATCAGCAGAGAGCCAAAACTATTAGATCCATGACTACTGATGAAGGCCAGGCCTTGCTTTTCTTCAAGGTGCACCTCAACAACTTCTCCCCATCAGCTGTAACTCTGCAAGTTGCCCTGATTAAGTAAGACATTTTTTCCACTTTTTTTTTTTTTTTTTTTCAGGACATCTAAATTTTAAAATAGAACTACAATATATGAAAGGAGAAATTTTTTTTACATTGTCAGAACAAAGGTTTACTTCCTCTGTTACCCCAACAATAAATTACTCCCAGGTGTTCAGGAAAAGAGCAGAAGTGTGACAGGCAAGGTGTGCCAGGAGAAAAACCCCCTCCCTCCAACACCACACAAGCAGCTGACAATCAGTTTTAGGGAAGATGTTTTATAGCCTCTAATGGACACTGGATTTTCCAAATTTTTTTCTTGTTCTCCTGGACTCCCTACCTCTAGAAAGCATAAGTTTAAATGACTAACCTCTCCCCAAGGGGGAACAGAGATATTATTTTTCCACTTTAGAACTGAGGCTGAATAATGGCATTGGGCACCTTTTAGAACCAGCATTGTCAGAAGCAGTGAGCAATCACTCCCCATTCACCTTTTCTATACTCTCATCATTTCTTAAATCTCCATCATATTTCACCTCACCGGTTTTTTTGTCATTTGAAGAGTCAGTTTCATCTTTCTTTTAGGAACTTCCCCTCTTCCACACCTCTCTTCTTTCCTGCTCTGGGCCTCATCTGGTTTTTGAATGTAATATCCAGCTGTCTTTCCTAACTGCTGAGAACTGAATGAGAGCCCAGCATTGCATATATATCAGTGGAGCTCTTTTAACTTTTCCTTAAGTGCATTCATTACTCTGCATTTATGAACAGTGCAGATCTGCATGACTTTTAGTTGCATCATATGAGTGTTCTCCACAAAGTCAAATAAAAGCAGCATTTGCAGTCACCACCTTTTATTCCCTTGAAATCAGGGCTGATTTAGTGCAAGGTCATGCTCCACAACCATTCTCTCAGTCACTTAATTTCTTACTTTCCCAAGGACTCTAAGGTAACACTCTGCTAACCTTAGATTTGCTGCAGTTCATTTTCTTGTTTTACTCCCAAACTCTTCCTATTGGAACTGCACTTTGAGGCTGTTCCAAGGGCTTCTCAGTGAAGAAGGCAAAACCTTGCTTTAGTGTGTTTCTGAAATCCTCTGGATCAAGGAGTGCAGCAGCCACCGGCTTTTCCTGTTTGCTGCTGCCACACATTCTGCCAGCTGCTTCTTTCACCTCACTCCTCTGCTCCTCTTGTGTCAGCCAGTCCCACCAGTTTACCAGAATGCTTCACCATTGTCGCAGAAATCTTTTCATGGAAAATCCTTTCCTTAGGATTTTTCCTCCTGAGAAGCTGGGAGGCCTCAGGAACAAAATGCAAACATTGATTATCTGCTGCTGTGGAATGCAACAGGTGCATCTGTGACTGGCCCATGTTGGATGTTTGTAATTAATGGCCAATCACAGTCAGCTGGCTCGGACAGAGAGCCGAGCCACAAACCTTTGTTATCATTCTTTGCTATTCTATTCTTAGCCAGCCTTCTGATGAAATCCTTTCTTCTATTCTTTTAGTATAGTTTTAGTGTAATATATATGATAAAATAATGAATCAAGCCTTCTGAAACATGGAGTCAGATCCTCAACTCTTCCCTCACCCTGAGAACATTATCACCCACCATCTCACAGTGTCATAGAGGCTTATGATCTATCCCACATCACCTGAAATCCACTTCCACCACTGGTCCCCTCTAATGCTGCTGCAGAGCTCAAAAGGAAACCACATTTACCTCTTTAGGAGAGGAAATTACTTCACCAAACTTCCATTCTCCTCCTTTCAGAATCAAGGACAAAATTCTTCATCATTTGGTTTCTTTAGGCAAACAACCCACAGAATTAAAAGTTTCTACAACTTCCTGTGCTCTTGATGCTGATTTCAGGGAAGTGCATCCAGCATCAGTAGTGTGGAAGATCAAATCCTTCATTTTCATTTTGACATATTCTATTCTTACAAGCAAAGAGCTGAAGCTTCTAGTCAGGGGACAATCAGGGTACATTGTGACGGTTCACAGGGGTCTGAGGATGAGGGAAGAGATGAGGATCTGACTCCATGTTTCACAAGGCTTGATTTATTATTTTATGATATATATTACATTAAAACTATACTAAAAGAATAGAAGAAAGGATTTCATCAGAAGGCTGGCTAAGAATAGAATAGCAAAGAATGATAACAAAGGTTTGTGGCTCGGCTCTCTGTCCGAGCCAGCTGGACTGTGATTGGCCATTAATTACAAACATCCAACATGGGTCAGTCACAGATGCACCTGTTGCATTCCACAGCAGCAGATAATCAATGTTTGCATTTTGTTCCTGAGGCCTCCCAGCTTCTCAGGAGGAAAAATCCTAAGGAAAGGATTTTTCATGAGAAGATGTCTGCGACAGTACATCTTAAAATTTTCACCTGAATAATATTAAGCGGCAGGAACTAGTGTTAACAAGGAAAGTCTGGCTGCTTTTATTTTTCCAAATCTGGAAATAGTTTAGATGCATACCTTTTGAGGTTCAAGATTACCCTACCCCCTCTGTGGGGCAGTAACAACCATATTTAAAGTAAAAAAATGTGAGGATCTGCAAGGTCTCAGTGTTGTCCATTCTAGCTGGCATGTCTAATACTCAGATGGAGTTCCCAAGTTTGTACAGCAACAACTATTCCCCTTAAAATCACCAGGAACACTGCATGAATTCAAGTGAAGCTAATGGCACCACTTTTGGAGCAGGATACATGACAGCTGAAGTACTCCTGTCACAATCTGCCTTTTGCAAAATACTTTCAAAGCAGAGTTAAGCTACTGCCACATAACAACACCTGCCTCTCTGATACCATAAAATAAACTTTTCATATGTTATTTTTACCCGAATCTACTTTTTTGTTTGTTTGGGTTTTTTTGTTTAATTAAATACCTATCTCTTCTTATATTGATTGCAGGGCATCTGTTCATTTGCATGATTCTGACTCATGTCTTCAGTTCTTTATTAGCCTTTCTATTCTATTTATTCATTTGTACCTATATTACTGTAACAGCAAAGAGCTTCTGATCTCTTCTATGCTTTTCCTTCTTCTGCCAGGGTCCATTCATCTTAACTAAGAGCTAAGGTTATGAAATATGAATTAATAGTTCTTCCAAGTCAATTAAAACCTACACCAGCATACAAAATTTGTGTAATTACTACAATATGTTGGGCAAATAAAAACCTACAAAAGAGATTAACAAAATTTTCAGGAGTTTAAATATTTAAATCATATTCCACTGACGTAAGGACATAGTCCTGATGACCTCAGTGAAATTACCAAAATTTCTGGGTCTTTTAACCACCAGCTTTAAAAAGCCCAAGTGCAACATAGCTGAATTTCCAGATGCCTTACTCTAAAGAAACAGAAAAAAATCAGAAGAAAGGCAGCTCATCTGTCTAAGGCAGGTGCAGGGAAGTGCTGCCATCTGTCTTATGAATCTCTTTGTGATATCCCGAAGTCTACCTTGTACTTCTGTGTGTGGTTCAGTCTCAAAGTACTGAGAGATGAAGTGCAGGTATTTAGCAGCTGTACTTTATAATACTAAATCTGCCTCTACCTTTTTTTTTTCTTTTTTTTTTTTTTTTCCTCCAGGCTCCAATGTAGCAGGTTAGGACAGAAAAGTTTATTTTTTGTTGTTCAACTATTCAACTGCCTATATAATTTTAAGCAAGGAATGTACACCATTCTCTTCTGTAGTCACAATATTTTTAAACCTCAGACTTTTACAGTATTTAATAGATATTAACTAGATGAATAAAGTTTCTTTGAAAAACAAAACATATTTTTTCCAAGTTTTCTCACAGTTAGTTGACAAAACTATCTATTTCACAATTCGTGGTGGTAATTTGTAATTACTTTCCACTAGTTATTTCACAATTTAATGTCAAAATACCACTTGAAAAATTACAAAGGATGTCATAGAATCCATATAATTTTATTTATCCCTTTGTCATCTTGCAAACAAGATGACAGTAAGGGCAGGAAATAACATCTGAACATTATTTGTAGAGATGTATTATCAAAACATATCCATGACATATGTACTTCTATTCCAAGGGGAAATAGTCTCAGGTTGTTATAGAACCTCCAGCTGGGAGCACAATATCAGAGCTGGGCTTGGGACTTTGAGATCACATGAGTTTGCTTTCAGGTTTAAAAGGAAAAAAAATAAAGCAACCCCAACACAGAAACAGTGCATTCAATAGCATTGTAAAAAAATTCCCAGGAACATAAGAAAGCCATAATCAATGTCCAGGATCCCAAGTCACAAATTACTCTTGCTTATGCATTCATCTGCTTTGCTTAAGCTACATTTTTCTACCCTTATTTCTATTTTTAATTATTTTATCTTTTCATTTTTAACTAGAAATCTGTGTTCCCTTATTGTTGACTTTGCTTCAAAGCAGGGTCTGCAGTTTATTTTCACACAAGCTTGTAATGAAAAAGCCATCAAAACCAATTCACACAGCCTGCCCTCTTCTCAGGGACAAAAGAGAACATCAAAGTGCTTTGTACTTATTGTAAACGTGTGACCCTCCTTCCCAGACTGCCAGGATGCAAATATAGAGCTGCATTCAATTCTGATAAAATTCTCACAGCACAGTAATGCAGCCTGGGCTTTGTGCTTCAGAAAGGAAAGCAGCAGAAATTGAATACAGATGCAATAAACCCTGAGAATAATATTGTTCTTGCAACACAAACCTTTTCACAGCTCTGAAGGAAAACATACATTTTAACTGTTTTGCATTAACCAGATCTTTTTATACCTTTCATTTCCTGTTTTCATTATTCAAATAGAAAACATTCAGAGTTTTAAACCAAAATCACTCTTGACCTTTTAAGTAAGGGGAAGTACAATGAGACTTGACTTGTATTCACAATACTCCTAAATCATATTACCTGAACCTGATGCTTCCTATTTTCAGCTTTATCACTTATGATTTCTTTATGATCTTTCAAGAGAATTAAAGTAACTGCACCATTCTTTAAACAAATACTCCACAAGCTGAAGATAAAACTGCAAACCAAGTTGCCTACCTCTTTTCCTAATGGCTTAATCCTTGTATTTTAGCTTTCAGCAAAGGAGGGCCATTTCCTACAGTATCCCACTGGAAAAAAAAGGGGGAAAAAAGAATTCACTTTAGTCACTGAGAAATAAAAAATATGGCTTTCAATATATCAAGGTTTTGTTCCATCTGGGAGTGTGAAAGAATATGTCATTTTAAGTTCTTAGCAATTTAAAGTATCTAAAACATGTTCCATTTAATCATTTGCATCTTGCAGCACTATTTTATTAAATAATACTTATAGCTTCTGGCTGTAATCAAAATGTTTTCTCCAAATTATCCTGCTTATTTCAAATGAAGACTAAAAATGTGAAAACAGAAAATCCAGTAAATATTTGAAAGGAAATGATCTATGAATATTCACTTATAAATGGCAGAGTAAAAGAAATCACAAAAGCTGCTCTGAACATAATCTTCTCCAGGCCCTCACAGCATAACCAGATCTAACCCATGTGCTCACAGTGACTTGTAACTGTCTTGAAAATGCTTTGATTATGAACAAAGACTGGAAGAAATTCTCAAGATAAGTAATTTTAGTCTGTTACAATAGTTACAGACCAATTTTCTCCTCCTACTTTCAAAAGCAACACACTAATGGAACTGCTCAGCTGACTCTTTAAACAGGAAAACAGCAAAACTGGATGGATAGAGGTACAAGTTAAACCTGAACTAATTAAATATATGCATACATGGGACAACATTCCTGTCTCCTAAACAGAGACACATCTGCCTGCTTGTGTTCTAGGTAGAAAGAGTCCTTCCTTATCCTCTCATCACTCTGCACTAGAAAACTCCCTTCCATTCTGCCTTTTCCCTTTAAACTGAAAACTTAAATAAATCTTTAGCCAGAAAAATGGCTCCCAGGATTTTCAGTCTCAGGGGAAGGACGTTCATTTATTTTAATCAAAAAGCAGCACACACCAGCATCAGCAGCCTGTGGTTACCTGGCTGCTTTCCTAAACTGGGCTTCCATGATTTAACTCATTTGCACAATGGACCAGTTCAAGGAGGTCTGTGCAAAGAAGGGGAAGAGAGAGGACTAGAAAACTGCTGCCATGGCATTACTCATGTCTATTTTATTTGCTGGGAAATGCCCCAATGAAGGCAGGAATGATGAATCTGATGGCTAATTTATTACTTTATTGTACTATTATGTATTAAAGAATACTATACTATTATATATATATATATATATATATATATATATATATATATAGCATATATATAGTATAACTATATAATATAGTTCTTTATTATATTCTTTATATAATATATAAAGAATAGACATTTTATATAAATGATATGTATATTATACTATATACAATATACTAAGAATATAATAAAGAACAATATTATATTAATATTCTTTAATATAATGTATTCTTAAATATTCTTTAATATAGTATTCTTTAATATAATATAGTTCTCAGAAGGCTAATTTATTAATTTATTATACTATATTTTATTAAAGAATACTATATTATAGAATACAGCAAAGATACTTACTCAGTGCTAAAAAGATAATAATGAAAATTCATTACTTTTTCCAGAGTCCTGACACAGCTTGGCCAAAGAGTGAAAACAACTCACAGCAGAATTCAATGAAACAATCACCTGAGGGTAAGCAATCTCCAAACACATTTCCAGATCAAAACACAGGAGAAGCAAATGAGATAAGAATTGTTTTCCTTTTCTCTGAGGCTTCTCAGCTTCCCATGAGAAAACCCCTGGGTGAAGGGATTTTTCCAGGAAATGTGAATGCCACACATGTCCTCTCCCTGTCCTAACAGCAGCTGCAGGAATGCCAAACTCCTGCAAACTCCTCTACGTTCCATCTGGTGCCCAAGATGGAAGCTGTGCCAAGCCCCAGAATGACGACTTGTAGCATCTCCTTTAGCTGAGTGTCCTTTGCTTTATTTGGAAATGGATTTGTACTAAGGTGCCTAAATAATTACATACCATTTATCACGTGCATCAACAGTTTACTGCCTTTGGCTGTCCAACTGATTTCAGATAAAGTCAGTTTGGATTTGTGTAAGCACAGGGACTAAATATTTACTAGAGGTAATGGCATTCTTCAAAAGAAATTATTACATTGCTAATGCAGGCAATGGAATAAAAATGACTTCTCTTTAATATTTTATTTATAGTAATTATTTTGAGTCTCGGTGTTTTTCTTTTTTTTTTAAAAAGAAACTGGTGAAAAATGCTAATTTTAATGTAATATTTTAAAGTCTTATTTAAAATGCTGGAGGCATTTTACATGGCATTTGTAAACTGCACCGTTTTCATTTCCTTCTGAAAAGGAAATAGAAGTGATTGCCATCATTCTTGTTACATTTTTTTCTTTTACATTTTTCAGTAGCAGCTTTTTTTTGTTTGTTTGTTTGGAGTTGTGGGTTTTGTTGCTTGTTTGGTGCTGTTTTTCTAGAAAAATGGTTATAGATGGATCTGTGGTGGGTTAGCCCTGGCTGTTAGCCAACCTCACTGCCCTTCTCAGCAGGACAGGGGAACAGTGTAAGACCAAAAAAAATCTGACAATACACAGGATTAAAACCAAGACTTTCACCTCCCTTCCCTAAGTTTTGGGCTTATTTTCCCCTATGAAAATGACAGAAAAAAAATTGTCTGAAACAGTAGGGAATTAGTCAACAGTGTATTTCAGGCTTTGAAATGTTAGAGTGACAACTCCTGAGCATGCATCTTTTCAGATCAAGAGAATGTAAAGGCAAACACCATCAGAGATACTGAAGGTAAGGGCCTTGGATCTAAGCACACAATTCAAATGAGTTAGTAAGGTACAAATCACTAAGGGTCATGTTCACTTCATGGGGAAAATCAGGAAAGTCACAAGGCCTGCACTTTGAAATGAGTATACTCAAAAAATCCAAACCAGTTTGAATTTGACTTTTTTTACAAAAAGATAGAAGTTTAATGCACATGAAGTGGTAAGAGTTCTGAAATTAGCTTTACAGAAAGTGTGTTCCTTATAATACATTAGTTCTATGAGTATTTGGTTTCAAAATTACATCATTTTCCTACTTTTTGTTCCCCATTAAATACAAATCAATGACACTTGTGCAATAACAGTAAAACTGGGCTTCTGCCAGACTCTGTGGCCTTACACAGGGTATTTATGGAAACAACTTGTACAAAGCATGGGCCTAGCTTAATCTTTAAATTCTGGTTTAAATTATGTTTCAAAAGCCATAAGAAAGGTGGGAAAAAATAATAGAATGATACTGAATAGAAAACATTCTATATATTCAAAGTTACCTTTACTTCTCTAACTTCTACAAAATTAAGCCAAACACTTTAAGATCTTCAATTTTGCAAGTGTGTGTCTTATGTACTGCAAGAATTCATACAAGTTAAACACAGTGTTATTGTATTACCATGATTTACACACATTATTACCTTTCCACTCTGCTATAAAGGAAAGGAAAATACCTCAGACTACAGTATAGTTCTCTGTCTCCTTTTTAAATTGTTGAGAATGTTCTGGGCTGTTTCAATGAACACTCTGGAAACTCATTCCAGCAAGAAGACAATGGTTATTCTGTGTTTAAGTAAAATGTAAAACCCATCATTACTTGATGAGATGATCTCTAAATTTATAAATCCTGACTGACAGCCAGTTAGTAATCACCTTTACCATTGCCCACACATTTGTTTTTGTTAATGTTTTTGAACTGCCTTTTCCTAAAGACCTAATAGAACTTTATGAAATACAGTGACAGAGAACTCTGACACAGTCCTTGTTACAAAACATGCCTCAGATGACAATTACTCAAAGGATGCCATGAGCTCAACAAAACCTTCAATAAATACAAGAGAAGTGAACATCTGCAGCTATTGTTTCAGCTGTAAATCTTGTGAATGCTTTTTACTGTAGCAACAAACTGCTAATAAATCCAACTTTCATTGCCAGAAACATATAAAGGACAGGATACACTTCATGATGTTTTTCTCAGTGTCCTCCCTGAGCCCATGCACTCAGGCACATTGTTTCCAGATATATTTTATAGCCAGCAGTGATGCACTGTCCCCTCTACCCTTTCCCTTGACTGATGAGACAGAGAACATTGACTGAATGCCATTACCTGGCACTGCCTCCCTCTTGCTCGACAGCAATGGGAGGCTTCATGCTTACAGCTCATATTAGATTTAGCAGCAATCATCAGCATTAATTGCACATAGATCATTTGGCAAACAGACTTCTTTAAAAAAAAAAATCCCCATGAAGCAATTTAAGTGCTGCTCCTTCTACTGTGCAAAAGCAACATGTTCCTGGCCTGCTTTTAAAACATATATTTAATATTTTAAAGGACTGACAGGCCAGAAAAAGGAAAGATACTCCATAAAGTCTCAGATTTTCAAAGTACTTCAAATGCTAATTCAATAAAATAGCACAAAAGTTAGACACTTCTCAATAACATTAGTTTCCACATCAAAAAATAAAAAGAAAAAAAAAGAAAAATAAATTATTCCTACAGTAAGATTTAAGAAGCATTCACATTGCACATATACCTGAGGTCTGAAATTCTCTGTTATTGTTAAGCTGGTTCAAATTCAGGCTGAGGGGGATGGAGGAACATGGCTTGTCAGCAAGCAGTGCTCCATGCAGCAGTGGCCCACTGCTGACAGCAGCACACACCAGCTGGGAGGGGCAGAAGCATTCTCACAGAGTTTTGTTTGCTTTTCACGTGTTCCACTGTACTCTGGATGTGGTGCTGGCAGGGGGATGTTTACAGATCACAAACGGGATGGGGCTGCTGTGGAACTGCCTTGAGCTGTTTCATTTTCCAGCATCACTCTCATTCCATGGTTATGACAATGGGAAGATGCCACCAGCTCACATCCCAGGCAGCAGACCAAGAATTAATTACAACTCACTTTATAAGTTTTCTGACCAATCACACAAAGCAAAAGCACATTGACAGTAGTTCTATCCAACCACTATAAGCACAGGTACCTTTGGTTAAACAATGCTTGCTTATTTCAAATACAATACCTGCTTGTGAGCCTTAAACACAATGCACAGAGCTCTATTATTAAGCTTCAACCTTCCTAATATCTTGCTAGATAAACTCTTCTGTAGCTTAGAGAGTTATTCTAGACAAGCGTTAATACACAGACCATTGTTCTATTTGTCCTTTGCTACAGTTTAAATAATTTTTCTGCTGACCAATCTCATGGGCTGCTGCTTAGCTCTGATCACAGTTCTGCTGCCTCTGAGGCCTGCCTTTTGCAGCTCTCCCAAAACCCTCTGATTTTATGGATTTCCACATTGATGTACTGTACTCAAATTTTTCTTTGCTTCTTCATTTCTTGAAGGTTTGAAACCCACCATCACCTTCAGAAATGTAAAGCTGATGGGATAATGTGTGAATTATTGCAGGTTTCTTTGTTTCCACATCCTCCCCTATTAACCAAACTGGAAAAGAAAGAGAGAACAGTTCCACACTTGTTGCCACCTGTCTCAAAAGTAAAGATGACATTATAACCATTTCTCTGGTACAGTTCAGCACAGGCTGCTGAGTCAGGGAAGGCTGCAAATTCAAATTTTATCTGAGAGGTGTATAATTTGTTCTCTGGGACCTCAGCATTTTTCTGGTGTTCATCCTTAGCAAGTTCTGTGTAGCTCTGCTGTGCTGGTGTTTTCACAGCTGGCCATCTGCCTTCTAGAAGCAGAGCCGTCCAAAACTAAAGAAGAGCAACAGCTTAGGAGGCCCTGACTAGCAAAGACAGAGAAAAATATTTCAGTGCTAAAGATAAATGAAAGGATTTGAGCACTAAAGACAAATATTTCAGTATAGAGAAGAGGGAAGAGGAAGTGGAGAAAGAAAAGGTGACTATCTTGTATGACATTAATTTAAATTTTTTTCTCAAAGTTTTACACAATGCATTCTATAGAAATACTTGTCATCACAAAGGTTATCAGACATCAGAGGTCAACAGGTTTTGCAAACATTAGGGATTAGCCATGGTCCCTAAATATAATAAAAATAAGCAGAGAATGCTGGTGTGTCAGGAAGTGACTTAGTGCATAAAAGTATTTTCTCAGTTAGGACGAACTACATTCCAGAAAATGCACTTTTATGGAAACCATATTTCAATTGGGCATTTATTCCATTAAGTTCAAAAATAGCCATAAGCACTTTTTATTGCCAGGAGATACATTAGTATCAATGCATGGCATGGGTTTCCCTACAACTTTTTAGCAGCTTTTCCTTGATTAAAGGCATGCAGGTAGAATGTCCTGAAGAAACTGTAAACAGGTGCGTTATAGCAACAGATATGACTTCACAAGGGGGTTGATTGCCTTCTGCTTGGAGACTAAGTGACTGTAAGAAGAGATCCATTTTTAGGGAGTGCTGCCACTGATGTTTTGTTAGTTGGCATTTACTAAACAGACCAAAACAGGTGTATGTTTGATTCAGGGCAGTTTAGGGGAAAGCTGCTTATTCTTTTACAAACTAATCCCTCTTCCCTTGTGTTCAGTCACATAATAGTCTGCAGTTCACAAGTACCAAATAGTAGCTAGCATTGTAAAGATGGAATCAATAGCTTAATCCTATTAAATTCTGCAATGCAGGCTACTTTTCAGATATATAGTGGAATCCTCTTAAATCGATTTTTTTTTTAATAAAAGGTAGGGTTATGTGAGGCTCTAGCTAGAAACCTAAAATATATTGTCTACATAATGTTCTTAAGACAGCAGTTCAGTCTGCTTTCCTCTGTACAATTTCTGTGTGTTGGCTGGACTGTAACTGTGATGCTTTGCTAGGTGAACTTCCAAAACCAAACCAACATTTCTTTAGTTATTGCAACCATAGAACAAGGTAAGAATTGTTACGTTTTCTCACATAAGTCTTCAATGAGAAGTGACACATATAAGTGCATGTAATCTATTGTTGTGATTTCATCCCAGCCCAACACAGCCATTTGCTCCCCCACCAGGTGGATCCTGGGGAGAGAATGGGAAGGGTAAAATCCAGGAAACTTGTGGGTTGAGATAAAGTCAGTTTAACAAAAGCACAGCAAAACAAGGCATTAATTCACCTCTTCTTGTGGGCAGGCAGGTGTTCAGCCATCTCCAGGAGAGCAGGGCCCCATCACAGGTAACAGGGACTTGGGAAGACAAAACCATCCCTTTAAATGTCCCTGCCTTCCTCCACCACCTCCCCACTCCATATTCTGAGCATAATTTCCTATGGTCTGGAATATCCCTGGGGTTATCTGTCCTGGCTGTATCTCCTCCCAGCTTTCCAGGCACCTCCAACTTCCCATCAGTGTGGCAGCACGAATGGCAGGAAAATCCCTGTTTTTGTGTAAGCCCTGCTCAGCAACAACAAAAACATCTCTGTGTTATCAACCCTGTGCTCAGCACAAATCCAAAACACAGCCCCATGCACTGTGAAGATCAGCTCTACCCCAGCCAAATCCAGCACATTCCATCCCTATCCTGTGCTATTTACATCAAGCTAAGATCCCACACTGTGCAATACAACTTAATTGCCCACCACGACCCTTTGCCTTCTTTTCTAAAATACACAAATGCCCACAGAATGTCTATTGAATTCATTTGGCCCGTGACTTTGGGCTGCTGTGTGGTGGTCATTGCTGTGGGCATGCACAAATGCCCACAAAATGTCCATTGAAATAATTTAGCCCATGACTTTGGGCTGCTTCTGTTGTGGTGGTCACTCAGGACAGGACAGGGGTGTGTGACATGGGGTTACTGGGCACCAAAGCCAGCTCAGCTCACCAAAGTCACTACTGCACTGCAGCTGCTCCTTGTAAGGTTCTCCTCCACGGGTTTGTGTGGCTTCTGTCACAGTAATTCCTCTAACAGACAACTCAAATCGTGGCTTGCAACAATTTAAAGGTACCTTCATTACAGTCTTCACCCCTGGTCCTTTTGGGGTGTGTTAATCTTGTGTAATGTTGCAATGAACTCTCTTCTCCCCAGCCTGGCTGCAGCCAAGGGTTCCTGCTGAAGTCCCCCAGAATAGTCCACATCAGTGTGTTCTATGGGCTGCCACAGACTGGAAGGGAATCTTTGCTTCCCCTACTGCAGCCTGGTGTCCCAGACAGGAGGGACAGTCCTCCTTGCACTTGTCCAGCATTTATCCTTCCCACAGTTCTTCCAAACTGCTCCAGTGTGCGTCCCGCATGAAGTCACAAGTGCTGCCAGCAAATCTGCTCCAGCACAGGCGTCTCATGGGGTCACATCCTCCTTCAGGCATCCAGCTGCTCTGGCATAGAGTTTCCAGGTGGATCTCCTCATTTCAGATCTCCAGGTCTGTTCATTCACAAGTCACAATCCCTTCAAGTCAAGCTGGGACCCAAGTGCCAGCCTGTCCAGCGCAGCAGCCATACCCTGGCCACTTGCCAGTGCAGGCACATCCCTGGCTGTCATCAAACATCCCCAGGCACAATTCAGCGAGGTGACAAGAGGTACAGCACCACAGCAAGGAGTGACAGCCACTAACAAGCACGAGGCTCTCATTGGCACTCATGGGAACAAGCCCCATGGCAAACACAGGAGCCTGCTCATTACTGCCAGACAGAAATTCAATCTGGTACATGCCAGCAGGTCTGTCACCTCAAACCCCTCACTGGGCACCAAATAAGGCTGTTGGGGTTTTGGAACAGCATCCCCCAATTCAGTGTCCCCACTGAGATTGTCCCCACAGCTCCGTCCCCTTCTCTCCCCTGTGACAGGATGGAGAGAACTGGAAGCACAAAAGCAAAGAACAGGGGTTGATATAAGAACAATTGACTGGAAATAGCTATGGGATAAGAAAAAATAAACAGTCACATCAACACTGCTAATGAGAGAGGGTAAAAGATACAATCCACACATAAAAACCCCCTGATAATAGACTGTACCAGTGGCTCCCTGCATCACGTTTTCTTGACCAGAAGGAACCCCTTCTTCCCAGAAAACAGTCCATGTCCCCTGCCAATAATGTAAGGGCTATAGAATAACCACTGAGTCCTAGCCATGTCCACTCCCAGTTATTGCAAAAAAAAAATTAACCCTGTCCTGGCCAGAACCAGGGCAGTTATTGCCACTTATTGCCAAAATTCCTTCACTAACACAATCAGATTGTTAGGGGTTTTTTTGAAAGTTAGTGTTAGCATTTACTTGAGCCTCCTTCTAGACTAAATCTCTTTTACTGTTCGCTTTGTCTGCTCATATTTGAAAATTGGAGGAATTCTAAATCTCTTTTGAAAGCCGTCATGTTTGAACCAATAGGGAGATTGAATGCCTTTCCCTGCAGGAATATAGCAGGGGTGTAAATACCACAGCTGTGACACTAGCTAGCTAATTCTTGAACAAAAAAAAAAAAATGTTACCTAGTGCTTGGTACCCAGGTCACTGCAGCTTGTGTTATGGTATAATTGCTGATGGGCAGACTGAGATTTCCAGTTGTATCAGTGGAAGATGATTTATCCAGCAAGTCATGCCATAGTCCATACATATTCCAGGAGACCTGTATATTTGTCTCGTGTCTTTCAGAACAAAAAAAAGTACACACAGAGATTTAAGAAATCATTTCTCTGTTTCCAGGGAAAAGATCTGTAAATGTTCTCCTTTCTCCATACCATGAACGCTTTCCAGTTGTGCAGCCACTGCAGATCCTGATGCTATCAGCAGATGTTCTAAAAAATTAGGGCCTCTACAGTACCTAGACCGTAGAAGAATCACAAAAATCTGTAACTACAGTTTGTAAGTCACAAAATCAGAGCAACTCTATGATCAGGATGATAAACTGATGCTACCAAAGAGATGACAGATTTCTTATTTCTCCAGGCAATAAATGTACATGTTCAATGTTTTCTAGACTAATTTGATGCATTTTGCAGATTGATTTTCACTGCTGACATCACACAGTATCAGAACTCCTGCACTTCACAAATCATCAGCAGCATCCCTCACATGTGCAGCGCTGTCCACAGACCTTCTCTGAAACGGAATCCTGGGAACAGACAGGGGCTGAGGGCCAGGCAGTGCCTCTGCTTGACCTTCTGGAGCAAGAGTGCCACAAAGGAGCACCCAGAACCCTGCCTTTGACCCATCCATCTCCCACATTTTAAATGAACCTCTCAATAGATCACAACGCGTTACAAAGGTTCGGGATTGACAGGAGGGGGGGGGAAAAAGAAGGGCAAGTGTAGCAGCCTCATTAGGATTCTGCTCTCAGAGACTGCACACAGCTTTGTCTTTTGAAGAGTAAAAGCTGCTTAACAAGTCAGCAATGGCCTGGCCCCTCCCAGAACAGCTATGGTAACAGTGTTCATTGCACAAACTCGTTTCTTGAGCTACTTTCCCAAGTCCCTGCTAATGCAAACCTGCGGAGGGAAATAAATGCAAGGCAGCTCTTTTGTCTCCCTGCGTTTTCTAAACACTCCACATGACACGTAGATCACTCCTGCTTCCTGTCTTTTGCCTTTCTGTTAGAAATTATTCATCAAAATACACATTTCTGAGATTAGGGATGAATAGTTCATGCAGCTAAATCCACAGAATCAGTTGCACAACTGCAGTCAAAGTTAAGCAAAGATTTCAGAGATTTCTGTTCTAGTAAAGACATTTGGCAGTGCACTTTGAGATGTACTTGCTCAAGCCCTTGGAAAAAACTTTTTAGAGTTAACAAGAATGCATTAGGGTGGTTACACAATTATGCTAATCAGGGGCCATAGCAAAATCAATTTACTCACCCCAAAAAAAAAAATTTTTTTTTTTTTTGTAGCTCTTCTCATTTTTAGAGGCTGGCAGGCAGAAGTGTTGATTTTCCCCTTCACTCTCATTTTCTCTAAAAATCTGGACACAAACCTCTCCCATCACTAATCTGTCCTTACCTGCAGGGGAGTGGTCTCAGTGCCACATCTGGACTGGGCAGCCACTGCTGCTGCTTCAGCAACTTCATGGCTACTGCATCGAGCCTGAAAAAAAAAATTATATTTAATATAAATATTTATATTTAATATAATATTTATGCTAATTCAATACTTATACTTTATACTTATCTTATATTTATACAATATTTATATTAATTTATAATTATTAAATATAAATATAATAGTATTAAATATATTATATTTAATATTATTGTTTAAATAAATATTTATATTTAAATAAAACCAGAGAAACATAACATGTATAATATATATAATGATGACATATAATAATATATCATTAATATAATGACCAGATAAATCAAATTACTTAAGCACTGTCATAGAGATGTTTAATACCAAAAACTATTTGGACTGCTACTCTTTTGCCTTGCCTAGCCTGAAGGAAAAATTGTGATTGTGTATAAGCAAGGTGCAGGGGGCAGGCTACCTCAGGCCCTTTCTCAGCAGCAGGTTGTGTAATCCTCCATGGGGATTTGATCCCTTCTGTACAACTTTCAGCTACCAAGCTTCAGGGTTCTAATGCTAAAATCACTAAGGCATTAAGCATTTGCTTTAAAACCTTTCTGCTGTATCCTCCTGAAGTATGAACCCTGGCCATGAGGAGCAGGAAGCATGAACTTATTAACAAAATTTCTAACAAAAACAAATGCCTTTTTGATTAATAAAGCACCACAGAAGCATTGATCTCAAGAGTAGATGAATGAAAAGCACAAAGAAAAGGTCAGTTTTTGAGATTTCTACTGATAAAACTGTATGCTAGATGTTTTAGGGTATTGATTGTCCCAATCTTTATACATACCCAAGTTGCTAAAATGTGGAATCAGAGACGAAAATAAAGTGCTTTAAAATGAATGCATGTTTGCTTCATACACAATTCTAAACACGGGGCAAATTCAGCCTTTTTAAAAGGGCTGATAATGCCAGTACTGCTCCCCTTCTCCCTGCTCCATCCCTTTGCCCTGGTGAGAAATTTGAATTGAAGAAGCAGTAACTTACTACCCTGTACTATCCTCCCAAAAGCACAACACTGACATAGCTGGCATAGCTTCCATATGTAAAACCACACGTTTTATTTATAAAGCACTGGAAGTCCTAAGCATTTTAGAAAGTCTCAAAATGACAAAAAGTCAAATAAATATACATGCTTAGGGTAGCATACACAGCGCTGTGTTCATTTGAAAGGTGCTCAGGGACTCAGCACTTCAAGAAACCCATGAATTTCTAAAACACATCATCCTTGCCCTTTGAGCAGAGACAGAGAGGGAGATGAGCTCATGGCAGAAAGGCTTTCCACACCCCTGGAAGGAAGAGCACCATTTAGAAGCAGTGGCTGGAGAGCCCCAAGCACAGGACCCAGCAGCAGCACCAAATTCCCTGAGCAGCACAGAGCTCTTTTGAAAGGAACTACAGGATTAACAAGCCTGACTTCTCATTATTTGAATACTATCTGCTTATATTTAGGAAATGTAGATAGAGGCCTATACACCCCAGGGGTGAGAACAAATTACAGCATAAAAACTTTCACTCAGAATGGCTTGAAGCTCAACATGGCTTGAAGCTCAACATAATTGGTGAAAAGCATTTCTATTTCTTTCTTCCCTTATCTTTACTTTATGAGCAGAATACATAAAAATAATAAAAAATAACCAAACCACTAACCTGAAACAATGATGTGTTTTCTATCAGACGCTGACAAATTGACAGGGAAGGGAGAACAGTCACATTTCTAAGATCACTTTGTGTTATTTTTATACGTACAAGAGAAACATGAGTGATCTGAAATTATTCTAGAGGATATGACTGATTTAACTGGGTGCTACCTAGGCAAAGAAAATAAAACACCTTGCATACTCAGTGAGTCATTCTAGGTACAAATCATGGAATGCTTTGGTTTTTTTGGCATCTGATCAGGGCAGGAGAGACAAAGGTGAACAGTGGTGCTACAGGTCAGGAGCACAACTACAGAGGCATAAATGAGAATGTGTCTACACCTCTAATTAATTAACTTCAGTGTGTTAATCACTGAAAAAATTAGAAAAAAAATTTGTGTAACCAAGTATGACTATGGAAAGTATTTTCAGTGGAACAGTTCTGATATTTAAAAAGAAAGGGGAGAAAGCTGTTCCTGCAAAGACCCATTTTGCAAGTGTTACAGTTTTATGTTGCCCTTTCAGAGTAGACAAGAGAAGGGGAGAAGAAAACCTGTGATTCAGAAATAAGTCTGAATCATTTTTCCTTGGAAGTACGCTTAGAGGACAGTATTCAGCCTGCCAGATAACATCACACTATAACTCCTACACACAAATATTTCTTATTTGTCACCTAAATTCTCTAATTCAAACATTTATGGTGCCATTATTCCCAATCAATTGAATATCACCATAACAATCTAGTGGAGAATATGATATACAGACCAACTAGAAATACAAACTGTGTGTGTATATATATAAATACATACATACATATATATATATATATACTTGCACACATATGCAACTACACCTGCCCCAGTACATTTTGCTATTTGATGATTCATTAACACAAAGCATAATCATAAGCATATTTTTCTCTCAATTATACATATTTAAATTTAATTTCTAAATATTTAAACCCAGATTTTTTTCCTCACTTAGAGCATCTAACACATTTTTCACTTCACTTATATGGAAGAAAAATGTTCATAGCCATAAAAATTGATATGTCTTTAGTAATCAGAACATTTCCAGCTAATTGGCAAATAGGGGGTCTGTTATTCAGATTTTAGTAAGCCTAAATTAAATGAGCATGAGAGGGGAGATTTGGTTTTGGACCAGGTTCACATTCTACTGAACAGAAAGTGAGTAATGGACTGCAGAATTCAGCCTTTGAGTAGCCCAGTGAAAGAGCTATGAACAACTATTGTGTCAAAATTTTGTTTGGAGAAAGCCCTAAAGCTTCTTTTTGTGTAATTCCTGTAAGTCTTGAACTTCTGACATTCATCAACACAGTGCTTACATACCCTACAAAACAAAATCTTATGTCATGCATCATTAGATGATTTCACACTGCTCCTCCAGTCTGGCTCACTGATGTCAAACACTGTCTGGGAAAATCTCTTTGTACAATTTGGCAGTCTCAATATCACTTTTGTAGTGCAATGAGTCAAAGATAACTTATGCTGTAGTCAAAAAAATTTTTAAACTATACCTTTCTTGGTTTTGGTTTTTATCCTCAATTTGCTTTTCAAATTTAATTTGCAATTATTTTATGCACAGTCACAGACTCAGCACAGGAGAGGTTATGTGCCCTGCCCACCTATTCAGCCAAAAAGGGCAAGCAGGCTCCACCAAACTTCATATAAGTCCCAAAACCAGTGTATTTGGCTGGTTTCTTCCTCAAGTCACCAGAATCCTAACCCCAAACCAGTTCACACCTAAGGGGAGGATGCTTGATAAACCACTTGCTGCTCATCATAAGGAACGGCTCCATAAAAGTGAAAGACAACCTACTGAGGGCAGGGAGCCAGAATTTCCCTTCTAATCAAGTTAAAAAAAAACATTAATGATTTTCACTAGCTCAAAAGTATAGCCATGATTCTTACCTGTTATGGAATTTTACTCTGCCCAAAGTTGCCACTCCATCTGAGAGCTGGAGGAAAATCTCCACAATGGCCTGTTCTTACTGATAGGAAAATCATTTATAACACAAATCACCCCAAAAGTTCATCTTCTGCAACAGATAGTGCAGCAATGCAATTAAAGATGAGCAGACTGAGAGTAGAGGACATTATTTTTGAACCACACAAAATCATGTCATTTTTTTTGGCTATATTCCTACACAAGGTTTACATCATGTCTAGTGTAACTCACAGCTTGGCTTTCCCCATTTCAACTGTCCTGCTTTATAAAATATTCAAATTCAGGAAGACAAAGTATTTTAGGAGTTTGGCTAGAATGAAGGAATGCTCAGAAATTCACAGAAACAATGAAACTATGTTCCTTAACTAATTCCTTATAAACTAATTTCCTTAATCCAACTTCACTAAATTCAACTTACTTTGCTAAATTCTACTTTACTAAATTCAACTTAACTGAATTCAACTTACTTTACTAAATTCTACTTACTTTACTAAATTCAACTTTACTAAATTCTACTTTACTAAATTCAGCTTACTTTACTAAATTCTACTTAAGCAAATTCAACTTAACTAAATTCAACTTAACTTCTTCACACAGAAGGAATGATTCCCTTTTTTTCCTAGACTTAGTGCACGACATTCCTTGACTTGAATTGTTGTGGGGTTTGGTATGTTTTTTTCCTTTGAACACAAAAGTGACAGCATCTCTCTGGGAATATATGGTCGAGTATAAATCTCTCTCCCATATCCCCACCCACTCTTCATTATGACCAGAGCACAGATTTTTTTGACGCTGCTCCAGAGGATCTTTGCCTTCAGTAATTAAAGTAGTTAATGAGCAGGTCTTTCATTGAGTAGTGTATAATGGGTGGATAAAGCTCACTACTCTTTTAAGTTACATGTTCAGGGGACTACATTTAGATTTTTTTTCCTTCCATCTTTCATTCTTGTTTCAGTTCAGAATTAAAACTGAGCCCACACACATTTCCTAAATGTTTTAAAGAGGGTGGTAGCCAGTGAATTATCAAAAGGCTTCAGAAAGTGTTCTTGGCTCAATTTTATCCCTCACACTCACATTTGTGTTCAAAGCACAAGTGTTTGTCACAGTTCCACAACCTTCATGACACATTTTTGGTGAGTGTGTCCATGTTTCTTCCATCCATGCAAAGAAAAATTCAAATGCTTGCTGAGAGACCAAAGGAACCTTACACATCCTTATTGGGATTCTCTGTACTTCTAGAATTGATGATAACCCCTTGAGTACTGGCTGTTCCCTAGTCCTTCATTAGGAAGCTCTGTAGCCAGAAGATATTTTTTTTTTTTTTACACTGACTAGTGATATGCAGAGATTCTATATTTTTGAGCTAATCTGAGACAATTTAAGATGAATTAACCCAAAAAAAGAATTATTTCTTGGACAGCAATTTGAAGAGGCTTTTCAAACACTGAAATGTAAATTTACCACCGGTCAACTCTGACAATTTAGAACAATATATTTTGTTTTGTGGCTCAAATTTAAATTATTCCACAGGGTACAGTTTATCAACCTTAAAATTCTTTAAAGTAAAATCAACATTATCACTGCAGCCCAGCAATGTATTTTATCTTCTGTGGTAGCCTCTTCAAAGAAGCAGCAGTCACCAGATTAAGACTGGAGGAGGAGCCAGTCCTTCCTGGAGCACATTTTACATTTAATCTGCAGAGATGCACAAAACTGTTGATGTATTCAAACTGAATTACTCTGCTGACAACTAAGGTATTCATATAGTTTATACTGTGTTATTCCTTTCATTTTTTAGCTTCTTTTTTTCTTAAGTCTTCTATGTTTTCTTTAGCTCCTGTCATCTTCCTAGCCCAGCCCAGTTACACATTCGAGATTTACATGTGTGCAGAAAAGTCTTAAGCCCTCAGCAAATGGCTCCCATGGCATTAATGCATTAGGCACACTAATTTCTCTCTCTTGGTTCACTCCTGTACTGACAGAAAGAAAACCATTCTTTGCTCTTTACAGAGGTTACTCTGTGTTGTAACAGTAAGTATGCCAACCTACACTGGTGTTTTCTGCCAGCTCCAACACATTAACAGAGTGTGATGGTTAAATTCTATGTTTCATTGGCCGTTCAGAATCAAATAAAAATCAAATAAAATACAGCACAGCTATATTTGAAATTGTTCTGTAGGTGTAGTTCTCCTGCTATACACACCATGCATTTTTCTTTACAGAACGCATTGCTCAGCAAACGATGAGCATTGGTGCTTATTTGAGAAGTGCAGCATCATGAAGAAAAACTGTGCTCTCATGGTGGTAGATAATCACGAGGAGGAAATAAGAGCAGACTACACATACTTTGGTAGATATTATTCCCAAGCCTGAAAAGAGTAGAAGAAATATTTTCAGACTTCATCAAGAAAAGTGAAATCAACTTCCACTAAAAGCAGGCAAGATATGCAAACATCTTGAGCAGAAGCACTAATAATTCATGAAGATGCAGCTTTCAGCAGCATCCCATGCTTCTGAAGCTACAGCGTTCCCACAAACTGCTCTTATGGGGCTTCTAACATTTATGGAAACATTTTAGACAAATAATTGCATGGCTTCATCCAGTTGTCATGACTCCCCTG
This sequence comes from Melospiza georgiana, assembly GCF_028018845.1. Lineage (NCBI taxonomy): Eukaryota > Metazoa > Chordata > Aves > Passeriformes > Passerellidae > Melospiza > Melospiza georgiana. The sequence continues at coordinate 39,499,770 of NC_080434.1, read as the reverse complement.
ACACTGAAGTTTTAAAGGTTAAGTATGGTGTGTCTAAACAGTCCAGGTTTTGAAGCACACCAAGAAGAAATTAAAATTTAGGGAAGAAGCAGGGGTTCATGATCTTCCTTTGAACTCAGTCATGTGGAATTCAGTGATTAGAACCAAGTTAATACACTGAAGAATAAATTAAACTTAAATTTGTTTGCAAGCAGTTCAAATAATGTCTATCTCCATCTTAAAATAATTTTCAAACAGTTATATTTGCAGACTTCTTTGCATTAAAGGAAATGTATAGCAAAAATAGAACCCCAAGAAAAAGCATTGTTACTTTGCCAATCCCCAGCATGCATCGTGCTAACTTCAAATTATTTTTCCTGCAAATTCTTCTTCATCCCTATTCTTTTCCTACATGTACTTCTAGCTAAGATAGAAGAGTGCATTGTTTAAGGACTGGAGAATCAAGGACATACTTCAAGCTGACTAGCAGTTGCTAAAACAGGAACAGTTATAAAGAAAAATAATCTTTTTTTTTCAAGTGTTTCCAGAATAACACCTGCTTTCCAAGACACGTGCTTCATATATAGATAATTGCTTGATTGCTTGTTTTCATGTCCTTGCCAGGAAATACTGGGAATTTATCTTTGACATGATAGAAAAGCGCAGCTTTGTTGATATTAGCAATTTTTCTATTTAGTCTTGTTAGAAGACATTCTTAACCTACTAGGGGAAAAAAAAAAGCCTCATCAAAACTCACTAATTAAATTACAAGCAAGGTAAGAGTACATTGCATGAGTTTATTCTGCAACATTTCCATGTGACAGTGTTCACAGGGGTCTGAGGTTGAGGGAAGAGATGAGGATCTGACTCCATGTTTCACAAGGCTTGATTTATTGTTTTATGTTATATATTATATTAAAACTATGCTAAAAGAATAGGAGGAAGGATTTCATGAGAAGGCTAGATAAGAATAGAAAAAGAAAGAATAGGTTTGTGGCTCAGCTCTCTGAGCCAGCTGACTGTGATTGGTCATTAATTAGAAACAAGCACTTGAGACCAATCACAGATGCACCTGTTGCATTCCACAGCAGCAGATAATCAATGTTTGCATTTTGTTCCTGAGGCCTCCCAGCTTCTCAGGAGGAAAAATCCTAAGGAAAGGATTTTTCATAAAAGATGTCTGCGACATTTCCAAGTTATTAACACTTCAGCATTGCTAGTCAGTGTCAAACATCTACTTATTTTCAAGTGAGGTCTTAGGCAAAATTGTTGTTTTGTGGGGAAACGTGTTGTCCCTTGGAGATTGACTGTCTCCTTCCAAAGCTGTCATCCTCAAGTTCAGAAAGCACAGCTACATCTCCTCTCAAACCACAGCTAGCAGCAATCCCATTGTGTTAATATCATGTGTTTAGAGCATCCCTGCACGTTCATCAATGTGCCCATGGATACAGGCATTGACTAAAGTGCTAAGTGGGGATAGGCAGGCCAGAGGACGAACTTCACTGATCTAACTGCTGGTCGTGGCCTCTGGGCTGCTCTGCCAGGGTTGGCATCTCCAAAAGCAGCACACTGGCCTCTCGTTTGTCAGGGCTTTGAAGCATCTCTCATTTTCATAAAATCAGTGAGCCTCGGAGGAAGAGCGGGTTGAAATTGAACCCAAGGAAGCCTTCAAGTGAGTTCCTGAAGCAGTTTAGAATTTACCAAAAGGAAATTTTCTCTAGAAGATACCTTCCAGCACTCTGGTCAGGGAGGCAGATCAGGAGGTCAGGGAAATGCAGGTAGAGAGAGTAATCTTTCCAATTTTACTTCTGTGTAGAAATGCTTTCCTTATTTCTCCACCAAAGTCTAAAAACATTAGCACCCATATTATCTATTGTGGATGCTGTGAGTAGTTCCATTTGTATTTTCACCTAATCTGTTCTGAATGAAAGGCAATTTCCAGGTGAAAATCTAATTGTTTACCAAAGGATGAAGAATCTGCCTATCAAGGATTAAATAACATGCATTCACATCCCACGTGCAGCATTTCAGCAGATAAATGGATAATAAGAAGTGCTTCAACAAAAGTAGTGCTGAACTCTGAGAATTAGTACAACTAGACTTTGAAGAGAAGGAGGCATCTTCCAACAGTAAATGAAATCCAGGGTCTGTCTTTCCCAATTGTCAGGGAAAAGACCTTGTGGGGTTTTGGTTGGGTTATTTCCAACGGAGCTGATAGCAGCTTCCTTTAAGGAAAAGACTACTGGGCTCATCTAGTTCCACTTGAAGCAATTTCTGCCTTCACAGTGCTGGCTGAAACATGCCCAGTCAAGACATGTCTCTGACAAGAAAATGGAAATTGGCCCCAAGCAAATGGAAGCACGGAGCCAATCCTGGGATCCATCTCACACTGCCCAAGCATTCGGGTGTATCAAGGGGCAGCTGCAAACTGCCAACATCACCCACGGCAACACACAAAGCCAGGCCACTGGTATCCCTTTGATTCAGCTCTGAATAAGGTTCAAGAAGCCACTTAAAAAAAAAAATCAATGTAGAAAAATTGAGCGTTACCTCCATCCTTCGCTGAAATAGATAAAATCTCTTGCACAAAATCCTTACCTGATCTACCTATGGGCACTGTCATAATTATTTATGTTTTATGGAATTGATTAAAAGTTCAATAGCAGAAAATTACTCTTGCCATTAGAATTAAGGACCACTTGAAAGTAGTAGGAGACATTGGAAGTTTAATAGATGCATTTTGTCATGACAACACTTCAGTAAACAAGCTGTAACTTTAAAATGAAGGGCTTTCATTTTAAAAAAGGTACCAATTTTCAACTAGCAAGATGATTAATTAACAGAACAGACTGAAAGCTACCAAGGAGTTATCCATATTCAGTATCCAAGGCATATACTTTGATTGAGTCAAACGTGCTACTCTGATCAACCCACACACATTCTGCATCTGTAAAGAAATTGAGAATGCTAGAGATTATTCACTATGGAATTAATTGATGAATTTATGCTTTACTGGATTTAAGGTAATGTTTTACTAAAAGATTTTACTAAAATATTTTACTTAAAGGTGATGTAAGTGACTTCACTGCAGGCTGAGGAGAGAAGGATTGTTTCTCTGGCTGTCTCAGGAGTGCAGGTCACTGTTAAAGAAAAAGGGTCTTTAACAGTCAGCTAAAACAATATATATATATATGCTACCATTTCACAATTCACAGACTGTTCCTGTCACCAATAGACCGTATTTTTACAGTCAGTGAAGCTACTGGTGTAGCAGGCTTCATAATTATTCCAGCTTATAGTATTAGAAGCACAGTCTTCTATTCCCTAGAAAAACACTTTAGCCAAAAAATAGAGAGGAATAACCTTGTTCTAGGGCAGCATAAAACTTAATTTCCTTCATCTATAGGATGTTTTTCCAAGGTCCAGACATGGAAAAGCATCCTATAAATGAAGGAAATTAAGCTGAAATTAACATGTCTGAGAGATAATTGAGAAGTTTTTGAAATGAGAAACAGGGTGAATCTTGTGTGTCAACATCAGATATATAAAACAGATCAACAGAACATGATATATTTTTTTTTCTGACAAAGTTGATGATCCTCAGAAAAAAAAGTGCATGATCATCATACACCAACTTCACCTGGATTAAATTAGATGCCATCTGATAGAAGATTGAACGACTCTGCCTTGCTCTTCTGCACTTAAGGTAACAGAATTTTTGTTACCATTTGGGTAGTAACTCTATAGTTAAAAATTTTTGGTTTGTTAAAGGTAAGCAACCTGTTAACTATTTTTTGCAGATAAATTAAACAGGCTCATTTAACACAAATATACTTTGTTAGGTTACTGTGAATAATACACTAAAAATTACAGGAGGATGTAATTACAACAGAATTCAAGAAAGCATTAATATCTTCAAAGGGAACTGACTGTGATTGTCAGCCTGCAAACAGAGTCACAGAATATTTTGAGTTGGAAGGGACCCACAAGGGTCATTGAGTCAACTCTAGAAAATGGCCCAGATGGGGATGAAACCCACAACCTTTGCCTTATTAACACCATGCTCTACCCAGCTGAGCTTCTGTTCTCATGTACTACATGCATTCATCTTCCAGACTGCAAAGAAATCAGTGTTTTCCATGAATCGGTAATTCTTCTGGCTACGCAACAGCACCTTAACCTTTCATCAGCATTCATGCTCTTGCAATTGTATTCAAAACATATTTTTGCTCATGACTAATGTCTAAGAATACTCTAATGATCAGAAGATTGTGTCCTAAAAAATATGCCAGGTCTCCTCTTTCATTTTGGAATGATAGATCTCTATAATCTTTTCAGGTAATAATTTAAATATAATGTAACAACATATTTGCAAGAGTTTTCACCTCTATGAAGCAAGTCATTTAGATTATGCTTTTTTATTTGTGCTTCTTTGGATCAAGACATATCTTAGTAAGATTTTGGCCAAGCAAGTGGACTACCTTGAGATCGTCCTGAATGTTTTCTCCTGCTCTAAAGGAAGTCCATTAATATAATAAGCATACATACTCTTTATGTGAAATTATTTATGTCATTTCCCATGCTCATTTTTAGAAGACTGGTAACACTATTAAGAGGTTTCTTTTAAAGCTTATTTTATCATCTTCTAGTACACAAGATTATTTTTTTTTAGATAAATTTGACCAGAGCAAGCAATGTTAGCACCAATTGTTATGAATTGATGCTTTTAACAGTTATGGACAGCTATGGCCTTTAGCATCAACCCCTGCTGCTTTGCAGGTTTGAATGATGTACTTCAATACTTCCCTGCTCTATTTTGTGACAGGAAGAAACTTACCAAGTAGTAAAAAGCATCTTCCCTAATGTGAACAACCAATGACAACTGCAAAATCATGTTGACATTTGGAGAGTTGTTAACATGCTCACATTCTCTTTAGCATCTTGAACATGCTAATTATAAATTTCATTACTGAAGGGGAAAAAAACCCCAGCAACCAGTAAGTTCAATGTTTGAGTTTCGCTGCATCTTCTTCTTACAGCATGATCACATTGGAATGATGAATTTGGGGTAAAATAATGTACTGGCTTATACCTCTTGAGAACACTACAACATTGTCACCATCATATTTTCTGAAAAATCCTCTTTGCCCAGGATTTCTCTCCTGGGAAGCTGAGAAGCCTCAGAGAAAAATGAAAACAATATTTTCTCATTTGCTTCTCCTGTGTTTTGTTTTTGGTTGTCATGAAAACACTTCAGTAAACAAGCTGTGACTTTAAAATTAAGAGCTTTCATTTTAAAAAAGGTACCAATTTTCAACTAGCAAGATGATTCATTAACAGAAAAGACTGAAAACTATGCTGCTTTGGAATGTGGTTGGAGATTGTTTATCCAACATGTGAATTGTTCTAACTTAATGATCAGCCATGGTCAGGCTGTGTCAGACTCTGGAGAGAGAGTCACAAGTTTTCTTTATCATTCTTTGTAGCCTTCTGCCTGCATCCTTTCTCTATTCTTTAGTATAGTTTAGTATAGAATTCTATCATATAATTTAACATCATACTATTTAATATCATATCATTTAATATAATAAAATAATAAATCAGCCTTCTAATAACATGGAGTCAGATTCATCATTTCCTTCCTGCCACGGGGGACCCTGAAATTACCACACCAAATTTAGGAACTATGAAGCTCCTTAAATGGGGCCTATTTTTCTCCTGGGTATCTGCCCTTAAGTTGCTGTAACTAAGTGACACATGATCAAAGCATCAGTCCATAACTCATGATGTTTCTGTTTGCAAACTTGGCAAAGGGCATGTTGCAACAGATGCAACTGGCAACCTTACCACATTTTACTAAAATTACCTTCAGGACAGACATTTATGAAAGGTTCCTTACCAAAAACATTCACCTCCTATATATGCATATGAGCCATGTATTTATATAAACCTGACTTCTGTTCTACTATATTTGATGAAAACATATCTTTTCTAGATTAAAACAATTTTAGAAAGCATATAATACAATCAAGCTTTTTAAGCAAGAGACAGACATGCACAGCAATGTGCTGTTCCCACTGAGTCATGAATGTCTAAGTGATGCAGGGTGTAGAGAAAGCTGAGCAGAATCAGCTAATGTAGCTCAATAAACAAGACTTCCTGCACAAAAGCTGTTCTCTGGGTCTGAAACAGAAAGATCCTGCTAAGAAAAAGCCATCAAGCTCATCTCCAGGAATAGGAGGTTGGTATTATTCCTTCTATTCTAGGCCTGAAGAAAAGCTTGCACGGATCTGGTGCACATAACCCCCAAACTTCTCTCATTGAGAACAGTCCTTTAAAGAGCACGTAAACAACTGTCCCTAGATCTTCACTTTGACTGGTGTCACTGTAACCCAAACAAGGTCAAACATAAACCAATAATTGTTGACCTATCAGAAACAATATGGGCTTTTCAAGAACCACATTGACAACCATTTCATGAGAAGTTCTGCCTCCCCTTTGGAGGGGAGGCACGAATAAATAAGGGCAAGGCAACATCTTCTACTGCACCAAGCACAGGTTTTGTCAGGGGCAGAGGCAATATTCATCACAGCATTAGTATGGGGCTATGTTTTGGGTTTGTGCTGAACATGTGTTAATGATGTAGTGGTGTTGCTGCTACTGCTTATTGCCAACCAGGGTCTGTGTACAAATCACAGATGGGATGGGGCTGCTGTGGAACTGCCTTGAGCTGTTTCATTTTCCAGCATCAGTCTCATTCCATGGTTATGACAATGGGAAGATGCCAGCAGCTCACATCCCAGGCAGCAGACAAAGAACTCAATGTCACAACTACCTTTATAAGTTTTTTGACCAACCACACAAAGCAAAAGCACATTGACAGTAGTTCTATCCAACCACTATAAGCACAGGTACCTTTGGTTAAACAATGCTTGTTTATTTCAAATACAATACCTGCTTGTAAGCCTTAAAACACAATGCACAGAGCTCCATTATTAAGCTTCAACCTTGCTAATATCTTGCTAGATAAACTCTTCTGTACTTTAGAGAGTTATTCTAGACAAGCATTAATACACAGACCATTGTTCTATTTGTCCTTGCTTTTCTGCTTTTTTAAATAATTTTTCTGCTGACCAATCTCATGGCTGCTGCTTAGCTCTGATCACAGTTCTGCTGCCTCTGAGGCCTGCCTTTTGCAGCTCTCCCAAAACCCTCTGATTTTGTGGATTCCCACAATTGCTAAGCAGCACATACAGAGAGAAGAGGCCTTTTCCCCTCCTTACCTCACCAGTCACTAAGCTGGAGGTGTTCAAGGAGTTTGTAGGGGACACAGCTGGAAAATCTGATCCCAGCTGACCCAAGGAATGTTCCATATGATATTCCATATGACATCACACTCAGAACAGAAAGTCAGGGGACCATTATGTGTGGAAAGCCCTGTTTTTCTGGGATAGCTGAGCCCCTGCCTGCCCCTGGGAAGGGGTGAATTTATTCCTTGTTCTGCTTTGCCTGTTAAGCTGTTTTCATCCCAAGTCACACATTTTCTCACTTTTTCCTGCCGGAGAAGAGTGGGCCAGCAGTAATAGGACTGAGTTAATTTCAGGGTTAAACCACAACACATCATTAAACTGTATCCCAAAAATCAACTTCTTGTCTGCTGAATTCCAACACAGAAGGACTGAATCATGAGCTCCAAGGGGAATTTCTGTGTTCCCTTTGCTTTTAAAATCCAGCTTTACTACATATCCAGTATATAGAGCTGATTGTTATTTCCTCTTATCTGCTAATTGCCACAGATTGTGATGATCTATTTATATCTTCAAAACTACTCCTAAAACGTACTGCAAAATAGTTGCCTGAGGATTCCGAGGCCAAAAGTGATCAATCATTTGGCACATATTGTATTTTTCTGCACAACCAAATTATATTACTGTTTCTCATTTTAAAAAAATCACTACAGTTCGTGGAGAGAAAAAAAGGGAAGGAACTATATGAGGAAACCTTTGTTTTTAAATCCAATATAAAGGGGAACAGTACCCAGCCTGTGTATTTTTAGTAATTCCCTCTGGATGTGGCACGTATGCCCAAATTTGCCACTGTGACCATTTCCTTGAGTTTCTTTTTCTTAATTTCTCCTTTCCAAGAGCCTGCTTGTTGTCTTATTGTTTCCATCACTTTTAACGGAGGTTGTCAAATTTCTCCACTCAGAGAAATGGCAAACACTTGACTTTGATTAGGAACATCAGGTTTGCAAGTGTAATAGCACTAGTATCTACTTGACTGACAATAGCTGAATCTATTCAGCTGTACTGACAGGAGGAGGTCTGGTACCCTGCTTTACATACTCCCCTTTTCCCTCCCTAGCAGCTGTAAGGTTACAACAGGCATTTTTGGAGCTCTTCAGCGAGAGAGAAAAGGAGGTCTGCAAACAGGTCAGCAGTTCAAAATGCAAATTATCTGCATGTTTTGCTTTAGCTGATAGGCTGCCACTGTTTCTAAAGTAGTCTAGTTCTTACTCTGGGTGTGTAAAAGGCAGAAAATCACAACTCAAATGAGAATGAAGACAACTATTTTAAGGATGCAAAAGACACAGAATACAGATGCATTTTTATTGCTGAAGCATTAATTAAAACTGTATTCTCATGCCACAGGGCTGAAGAACCACCTGACAACTCTGCATCCTCAAAAATGTCTTAGAAGCTAAACTGCAAACATAAAAAAGTGGACATTGGACTTTCAAGCAATCTTTATGTTAACTTCATAATATAAATGCTAACACAAAATATGCCTCCCTACTAATAGCTCTTCAAAACTTAAGGGTGATTATTGTGTCACATTTTTTGTTAGTGTTGTCAAGATTCTTCTGTACAGATTCTGAAAAACAAAAAGGTATCTTAAATGTCTGTATTATTTATTCTGAAAGCCAAGAGACTTTGCAAGTAACAAGATGAGGTCTTTCCCCAGGAGCTGGTTTTGATATCAGAAATCAGTCTTCCTCACTTGGTCTGCAAAGCCTTTCTCACTTGTTCTGCACTCATTAGCACTGTCAAAACTTGTTGTAGATGAAAAGCCATATTATTCTGTTCCTCCTTCTTTGGCAGGCCAACAAATCTTAGGATTTATTGACATGATCCATCTTTCAAAACTATTAAAGTGTCTCAAGCTTAGTAAAACTGTGGGGGGGAATTGAGTGGGTCCTTACAGCTTTATTGTGTCCACTGCACTGTCACCTTATTCACCTCTCCTGCACAATTCAGCACTTTCTGACAAACTGTCTACATAGCAGGAAAAAGTGCCTTGTTAATTAAAGATAAGCAAATCTTATATAAATGTAACTTGGGCAGATTTTCCTGTCCATACTGGATCTGGCTGCAACAGAATTAACTTTCTTCACAGCAGCCTGTATGGTGTGCTTTGAGTTTGTGGCTGAAACTGTGTAGATAACACAACATTGTCGTGGCTGTTTCTGAACAATGAGGTGGACACAAAAAAGCTGGGGAAAAGAAAAATAAAAGAGAAAAAAGGCATTTTATGAAGGCTTTCTCTGTTTCTTAATATCGTCCCCTCCTCTCCCCAACAGGTAAGTTGGGAGTAAGAAAGGAGGACACAGACAGGACAGGTGAGTTGAGTTGGCCAGAGGGATGTTCCATCCCATGCAATGCTGTGCTCAGAGCTCACTGCCCTTCCCCAGTTGGACACCAGAGAGAGCAAAAGCAAAAGTGCTCATGGACCAAGACTAAGACAGTTTAAGAACTGAAGGAAAATGGGAAAGGGGAGGGGAAAGACAGCCAAATCACTCAGCCAATCTCAGAAGCCAAACACTCTCACCTTCTTAACTGATAAAAAAATCAAGAATGCAAAATTCTCTCCAATCAAAACTGAGATGATTGAGAGTTATGCAGATTATTGGTTCTCTGCGGCACAGATTCTGCTTTTGCATACGCATGCTTACATTTTACCCAGCTGTACTTTTTCCAGGGTAAAAGCTTTGTGAAGGACACTACATATTACCACACTAAGGCTTTTTTGAAGGATAAGGTGTGAGGGGAAAGAAGCATTTGATTCAGAAAGAAATAAATTTGCACATTCTTGTCCATGTGATGAGATGGCAAACCAGTCATTGTATTGTCAGGCTCTTCATAGCATCACCAAGGTCATTTAGAAGGAAAAAATGCCATTTGAATCTGATCTGAACAATCCCAAATACAATTAGAAAACATTTTAAAATTGCATCAAGACCAACAGCAAAGCTGCTAACAGCATAAAAAACTTGTTCCCAGCCATCTGCCTAGTCTGTAGTTTGATAGATTCTTGGGGATAGTTAAGGAGAAAACTCCCTAGGTACTACAGCATTGATCTGTTCAGCTCTAAACGAGCTCACAGAAATTCTCAAAAATTGAATTGGAAGTCCACACAATATATAAATTCATTCAATTAATTTAACCAAGCAGGCTAATTCTGCCCTCCATTTACATGGGTGTTTTTTTGGTTTTTTTTTTTCCCTTTATGACCTCAAGCAAACTGCGACAATTTGTCTGGAAAAATTATTTATTCAATTCAGCTTAAAAACATTATCTCCATCCCTCTCATTTGGGCTTTCTCACATCTGACTGCTGCCAGATGTTACAGGTAGAGGCAGACAGAACATGCCATCTGCACCCCTGCACGGCTCAGACACATCCTAACAAGCTGTTGGCTTTGCCTGAGCATTAATGGCTGATGGCAGCACAGCAGCTGCACTGGAGCACCAGTGGGAAATGTGCTGAGAAGCCCAGAATGGGCTCAGTATTTCAATGCTAGATGAAAGTTGGGAGCTGCAAAAAAACTCCATATTCGGTGAGGACTAAAAGACGTTGAGAACGCAGTTTGAATCGCGACGTTCATTTCCAAATCACCCTGCGTGGTGTTAAATTTTTAAACCAAAAAAATCTGTCTGTTGTGTTTCACAGATGTAGGAAATCAGAAACATAATTACCAGGATGTTTATAAATTGAAGTGCATGCTAATAGCTTGCTTGACATGATGCAAAAAGGTCCAAGAGCATCAACTGGGAGATAGGAGACAAATATGACTATATACACACTTGTAAAAAGAGAGACGTTCCTTAGCTGGTTTTAAAATACAAAGCTACTACAGATAAAGGGCATTCATTACACTTCTGTGCTATTTCTAAGCAAACATTTCAGGTGCAAGTGAACAAGGCCCTACCCAGCATAAAACAAGCAGCATAACATCCAAACTTGGGACGTTTTTAATCACAGTGTATAAAAAACTTGTTTCTATGAGGTTGCATCTGAAGTCTATAAGCATGGCAAGAACACCTCACTTTATTCTTGATGCATCAATGTTATTTTCTATTATTTTTGCTATCCTTCAATCCCTCTGTAACTAGTACCACTTGTTACTTTGGTTTGCAATTAACCTCCTCCCCAGGATTTGCACCCAATTATTTCACCACAGTATGTTACAAAAAGAGTTAAAAAGTTCAGTTCCTCTAAAAAACATGAAATATATCCCATAGGTCTCAGGAGAAATATATATAGATGCAGGCTTTGCTCTGAGAGCTTTCTAGTGTGAGTAGTCCAATAAGTGTAGCAAATCACATCTGAACTCTGCTGACATATCACCAAAGCCTCTTCATGTCAGCAAACCTGCATCTGCTGTGAATGAAATGTCTTTGGAGAATGAATAAATGAATAAAACTAATCCCTCTTATTACTCTCTTAAATGTCTGAGATTAACACAGAGACGGTGAACTACGTAGAAAAATCCCAGCTGTGTTATCTGATATGCAATGTTTTCATTTCCTTACCAGCAACTGAACCAAGACCCGCTCATTTCACACAGAGAAAACTGTTTGTTTTTAAAGATCACTGCAAACAGTTTCCTTAAAAGGCTGAAGTCACCATAACTCGCTGTTCTTTGACCTTACCAACTACCCAGCACAGCTATAAGAAAATAAGTTCACATCAGAACCATAATTCTAAAGGTCTTTGTATGCCTACAAATCTTAATCAGAGAATGTGAAAGACATAGGTATAAAATAAAAAAAGACTAGACACAAATGTGATGAACAAAGTGATGTGCCTGATCATTTCTGCTCATTAAAAATTTAATGAATCTCTACTTGCCTCTCAGTCCCTAAATTAATTTCAAGTTTCGCTCAAGCACACAGATAAATTCAAGTTCAGACCACAAACTTTGTGCTGCTCTCCCAAAAAAGGGGCAAAGTGGCAGTGACAGAGCACCCACAGATCCCTTCCCCAGTGCCACCACACAGGGCCAGGGGCCAGCAGCAAATGCCAGAGCCCTGGGCACATTTCCAGTGGGATCTCACCTGGGGAACAGCTCTACATGCATGCACACACTTCAGCTGCTGCCACCAGCAAGTTCTACCGCTGAGATGTGTTACTAGTGGAATAATGAAATAATCTCGTGTCACCTTGGTTTTTTAAGATTTTCTAAGCCTTCTGATGTTGACATTCTTGTAGTGAACTTTCTCACACACTTTTTGTAAATAACTCATTGTTTTGCATTCTTTTATAGAGGAGGAGAAAGTCAATAGACTGTTGGTTTGACCAGTGTCATTGGAGAGGTGACACTGTCACCCTCCAATCTACTGTTATTCTTAGAAAACTATAAACATTGGAGTTAGAAAATAAACTTTTCTTTTTCTTTACTTTGAGAATAGCAGTGTGCACTTGTGTTCTTTCATGAAAATCTTGTTTGCTTTGCTGAAGGAATGGTGAAGATCACACCAAGCTCCATCTGTTCTGCATCACCCAAGTGCTCCATTGACCAACACGACACCAAAATGCTGGAGGATTCTCTGTTGAGTCAAACCCAGAGCTTCAAACAAGGGGGAAACAGACAATCAAACTCCATCACAACAGCTGAAAGGTTTTGAAGTCTTTGCTTGCTTTCCCCATTTAGTATTTATTTTATTAAGCCTTGACCAAAACCTAAAATTCTGTTCTGTACTCCCTTGAATATATAAAGTAAATAAGGATTTCCATTTAAAAAAGCCAAAGAGGATTAATTTCCCAGACACAGAACATTTCAGATGTTCTCCAAGTGGATAGAAAAACCTTGTGGTTTGAGGTGGTTTGTTTGTTTTTTTTTTTTTTGGTTGGTTTGTTGGTTGGGTTTTTTGGAAATTTAAGCTCCCTAAAGCTTCCAACTACTTTAACATATCTCATTCAGTAACCTAAAGCTTTGGCAGCCTGTATGCCTATCTATTTCTCAACATTTCATTGAACAGAACACAAAATGAGAGGACAGAGTCCTAATTCCTTAAATCACAGCTAGATTTGCTAATGCCAATAGCTCCCTTAGAGTCAATGAAAACATTTCTTTGAGGGTAGTTCACAGTTTTTATTTACTTTTCTTTCAGATAGAAAAGGGTGAAACAAAGTGGTTCATTAACTTCAAAATAGCCCCATAGGGTGTCAGGGATATGAAGTGGATCCATTGTTTAGCATTACATTTTCTGACTCCTGCCTTTATGATCCTTTGAATAATTAAAACCCTTGAAAGCCTGTTCCATGAAACAACTAACTTTCACCTCGTTAGTTGCTTGGATAACTCAAAGGCCAAATGTAATATTAGCTACAGGTAGTTTTTTGAAAAAATGCTCATTTTTTTAATGTTGACATTCACAAATCCTGTCAACAGAGATCTATACAGACTATAATACTGAAATACAGTATTAATAGTTGATTTGAGTTCAGCAGCAAAATTCCACTGATATAAGTGTAATCTGATATTGAATTAAGGGAGATGAAGCTCTTTAATTTTAAAATTTTTATGTCAATAACATTTGCAATATTTCTTTCCACATGTTCAAGTTATAGGATACTTTTAATTTCGCAGAAGTGAAGATAATATTTTTCTTTCAGTTGAATCAACATTAAGGCAGGTATCAGTTATTATCTTTAGAAAAAGCTTGAGCCCAAATGAACAAAGGCAAAACAGGACCTGATTCCTACCAAGAAAAAGGATCAAACAGGAATAGTATTATTTCTTCTTCCTTCCTTAGAAACTCTTACAGTCTATATATCATCATTAGTGAAGTAGAAAAAAAAAAGGGTACCAAAATATCATGCCACACTTTCTTTAATCATATAAAAAAGCCATCACATAAGCATTATTCATTCAAAAACTGTCTCATTTTTAACAGCCTGAGGCTAAAGGGAGATACAGATGGAAGAAAGTTAACAGAACAATCTACAGAGAGGAACTCGTCACGCAAAGTTCCAAAGGAAATAAAGGAGATGGAAAGAGCATTCTGCACTTGATCCACTGCTAAATATAGGCTGGAAGATTGCCATTTAAATGCATTTATTCCTATTTATATGCACATATATGCCAATTACTTCTGTAAATTTGTTTCCAAATCAAGCAGCTTTGTAGGACCGTATTTGCACTAAAAATGTGAGAAGGTTAAAGAAGTTTCCACTGCGGAATTTTCTTTCCCCTAATGATTTACTTAAATAGTCCAAGATATTGGATCTCTTTTTAAGCATTAGTTATGAACATTCTTCAACATCATTATCTTTATGGCTTTATGAACTAAACTGTTGCAACATCTTTGAATATTTAACCAGTAGCAAAGATGTGGCTTTTGAGAACACAGCTGTGTGACATCTCCACTGTCATAGCAGCAATATGTACAGTACCAAATCATCTCACCCTTCCAAGTTCTATGTGTCCAAACATAGCCCAGGAAAAAACTTAAACTGGAGAACCCAATGTTCAAAAGGAGTGTTGCTGAGTAAAGCATTTTATATGTAATGTACATTTCACTGTTACAAGTGAGATATAAATCCTCTATTGCTGTTAAAGACTATCACAAAATCACTGCCAATCCATGCCAATGTTTATTGAGAACTCTGTTGTGCTGCCAGCTCAGAGCTCAACATCTTCTATCTTCTTTCATATCAAAAATTGACATTATTGGAATAAAATTCTGCCAGGTGAGACCAAGATCAATCTACAAAACACAAGTACATACAGGTAGCATAATCTGCAATTACCTAGCCAGTTTTAAAATACCTCTTTCTTTTAGAGACAGGGTATTGTTCTGTGAAGGACAATGTTTCAGGCAGTACAATTACATATCCTAAAAACTGAAATTAAGAGGAGACCCCTGTTAATGAGGAACACTTCACAGTATAACAAAAACCGATTAAGAACAAGCACAAGCACAGAAGGAATTCCCTTCCCAAATACAACAAATAATTTCCTTAAAAGCTACACCCAAAAACCAGAGCTGTGATCCTTCTGGGGAGATCCTGCTTCAAAAATCCTGACCCAAACCAGACATGAACTCTTCACTTGCCATTCTTCATGGGTTCTGACCTCAAACTGCTGGCTTTTCTCAGAGAGGTCTTCCAAATATAATTTCACTGATTCTAATAACTAAGTTAGACAGACTACAATATATAGTCTGAAATAACAGCAAAACAAACTTGTAATGTTAATAATAGTAAAACAAACTTGTAATGTTCATAGTTAGGTGCACAGGGGGAAAACTAAGCCTCTGTTGTGGCTTTTTTACTCTTACTCTGCATATCATAGCAGGATTGCTGACATCAGTTGCTAAAACCCAAAGCCTACAGCAGCTATCAATGTGCTCAACATTGCTGGGTAAACCTATTTCCTCACACAGTTTTCTTCTTTTCCTTTTTGACCCCATAAATTAGCTGTGACGCCATTTTTTCCAATGCCAGTCTGTTCCTACCACAACATGGTATGTTGTATTACGTAATGGTTTTTATAACATGGTATGTTACAAGAAAATGTCTCTCAGGCCAAACTCTTTCATGGGTGTATCTCTTTAAGTGTGAATGATTTGAATGCAAATTTAAAACACTTCAGAAGTCCATGCTTTGACACAGACAGCATCCCCCCCACAATGAATTTTCATGCCATCCTCACTGGAGAGCACATCCAGCTGCATGGAAGAGGCTGAGCAGTGTTTGTGTGTATTGGAGCCAAGCAAAGAGATGCTCAGCAGGGCCTGCCTGAGCTGCACCCCACATTCTGCCAGCTGGAAACATCCAGAAACTTTCTGCCATCTGAATTCTAACATTATATCTTGCTGCTAAGCTCCCCTTGATAGACCAGGGCAGCTACAGGATACACGGTGCCTTCAGGGCTAAATTCTCTCAAAAAATAAGACTCTTTTTACTCTTTTTTTTTTTTTCTTTTTGCCAATGCACAATATGGCAGCTCAAGCATATCACCCATTTGAATATTACACCACTGAGCAGCACAAGAGAGCATTCTCTTGCAGCAAAATAAATTTGCTGAAGAAGGAAATAGCAGGGAATGAAATGCAGTGCATGCTCCAGCTTGCAAGGAAAGCATGTTAATAACTAATACATGGTGGGGGGAGGAACAGTAAGTAAAATAAGAAAAAAAAGAAAATATATCCATTAGAAAGATCTTGTCCAAGCGGTGTCAGGGGAAGATCAGCAGGACCTGTAGTGATCTGCTGAGGAAATGCAGGTCATGCAAGCTGAAAGTGCCAAAGAGCAGCTTTCAGTGACATATCCAATTTCAGCATTTACCATGCAAGAGATATTAGAATTTGGCCAATATGACTCTTCATGGCAGCCTTTTTCAGAGCTATATGCTGACTAAAACTTTAACACAGGAGAATATTTTGTTTGCTCTTTGGTATACACTTCTCAAGAAAGAGAACTAGACTGTAGTACAGACTGATTGAGATCCTGATTGCAGCAAGAAAATATCCAAACCCAGACTGTTTATTCAGTATTCCTATTCACCAGCTATCTGCCCACCAACAGGACTCCTCTTTGTGGTATTTTCTTCAACACACAGGGACATAAAGGGTATGATTTAAAACTAGTAAATTAAGATTGGCAGGCATTTTTGTCACTTGTGTCAACCCTATAAAGTTAATTCCTGTGAAAACAATAGCATAAGCACAACAGATTTCACTTAAGGTCCAGGTTTCTCTCTTGGAAGAAATGCAGTGCATGAGCAGAAGGCAAGAATCTGTAGAAAAGTAATTGGTAGTTCTAGATTTGCTGGATTTGAGTAGCTTTTTTAGCAGCATTTCTACTGTCATTTATTGGTTCACACATTAAGTGTGGTTTATTCAGAGGGCCAAATTGGTTTAAGTCTGGGTTCTGAGGGAAAGTCTGCCTATCCACTCCTTTGGATGGAATTTTTTTCAATGATATCAGTACCTTATCCAAGTCATCAGAAAATTATACAAAAATTTAGGAATGAAAGCATAGGAAAGCAGAGTTTTGGGTAGGACTTCATGAGAAAGAGTAACTTCCAGACTTAACCAGTATTTCTAATATTCCCACTCTCCAAAATTTTATTTCAATGTATTTGAGTCCAAATATGGACTAGAAAGGTCATTATCATTGAATCTGTTCAGCTGTGGTGCTGAGTACTCCAAAATGCCCATAAAAGTCACAGAGTTATCCCAGTTTCATTCAAACAGCACATTTGTGAAACCCCCCCTTTATTTGGCACTCTGTACCAAGAAATGCTTAGCAAAACAAAATTTTTGTAATGGACTGTTCAGTGACTCGTGTCAGGCCAAATTAGGTTTTAATTTTCAGAAGGGGAAAAACCAACTGCCATGACCTGTGGATTGGGAAGAGCTACCAGGATCAGTAAAAAATTGAATTCTATTGTTTCTTGCCTGTCTCTACAGCACTACTCTTCAGGCTAATGGAATACCATGCACCTCATTCTAACATTTTCTTTGGGAAATTCAGCAATTCGGCCACAGCTTTGCTTATTGTGACACCAAGCATTTTCCCCAAGCATCTCACGTCGTTCTATTTTGTACTTGTCAATACTGGAAAAACTCTTGTATATCATCTAGTGACTTAAACACAACATCATCATGCAGGGGATGCCCCAGGTCCTTTCAGCACACATTTGGTAGGTTTCCCCCGCTTCTGCTTCCCCTCTCCAGTGGGGTCAGGTTATCACCAGCAAAAAGATTTTTCTCTCTTTGCAGTATGTGACCTGTTGAACAAAGAGTTGTTGACCAATACTACTTTACCAAAATACACCTGCTATGATACCAAGACTGACAGAAGGCCAACACCTAAAGCCCATCATTACTTAATCTAGCAGACTGATTTCTTTCTATTTCTACTTATCTTACTATGGTAACCTTTAACTTAAATATTTTAGAAGATTTTTTTCCTCACAACTAGCGTGTAAGAAATTCAGATTTTACATACAGTGTTTACTCTCGTTGTGCCTCAGCTTGAATAAATACTCAAGGGAGTTCTTTCACTTTTTAGGTTAAGACCAGAATAATTTTTTTTAATCTCTTCAGGAATAAGTTTGTATGAGTTCTATTAAATACAAGCAGCCACTGTCAATCTTCCCCATGGGGACAGACTAGAATTGAACATCCAACACATGGCCTAAAGGACAGCCAGAAAAAAACAGCAACAAGTTGTTAAAAAAGACCTAATTCATTCAGATTAGTCAATCTCCAGCCAAGCAGCCCAGCCAAGCTTGATCAAGAATTTAAAACATGGTTGCCATATTTCAAGTGGCCCATTCCAGACCCATTCATAAATGCCAGACAATTGTATCACCAGCTGCCATTTTCCTAAGGAATATAGGAGATCACTAAAATGGAATGCCTGGAAAATGGAAAACCATGCAAATAAGAACACCTAATACATTAAGATATCGTTAGGATCATTCACACTGAACAGAAACAAAATAATATTGCTCAATTTTCTTTTTCATTCTCTGAAAACGACTATTTGAACACAGCACTCAGATAGTGGCAAAACACATTAGTAGCATGCACAAATTCTTCTCTTTCACCCTAGCCTGTTAGAAATACAATACAAATAATTAGAAAAAAAAAAGAAGTTGGGCTGGCTCTACTAATATCTTCACTCTTCAAAACTTCCAGAAAGCGTAACCAGTGAGCAAGCCCTGTAAAAGCTGCTGACACTGAGTAAAGTGACGTCAGTTTGCACAACAGCAATTTTAACTCTCTTAAAGAGCCTTGTATGACTAAGTAGAATGCTCCATCACTTTTGGCATTTGTCTACACTGACTGAAATACTCGTGCAGATGGTCTTGACAAAGAAAGGGCACACTGAAATGTCTTGGAGATACTTGGATGCGGATGCACCGATTGGGAGCACATGAAGTTAACTACTGCCAAAGCATTAAAATGATGCCACTTCATCTAATGGCACAGAAGGAGACTCACACTGTCACCACTTCAGGTGGGTGTGCAGTCACCCTAAAGCAGGAACAAACAAATCACCCAGAGCCTGTAATGCCTCTTGCTCAGCAAAGCGATGTTCAACACTCTCTGATTTCTTTATAGGTACATGATAATCACATTTTGTACAGAACTGCTGCTGGTGTTGCTAATGTTGCCTGTACTTAGCTTGCAACTATTGGATTTAGAGCAAAGAGTTGAGAACAGGACCCACAAGAGGAGAACATGGAATTCACCCCACATTTTTCTATTAAATCCATGCATGCAAATAGCTGAATGCATTAAAATCAAAATGGCCTGTGGGCAGTAAAATATTCACATTTTTTCCAAGTAAATTTTGTGTTAAAAATTGTTTCATTAAGCAAACATTTACTCTACAATTGGAATGTATGGGCTTGAAAAAAATAAACCACGAAATCTATGCTTTTTAGTGCACTTACAATTGGACTGCAACAACAAATAAAACTTTATCCACTTCTAAAAGTCACTAATTTCTCCTATGGGCTGCACATTGGCCTGTCCATGAAAACAATAGGATACTTCCTTTGTCCTGTTGAGAAATGCTGTTTCTGACATACTGCTGATGAAACAGGAGAAGGAAAATTCCAGTGTGACTGCATTCCTACTGCCTGCATAAACCCAGAAGACCCTAAAGCTGATAGAATTTGCAGAAGGAGAAAGCTCTGGTCTTCTCCCCCTGCTTTTTAATAGAAGTATGTCTTGGGTACAGAAATGAGGGGGTGGAGTTTTCAGTGCTGTCTATTCAATTCTTAATTTATTTAAAATATACATTCACTTAGGACAGCTACAGGACACGCCTACCAAATGAAAATAATTCTCTACTCTATGTGAAAGGTAAACTTTGTCTTTGATTCACAGCAACAATGAAAACTACCATGAAATTTCATTAAAAGTGAAACTGACTTGTTTGTAAGAGCTGGAACACACATGAAAAAAATGCCTCCACAGTGGAAACTAAATATTAGCCATGTAAGTCTTAGAAAGAATTCTAAAGAACCATGATTTTGAAAGCTCAATTCCACACTAAATCAAATCAAAATGCCAACCCACAAACAGAAGAAAATTCTTGTTTTTCTTCCCTGACACAAACACGTATTCCTAATAGGCATATCCCTCCTTTAAAATATTTATCCACGTTTTCAAGCATTGGTAACCAAAACAGAATTCTATTGTTTCTTGAAGCTTCTGTGATGCATGTTTAGCATATTTTGGCAGAATGAACATTTCTTGTGTACACTCACTTGTCTTTAATTTAAAAAGCACACACACACACAAACACACACCTTTTATGTATTATTTCCCCTAAAACAACCTCAGCCAGTCTGGATCCAGCCCTGCCACTGCTGATTCAGCAGCACGGCCACTCACGCCAAAGGCTAAAGCAATTAGAGATGAACCAGATGAAACAACAGCACTTTCCATTTTCTAAATGATGCTGCAGTGTTTTCATAGCTTTGTGTCTTTATGACTGCAGGCTCCCCGTGCCTTCACCCTAATGCTCCCCTCTGCCACTCTGACTTGTAGCCATGAGCAGAGGAACAGATTATAACCTTGATAGCCTGATTATCTCCGTCGTGCTTCTCTGTGCTACTCTATAATTTTACCAGTGATGTCTTAATGCTGACAAAGGGATGCATTTCAGCTAAACTGTCTAAACATTAGTTGTTCCAGAGAGGAAAGAGTTCCTCAAGCATCAGAGTGTAAGGAAGACAAATCATTAGATACCAACACCAGGCAATAGGCAATGAAGGAACGGCAGGAAATAGGCAATGAAGAAATGGCATGCACACAGACTATACAAAGTATACATTATTTCCACAGCTTAAATAGGTTTTTAACTATAATGTTAAAAACCTATTTTAACATTATAGGTTAGTTTAATTTCCTCAGCAAATGTAGGTGTTCCTTCCAACTTTGAGTACAGTCGGAAGAATGGCTCCAATTTCTTGTCATGCAAAATTCAGTGATGAGGCAAAAAATACACCAGGTGTGCAAAAATTACAACAGAACGGAAAGAAAATAATCTCTGATGACAACAGAGGCAAACTGAGGATACTGTGTTGAGAAGTAGAGGTTCTCCTAGCAAGGTCAGTTTGTTTTCATCACAAATGCATGGAAGAGATTTCAGTCTCTTGAAAGCCCAGGTGAGGGAGATTGATGTGCTCGTGTCAAAAGAATTAAGAATGAGACGTTAAGTCTCTGTTCAGACCCAAAAATTTGACTTTCACTTGCTAATCTATTGTTTTCTGAGTATTTCAGGCACTTTACTTCTTCAATGGCATTGATAAAGGAAGGTTGCTGAGAAGACAAACACATGGAGCAGATGTAAGGCTGAGCACATACCATGGATCCCTCAGCTTCATCTCTGGAAATGATTTACTTATCCATTTCTCCCTGGGAAAGATTTACTCATCCCTTTCTGCCCTGGAAGCAGTGGATTTTATTTTCTAGTCAAATAGCAGGGGATTGTGTGGTGGGGTTTTTGGTGCATGAAATACAGACTTGCAAAGGAAAATATTAAAAAGCCATGCCAAAGAGCATGTCAATATGAAGTAGTGTCCAAGAAAATAAAAAGCTTTAGGATATTAATTCATCCAGCATTGTTCCTTTTCTTGTCTGCAGCTGTTACAAGGAGGTGACATAAGGCAAACAAACTGCGAAGCAAATTATTTATAATTAAATTAAATATGAAGACATAAATTAAGGGGCAGATAAAGATATTCTGAATTATATGATAATTGTTGCATCAATTCTTTTAAGTATTTTGGAAATGGTGTGTCTGCAGAAGGAAATTAAAAGCTGCAGAAGGCACATCTGGATGATATCCTGGCTGGACAAACAGGGATTTTATCCTAGAGCTTCTTAGGAGCAACTCTTATGTGCACTTAAATTAGAAGACAAAAAGATACTGGAATAAGACCAAATACAAAAAAATGGTGCCCAGTACGCCAAAATAAGTAAAACAGAAGTGAGGTTGCCAGAGTAAGCTGGGAGGTATCTGATGTTGGTCTATGGAGGTATCTCACAAACCTGCAGAGACAGGAGAAGAATTTGGAGACTCCTCCTTTGACCTTTTTTTTTCAAATGGGGGGAAAAAAATTCTTTGAGAAGACTCTTATCCCAAGAGAAACAGATCAAGAAAAAGATGAAAGCAAGCAGGTGACCACTTGGTATTAAAGGTAAAGAGGTCATTACATTTTTTAAGTCTAAATTCATTAAGAAAAAAAAAATTTCCTAAAAGTATTCCATAATATGTCCAGATATCAAGTTACAAGAAAAAGTCACTGTATCTGTCCAAGTTTGAAATAATATATATTATATTTTTGACATAATTGGCACTGTAGGTGAGGTAAATCATATGATAACACTATTGAATCATTTGATAATATTTATTTGGAGAAGGACTGAGAGAACAAAGAGAAATAAAGAGTGGAATAGGTGTTTTGTGAGGCCCAATCTGAAAGAAATAAGAACTTGATTTTGGATCACTGATCACTCAGGAAAAGGAGACTAAATCAAAATATCTACAGATCAAGATATTTTAAATCTAATGGTATATTTTGAGAAATGATCACTAAATCTCAAGTAGGAGATAGAACTGATATAATTTTCATATAATATTTTATATTTTCAAAGATTCTGAGGAAGTTATTATATCAGCTGAATTTTGGTATTTACACTGAAAATCCCTGTACTAGAAAGAAGATGCACTAGGATAGGTTCAAAACAAGGATTTTGGCATCATTTGACTCAAATCACATCTGTTACAGATAGGTAATAAAAGCAAAGCTCAGTCTCAGAGAGGAAGAGCCAGCAACATTTCTGGTATCAGCATCAGCAGGTTCTAGGCTGCAGAAAGAAACCATACTGCAAGAAGAAAATATTACCAAGAAGAAGCAGGATTCTCCAAGTGACTGGAAGCTCCAACCTCCTCCAAGGGCTAGTCTAGTGTTTTTCCCTACCATTGTTTAATAAAAACATGCACGTGAAATGAAAACTACTCCTTTATTTTCTTTTCTGAAAACAAAAAAAAAGAGTGAATTTTTAAACAGCAAAATAAATCAAAGCATAAATTTGAATATGAGAATTTGCATATGAAAAACTAATATTAAAGAAAAATACGAGAATTAATCTTCCCTCTAATGATGAATGAAAGAAGTAGGGGTTTTAGAATCAGGTCAGCAGTATGCTATTTGTGCAGCATTGGTGGGCAAACAGAACAAGTGAAAACAAATCCAAGTTCTCTTCTGAACTCCTCATGGAACTCTTGTAAGTGTCCACCATGCTCTGAAGAATAACAAAAATCAGAATGTCTGAAGGAAAAAGCTTCCAAACTTCAGAAAAAAACCAATTCTTTTTATGCATCCTTTTTTACTTAAGTTCAGACACCAAAGAAGGAAACAATAAATTAAAGAAACCTCACATTTTCTAGCTCTTCCTACAAAACAGCCTCTGCCCAAAGGCAGAGTGACAAACTGAGATGTTAATTCAAGAAGACAATCTTCCAAGGACCTGAGTCATCAGTGTAATACAAGAGGAATTCATCTGAGCTAGGTTGCTCTTCAGTCTCCTGGAAGAGCAAACCGGTGCTTCACTCACAACGTGTTTGACTGGCAGAAAAAGCTCTTGTGCAGCCAGAACACTAAAACGCTGTTAAAATATTCAAGAGAGTCTTACATGAGACATGCAAAACCAGGAGCTTATGGCAGTGATTTATTTGAAAAAAATATCTGTGACGGTGTTCACAGGGGTTCTTGTTTGAGGGAAGAGATGAGGATCTGACTCCATGTTTCACAAGGCTTGATTTACTATTTTATGATATATATTACATTAAAACTATACCAAAAGAATAGAAGAAAGGATTTCATCAGAAGGCTGGCTATGAATAGAATATCAAAGAATGATAACAATGGTTTGTGGCTCAGCTCTCTGTCTGAGCCAGCTGGGCTGTGATTGGCCATTAATTACAAACATCCAACATGGGCCAATCACAGATGCACCTGTTGCACTCCACAGCAGCAGATAATCAATGTTTGCATTTTGTTCCTGAGGCCTCCCAGCTTCTCAGGAGGAAAAATCCTAAGGAAAGGATTTTCCATAAAAGATGTCTGTGACAATATCGAACTCCCATTGTTGTGAAAAAATCTACCTTCATCTGAAGTAAGGCAGCTTTCTCTCGTGGCACCACCTCGATCAGCCACAGAAGAATCACACTTTGACTCAGTCCCAAGAGGGACTGTCAGGATTGTCTGCATCCAGCTCTCTGAGAAACTGAATCAAACATGTAAAAGATATGCTAATTCTGAAGTATTAACATTTTTTCAGAAATAACCTATTTCTACACTTCTGAAGCTCACATACCACTTTCTAATGCCTCTCCCTCCCTTCTATGCTTCAGTATTTTCCTTACAGCCACTAATTAACACAACAAAGTGTAGCAAAATTGACAGGTAAATTATCCTTTAAGGTAAATTATCCTTTAAGAGCATTAAAATATTTTCCAGATAAACAGTCGTATCAAAATATGTTTAAGCGATGATTTTTCTGTGCTAAGTCACGAAAATTATTTCCAAACATCCGCATTGCAAATTTGCATCCCACCTTGAGGTTTTTTTAACTTTAATTTCTTTCACATAATGTACTTTTAGAGTAAGAGAAAGCTTCCTTTCCTACTTCCCCAAGCATTTCCTTCTAAAACCAACAACATACCAGCCCATACCTGACAGGAACAGCTGAACCCAGCTGATTATCATCATCTTTTTGGTGACTTTTTATTCCTCTCTCCTCATCTGGCACCAAAGGAAAACCTGCATGGAGTGCCAGGATCCTTCGTTACACGTTCAGGCTTTCACCTCTGTCAAACTCGTTTGAGTTTGTGCTAAAAGCACACATGTAGAGCATGTGCACCTTTTTTGTTTTGAATCCAAGATAAAATAGTAAATACATGGTTTTATGTTGTTAGACCTCCCAAGCTAACAACCATCCTATTTCTACAAAAGGGTAGTCACAGTGGACCACTTTCTCTTTTAAACTTCTAAAATATGACAATCTGCACAGAGCTGTTTTCCAGTACTAAGCTATTTTAAGTATAGCATGTTTAAAACCATTTTTTCTATGCTGCACTGTACCTTTTTCAATTATTTTTTTGTTTTCTGTGCTGCACTAAACATCAAAAAAAAAGCAAGTAAGGCCAAGTTTTACCAAGATTTAAACAAAGCATGCTGGTAAGAATTACCAAAAAAAGTTGCTGTTAAATTGAGAGAGCAATTTCAAGTGCCTTTCACTTCAGATATCCAATTTAAAATTGACCTCAGACAGCCAATATAAATTAACTCTGAAGAGAAATAGAAAAAAAAAAAAAAAGGTAACTCCCACACATCATGGGCTCCTATATTATCTTGAAACAGAACAGAAAAAAACACTCATATCTAAAAACCAGAAGAACACCACTAAGCCATAGCCTCAGAGGCACTCTGTTACTCTTTGGAGCTGGAACTGCTGTCAGACAAACATAAAATTGTAATAAACACACATTTACCCACTGAGACACATTGATGAACCCTGCTGGGCCATCAGACACGTCCCACAGCCTTGCCCATATCTCAAGGGAATTCTATTAACCAAACATTGGTTCAAGATCGTGTCTTTCCAGCATTATTTTGTTTGCTGCCTCTGATCTGCCCAGAAAAGAGCACACAAACAAGTCAGTAGAAAGACTGCAACACAGTGAGAGGCCTTTTATTTTTGTTTTGTTACACCACGTGAAGAGCAAGCCTAATTAAAAAGATTTGCTGAAGTAGTGTAATTAATTATAGGACCATTACATAGAACAGTAACTGTTATTGATAATAAAAGATTGCTGCATGTACCAAGCTAGGAGCCAAGCCAAATACCAAGGAGAAAACACCAAACTTGCATCTCAAACTTTCCTTTTGAAGAAAGGAAAAGTCTGCCCTTTCTTCCCTTTCTAAATATTGAAACAAAAAATGATGTAGAAAAAAGAAAGGGCTTCCTAGCTGAACAGCCAAAGCCCACAGAAAAAAAAAAAATCTCACATTGAAAAGTGCTTCAGGATGTGTCCAATAATATTCCAGGAAAAGCCTCAAGCCATCCTCACCTCTGCTGTCCCAAAGGAATCCAGGTTTCATTTGGAGCACAATAGCTCCAGAGCATGAATCTCACAGCAGGCACAGGCAAAATCCTCATGAGAGGTGATGGTTTGAGTAGCCTCAGGTGAAGAGAGCTGAGCCCTGCACTGCCACAGCTGCAGTGTGTGCTTTAACAAACCAGACACTGAGTGAAAGAACTGCTGCTGCACTTATCACTCCAGGCTGCTACAGTTATAACTCATAAGGTGCAAAAAGTTATGAAAAATCTCAGTTCTTGCCCTTCAAGAGTTAGTTTGCATGGAGGCATTTCCCCCACAGCATAATTTACTGCCTTGCGGTCTAGAGGACTGAGTTGCACTGCAGAATTGCTGGGGTGAAAAGGCTTTTCCACCAGCACAGCAAACATGCAGGCACCTGACTCAGAGGCACTGAGAAATCTCAGTTATCTGAGCACAATGTTGCGTTTAAAGAAAGGCAATACACCGTGTCACAATATCTGTGTCACCCTCCCCAGATCTGACTCCTGACATTTACACTGAGTCCCATCCTCTGCAGGAAGGAATTTAGAGAGCACAAGGATTAATCATTTCTGCTGTTCCCAAATCCCTCTCTGTGATCCAGTACACACAAACAGCTTTGCTACTCCGGCATGAATAACTCAGAGCAACTAAAAACCCTCTAGCTCATAAATATATGACCAAACCCTGTTCCTATCTCCCTTTTTTCACAGTCTATTCCAACCAGACCCAAAAGTTATGCACAACATTGCTCTATGAAGAGGCCCTGTCATGACAGCAGCATTTTGCAATTAAGGCTGCAGCAATTCATGGCCCTTAGTGTGCTGTAAGAATCCACAAAATCAGAGGTTTTGGGAGAGCTGCAAAAGGCAGGCCCCAGAGACAGCAGAACTGTGATTAGAGCTAAGCAGCAGCCATGAGATTGGTCAGCAGAAAAATTATTCAAATGGTAGAAAAGCAAGGACAAATAAAACAATGGTCTGTGTATTAATGCTTGTCTAGAATAACTCTCTAAGCTGCAGAAAAGTTTATCTAGCAAGATATTAGCAAGGTTGAAGCTTAATAATGGAGCTCTGTGCACTGTGTTTTAAGGCTTACAAGCAGGTATTGTATTTGAAATAAGCAAGCATTGTTTCAGCCAAAGGTACCTGTGCTTATAGTGGTTGGATAGAACTACTGTCAATGTGCTTTTGCTTTGTGTGATTGGTCAAAAAACTTATAAAGTAAGTTGAAACATTGAGTTCTTTGTCTGCTGCCTGGGATGTGAGCTGGTGGCATCTTCCCATTGTCATAACCATGCAATGAGGCTGATGCTGGAAAATAAAACAGCTCAAGGCAGTTCCACAGCAGCCCCATCCCATTTGTGATTTGTACACAGACTCTAGCTGGTGTCTGTCTGCCTCTCTGCAAGGTGAAAAACCATATTACAACCTCCCTCTTTGGTTACAACATGCCTTAGCCTAGCTCTCTTAATAGAAGAGAAAACAAACCAGGCTCAAAAATCACCCAAAGCTTTGACATAACTTTCAGTCTCCTGGGAAGAATGCTATGCATCAAACTGCTGTCCTGCTCTGTAAAGAAGCGTTTCCCATTGTTATGTTCTCTTTGTTCAAGAGTTGTTACTCTTTAAAAGTCTTGTTCAATTATTAAAATCCCAACTGCAAATATAGAGTAACTAGTGCAGGCACTTACCTTGGTAGAGCAGTAACTGAACAATAAAGGATGTAAGATTTGCCATGGAGATCCATGCACAAAATTATTTCCAGCATAAGCAAACAGCCAATAATTAATTATATACAGATTTTAGGTTTAATCAACATTGGGTTTTTTGTCTTTCAGAGCCTGAAGCAGTCTCAGATGGAAAAAATTAGGGCCAGGAATGATGGATAGCAAGGCTGGAGAAGATATTGCCACAAACAGTCCACCTTTCAGTAAGTATATTTTATACCTAACCATGCCTTCCATCACCAGAAGGCCTAACATCAGTCTAAGGGTTAGAAAAGAAAGTCACATGCAAAACCAAGGTGCCCCAAAGTTGAAAAAACTAATTTAATGAATGAACCAATGGTTTTTTCCTTCCTATCTTTGAGAGTATAAACCCCACCCAGAGTACTATTAAAACACAAGAAATTCACCATTTGAAAATGTTTGAATTATGCTGTTTTACAGCTACAAATATGCTTTAAAATAAATCTTTAGAAAACTCTGAATATGGAGAAGTGTGCCCTTTTATACCACCTCAACAAGCTCTGTGAAAGACCAGAGAGCCCATACAGTTACTGCCCATTTTTTTTACATTCTGCATTTATGGTATATTAGAGATCAAATATAGATTACCTTCACAGTGCACATAATTTATAATTTGTATTTATTTCTTATATGTTTTACTCACATCACTGGTTGGAGATCCACAAAATAAAACTAGTTTCAAAGTAACTCCTTAGCAAGACAATCAGAATTTTTTCTTTTCCACCTGCACACACACATGCCAGGTGGTGTGGGGGTGTGTGTGTCAGGAACTGCTATCAGGTCCTCAAAATCCTGACTGCATCCAGTGTTCATTCATGAACAGATACAAGTTTGGATCAGATGCCAGTTTAGATGTACTTAAGCCCTTAATGAGCCATAAGAACCCTGCCTCAGCTATTTATTTTTTTTTTCAGATCAATTGCTTTAGTAATGGATAATGCGATGCAGGATTGCAGTAACTGATATAAAAACAGCACACAGCCTCCCCAAGTACTGATCCAGCCAGGAGAGCACTGCTGGACCCCACATCTTGGTAGAAATGTAACTCTTGTATTTCCTCAAAAAACTCATCCACAATCATCTCATTTTTCCTGAGAAATTGAAAGGGGAGACATAAATCACTGTCATAGATAATACACAGAGGAGCCAGGTGAGATAAAAGCTTTTGCCCACACACTTGTCCAGTTCTGACCCCTGAGTGTTTGGGGTCATATCTCTAATTGTGCTACGAGAAAAACCCACACACAAACTGGGCTCTTCACTTGCTGTGTGTGAGCCTTGCTTGGGATTCTGCAAAAAGGTTTGGCAGAAAGGGAAAATTAACTCAGGCTGCAGTAAATCCTAACACAGCTTTTAAAGAGACAACAACTTTTAACACCTGTATGGCACAGCCATCCTGTGGAAGAGAAGTTCTTACACCAAATAAGCATGGATTACATGCAGCAGCACACAACCACTAAAAAATTCCAAGGTTTTGGCTTTGTGCCACACAAGTTTTTGTTGCCCAAGTCTGAAACTCTGGCAAATCTTACCCCTGTAGATTACAGCTGCCAAACCTGAATTCCCACACAACCCCCTGCTTCCTATCTTACCAGAGAGGGGAAAAAAATAAAAATGATCACTCCAGATTGCAGCTTCTTTACATGAAGCCACCTTAATTGATAATTTAAAATGATCCTCCATACTTTAGAATGAAGTGTATACATTTCTCCACTAGGTCTTGGAGAGCGGATTGACAACAGCAATGAAGTGGGAAGGGGAACACTAATCACTCCAGCAGGATTCTCCAGGGTTCACCAGTTAGCAATCATAGACAGAATTATCTATTGCAGTCAAAAAAGAAAAATATTATTGCAATTAATGGGAGATTTTAATAGCCAAGCTGGATTTTATTTTCAATTAAAATTTAAAAAAATAAAGCCAAGAATAGGGTTGTGCGTGCAAAAAAGCAAGCCACATCTCTCGAGACCTGGGTGCAGAGAAGCACTCTTGTAAAGGAGACATGGAAAAGGTTTTGGTAGGCATACTTCCCAAACTGGTAAAATCATAGTCCTTCTCTTGATATCCTTAAATTAAGCAAGGCTTAATTTCTTCTACCCTTCCCAGATCATAGCAGATGATATCAGGATTTGAATTGTGATAAGTATGATTCCTGCTGATAAAAATCAAAACAATAATCAATACTAATACAATAATTAATATTTAAAAACAATAAAATAATTAAAAAACTGTAATGCCAAAAAAACCTCCACCGCCCCTTCCCAGCAAATATTTCCAAAAACCACAAAAAACCCTAAAGATACAGTTGCTAAAAATAACCAAAAACCTAATTCAATCCCAAAAAATACTAATTATAAAAATTGTTACCTTAATATATAAATACAATAATACATTAGTCTTAACTTATATTATACTAACTTAATACACATGTATAACCCAAAAGTAAATTAAAAAAAAGTCTTCATCCAAAACAATCCCCAAAAACTTGTACAACCACCAAACCAAATAAAAACACATGCGTAATAAAAAAAATAATAAAAGCAAAAAAAAACAAAAATGAAAAAAATAACATTAACACATAACATAAAAAAAATCTTTACTTAGCAAGCTTATACGTAAAATAACAAAAATCAAAAACTCTACCCTCCATACCGCACAGTATCTTTTACTTATGCACTATTATTAAAACCAAATTTTCCCTTATTTCTATATTTTCTAAACTATTCAATTAAAATTACTACTATCTTAAATATTTTTTAGGGGTTTTTTAATAAAATAATTAAACAAACATAACAGAATGACTAAGGAAAGCTATAGAAATTGATGGTATCAACATCCAATCCTGCTCATTGCTGGAAGAGCCTGAGGTGCAAAAAGTCCCTTGTTTGAGCCAAGTGTTTTATGCAGTCAAATTCTAACTCAGTTGCACATGGCCTCTTTATCCCACAGATTCAAAATATCTTAGTCTCCCATTTGCCACAAATAAATCTGTCTGGGAAACATGGCATCCAAGCCCCCATAAATCTTATCTACAACAGAGCCAAACCTGTGCAATCTCAGACTTAAACACTGGGCATAGCCCAGAAATGGGCCCTGGGAACTCAGCTGCAGTGATATATCCTGATGTCTTATAAAATACTCTTAGACATCAAGAAAAAGCTAACAAAAGACACTTCCAGCTCCTTCATGGACTGCCCATTCTAAAACCAAATAATTACACCTTCAGAAATGCCAAGACTGGCATTAGATGAGCAATGTGTAAAGTACAGTTGAGGAGGGAATGTGTTTGACCTTAGATTGACTTTTTGGCACTCCGACTTGGATTTAATGCCTGCGAAACCACACTACATGCCTACTTTGTTGCATCTGCAACATCCCATAGGGAGTAAGGGGGTGTTTGAAGAATGACAAGTGTGACAGTAAGTTACTGGCAGCTGCTCTTGTTCAAGGGTGAAAACTATAAAGTCATTGACAAAATTTAGGGTATAGGAGTCAGCCCTCAGTGTGTGGGTTTGTGGGAGCACTTGGGTTTGAGATTTTTTTGGTTAAAATAGATGATGTTTGAAAAGTCTGAATGGCTGTCTACATCTTTAGAATGACCGGTCTTGATTAATACTGTTAGAATTAGCCACCAAATCACTCCTACAATTTCTAAATAATTTCTGCTAGCTCAAGAAGAGGCACAGCTGAGCTGTGGCACCCTACTATTAAATCTACCAGCTCCCTTTCCCACCAGACACCCCTAATTCAAGGGCAAAGCAAGCTTCAAGCATCAGAACCTCATTCCTGGAGACAGATCCTCACAGACACATGGACCCAGCAATGCAGGCTGACAAATTTATTCGTGCACTTGCTCTTCCATGGAGCTCTTGCCCATGCTCACAGCTGTGCACATCAGGAATTGGCAGGCTTTAGGCCCACAATACCTTCAGGTAGGAGCAGCAGCCAGAATTTAAAGTGCAAAGTCTCTTACTCCGAGACCCCGTGCAATGCAGAATTTTAAGTTTTTGCTTATGCAAATCACATCTTTCATAGTCAGAATCTGACACTGTAGGATGTAACGGCATTGAGTGAAGTGCTTCATGGGGAAACTTGAATCAGGAGGCACATAATGAAACAACTGCTGTCACAAGGCAGCTGATGATCTCTTTTGCAGTATTCCATGTATCTCTCAGCATGTAGAAAAATGTTTTAGGCAAGCTTATCCTTGTAGCAATAAATTAAAACATTTAGGGAATCTTGTTTTCCAAGAAATTTTAATAAACAGTGACACTTCTTTGATAGAATTCAGTTTAACATAAATCCCACCTGCTGGTTTGCAAATAGTGACAATTCAAGAGGTTAAGCTTAGTAATAGATTTGACAGCCTCGATTCAAAAATAATTTTACTCAAAACTAAGTTTCACAAAAACAACTATTCCTTGCTCCTGCCAAGTCCAGCAGGAGCATTGGAGGAGCAAGATTTGGAGCAGAGATTGGAGGAGACTGCAGTCTCAAAACCTTTCATGTCACTATATTTGTTCTTTTCTATATATTTTCTGTCTTTCTTCTTCTAATTCACTCTTGCCAGAGTTTTGAGTAACTCAAAAACGGATAAGCTTGGAGTCTGCTGAATTGAGTGGGCTAAAGTTAATATCTCCTGAAGTGTTTTATGTTGATTGAATGCTGCTCTAAACTTTTGTCAAGTCTCTGATTTTCTCAACTTTGCCAGTAAAGTTTTTTTGTTGTTTTTCTTTTTTAAGTTGGTATTTCTCCTGTGTGTCTAACACAGAGTACATGAAAAGCTGTAAGCCCTTTCAAGAGTCCTGTCAAGTGAGTTTTTAAGGGCCTTACACCAACATAATTAATGTAATTTCCAACCAGTGTAATAAGAACTGTTTCAATTACCTTACTTTTCCATTATTCTCCATAATATCTTCTCTTTTGGAAAGACTAGACTGTCTTTTTATTAATAAAGTGTTAAACTGATAATGATGATGCAAAAAGTCAGGGCAAGAGGGGAGGAACTGTCTACACAGGAAAAATTGTATCATACATTATTTACCCTATTTCACTCAAACTCCAAAGAAAAGGGAAAGACAGAATAAGTGACTTAATGTGAATTTCTGGATTAGACACGCAGATGAGTTATAAGGATTAAGGTCAAAGGATAGATAAAGGGCATAAATCTCCTCAACATTCATTAAGATGCAGATGTTTTATTTAAAGACACTGCTAATTCAGACCAACATTAACAGAGAAAAATCTGTTAAGACCAGCACTGCCAGATATCTACTAAAAAAAGTTATTATTTCTGAATCTTTGCAATGTGACTTAAGCTAGTGACACCGAAATGCAATTAGAGAATTAGACAGACTTTTTCATTAAGTGCTTAAATCCCATTTCAAGGTAGTATGGAAGTGTGGAAAACACTGTGTACTATTACAAGCACTATGTCAATTGTTTGTAGTTAAAATTGCTTCTTTTCAAGAAAATCTTCTTACCTCACACAGGCTATCAGCTAATTACTAAATATCCATCTACCCAGTTAAAGGTCTATGAGCACACTGCACTGGCACAAGAAATAATATGTACTGTTCTGAGGTTGAGTGTATTTGGAAAACAGCAGCAACACATGGAGCTCAACCACTTGTTCCAGCAGCGTCCTGGTTGTGCCAGGAGGCCTTTGTGGCCATTAGATATTAGAAAGCTTTTTGTTTTAATCTTACAGAAAACACCCTGCTGGCATTTCTGCTCTTTTAAGTGCTGCACATATCTCTACAAGCCACAAGGTACAGAGTATTTTATTTCATAAAATCTCTTCATGTGTTGACTTATGCAAGATTTAAATATGCAATGATCAGCATGCATTCCTTTGAAAGATTTATTTTGTTCTATTTATTTCATTTAAACTTCTATGTCAGCACTTTAGAGTGCACCCCATTTGTTTTTTATTGCTATTCCAGAAAAAGTCACCATCGACTTACTTACATAACTTTTTGTGCTGGACTTCCAGTTAGAAGAGGTCAATCTCATTTTATGGGCTAGATGTTTGGCAATGTTTTATTTTTACTGTGTCATCAAATAAACACAGATAATATAGAACAGAGAATTAAGAAAGCATAAAGACCTCCAAAGGCAGGAATTGGGACAAAATTATGAGAGATATTTTCACATCCTATTTTTGTTCAAACAAGAAACACTTAGAGATAAAACAATATGTATGAGTGGCACCTCAAAAACATGCTATGGATTTAAATGTCTGCTCAAATTTCCATGGTAAGCCCTGCTTTGTGCAGCTAAAGACTTGTCAAAGTTAATTTCCATCAATATGAAGTCTGGCACAACAGTTTGTAATTTATGTGCATCTCCTCTCTTCTAATTTTGAAGAAGAGTTGATGCAATTTGTTCCAGACCTTTCCAATATTATGAGAAATTCATAACTTTATTGCTTTTCTAGCCAAGGGAAAAAAGGCAAGTAACAAGGAACTGATGTAATCAGTTGAATGGTTCTTACTTTTTTGGTTTTTAGGAGTAAAAGGAGTCTCTTTGAACTACATCAAAAAAGCTTCTTAAAGCCTACACAGACTATATTCCAAAACTACAGAATCAACTATGTCAAATCAAAAGGACACACCATTTAAATAAAAACATATAAATATCCACTATGGCATCCCTTACTTGGCTAAATTTGCTTTTAATTTCAGCCTAGACAGTTTCAATATGAAGTCCCTGCTCACTCCATGTCAATAGAAGCTTTGTAATGGACAATTCCTCTTACAGTGATCCAGTTTTTATTGATCTTTAGGTAAGGTCTAAATTAGAACTTCAGTGTCAGCTTTGTGACAAAAAAAATCCTCACCCCACTTTTGGTGTCCATAACATGGGAAAGCAGAGTCTGAGCCATCCTTTTGCACACGCCAGAGGAACAGATCTATGAAGAAACAGTTATTGAAAAATTCCTCAAAGCTCCTCCACAGAACACACTGAGTTGGGAAGGACCCAGAAGGCTCCTCTAACTCTGAAGTGAATGTCCTAGGCAGGGATCAATCCCACAATTTTGGCATTATTAGCACCATTCTCTGATTGGAGCTAATCCCAGAGTCAGTCTGTCCTGCCTTGCCAGTGACTGAAGCAGACCTTGAACAGCATACATCAGAACACCAGGAACTCCAGCATTTAGGGATCAGCAGGTTGGAAACCCTCTTTAAAAAGCTTTCAAGCACAGATTTTTACTGTGCTTCAGTTTGCACAGTGGTGTGGACTCTGGGCTCCTTTTGGGGCAAGCTAAATCAAAGCACCCCTTGTACTCCTGTCAAGCAGATAGCCAGCCCATGGAATCCAATTAGAATGAAACCAAAAATAAACAAAAAGGACAAAAGGCACATTGATATGCTGCAAGCATGCACATGAGGTCCTCAGCTCCTCCCAGTTTGTTCTGTGCATCCCTCCCTGTTGGTTCACATCACTTCACACAGCCAGAGCAGCCAAGAGGAGAAAACCCTGCCCTGTGTAAGAAACCTCATTCATTTTCTCATTCATTTAAATCTAGCCAAAGCTGTCCAAGATTTACAAGATCTCTTCCTGTCTGTATTTTAATATCCACAGAGGAAGAGATTATGTTAACCACAGCAAGCAGGCTATGGCAGCAGAGCCCTCAGAGCCATTCACTCACACCCCCACTGCCTTGCCAACACTGCTATTTCACAGCTGAATCCCAACACCTGACCCAGTTATCAGCAGAAAACATCTTAGAACAAATCCACAAAATGTGCATAAAAGACAAATGACAGACAGCCATTCAGCTGCTCATCCAAACAGTCCTGAGGGAATCTGAATACAGCAATGCTGAACAACTGCATCCTGCAACTTGTCACCTGCAGAGCACACACAGAAGATGATTCGTGTCTGCTTGCCATGTAACAATCTTTAAAACTGGTTTCAAGAGAACAGTAAATTTTAATCCATTCCTTGCGTGAAAAGTAAAAAGGAAAGCCCACTTAAAAAATTATTAGCAGACATGAACACAAACCAAGGAAAGAAGACTGATGTGTTTGGGATAAGAAATCAGTTCTCAGTTCAAGCTGAAGCCCTTCAAAGGGGTCATGGAACGCAGGGATAATCTTGTCAATAAAGTATACTCATGTTTCCTAGAGGCTTTTGTCACAAATCTTCATTAAAGACTCCTAAAGAAACTGAGTTGTAATTAGATGAGAGAAGATCCCACCCTTCATTTCCTATCTTTTGATCGCTTATTAATGAAAAAGTAAATTGCCCTTTCAAAGCAGTTGCTAAGTTAGTCCTTGAAACATATATATGGTTC
The DNA here is from genome assembly GCF_028018845.1 of Melospiza georgiana. NCBI lineage: Eukaryota > Metazoa > Chordata > Aves > Passeriformes > Passerellidae > Melospiza > Melospiza georgiana. The sequence goes on along the minus strand of NC_080434.1, from coordinate 39,463,335 downwards.
TTCACTGCTCAGTGCACTCAAGTGACCAAGATGGGGCAGAGAGAAGATGATGCACAAAGAGAAAAGACAAGAGGATATAGAGTTCATAGTTTAAGAGCTGAGGATTACTGTGACAGGTTGGAGAGTACCTTAAGCAGATGAGTAAAGATGAAGACGAACGCAAAAATGTTCATTGAGGAGGAAAAAATTATTTTTGCATCACAAAAACAAATAAGGAGAGAGTTACCACTCAAAAAAAATACTAGAATTAGCTCACTATTCAAAAGCAGGCAAATAAAAGATTTGAGATTATCAGGAAAGGTACAGTAACCAAAAAAGAGCAAGCCATTCTGTCTCAGACATCCTTTTATGGAAAATCCTTTCCTTAGGATTTTTTCTCCTGAGAATCTGGGAGGCCTTGGGAACAAAACGCAAACATTGATTATCTGTTGCTGTGGAATGCAACAGGTGCATCTGTGATTGGCCCATGTTGGATGTTTGTAATTAATGGCCAATCACAGTCAGCTGGCTCAGACAGAGAGCCAAGCCACAAACCTTTGTTATCATTCTTTGCTATTCTATTCTTAGCCAGACTTCTGAGGAAATCCTTTCTATTCTTCTAGTATAGTTTTAGTATAATATATATGATAAAATAATAAATCAAGCCTTCTGAAACATGGAGTCAGATCCTCATCTCTTCCTCACCCCTGTGAACACAGTCACACCATTCCTCCTACAGACCATTTATGAAGCCACACTGCATACAATCCTATTAATCCCATTTCAGAACGATCGAAAAAGTAGAAAATATGCAAAATGTTGTTGTGAAGATAATCAAAGACACGGGAAAATCTTCTTTGGAAGAGGATTAAGTGGATTAGTTTGCAATCTGAAAACTCGGGGAGAGAGAGCCGCAACTTGCACAATTGCACATAGCATCAAGAAGCTGAAGAGGAGATTTACCCAGGGCAAAAGGGAAGAAATAGGTACCTCCAGCAGAATCATCATGAGCCAGGTGTGCCCAGGTGGCCAAGAAGGCCAATGGCATCCTGGCTTGTATCAAAAATGGTCTGGCCAGCAGAAGCAAGGCAGTGACTGGCCCTCACTTGAAGAAAGAAATTGAGGTGCTGGAGCCTATCCAGAGAGGGCAACAGAGCTGGTGAAGGGTGTGGAGGGTAAGTCCTGTGAGGAGCAGCTGAGCTCAATGAGTGGTTTAACCTGGAGTAAAGGAGGCTCAGGGGAGACCTTATTGCTCTCTACAACCCCCTGAGAGGAGGTTGTTGTAAAGTGGGGATCAGCCTCTTCTCTCTGGTAATAAACAGCAGGATGAGAGAAAATGGCCTCAAGCTGCACCAGGGCTGGATATCAGGAGGAATTTCTTCATGGAAAGGGTGGTTAAGCATTGGAATGGGCTGCTCTGAAAGTAAAATCACCACCCCTGGAAGAGTTCAAGAAACAGCTGTGTGTCGGTGTTCACAGGGGTCTTAGGATGAGGGAAGAGACGAGGATCTGACTCCATGTTACACAAGGCTTGATTTATTATTTTATAATATATATATATAAAACTACACTAAAAAGAATAGAAGAAAAGTTCTCAGAAGGCTAGCTAAGCTAAGAATAGAAAAGAAAGAAATGATAACAAAAGGCAGTTGCTTCTGTCCGAGCCAGCTGGGCTGTGATTGGCCATTAATTACAAACATCCAACATGGGCCAATCACAGATGCACCTGTTGCATTCCACAGCAGCAGATAATCAATGTTTGCATTTTGTTCCTGAGGCCTCCCAGCTTCTCAGGAGGAAAAGCCCTAAGGGAAGGATTTACATGAAAAGATGCCTGCAACACAGCTGGATGTTGCACTCACTGCTGTGGTTTAGCTGACAATGTGGTGCTTCATCAAAGGCTGGACTCCATGATCTTGGAGGTCCTTTCCAACACTAATGGTTCTAAAAGATGGCCTAGAAACATCTTGGCCAGTTCTTGTGCAACACAATTCCACAGCCTACAGGAGGCTTCCAAGAGGGTTGGTGGAAGAGTTATTTTTTCCTATTCAGTTCAAATTTTCCATAAAACATTCATTAAAACTAACGTTAGCATGAGACATATTTGATGACTGCATATGTTAAAGTTTTAGGAAAAAAAACCAAAAACTGGTCATTACCAGGTATTTCATTATTTGCACTTAGGGAACAATTCTTTATTTTCTACACATTTTAGTCTTTGTGTTCAAAACTACTGACAGTCTCTGCTGCTCTCATGAGAGGCAGAAGGAAAAGCAGAAGTGTCAACCTCAGTATTTCTCACCCACTGACCCCCTTCCCTGTGCATCAATTCCACTCTCTAGGGAACTACTCAACATCCATAGAAACCACCAAGAATTGGATACCTAGATATAGATGCATCTGTTTCCTGTGTGATACAAAATCTCGCCTCATTTTGATCCTATGCGAACTAAAAAAGGATAGATGTGAATAGCCTAAAAAATTCAGAACGTGTTCTGCCCACCTCTATTAACAACCTAAATGCTGAAACTAGTCTAATAGCTGTTTGAAGCAAGCCTGCAATTTCATATGATTGTTGGACTATAACATGTAAATAATAAAAAAAATGAATAAACGCACCAAAAAAGCATCACAGGACACCAATCCAATAACCTGTCAGAGAACCAGCAACTGTTAGACAGATTTCTTAGTAAAGGCCTAGCCATGGACTTCTTTGGAGCAGCTATAAATTAGTGTGCCATGTTCACAAACAGTCAGGAATATGTACACTATGTACACCCATTAATCCATAGATTACTGTAATAAAATTGCTGAGGTTTATTCTTGAATTAATGAGCACAGTAGTTTTGTCTTTCTTCCCATCCAAAGATTAGTTGATGCCATTTTGAGCAGTTATTTTTGAAATAATGCATCAATTTATAATAAACATTGATCTCTTTCAGAACTTTTTTTTTTTACACTAACAGGAAGACACTGAAAAGATTAAAGATCAAGGACCATTCATTTAGTATAAAGGATTCCCTCTTCAAAAATCAATTTGACAAGGATTAAGAAAATATAAAAGCATTCCACACACTATTCTGGTTAAACTGAATTCCTCCTACAGCTCCCTGAGAAAGCAGAACAGAGAGGCATAACTTTCATCACAGGAAAAAAATAATATAATATATGAAGACCAAGCTCCAGCTTGACCTTTATCTTCCTAAGTGATAACTCTCAAAAGTGACCAAAAGGTTAACTAAACTCTAAAAAGGTCATCTGTCTTTAATCTGGCTATATAGATCCTTTTCTGATGTTCAATAGTACACAGCTACTGTTCATTAAATATCACCCGTCCATTCTGTGTTTCCACCTCCTGTTTCCAGCAGCAGTTAGATTTTTGTTCTGTCATATTAAATAGCTTGCAACTTTCCCCAGTCCAGCACATCTTCTGGGATAGGAAGTGGTTTTATGGTTATGTAAATAAATTCCCAGCACTTCTCCTACAACCATTCTGTAATGTCAGATATATACATATTTGTTCTGAGTACATTAGTGCCTTCTTTGCTCCACTATGTGTCCTTCATACTTTTCAGAGATAACAGTCACCTCTTTTGCTCCTCACAACTGATGCAGCTCAAATAATTTTCAGCTAAGTCTTATTTCAAAGCAATTATATAATCCAAAGTTATACCAGAAACTAAAGACTGAACTTCAAATTCAATGTACAAAGTAGTGTTATACTTTGGATCAGGTTCTTCAGATGTCTACAGAGTTCAGAATGAACTGTGAATAAGAATTTTTTTCCTTAAAACATTTTATTGCCATATTTGCAAATACATTCTGAAAGTTCACATGATCCTATTGAATAACACAGGTTATTCTTGTTGCTTTCTTCTCTTTCCTGTTTGGTATTTTGCAAGTACTCTAGAGTTACTAACTACTACAAAAACTCTAGTTATTCCAGTAAAGGTCAAAAACTGCAGGGAATGAAGCTTACCACTTTTTCCATCCTTAAAAGAATATCAGCAGGTCTAGTTCCCGCCTCTCTTCATTAATAATAACCCAGTTGATAAAGCATCAGAAAAAGTAGTTATCTCCTAATTTTTCATCAGGTATGTAATGAAAGCCGTGAAAAAGACTTCAGCACTCCTCTGGTTAGCTTTCATGTTTTCTGCACATCTCCCTTCAAGTCAGTCTGAAATACAGTGAAGAAATTTTTGTTTAAAAATAAATTATATATTTTATCATAGTAAATAGAATCTAACAAGAATATGTAGCATTAAAAATAATTATAAATTAACTCTTCAAATTACCACCATTAACCTAAGCAGAAGCAATGTATCAGGTCACTCAAACATCTTGTTCCTGGATGGGCTTTTGCAGTCCTCCTTGCTCTTGGAATTAAAGAAGGTAAGTGACCCACAGGCAAATGGGTCACTTATATTCTTTATATAATATATATTCGCAAAAATAACGCATGCAAAATAATGCACGCAAAATAATGCACGCTTAACTATATATATATTATATATATTCTCTTAATGCTTATTCTCTTCACTAAGAGCAATGCAGGAAGAACCAGAATCAACTTCCCTATCTAGACTAACAATCTTCTTCCATCTCTCTCCTAGCTATAATATAATAAATATAATACCATTGTTGTCATATTAATAATATATTGATAAAACATTGATCTATTACTATAATAATATAATTAGTCCCTTTATTATTATGTGCTCTTGGCTGGCAGTGCTGAGGTTGATCAGAAGGGCACCAGGGTAATTAAGAAGTCCTTCAAGGCTCTGGGTTAATTGGTTGGTGGAACCGGATCTCCACACAGGTGCTGTTCTGCTCAGTCCCTTCAGCAGCAGGGAAGAATGATGAAAGGAGCAGGAGAACCCACACTGTCAATGAACACCTGGTGTCTTCAGTGGAAATTTGGGTTTTTTGGATCATAGGCCAATTAATTTTTTTTTAGCACTGCTAGAATCAGCTGGCTCCATCTGCCTAACAAGGGCAAAAGGATTCTAGACCATGAATTGTTGGGACTGATGGAGAGGGCTTTAAACCAGGTTCTGCCTGTCCCAGGGACTGACAGACATATGTAAGTCCATATTTCCTGGGTGAGAAGCAAAAAGTGGTTCTGAGGCTCCAAGCAAATTGAGGGTCAGTGTGCTGAGGAATGCTCACAACACCACCTGGAATTCAGTCCTCTCTACTGTTCTGAGTGCTGTACAATCCTTAGCATGGAACCTAATTTCTTAAGCAGCATATCAGTCTGATTTCTTCAGAGAACAGTGGAACAAACATGCTAAATCCTGTAACTCTCATCTGCAAAAGGATGTAAATTCTTTCACGTTTATTCCCAGGATCTGGGAATAAACCACAGTTTATCTCCTGAGACAGCAAAATCAACAAAACTGGTTGATCCCAATATAGAACGGGGTGAAGCTAAGCAAGCTGTAGGCATCCCACAACCCTGTATGCCCACAGAGGACACCTGGTTAATCCATGCAGTTGTATTTCAAGGGAAATGCTGGTTTGTGGATCAGTGGGTGCATGAACTTGCCTCACCACTCCTGCCTCTCACTAGAGACACAGCTCTCATGTCAAAGATAATCCAGTCTCATGAGTCAAAGTGAAAGGAAGGATGGTTTGTCAAAAGCAAATGAGCAGAGGAGAGATGAAAGGGATCCCAGACCTCAGATCTAAGTTTAATGTTGCTAAAAAACAGTAAGAAAAGATCAGAATGGATAGGCATCACAGACTTCTTTTATGAAAAATCCTTTCCTTAGGATTTTTCCTCCTGAGAAGCTGGGAGGCCTCAGGAACAAAATGCAAACATTGATTATCTGCTGCTGTGGAACGCAATAGGTACATTTGTGATTGGCCCATGTTGGATGTGTGTAATTAATGGCCAATCACAGCCCAGCTGTGTCAAGCCTTTGTTATCATTCCTTCCTATTCTATTCTTAGCCAGCCTTCTGATAAAAATCCTCTTCTATTCTTTTAGTATAGTTTTAATGTAATATATATCATAAAATAATAAATCAAGCCTTCTGAAACACGGAGTCAGATCCTCATCTCTTCCCTCAACCTGAGACCCCTGTGAACATCGTCACAGATAGAGATAGCTGAAGAGTTTTATATCTGATTCTGCTGCCTACAAAAAATCAGTCTAACAGTAAAATTACCAGGGTTTCACTTCTGTCATCCAAATCCAACCCTTAACCATTTTTCCTGCAGGATCTGTAAGAAATGGGAAAAGGTTCAAGGGATGAGGAGCACACCATGTGCTACAGGTCAGCATCCTAAGCCTAGGGTGCATTTGAAGTTAATTATCATGAGAAAATTATTTTAAAATGAAGTATCTGCAAACCCTGGACTTGAGCCCATTGGAGACATCACCCTGCAAGAGGGACCTACCAGCCCACCTGTTCATATTTTGTTGCAAGAGGGCAAAGAATTAAGAGCTTCAGTCTTGACATCTTCATATCTACACAGTCAGTTCTCAAACACTGATTTTTCAAAGAAATAAATCTCTGGTGAGGAAGATGCAACATACCAGCCCACACAGCCAAGAGTGTGGCATCCCCAAAATATAAATATAAAGTAGTCTCAGCAGTGAGAAGGCCTGCAATAATTAAACCACTTGTTGAATCTTCCAATGGCAGGCTTGTTTGCCTACATCTCAGCTCCTGAATGGAGTGAAGGAAGACAGATATTAAGCAAGAAGCAGGCACTAGGGAAAATAACTTCCTCCCCAGCAAGATCAAAGGCATTTTTACAGAAAAAGACTTATAAGAATCAGTTTTACTGTATGCTGCAACAATAACGAGGTGCCTTACAGACAGCAGTATGAAATGCAATTTCTTCCAAATTAAGTAAGGTTATTTTCATCAGAAAAGTTCAGAGACCTTAACCTTTATGAATAAAAAAAACAAATCTGTAAGAAATTTTGAAGTGGACTTTTTCTTAAATAAATAAAACCAAGATTTTGACGCATCAAAAGACACAAAATTGCCTACATAACAAAAAATAAATGGTTATGTATCTGTAACTTAAATTTCCAAGAAAGCATCTTTGCTATTGACAGAGATAATCGCCAATTCCTCAAATCAAATTTCTGCTCCACATTAAAAGAAAAAGAACAGGTTGAAACAAAAAAATCCATGATCATACCAAGATTTGAACTCAACCAAACTTGGAAGGGTGGCTGCCTAATCCTTTTATGCCTCTTCCAAGAGAACAGGCTCACAGTCTCGAGCAGTATTGTCTCAGAATGCATCCAAATGTCCTTTTGTAAAGCAATACATAAGCAGAAAAAAAAACCCAAAAAACCCACCCAAAACTAAAAAAAAAACCCACCCAAAACTAAAAAAAAAAACAAGAAAAAAAAAAAAAAAGGGCAAAAGAACAGGGGGGTATCAGAATAAGAACGAGAAATATTTCTCTCCCTCTACTCAGATCTCTAAAATAGGGGTAGGGGGTCTCTCAGAGTCCTGATCAGCAGCCCAACAGCTTTCAGCACATTCTCAAGTTGAGCAGCCATCAGACAAACCTCTCTTAGGTCTTTAAAGTCTGTGTCCCCTGCTGCAGCTGGGCTTGGCCAGCAACATTCCCATTTTCTTCCTTTCTCATTGCCTCACCACGTCACTTCATCCTCCAGAGCCCTCCTCAGCCTGAGAACACCAGGAAAGGAGGTATTTCCTCCTCCTTCTTTGCCGCGGAAAGTAAAATATGTCCAAGAGTGCAACAGCACCGAGGATATCAAATACAATTTCCCTTCCCTAATATGACTTAATATTACATACATTTAATATTACATTCAGCTTGCCTGATCAGCAATATATTTGTCATACACTCTGACTGCACTACTCCAGATGCTAAGCAACAAACTTGTTCCTTGAAATTTCACCTGAACTCACTGCCAGTTTGCATGACAATTATCTAAATCAGAGCCTTTACTTCCCTGTGTAATATAATATAATGTATATATTTATATATTATATATAAATAAATATTTAAATTAAATGAAATATATAAATACATATTGTGTATATTATATATATTATATTATAAATATTTTATAAATAAAAAATAAACACCGGTATATCCTCTTTTCAGTCAGCATTTCCTGCCAGTTGACTGGAGAGGTCTGCTGTTCAGGAATTCCACTCTGGAATCCAGTTTTTAACAAGCTCTACATACTATATAAGACTTTTGCTTATTGCACTAAGCAGAAGCTGTCAGGAACCACACAGTCTGCAGGCATCAGTCTGTTTTTTATTGACCCTATTTGAGATCTTTCAGCTGATTTGTACAGTCAGTGCAGCGCACTGTCCAGCAAAAACACCAGTTCAGGTCCCAGAAGTAAAACAGCAACCACAGAACCATTTGCATCTCTTTTTATGGGTTTGCACCTATCTTGGGGACCAAGGAGGAAAACTGCTCACGGAGGGCAGGATTTCATGCTGGGACAGCCGAGCAGGACTCAAGGATCCCTGCACTGTGTTAGAGTGGGCATGCAGTGCCTTCCCTTCTGATTTCAGCCCTCTAAAGCCCACCCTGACCACACCAGCTGGGTTTTGTGAGGTTATAGAACCCAATGGGTTGCTGAACATGGAAATACTCCTTTTCTAATTACTCATCTTTCATTTGATAGTGTGAGTGAAGCCACTACACTGCTGCTGGGAGCAAGGATTCACTTTCATAATGAAAACACACAACCTTATTTCCTTCTCATTTCCATGAGGATTTTCTAAAGTGTTAACCCAAGGAAAAACTTGTAAAAAATAACTTCCTTGACTAAAAACAAGAATAAAACCAAGTAATTCCAAGACATGAGATCTTATCAGAGAAATCATACTCCTCACTTAGCTCCCTCTCTCTTCCCAGTGCCAGAAATGTGCTGGTTATGGGGAAGAAGATGCATTGGTCATACTGGTCTTCTTATAACTTTTTTCACTGCAAAAGAACAACTAGAAGCAGGGAAAAGAAATAGCATCTAAAAATGAAAGTAGAACCTAAGCCTGAACTTCAGTACACCAACTTGTGTCCAGTTTCCCAGAAATTAATAGGTCTTGATCTCAAGATCCCTTCAAAAAACTTCAAATATGCAAGATTTCAGCTATTTCTGCAGTATAAAAATTTCATTAAAACTTGTCTTGCCTTTCAGAACTCTAGAAGAGATGATCATAGCAAAGGGTGGAACTAGGTTCACTGAGTATTTCCAAGAAAACTCAGTTCCACGGCCAGTGAACTTGAATTAAGACATTTATGACCACACAAAGATGATAATCTAGTGAAGAATTTGAATACAGAGGAAGAGGGGAAGGACATGAGCATGTTAGAAATAGGACAATGAACTGCACAGTCATAAAAGCACTTCAAATTGTGCCATTGCTTGTTTCTACCACACAGAGTTAGAGCATCTTGATAGTTGAGCAAGTAAAACAACTAAGTCAGTGACATTTTTTCATACATACCACTTTCATTTCCTTCAGCTCAGCCTACCATTTGTCCTTTCATGTTCTCCTTTAAGCCACTGGGACAATCCACTGGTGTCCACAAAAATATTTCTTGTGCACTTAATAATTTTTTTAATATGATTGTTTCTTCTTTACCTTATCGTTTGCCCTTTCTATTTTTGTGTACATTTTATGATGTCCATATTAGGACAGTAGTGCATTTGTATAATTTATAATACATACATTTTTCCCTTTTACAACACTTAGAGAGCTGATCTAAATGGTTCATCCACCCAAGAGTAACAATCTTAATATCTGTAGGGTATTTACACTATTCTCAAACATCCAGAACTACCACAATTTTCTGTTCCACCTCCAAACCATTCCAAACCACAAACAATTCAATATTAGTACCATTTAAACACATATGGCTATAGCACAACTCAATCCCAGCTCATGTTCAGTCTTCTCACTGTTTCTTTATAACCTCTGAACTGAGATAATCCATTTTCAAGCACTTGAGGAAAGTGAAGCTTTCTGTTACAGCCCTCAAACTGGCTAGATCAAGGCAGTGGCTTCCTGTGGATATTGAATGAAAAAGGGGATATTTCTAAAGCTTCTACACAACCACCTGCACTCAACCATGGCAGAGAAAGTTTCTTAAATTCTTAGACTTCAGCCTGCCTTTAGCTGAAAAAAATCTCTTACTGCTTCACCCTTAAAAAAAAAAAACAAAGTTTTTATCAATATGCATAGAAAACTTAAAGATTCTGAAAATATTACCTTTAGAGCAGTTGTTTCCTGCTCAGCTTCATTTCATCATTTATTATGCTTTGATATTTTCTTTTTAGCATTTTTATAACAATAAAAATAAGCAGAGAACAGAGACTGGCTTTTGTCAACCAAAAACAGTATCCCAGTTTTGAGGTTCAATATTTGGTACTGATTTGAAGGGAAATGCATGCACAGCAATGCTCCAAAATACCATCCTGCTCCAAGCCTACATCAGCTCCCTTGAGGCATCTTGGTGGGGTTTTGGTGGTTTTTTGGGGGTTTTAAGGCTTGTGTAAGGACAGGAAGCCTTTGCAGCGCACAAGCACAATGCCTTGGCCATGACAAACACAATGCCCTGGCAACAGAAGAATTCACTAGACCAGGTTTCTCTAAGCCCCATCCAGCCTGGGGCTGAAACATCCATAGCTTCTCTAGGCAACCTGATCTGGTGTCTCATCATCATCATGCTGAAGAATTTCTTCCTAATAGTTAGTCTAAATTTTTCCTCTTTCAGTTTAAAGCCATTCCCCTTTGTTCTATTGGACAGATATATTTTATGAAAATCCTTTGCTTAGGATTTTTCCTCCTGAGAAGCTGGGAGGTCTCAGGAACAAAATGCAAACATTGATTATCTGCAGCTGTGGAATGCAACAGGTGCATCTGGGATTGGCCCATGTTGGATGTTTGTAATTAATGGCCAATCACAGCCCAGCTGGCTCAGACAGAGAGCTGAGCCACAAACCTTTGTTATCATTCTTTGCTATTCTATTCTTAGCCAGCCTTCTGATGAAATAATTTCTTCTATTCTTTTGGTATAGTTTTAATGTAATATATATCATAAAATAATAAATCAAGCCTTCTGAAACATGGAGTCAGGTCCTCATCTCTTCCCTCATCCTAAGACCCCTGTGAACATGGTCACAGTCCTATCACATACCCTTGTAAAAAACTAATCTCCACTCCTTTAGGTACTGGAAGGTCTCCCCAGAGCCTTCCCTTCTCCAGATGGAAAAGTTACATCTGTCTCAGCTTGTCATGATTAGAGGGGAAATAAAACCCCCCACCTTAACAAAGGCTTATAGGGCGAGAGGAAATGACCTCCAGTTGCTCCAGGAGAGGTTTAGATTGGGTATTAAGACAAAGTTCTTCACTGAAATGGTGGTCAGGTATTTCTCCAGTCTGCCCAGGTAAGCGGTGGAATCACCATCCCTAAAAGTGATCAAAAATATATGTGTGCCTATGTGGTGCTTTGGGACATGTGGATTAGTGGTGGATTGCAGTTTCCCTGGAGGTCTCCTTCTCTTGCCTTACTCAGCCCCTGCTCACCTTTTGATAGTAAAAAAGGAAAATATAGGTTGATAAGCTGTCCCCAGGCAGTGTTCCTGTGCCACCCAAGTTTTCCTCTGCGGCTGCAGAGATCCTTCTATAAGTTTCCAAGATGTGGTGTGGCTGTGTAAAGAGCTGTTCACCCCTACATCTAACTTTAGATGGACGTACATGCCACTTTCATTTCCTTCAGCTCAGCTTACCATTTGTCCTTTCATGTTCTCCTTTAAGCCACTGGGAATTCAAAGCTATTCCGAAGCATAATTATAGCAATCTGCATATAAAAGGCTGTATGTCCTACAGAGGGTTCAGCTACACTAAAAAAACCACCAACCTCTTCCATTGAAGAAAAAAATCAGGAGTTAATCCCACAAGTAGGATTCAGTAGTTATATAGTTTTCACCTGATGTGAACAGCCTATGGATTCGTAATGCCACCAGAAAATTGTCTAAGCCCCTGCATTAAGTCAGTCTGAGTGCATAAAGGAATTGCAGCTGCTACAAGGCAGCCATGGCTGTGGCAGACACCTCTTATGAAAAATCCTTTCCTTAGGATTTTTCCTCCTGAGAAGCTGGGAGGCCTCAGGAACAAAATGGAAACATTGATTATCTGCTGCTGTGGAATGCAACAGGTGCATCTGTGATTAGTTTCATGCGGTTGTTTCTAATTAATGGCCAATCACAGTCAGCTCGCTCAGACTCTGTCCAAGACAGCTGCCTTTGTTATCATTCCTTCTTATTCTATTCTTAGTTCGCCTGTGGATGAAATCCTTTCTTCTATTCTTTTAGTATAGTTTTAATGCAATATATATCATGAAATAATAAATCAAGCCTTCTGAAACATGGAGTCAGATCCTCTTCCAAAAACCCTTGTGAACACTGTCACACACGGCTCTAAAGCTTGCTGCAGGCTCTGGTGCTCAACCAGGGTCCCAGGTAAAACCCAGTAATGAATGGCCTGACAGTATCATATCACACTACTATTTAACAAAATTGAGATACAGGAATATAGCCACATGCTGCATCAGAGAAACCACTTTTTTCATGATGTTCCTTACATTGAAGATGCAGAGTTAACCTCAAAAATGCTCAAAGTCATTCGGGTGTTTTTTATTCACCTTACTCCATTTGCATACTCACCTTAAGATCTGTTGTCTTATCAAGAGTTCTATTATCATTATAGTGCAAGGATTCCATATTGCCAGAGTTCCATACCTCCTTGATGCTTCTTGTAGGCAGCTCCTCTGAGCACTGACTGTCCCTGGTCCTTGCAGCAGCCATCTGACTCCAGACCCCATCAACCCACTCTTTTATACCACTGCTCTTGTTGGCCACAGCTGTGGCCTGTTAACATCAGGCCTGCTCCTAATCTTTAGTAATTGCTCCAGCTGCAACTCATTGGGGGAAAAGATTACATTCTATACCACCTTCATTTACCCATACTGCTTTTTGTCTCTCCCACGGCCTTCTGCCAAAGCTGCCAGCCAGGCCACCCTCCCCAAGGGACACACTGCAGGCAAAGCCTTTCTCTTTTTCTAGGAAGAGCCTGGGAATCAATGTTTGGCTGAGAAAAGCATCACAACAAGTTAAAACAAATATTATGAATTGTACCGGAGATTCACGGACTTGCAGCCTGGATATTTAGAAGTGTGGAGATTTATGACTTTTCTATAAAGCTTTATTGTGAAGAGGCTGGAACACAAGATTTCATTTTAAAAATGGAAAAGATATCATAACAACTTAGGGAAATCAGTAAAAAAAAAAACAAACAAAAGACAAACAAAAAAAAAAAAAAGAAAAAAAAACAACCAAAAACAAGCCCCACCAACCAGGAACAGTATAACTAGAACAACTAACATTTCTGGATTTATAATGTCTTAAAAATTAAAGGCATTTCTGTTAATGTTAATCCATTTTCATTTTTCTGTTCTTTGAGAAAGATATTGCGTTGATTTCTAAATTTTAAATAAGAAATTTAAATTTCAGTAATTTAAATTACTGTACAGTACAGTACAGGTACAGCTCTGATTAATTTTTTCTAGGCCAAACAGCAGTGTTGAAATTAATAACAATGCTGCTTTACTTCTAAACAAACTTTGAAACATGCCTCTGATTATAGGCAGTTCTAATGTGAGCATGTATTGGTGAATTTGTGTAGTGGGCTGATCCTGGCTCAATGCCAGGAACCCACCAGAGCCACTCCATCATTCTTTTCTGCAAATGAACAGGGGAGAAAAATTATATGAAGGTTCGTGGTTTGAGACACACCAAATATTGTCCCAGGGAAAACAGACTCAAATTTGGAATATTACTTGAATTTATTAATAACAAAATCACAGCAGCATAAGGAAAAGTAAAGTATTAAAAACACCTTCCCATTACCCCTCCCTCCTTCTCCACTCTACCTCCTCCTCTGCAGCTCAGCAGAGAGGAGGAGGAGACAGTTTGAGAATTTTACCAATACATGCTCACATAGGAACTGCCTGTAATCAGAGGCATGTTTCAAAGTTTGTGTATAAATAAAGCAGCATTGTTATTAATTTCACCACTGTTGTTTGGCCTAGAAAAAAATTAATCGGAGCTGAACCTGTATTGAAAAATCTTACTTAAAATTTAGAAGTCAACGCAATATCTTTCTCAAAGAACAGAAAAATGAAAATGGGCGGGGGAGTCCCACCTCTGGTGCCTTCAGCACCTCCTGCACTGACCTTGGTGTCTGCAGAGCTGCTCCTCTCACATCTTCTCACCCCTCTCTTCTCTGCCACAACTACAACTGCACAATAACTTTTTTTTTTCTTTTCCCTTTCTTCTCAAATCTGTTATCACAGAGGTGTTATCACCATTTCTAATTGGCCCACATCCATATTGGGGCCACCTGGCATTCTCCCTGGTGGTCGTGGAGGAAGCTTCCAGCAGCTTCTCACAGAAGCCACCCCTGTAGTGTCTCCTCTTCCCTCCATCCCACTACCAAAACCTGGCCACAGGAACCCAATACAACATATACTACAAAAAATGAAATGCTGGTAAAGTGATTGCAAGCAGGAGGAGAGGATTTCTCAGAAGATTATGACAGGCAGCATGCAGTCCTGATTAAAACTGTTTTCTTGCTTGTTATTTGCAAATGCCATAATTTCCCTTTATTTTAGAATCTCGTATATTTAAAAAAAAATAATAATAACTTCAGGCTTTTAACACAGAGACATTGAAGCATATGGTAATCCCAGTCCCAAACACTAAAATGTGCCTGTCTGTGCCAAGGCTTAATTACCAGCTCATTAACACTCAGGTGTCAATTGCTGATGGCAAAGGCAGTACTCAGTTGGCCTGGTTTCTGTCATGCACAATATAATTAAATTGACCTCGGCAAAAGGAGCCCTGTAGTTGCCTGATACCACTTGGACACCCATTGCCTCACTAATCACAATCGTGTAATTTAGTGAATCACAGAGTGTAATGAGGGAAAGGCTCTGGAGAGTACCAAATTGTACTTGCATATGTAATAATGACTTTAAGGACAATTAGGGAAATAGTGGCTGCTCTGTTTTCTTCCAAGCTAATAATGAACTGCAGTAACTACTTGAGTTTCTATTGTTGATTTAGAACTTTAGCTGCTATTTTCTGATTTAAAATAATGGTCAGAAGTAAATAAAGGTTAAAAAAAAATTCTGCTGATTTTGGTGGAGGTAGAGGTAATTTTCTTCATAGTAGCTGGTATGGGGCTGTGGTTTTGGATTTCTGCTGTGAACAGTGTTGATAATTCAGTGATGTTTTTGTTATTGCTGAGCAATGCTTACAGTGATGGACATGTCACTACCCCTGGTAAGGGCTCCAGCTGTGGCACCAGCATCTGCATGTGACTTCACCTTGAGTATTGTGTTCAGTTTTAGCCACCACAACGTAAGAAAATGTAAAAAGCTTTGTCCTGCTTCTGGCCAGGACAGGGTTAATGATTTGCAGTGTCCAGGAGGGGCCGTGGCTGAGTTTATTTTTTCTGTACTGCTATTTATTCTGTTTATTTATTCTGCACAGGGGGGTGGGGAGGAGGAGGGAAAAGGTCCCTTTCAGTCATGCCAGTGGTGAAAAAAGCAGCAAGGGAAGCTCTGGGTTCTGCGTGGTGAAAAATCACATGTGAGTGTCCACCCTCTGGTATCATTATTGGTTTTCTTATGTTTGGTTTTATTTCATTGCTGTTTCCAGCAATTGTTCTCATTTCAATCCATCTTTGCCTTTTGTGTCTCCACTTTTTCTCCCCATTCCTCCACAGGAGAAGGGAAGGGGGAGAGGGGAGCTGGCGAGCAGAGTGCGGTTTGGGGCGCTTCAGTGGGAACACTGCATTGGGGAATAGCATTGCTAAACCACGATCAGCTGTGAGAAAATGTCCAAAAAATGAAAATGGTGAAGAGTCTTGAGGAGAAGCTCTAGGAGGAGCAGCTGAATTTACTGAAGAGACTGTAGAAGCGGGGGTCTCACAGCTGGCTACATCTTCCTGACAAGGGAAAGAGGAGGGGCAGGCACAGGTCTCCTCCCTCTGGTGACCAGTGGCAGGACTGCTGCAAGCCACCTCTGAGGCAGGGCAACCAGGTTCTTCATTGTTAAAGAATCCCTGGGATGGATTAAAGCAAAATTATGTTAAATAACGGAGCAAAAAATTTCATTAGAACTGCTTTGAAACTGTAGCTGGGAAAATAAAGTAATTGATTGGAAAAGGGGTGTATAGCCATCCTGGGATGTATGGCCACCCTAAGAGAGGAAATTCTAAAGAGAGAACTAGGGAAAGACAGGTAGAAGAGCTAGAGGGATATCCCCACACCAGCAATGAGTGTATGATTGTTGTCTGGGGTTGCAACATGCAGTCCAGGTCCATTTGGGGTGGGGATCGATGTACACATCAAAAATTGGGTTTTTCACAACGCTGTTTTTTTCCAGTAAACACCCCAATACCTACCCCAGAAGCAGGGCATGCATCTTCTTGGGAGACTCTGAAAGTCTGGTGGCACCAAGGGGATGGGGGGTTGTGTCCATGTCTGTGTGTCCAGGTGCGCCTGGAAAAAGCTCCTGAGCTGTCACTGTCATATTTTCTGGAAAAATCCCTTCGCCAGAATTTCTTCTCCTGGGAAGCTGAGAAGCCTCAAAGGAAAAGAAAAACATTATTGTCTCATCTGCTTCTCCTGTGTTTTGCTGCTTTGGAATGTGGTTGGAGAGTGTTTATCTGTCGCAGACATTTTTTCACAGAAATCCTTTTCTTTGGGATTTGTGCATCTTCTGGGAGGCAAAGGCCCCAGAAGAAGAATCTGAACAATTGTTATCAGCTGCTGTGAAATGCAATAGGATGCACCTGTGATTGGTTCATGTTCCATGTGTACAGTTGGGGGCCAATCACAGGAGCAAGCTGGGGACAGAGTCCCTGGACACAGAACTTTGTTATGGATTCTTTCTATTCTATTCTTAGCTTAGCAAGCCTCTGCAACTTCTCTCTTTTTATTCTTTTTAGTATAGTCATAATGTATTATATATCATATATCAATAAATCCAGCCTTCTAATCATCAACTAAGATTCTCGTCCTTCTCTCACCATGGAGACCTCCTCAGGTCGCTGTAATATTTATCCAATACGCTGGATAATTGTTTATACTTAATGACCAATCACTGTCCAGTTGTGTCAGGGCTCTGGAGAGAGTCACAAGTTTTCATTATTCTCTTTTAGCCTTCTGTCTGTATCCTTTCTTAATTCTTTAGTATAGTTTAGTATAGCATTCTTTTAATATAATATAATACAATACCATAAAATAATAAATTAGCCTTCTAAGAACATGGAGTCAGTTATTGTAGGAATGCAAATACTCAGTTTAGCCAATAATTAAATAATAAAGCTTTCTCTGGGCAGCACAGAGCTTCTGAACTCTTGAGAGAACTTTCTGCCTTAGGAAGATGAGACTTTTTAAGACTGAGTTCATTGTATTGAAGTTTTTGTGCCTAAATGAAGCCATCAGCATTTGAAGTCTATGTAATCTTGACCTGCTTCTCGGCCAGGAGCTAGACAGCACTACCACTCATTCCAGGGCTTCTTCAATTTTAACTTTGCCTGATACAATTTTCTCTTTCCCTGTATTATTTAGCAGCTTACTGCCATATCCTAATGGGGTCATCTAATGTTGATGTCTAAACTTAAATGGGATCAATCTAGGCTACGACATGCAACAATTCAAACTTGCAAAGTTCCAAAAGGGCAGGCACACCTAAACTTGAGTATTTTGTCTTCATTAGTTCTGAAGGCTAAGAGTCCCCAGATGGATCTCTGTTCTTACACAAGTAGTGGAACAGCAGAATTTATATTTTGGTGAAGAAAAGCTCAAATTTTCCGGCTTTCTCCATCCCTGCTTACCCTCTGTCACTGGGCCATATTTCCTACACATCTTTTTTATGAAGTGCAGCTGAACTTCAGTACCACATAGACTGGGTTCCCAATTCTCATTGTGGGTTATTTTCCCTTGTGGTCTTTTTTGTTTGGTCGTCTAAATCCTGCTACTGCCTTTAGTTATTAAACTGTTACAACTGGTTATCCTATGTGCTATTTTTAAAAAAATATTGATAAACAAAATCTGATTTTTCTTTATCCACACCCAGTATGGGTGAGAAAGAGTATTTTGTCTTTGTACTGATCCATTGCATGCATTTCATTAATCATCAAATCACACAAAATGAAGCAGAATTTTTTATTATACATATGAGTAACCTTTTTGTATGTACTACAGAATGCCAAATGTATTTTTATGAGGAAATTGAAAGGTGTCAATTTGTAACACATGCTGAAATGTAAAAATTCAAGACTCTGCTGCAAGTGCTTTGCATATAATAAAATCTTCACCTTAGATCTTTCTTTTACATTGACATCAGTGGGTTATCTAAGCCCTGGGCTTGTGCATGATTGATTCAGTTGTCTCAGTGAATGGTTAAAAAGCCACCACCAAAGAGTGCAAGCCATCTGATGAAGAGTTACTGAACTGGGAGAAGAACAAAGGAAAAGTGAAAACTTTAGTTCTCCAAGAGTGAAGTAAATAGATTGGCTGACAACTTTATGCAAAACACGTAGAAGGAACAAAATAATTTCTAGAGATGTTACAAAATCTAAAGAATAGATGAAAGCATTTTGTGTGATGGTGTGTTTATTAAAGATTGTGAATTCTGTAGAAGTGATCCATCTAACAAAGAGAAAGCAATGCTGTGCAGAGATTAGGAACAAAAGGGAAGGATGCTTCTTGAGGAGTGGCAGGCCATCAAGGAAAGCTACTTCCCAGTGAAGTGCTAACAGATGTAACACATGAGACTCCATCAGTTGAAAGTCACACAATCTACAAACAAGTGGAATTCAGCATTGTTTCATGCATAAGTTCCTACCTGCGAAATAGTGCTCAGCATGGATTGCATAAATATGCAGCTAAGGGAGACAGAAAAATTCACGGTACCCTCCCAACAGACATCTGTAAATGTGTCTCCTGTTTGTTGAACAAAGAAAGCTTAATGTTGAAATAAAGATGATGGAAATGCTGCATTCATAATTGTGGGAAAAAGGAAGTCAGGCTCTTTCTTAATGTAGCAACTTGCTTTTGAGAAACATGGGTTATTCCCAGCACCCTTTGACCTGTGATTGCTCAGAACTTGTAAAAATCGTTGTTTGGAGACAATGGCCCGGTTCCAGCCAGGACAGGGTTAATTTCTGCAGCATCCAGGAGTGGGATATGGCCAGGACCCAGAGGATATTCTATGCCATCTGATATCATTTTTAGGGGGAGCAGAGGAAGAGCTCCCTTACAGTTTGGGGCAGAGGGCTGAGGTTGGGTGTTGTCAGGCTCAGTGGTGGGCATTTGCGTGGGATTCTCACCCCCTCCCCTCACACTTTTGCTATTAATATTGTTGCTGTTTATTTCCTTTTTTCCTTGCTGCTTCCAGTAAGTTGTTCTTATCTCAACACATGATCTTTTCCTTTTGTGCCTCCAGCTCTGCTATCCATCCTGCTGCAGGGGGAGAGTGAGAGGGAGCAGGAGTGAGCAGCACAAGGTTCGGAGAGGTTTCAGTGGGAAAACTGAATTGGAGGATTCCACCCATAAACTGCCATGAAGCACTTTTTGATAAACATTGCTTTCAACAGCTGATTTCTTTTTGGCTGTGAGTTGTGAAGGATCCACTCTTCAGCCTGATTACAGACCAAAGGATAGTTTTGTCAGATTAAACCCTTTTCCTGACCTAGAGATGGGGCAACTGAGAGGTGTTTTAAAAACTTATATTCCATTTTCAGTCTTATGAGAAGAGTGAGTCAATACAGATGTTATAATTCACACCATCACAATCAGAAGCCAACTATTTCCTAATTACAATATATTCTAAATGTTTCTTGGCCTATCACCTTTAGCCTTACCATGCTGTAAATGCTTTAAAGCCAATCATCAAAAATTAACCCGTGTGGTCTTAAGTTTCATAGTTCTATTTGTCCAAAGTATCTAGTCTTATTTGCAAGGCCATCCTTTGAAACTTGTTCCTAGCTCCATTTCTCTCTCAACAATGTTTGTCCCATTCCATGGCATTCCTAAGGTCACTCATTTCTCATCTCAAGGTTTGCATACAGGTGCACACTATGTGAGCCTTCTGTCAGGCTTTGAGAATTTTCCACAAATCCATTTCCCACACAGCTCCACAGCAGGAATGGGCTGCTCCCCAGCTCATTCAAAGAAAGGTACCCAAAGGCAGGCTCCATGCTGAAGTCCCAGCAAAGAGAGCTCACTGTGCAAAGAAGATGACGGTGTTATCCCCCAAACAGGAGAGTTGGCTGCAACCTTCCGAAACTCCAAACTATCGTTTATTGTTGTAGCTATTGCATGGCATAAGCACACATAAACAAACCTAATAAAAATGCCTAATAAAATGACATTTAAAAGTGTCCTCCATTCAGTTTTTGAGAAGCAATACACCATAGTGATGCAGACAGAAGTACTGAGATATGAACACAGAATTTGCCCCATATTCCTCATCCACCACCTGTACTGTCCATACCACTCAATTTCTACTTTGTTTTGCCTTCCCTTAAGGAAGTAAGCCCTAATTTTGTCTGTGTATGTTTATCCCCTCCAACCCAGACTCCCACACTTTCTGATCATGACAGCTGCTGGTGATTTAACATACAAATGGCAGGCAGAGATGAGCAGGCCACAGGGTGTCATTTTTTATGCTATTTTATCTTTGATTCTGCCCATTCTCAGGGCAATAAAGAGAAAGATGGTACTGATATAATTCAGGGTGATAAGCAAATCCTTCTGACTTGAACAGGCTTCTTGTGATCTTCCATATTATTTAAGGGTTCAAAGCCTGCTACGGTTTTGATCTTTTAAGAAAGACATTTTCTCCCAATTTAGCTCCTGTGTGTTGAAAAAGTGCAGGGGGAATACAACAGGGTGTTAAAATACAAGATCAGTCCAGAGAGATATTCTCACCAGCATCAAGACAGAGCAGTGTCTGCTGCTCTCCTCTTTCTTCTTTGAAAGCCCTGAGGGAGCACAAATCCTGGGAATGGGATGGGAGCAAAAAGAGATCTCTACTTGTAATAATACAATCTGGAATGATATAATCTATTGTAGTCTGGATGGCTGATGACAAATTGACAAACTTCTATTATGATTAGCCTATCTCAAGAATGCAGAGTGATTAATTCAGATAGCTTTTTATATTAGCTCATTTCTTCTTCCCTAAATTGTGAGCTCTGTGCTACGCCTTTGAGAGGGACAACCCTTCACTTTTTAATTCAGCTTGCATTCATTGATTACTTATTATATATAAATATATATTATAATATATATAATATTATATAATATATTATAATATAATCTGTAATACTATAACATATAATATAATATAATATAATATAATATAATATAATATAATATACATTAGAATATATTATTATCTCATAAATATGCGTATATATTTATAACTATAAAATATATATGAATATATATATTAGACATAATATAAAAGTATAACTTATAGGTTATATATTTTATATATATATAGTTATAAAATATAAATATACCATTGTAGTTCTACATAGATATTTGGTATTTTGATTAGTGTATCAATTTGCCCTCTTTACAATGGACCTGTCAGGGCAAGACGTTGACCTGTAGTGGCCTAAGAATCTACTTTTATGCTCCTTGGTCTATTGGGATAAAACAAGAATCGAAGTAGGATTTTACCTGCACGCCAACAAGTGCACAAAATTCTTTAAATGAAATTCTTTTCATATGTCTCCCATTATCTTATTTTTTCAAAGTACTTGGTCAGGCCAATTTAAATGTCTCAGAAGGGGGGAAAATTGGGTAAATAGGAAGACAGAACTCAGATACATGTCTGCAAGATTTTCCTTTATAAAAGCAAGCCAGGACCGAGTGAGTAACGTGAAGACCTCAAGTAATATTAGTGACAACATATGCACAGGAAACATTCTTGTCTGATTTATTTCAAACAGCTAGCATTTTGCAATGTAAATACTCTAGTATTTAATAATAATATCAAATAAATAAAATTATCGAAACAAAGCTGCATCTCAAAATGAAATATTCTTTTTCCACCACGTTTGGGATCTCCCTTTCACAATGGAGGCATGTCATGCCTGCTTCATTACAGTCTCTAGCAACAGGTTAGGTCAGCCTGTATTGGTGGAAACAGCCCTAACCCTGGGCACTGAGGGGTGGGCAAATCCTCTTTTTTTACCAGCAGTTCTGTGAGCCACAGTCTTACTTTGTGCCTTGCCTGTGCCTTTGCATTTTATGATGCTGGAGTGCAGGCACTTGTTCCAGGGAAACAACTCAACTGGTATCGCAATTTTGTTGCCATCAACAGTGTGACTCAGGACAGACCTTGCAGAAAATATATTCAATTGTCCAGAATTTCTGAACTTTTCAACTTTTGCTGAGTAAATACCAGGTAAGTCCCTCCCAGCAATGCATGCTCTTAGTGTAGGACCCTTAGACAGCCCTTTGTCATAGACATCCTTCATGAAAAATCCTTTCTTTAGGATTTATTCCTCCTGAGAAGCTGGGAGGCCTCAGGAACAAAATGCAAACATTGATTATCTGCTGCTGTGGAATGCAACAGGTGCATCTGTGATTGGCCCATGGTGGATGTTTGTAATTAATGGCCAATCACAGCCCAGCTGGCTCGGACAGAGAGCCGAGCCACAAACCTTTGTTATCATTCTTTGCTATTCTATTCTTAGCTGGCCTGCTGATGAAATCCTTTCTTCTATTCTTTTAGTATAGTTTTAATGCAATATATATCATAAAATAATAAATCAAGCCTTCTGAAACAAGAAGTCAGATCCTCATCTCTTCCCTCATCCTGAGACCCCTGTGAACATCACCACAGCCCTTGCCACTGCTATGTCCAAATATTTTCTGGTAACACACTTATCGACATGACCAGCATTTCAGGGGTGGTTTGTTCTTGATCTCTCCCTTTGGAAGAAGAGAAAGCTCTCTGTTGTACACCTCCTGCCACTCTCTGTGGCAAACACCTACTGAGCAAAACTTCTTACACAGCATCACACACTCACTGGAGAGCACGAAAATGGGTCTGTATTTAATCAGTGGTAAGCCATGGGAGGTGGCAAATGTGCAAGAGGTGTTTAAATGCTCTTGCAGACTGCAACAGTAGAAAAGGAGAGAATCCTCCAGCTTGCTGTGTAGAAATTCTTCCAGGCTGGGTGTGGATGCAGAAATTCCGTGAGGTGCAAAGAACTGAATACAGATTTCTCACATCCTGGTAAAATATTCCAGAACCATTCATAACATACCATGTCATATTCATACCATCTGCCCAGGAAATCTTAGGTATCTAGTCTTTAACACCTTAACAAACATCTTAACAAAAACAGGATCCTGTTTTTAGGTGTTTGCAGAAAAAAAGTATTGAGCAGAAAACTACCAGACAAAGAAATGCTGTCAGAGGCCCTTTTTATGCCATGTGATCACAGTATTTGCTCATAATCTTGGCTGCTGAGGACAAATGCTTCTTTAATATGATGGGCTCTAAACCCAATTTCCTTTTCCCAACCCTCCATAATCATCAAATCCAAAAGGATTTGGGCTCTGAGTGGAAAGATGAAGAGCTCTTCATTTTTCTCTTTGAAGCTGTCCCATTTTGAAAAGAATAATTATATATTCTTTTGACAGAGAGACCAAGGGCACAAAATTGCAGATTGCTCTCTAGACTGCTAGTTAGCTCATTAACCTGGATGTGGGGAGAGCTCAGCATGGCAGCACCCATGTGATTTTACATTATTTTCTTGCATAATGATTGTTGTGGTGTTTTTGTTTTAGTTTTTTTTTTTTAATCCTATTATTTTGATTTAGGAATTAGGTTTTGTTCTCACCTCTGCAGTATGAAGTTTCTCAGTTGTGCTTCGGGAAAATAAGGATAGTGATGCAGGCATCTGTCATAACACTGGGTATATTTTTGTTATTAATAAAGGATATGAAACCACGCAGAACAGCAGCAAATAAATCTATCTTAAAAAATCTATCTTAAAAAAATCTATCAATAAAAATATCCATCTTTAAAATAAATATTTTTTTTTCAATTTCCATATATTTTCCAGTGCTGAAAGTTATATTTGGGATGAGAACACAAGACGTTTTGAGTTTGTTTATTTTTTCCCCCTGAAGCTTTAAATCTGTGAATATTAGCAACGTGTTGAGTAAAGCAGTAGATTTAAATCTGTGAATGAAGAATTAAACACCTAAAAATTTTGCATGCAAACAGTGGTTTCCAGTTGACTCCAGATAGAAAGGAAACAGGAAAGCAATTTCCCTAGTCCAGTGAATCAAAGTGCAGACTTCAAATATTTTCTGTTACTGCATTTTATGTCCTTCTTGAACAGTGGTAGGTCTGGAAATTATTTATATAAGAAAAGAAAAACAGCTAGTTACTTGATTTTGCCTCAATCTTTTCCCAATTGAGGGATACTTCTTAGATCAGACTCACTAAATAAAACAAAATTGTATTTCTTTAATAATAAAATTAAATTTATTTCCATGTGCTGTAACATGGGAAGTGACGACAGGAATCAAAGTAGCAAAATTAAACCTGGGGGCCTTAATCACATTCTCTATATGATAAGGGCTGCTTGAATTCCATCTACAATTATAAAAGAAAATTTTAGTTAGACTGGTAAATCTATTACTTAACTGTTCCTAATGAGAGGGAGCCCTCAAAAATAGCTGACATAAATAGTCAAAAGCACAATGAAGTATCATCCTTGAAAAAGTTGCATTTGAAGAAGAATACATATTAATACATCTGGAAGTAAATCTGTAAATTATTAAATGTTCACAATAGGATGAGGAATGTTCCAGAATGTTCCTGTCCCCAAGGAAGTGCTGGATGCCAGGATCAGCCCCCTTCCCATCCCCTGGAAACAGGTGAAAGAAAAATATGATCCCCTCCCATATATACCTCAGCCATTTTATTTCAGCTTAGCTGTGGTCTGATGTAAATGCCTACCTGGAGTGCCAAGAAAGAGATTTATTTTTTGTTTTGTTTCGGGGGTTTTGTTGGCTTGTTTGTTTAATTTTCAACAGATCGTTTCAGGCAGCTCAGTGAGGTTTAATGATGTTATTACAAGGTATATTGCATTTTCCCCCTAGATTATATTAATTACCTATCTTTAACTTCCAGCACAGTCTCTCTTTTCTTTCTTTGTTGACAGCCAGAATAGAAATCAAACAGAGCCTCTCTCAAAGACTGAATGGCTGTGAGCTCCAAGGGCATCATTTAGCCTCATCTTCAGGGGGTTGAGAATGAGAATGTTTGCTTGCATTCTTCCTTTCTTTTTTTTTTTTTTTTTTTTTTAATATAGCACAAGCCACCACAAATATATTGCTCTCGTGGTGAAATCCTTCTCCTTTTGTGATATTTATGTTCCTGAACAAAACACTATTTAAGTATCAATTAATGATGTCTGTGAGACTAGGAAGAGCAGAGAATATTCTCTCTCTTCCTCTCTTTTTTTTTCCCCACACAGGAAAAGTGCCACACCACTGCTTTTCCATCAGCATCCCAAAACATTTCACCCTTAAATTATTCTGATACCTGGTTAGAAAAGCTGTAGTGATGGACATGGAATTACAAGGCAATTTTGACATCAGGCTTCATCTAAGTCATTTTTCCAGATTATTCTCAACAAATGAGAATTCTCCACTGAGGTGAATGTGCAAACCATTCAGAGGGCTGCTTTTACACTCCAAGTATGTTAGCCCAGCAAAGAGGATAGAAAACAACTTTCAGCCAAGCCTGAAAGGAGATAATGTTCTTAGGATCTGTTACCTTCCAGAGCAAAACCTTCTGAAACATCCACGAGGTTAAGGTTGATTTTTTTTTTTTGCTTGTTTTGCTGATATTTTCAACCAACAACTAGGGCAGTGTAAGAATACTCTGTTCCAATGAATTTTTAGTTGTCTGAACTTCTGCATAATAAAAACATGAATCTGTCTTTTCAGGACTGCATTTCTGTCTTTATCTTAATAGAAAACCTAAACATTTATATCACTTAACATCTTGTGTTATTTTGCTTTGAGATAAAATTTTCAGAAATATCTGTTTCATACTAACACATAGCCATGTCTGAAGTTTCAAATATCCAAACTGGATTGTGCAGCTTTTTTAAAAGGAAAGCCAGTGAAGTTTCCCTTTTTCTGATGTCAAATAATTTTATTGCAGGCTGCTCTTGCTTAAAAAATGCATAAAGAAAGAAACGAAAACTTCCTTTTGCTCTCCTTCATCTCACTGCAACTTGGGCCACTGCCTTTAATGGAATTAGGCTCTGATGCATATAAAATACAGCCTAGTTTTGCAGTCTGAATGTTTGCATCCAATATTTCTATAAATTAAGGTTGGTTTGGTTACATTCCCTTTATCACGTATGGTAAGACTCTGTCATACAATACATTGCTCTCCAGGGTCAGTGAAAATCAAAGATGAGTTACCCAAAATATGCTTCTAAGTTGAGCATCAGAACTTTAATCTTTGAAGTGCAAGTGTTTGAAAGCATTCACTTTTCTTAATTTTTTTTTCCATACTGCATGATATAGATCAGTATTTCAGTATAAATTCACCTATTTGTCTGCGTCTCTCTTCCACAGGAATGGTAAACGTTATCTCAATCCTGCTTGCAATTTTCAATATCTTCTGCTTGCCTAAAGTGGTTACCATCCAGAGGACACTTTAATCAGTGCTGACACAGTGAACAAGAAAGCTTTAGCACAGCATCTTTCATCTTGACTCAGCAAGATTTCCAGCAGTTACATTTATACAGTTTTTTGACAAGATGCTTCCTAAGTGAAGCGTTTGCCTTCTGGAGAGCTACACCCACAGAGATTTCATTTTTCTTGATGTCTGTCAATATCATGAACTTTATTAACAAATTCAAATTCAAAAACAATTTCAGTTCAAGAAATCTGTCCAAGTTAGTTCTTGCTTATTTCTTACATATGAGGATATCTACAAAAACACAGATGCTCAACAATGGATTGTAATGCCTGGGTATATTTGTTTGTATATATATATATATATATATGTATCCATTTCTTTGAGACAAAATAAAATGAAGGAGCTCTTTATGAAGAATTTGCTCTATGATTGTAGGGATCAGTGCAAAGGATTTGACTCACAGTTTCAGAATTTATCATAGCACAATATTATAATAAAGTCCTGCTGGCTGTCTTTTACATTACTGCAAACAGAACAGAATAAAAAACTTTCTACCCTTTATAGACATCTGATGCCAATTTTTTGCAATCAAATTGCAATACCTAAATGTATATCAAAAATGCTTATTTTGGCCCCTATACTTTTGTATAGGTTTTAATTCACAAGTCCAAATGCCATAAAACTTGAGACTAGAAGAACATGGAACAGTGGCAGGTTACGATCGCCTTTCTCCAGGTAAGACACACAAATATTTAACAGCCTTGCAAAATTGCAATTGCAATTTATCAGCCTAGGAAGACTATCTATTTATCCACCCTTTACCCTGAGGAATGATATTACTTTAAAAAAAGAATGAAAAAAAAAAAAACCTTCTATGAGCAGGTAACATTTTGGAAGTCAAAATAAAAATGAGTTGTGTGCTTGATTGTGGGTTTAACACACGAAGAAGGGACTGAATTTAATTATTGAATGCAAAACTCCATTCTACACTAAGGAAAAAGTCTTGTTTTGTGTAGTACCCTAACATGTGTTTCTTCCCTTTTGTTTACATTTACTGATAGGAGCTGTAAGAAAAAAAATGTCATGGCAACTTCCCAGAATTTGAACTATAGTTACACACACACACACATACACACACATGTAGCTCCCCTACAACTATATAGAGGCTATAATGCAGGAATCTTTACAAATTGTATTCATCTGTGTATTTAACTTCACCTAATTTTGCAACAACATTAATGAAAAAGAAATAACTACTTAAAATTACTACACCTTGTTCCAGAAATTTAAGAATATGTTCATGGAAATACCTTCTCTCAATAGGCATGTTAGCAAAAACTTGCTTTAAAAAATTGGAATTCTATTTCAAATAGTGAAATGTTTTAGTATTTCTAAGTTTTGCAAGAAACTGAAGTTTGATTTTGAAGAATTTTGATAGGCAAGCTGCTTGGAAATCTATTGCTACATATCTGAATCAGGAGTTTAAGAAAGAAAGAAAAAAAAAAAGATTCACAGACCTGATTCTATATTGTTATCTTTTATAAGACCCTGTCTTCTCTGCTTGAACTCTAATTTACTCCAAAGACAATTATTCTCACAGGCAGCTTGTTCTATTATGCTCATAAATGGTAAATTGAGACATTAAATATTGCTTCAAACAACTAATTGAAGGATAGAACATTCTTATCCCTACAGCTGTGCACAGATTAACCCCTCCAAAGCTCAGCATGCCCCACCAGGAGCATTACAGATCACCAGGACTGAGAGCTTTCTCTGTGCTTTTTCTCTGAGGCAACTTTAAGTACACTTAGATCATCCCTTACAGGTGTTTTTTTTTTTTTTTTTTTTTTTTTTTTATTTTTTGCACTGTCCTTGAAAACCTACAATGAAGAAGATTCCCAAACTTTCCTCATCTCAGTTTTATGGGCACCAATCTTTCCCCTTAATACCCAACCTAAAAATTTCCTGATTATTTTTAATTCACTGTTGGGTCCAATATACAATGAGAGTCCTTCAATATTTGCATCAGAGGAGGAGGCACACACACACTGAGAGAGCTCTGAAGGCATTCACAGACCTGTCCCTGCTCCCAGCAGTGCCATGGAATATTTGGGAGATGCTGAACAAGGCAATTTCAAAGGCAGGTGGCCAGCTGCCCACTAAAACAAAGAAACAGCGCATCTCAAAAGCTCAGCAGCACTTCAGTTCTTCCTTTTCCTTGACGTTTCTGCATCCTACCATGACTCCCTCTAGGACCTCTCTAGGATGAACTGAGTTCATCCCAGTGAACTCACAAGGATTTCTGTGTATATATGGGCCAATGCCAATGGTATTTAACATTAAATACAAATAAAAAAGATAAATAAATCTGTACATATATCATACTTGATGGAAAGAGTTCGGTTTTGGAAATGAATGTCAGGACATGATATGGTTAATAATTTTTTCAGAAAAATATGGCATGCAAAATGTGAAGGGACTTTCATAAAATAGAAACATTTTGGCTGTCCATGAAACAGAAAGTAAAATAATTTCCTTTCCCTCACAAAGACCAAAAAACAACCATAAATTACAATATATGTCTGTATTAAAAACCTAATTAGAAACAGGTTTCAGAATGGCAAGGACTTTCTTGCTTTAAAAGCAGAAACAAGAATCTAGAAATCTCCTTTAAATGAAATATTTGTCACAAATTCCATTGCTTTTCTTCAT
The DNA here is from genome assembly GCF_028018845.1 of Melospiza georgiana. Lineage (NCBI taxonomy): Eukaryota > Metazoa > Chordata > Aves > Passeriformes > Passerellidae > Melospiza > Melospiza georgiana. The sequence continues at coordinate 39,433,841 of NC_080434.1, read as the reverse complement.
AAAATAAATGAAGGCTGTAGGCAACTAAAAGGTCTGCTACCTAGAGCAGGAGGAACATTTCACTGTTGTATTTGCTCAAATCAATAGCTGTTGAAGTGGTTTGAGGGATTTTTTGAATTAGGTTTTTTATAACATACATTTTTAAAAGGATCTCATGAAACAATCTGTCATTATACAATCGTGCTAGGTGTGCACATTAAAGTGTTTAATGAGCATATTATTTTGTTTGGAATATTAAATTAATAATGGTAGGGTCCACTAGCTGTACAAAGAACTCGTGGAATTTGATCAGGAATGTTGGATTCCCTGTGTATATTTGGATCCACAGCAAGATGGCTTTCATACAGGCGATTTATATACTCCTATCTAATAGAAACTGCCATTACAGAGAACAAAATAACCCCAGAACCCACAAACAAAAATAAGAAACCCAAATTCTATTATGACATAGCAGCGACCTCTCACACATTCATCCCATGGCAGAATTCCAAAATAATGGCATCATCCAGATCCCACTGCAACCAATGAAACATTTGCTCTTGTTTTACTTAATATTGAACCATCAGATGGAATTGGTTTGAATTTGGCTAGGCATTGGCTGACAACAAGGTGTGCTCTCATTTGCTTTCATTATTTGATGTATTAAAGGAAAAAAAATCACAGCACAAAAAAAAAAAAAAGAAAAAATTTTACTAGATTTTTACATTTAGTAAATGGTACTTAAACTCCATGGACATGAAAGTAGTTTTAAACTTTACCTTCGAAATTTTACTTTTTTCAATATTTCATAGAAAAGAAACGCTCTAAGATACCATTTCAGACCACAGAATTATTACAGAACATAAAGATTATATGCAAGGGCTTAATCCTTTTCCCGACAAAGATGGTGGCCAACACCATTTGAACTCCCATGGGACAGGGTCAGCTGAGAATGTGCCATGTTCCTAATTGGAAATCTCCTTTGTGACAAAAGAGTCTTCTGGCATACACTTTGCCTTTGTAATTTGAATTCTATCAACAACTATTCCTAGCCACAAGAGAAATATTTTTAGGCAATATATTTGTATAGTTTCACAAAACTATGTTAAAGAGAGATGTGTGGGTGGTTTTATTTTGTGTGTGTATGTATTTATGTATGTATGAATACATATTTATGAGCTTGGGATGATTTTCTTAAAATACTTAACTTCACTTACATTATATCTTACATTGCAAAATGTACAGACACCCAGTGTTCTTTTTTAACAACATATACAGGTGAATTTATAGAGCCTTATAAAAGATTTTGTGATTCCAAATTAAAAACCATAGAAACATAACCAAAGTAATGGAGAGTGGTTTATACCTCTGATAGTACATAGCGCTCATTGGGGTAATATTGACAGCTGCATCTTTGGCATTGGAAATTCCTCACCACTTTTTAGACAAAATGTTGTTGCTTACAGCTTTTTTTTTTTTTTTCAAACAAGAAAAACAGGATCGACCAAAATACGAATTTTGGGGAAGTACTATTAAAGGTTTATTTTATTTTTGTTTTTAGCAAGGATAGCTTAGAAACCCTGAATTATCTTCTCGCTTTAGTGGATGGTGTAGACTGTATGAATCCATTTAAAAATCAACTAAGTTGTACCACGCTTTTCGGAAAATTATATATAATATAATATATATATATTTTATATTTATTTAGAAGCTTTGAAATAGTACAGTAAACACTTTGCAACACGGTGTATAAACTACAGAAATGTCTTTGATAATTTTGTGGGTCTTCAGATTAACAACATTTTTACAACCCACAGGTGAAAAGAACATGATCACAATCTCTCTTGTAAAGTTGGAATAGTTTGGGGAACACTTGATCACACAAAAATAATATAAAACAGTCAAGTTTAAAACAGTGATATTGCATTTATAATGCACATCTCTTTTATCTGTACGATTGGCTTTTTGTGGTGAATATAAACATCTAAAGGGCTCAGTGACATTTTGGAGAGAGAAAGATATATAGTGCTGTAAACAGGCACACACTGATCAGAGAGGCAAGATCAGTTGCCTCTGAAGTTTCTACAGTTCTACACATTTCAACTCATTTCTCAGGCCTGCTGAGAGCAATTAGGTCCTATGGTTGGCCAGGATGTCTCCAACAGCACACAAATCCTTCAGTTACACAGAACTGGATGGCCAAGATAATGAAGTTGAAAGCTGATGCTTTTTGTTGGTCGACTTTCTTTTGTGCAAATCATGCTGCTTCAGGTAAGTCCTGTAGAAGTGACTAGCATATCCTTTTCCGTGCTGCAGGAAAGAAAGAAAGACACTTCTGAGAGGAACAAAAATAAAAAAAATTCAGTCTCCAACAGTACTTAGGTTTAGGGTTTCTTAGGGTGTAGAGAAACAATCAAAACTTGTCACAAACTGAGGCTGGAAATTCCCATTATAGCAAACAGTTTAATGTTGATTCACTTTTCAGAGAAAGCCTCTTTTTGAGGCTTGATAGCCTGAATACCAAATTTCATAGGTTGTTTTATTATTCTGTCTAACTTGTCATGGCAAATATTCCAATGTGCCCGTACAGAATCAGTATAAGGCAAATATTCAAACTTACAGGTGAAGTATTACTCAAATGTCACAGGCTAATTTTTCCCTAGTTCAGCTTGTTTTTTGAAGCAAGATCTAGAATGCCCCCTAAAATTCAGAAGCTAGCTTTCGTTCTCTTTCAAAGTGAACCATTATCCTCATCACTAAATGACCCTTCAGTCTGGTTTGACAGATGAAAAAAAATGGTGCATTAGTGCTACAATTCAAATTTCAGCATTTACTGTCAGGCTGAAAATTAACTCATGTTACACAAATAAAGAAGGTCAATGCATTAGCAAAGCCATATCCTAATCCAGCAGCTGCAGTAGCTGTATTACCTCAAGACACTGGCTAATTTAACTGTAATTGGGAGCAAAAGTAACAAGTGATTTGTACCAGCATTCAGGAAGACCCCAGGTTAAATTCTGATCTCAGTCACACATTAAACCAAAGAACTAACTCTCTTACTCAAGTATTATAATTAGCATCAGCGCCACTCTTATCTGGTAAAACTTAGAGTGATAAAATCAGGTGTTACCTTAGCTCCAAACACACTAAATCCCTACCTGAAATTCAGTCTGCTGCTCTGTGTGAAGTTTTACAGCTGAAACAAAAAGGAATCTTAACTTTCAAATGGATCTTTAAATCGTGTACAGGTTGATGCTTGCGTGGTGACACATAAACACATCCAGTCTCCGTTCCATTTAACATAAATATATACATATATAAATATAAATATATAAATATATATTAGCCATGCCTATTTCCTAGACATATATTCACCAGTAAAGGTATGAAATCTGGGTACTGTATCACAAGGAAGTTAGATTGGAAGTTAGATTACTTACAGGAAAATGTTACTGTGAGTATTGGATGTTTGTCTGATCTAGCCTGCCTATGCTACAGGGTGCACACAGGAAAACGTGAAAAATATTTCTGCATCTGTTCAACCTACAGAAATTTGCCAGATGTGTTTTTAAAAATAAAACATCTAATAGACGAGGTTGTCAATGTTTCAGTTGTGTAGCAAATTAGTAGCAGAATTAGAAAGAATTTTTAAAAGCTTCTGCAAGGTGTTTTTTAAACAATGCTTTTAAGAACAATGAGATCAGAACCTTCACGATGCAGTAAATGATCAGATTAATCCAGTATCCAAATATCTTTTAATGTATATTTTTTTAATATTACTAGAAACAACCATTCCAATAATGGTAAAAAAAATAACAGGATTTATATTGGATCTTTAAAACTTTTTTTCCCAAAGTTCAGTCATCATTTCAGTTATCTTGTAAATATTTAGGCATAGTTGTCTAGATTGGTGTCTGCCACTGAGGAACTCGTGCTGCACTACAGACACAGGAGGAGTTTGCTGGGAGAAAGATAAACAGAGATGCAGCTGGGGCAAATACTGCTTTTATGCAGCACCACTGCCCCTCTCCTGTCTGACACTGTAGTGATGCGGCACCATCTTCCAGATAATGCAGAGACTGAGTTACTGGCTGTGTCTGGCCTTTTGCCATGGAAATTGAGGCATTTGGAAATTTTTAATCTCCATTTAACATGCTTATATTACAAAACAATCAAGCCCTTTTATAGCAATAACTAAATATTATGCATTTAAGTTGCAGAACTACTGCAACTCTCCCCACCTACAAAAATTGTTGCTTTAAATCTTAAAATATCCTCTGCCAACACATAAAAAGCATTGGATTTTAAGGGCAACTTTTGGCTTTTTTTTTGGTTCTGCACAGAAATTTATGTGCAAGCAAATCTCTGCATGTCTGTACCAGTTTCCGTCTTTTTACAGATGGGGAATATAAATCAGAGAGGTTAAATGGAAAGGAGGGTGGACTCAACTTAAAAAAGAGAGCAATGAAAGTTCTGACATCTGTTTCCAGTTCTCTGTGTGTGCATGCATGTGTGTTCATAAATAAACTTTTAAATAACAAACACTAAGCCTCTCTGTATCACAATTTCTCCATCTGTAAAATGGGAATAACATTGCTTACCTATCTCCTAGAGGTGCAGGAAGGTTTAAATCACTATTCTTTATAATCCACTTTGAGATCCAGAGATGGCAAGTGCTATAGAAATGGAAGTATCACAGTCAGTGTAAGAGCTGGAACAAGAACACCATAATTTCTGGTGCCTAATATCTCCTCTGAGATCACAGCTCTCTCTTTCATCCCTGTTTTATCACCTGATCCAAACTCTCAAACTAGTACACAGGGAACCCTCAAGTCTGTGTGAGTATGGGTAGTCAGAAAAAAAGGCTTTAGTCACAAGCAGTTCCATAATTCTGACCATATAATTCATACTAATTGTACATATATTCTAACATTATTTGAGGTGAGCAAGATGATTGAAGATTCACAAGCATTACAATTAAAATTCTTAGGGTAGAGGATTTGTGCTGTATCGATCCTTCCTGGAACAACAACGATTCTGAGCATTACAGCAAGAATCCTTAATGCATACAATTTATAGGGAATAAGATATAATAAGATAAAATAAAATAAGAAATAAAATATAAAATAAAATAAAATAAAATAAAGTAAAATAAAATAAAATAAACAAAATAAAATAAAATAAAATAAAATAAAATAAAATAAAATAAAATAAAATAAAATAAAATAAAATAAAATAAAATAAAATAAAGAACTGGCAAAAATATATTAAATTTCATTTGTTGCTCAAGACACCGTAATAAGCCTCCCATCCATAGTGAGCTAATTTTGTGTAGACTGATAAGGGAAGACATGTCAAGACATCAGTGGTAGTTGAACAAAAAAAGAAATTAAAAATATTAACACAATAAACAGGAAAGAGAAAGTAAAGTATGCAATAATTATTCCTAGCTCATGGATCAGAAATGAACAGAAAATACTGTAAAGCCCCTGTCTCTTTAATAAATCTTCCTTTCACCTTGTTGCAAATCATCCAAACTCGATGTTGGATTACTACTTTATAACTGTGAGTACAGGCAGGAGTATTTGCTCTTATGGAAAAGCCTAGAAGGGATTGCCTGTGCTTGGAACACCTTCAAACTCTCCTAATCAAATTTTGCTGCTGCTTAGCAGTGCTAGCTAATCTAAAGGGGACAGAGAAAGGGCTCAGTGCTTCCCTCCACAGCTGGCAACCCAAGCAGCAAAATAAAATCCAAACTATAAACCCATCCTATACCTTTTATAACCATTGTCACTTTCCCTCTGGACTGTATTTAAGAGCTCCATAAGCTCCCATAGCATTACTCCTTCTCTTAGAGAGCAACTGCTGAGTCCCCCTAGAAGTGCCAACAGCCTAAAGATCCAAAGGAACTGCTAGACAATAAAATTTCCAAAGAATATAAAATACCAGGCATGCTGTTGCTGTTACAGATATACCCCTGATCCTCCTTCACTTAGGAGAAAGATGACACAAACCCCTTTCTTTTAAATCAAAAACACTCCTGCAACAGCAGAACAGGGGTAAAGCCACTATGTAAACTCTTTTCTTGTTTCAGAGCTGCATTTATTAAGTTCAGACAATATCCAAGCAATATCTGCCTTCACATAGGCTTTAGTGCAAGCATTCAACTCACTGTCTTCTCTTGGTCCCCTGTACAAGCTGTGTGCCTCACCATGCCACACAGATCAAGCCTTCCCCATAGAATATAGCAAATTATAAAGGAGCACCGGGTGCTGTAAATTCCTGTATTTCACTCAGAAACAGCCCAGCTATTCTGGCTTCACTTGCAGGGAGCAATAATTTAAAAAAGGAGTTAATCACCTCATATGCATGACGCCAAGGTTGGTTTTAAATCTGCGTTGTTAATTTTAAGTGTCCTTTATATTTTGATGGTTCCCCTTCCAGTCTACATGTTAACTGTAACATATGAAACATGGCTCTTCACTAAGTCCCATCAGCTTCACCAGAACCAGAAAATGATAATTCTGGTGGACCAACCAACCAACCAACCAGACTGCAAGTTCATCACTCCTGCTCTAAATCCACCCAAGCAAACAGAGACCGAAACCTAAGCAGCGGTAGAATGCATTCTGTCAGAAATAACCTGGCTGCTCCTGTAGGCTTGGAGCTCAGACATCAGCTCCAAATATCAGGCATGTTTTTGTTTTTTTTTTTTGGAAAGAGGTGAACAAGTGAATGGGAATGCAGAGCAAGCTGCCATAGCTCCCTCACCCTTTGTAGTGGTGCATCCAGGTAAAGGGTGAGACACACGGCTGGGGCTGGGGCTGGGGGATGGAGGATGGGGGTTACTCTGCTGCCACCCATGCTCTGTGGATAAAAAAGCATTCCAGTCACTGCAAGGGTCAGTTCAGTATATTTTGCAATCCATAAAGTCTTTTTTTTTTTTTCTTTTAAAAGTGATCTATTACTTAAAGAAGTTTGCTAAAGCATTGCTAATAATATTTTATGAATATTCCGTTAATGACATTATAAAAAGAGAGTGTCTCACCCAGGTCAATAAACTTTGGCACACAAATATAAAAATAACATTTTACACAGATACCTTTTGCTCATGAATAAGTTTCAGGGGACTTTTTTTCCTTTTCTTTCAAGGCTTTAGCGCAAAGATTTTGTTCATCAAATCTATATATTCTGTAGCCAAATATTAGATAAAACACCTTGCATTCCAGATGCCCATGTTTAATTTTACACAATTAATGTGGGTTTAATTTTTTACACATTTAATGTGGGTTTAATTTTTTACACAATTAATGTGAGTTTAATTTTACACAATTAATGTGATACTTTTGAACTCTGAATTAACAAATAGTTCAGGGGTGGGAGGAGTAAAAAAAAAAAAAAAGAACATACTTACTTTTGCATTTGAAAATATAGACAAATAATTCAGTAAGATCAAATCTCCCCTAATGTCAGTGAGTCTGCTGGCTTTGGTGATCACTTTAGGATGTGTCTGAAGGGCCCTGAAGGCCACTAAAGGTGTTAGGTGACAATGAGACCACGTTCTGTTCTGCCTGCTGAATTTTGGCATGTGACAACACAGGCAAGGCAGGAGAAGCTCTGTCATTTTCCCCAGGGTAGAATATTCCCCCCCTGATAGCAATATGGCATTCAGCATGGCTGAAATGCTCCTTCTGGCATCTGCAAAGTCCTAGATATAAATATTGTTCCTAAAATAAACCCACAGCATTGGGACTGATGGGTACAATTACCCAGATTTCATGTGAAACAAGAAAACCAATTGTGAGCACCGGGTCTTCAGGCTGTGAATAAATTAAAGTAAGCCAAAATGCAAAAGTTTTTATTGCTGCACTGAAAGTTTTCTGGAAACAGGCTTGATTTTAGCTAAATAAATAATCTCCACAGGCCATTAAAATAATTTCTTTATTTGAGAGTATATATTTACTTCTGGAACAAATATGATTATCCAAAACAAAACCCCTGTCTTTTGTTTAAAGGAAACTATATAACCACATATACTCTGCTTCTCTTTCTCCTTTCATGGAGTGCAGAACATTTCCATGTCTATATTCATTTAAATCAGTTCAAGAAAGAAGGATTCTCAACCATGCCAAAATTTGACAGCGCTGGATACTGCACTGACCATAATGCATTAAACCTGACAAGCAGTGTTACCTACTGCAGGGAAAGGGGGAGAGAGGTTTGTCCTTTGCTCTTAAGTACAAAACTGCCACTTTGCAAATTCGAACAACATGTTCCAGACCAACAACAGATTTTCAGTATTTTTACAAAAACATTTTTCACCAAATTGCTGATTTACACATATTGCCACTTATTTTAGCTTCAAGATTTGAAAATACATAGTTAAAAAGTATTAAGGTATTTTCAGTGTTTGGAACATGCAACTATTTTGTTATGGAAAGTGAGATGCCCGATACAAATGCTGACACATCATGACAGCCACTGAAATAATGTTTCTCTGGTGCTAATGGTTGATCTGAGATTTATTTGCTACCTGGACTTTGCTAATCCTCTGGAAAAGGAAAAAAAAAAAGGGAGAAAAAAAAAGAAAAAAAAAAAAACACCTTTCAGTTCTTAAGAACAACTACCCAATTCCCAGTTCATGTAAGCAGTGACCTTAATCAACATGTGCTCTACATCAAGCACATGACTAAGAGGGATTGACTTTTGAATCAAGACCTGGATTTTGTCATCAATGTTCTGCTGCACACAGGATACTTTCATGTGCATTTGATTTTCTGTTCTAAATGCAGAGAATTTTTCTTTTCCACCCCCAGCAACAGCCAGAGGCACAGTAGATGTCAGATTTGATTTATCTCTGGCTCTGATTATTTACTACCCAAACAATGCTTTTTAGTTACTACAACTCAGCAGAGAAAAGCACTAAGCTGTATTCTATAATGTACCATAAAAACACAAAAGACCATTTCTTTTCCACCAGATACCGTGGGAATAAAGCTTCTTTGTCTTTCTGTACTATTATAAGCACATTATCTACCTGAAAACACTAAAGATAATGCATGACATCACCATTGAAGTCAGAGAACCACGGAATATTTAAATTTGCAAGAGTTCTTATAATTATGTTCTGTGTTAAGGCCTATTAAACAACTCCCAAATTACTCCTGATGTATGTCAAACTTAAAGCACAGAGCATATTCCCTAAGAATATTTCCAAATTCTCTGTCAACAACTTATTCTACTTGCATACATGTCGTAGTACCAATTCACATTCTTTGTAACTCACTATGAGCTAACAATTTTGGTATCATGCTTAGCAAAACTCCTATTTGATTCCTTTCTTAACTTTTTTAATAAAAATTGCTTATATGTATGTGTGCAGCAGTAATTTCTCCTCCTCAATCTTCTTTTCTTTTTCTCCATTTGTTTTTCTTCCTTGTTTTAAAAATTCACCATTTTTACTGCATTCTTACAAAATCTGCAGTACACGTTTCTTTCAGCTGACAAGCCTGGAAATGAACATTTCAGTTTGAGGGTTAACCAATGCAGAACACATTAAAGGCCAGCTTCTATGTGACTTAAAATTTTCAGAGCCCTGGGGAAAAGAGGAGGGATAGGAGCCATTCCTCCTAAATTGCTCATAAGTGCCTCAGTTCCCTATGGATTCCAGGGAGAAGCAGACATGTAGATCACCATTTGGTGGCCTTCAGAGGTGTCTAAATTATTCATGCAGGGTTTGGCCTGAAATAATTAAATTTACTTGTTCTTACATGAGGTAACATGCATTACATACAGCATTACATCAGCATCACACAATGAATTCCTATCCAATTTATCTTTGCCATGATGTTTTTTTTCCAACATTCCTCTTTCCTAGCAGGGATTAGCTGGCATTAGGACCTGACAAGTATGTTCCCACTCTTTTTTCTGAGTGTTTTATTCTCTGTTTCTAAAGCACACTGCTTGCATTGAGCAGCACACACTCTGATTTCAGGGAGTCTTTCCCACTTTACCAAGATAACACACTTAAGTGCAAAAAGCCTTCTCACAAGCCTTTCAAAGCTTCTGTTTTTCAAAATCACATATTGGCTTGTTTCTATCCATAAATGAAGTTTGCCCATCACCATTCTTTAGAGTTAAGACTACCAGAATGGAATGATTTATGCCTACATCATTAAAATTCCTCAGCCATATCAAGCAATCCACGTGGGCCACAGCACATGAACATATTCCATCTATATCCAGGATTAGTCCCTGGCACTATGTCCCAGAATTTTTAGGGAAAAAGAAGCTGCTTGACACAGGTTGAAGACAGGCCACAGAGCATCACCTTCCAGTGGTGGAAAGGATCCTGTTTAATTCATCAGAGTGGCCATAAAGAAGCGTGGAAGTACAAAGCACACAGTCCTTTATCTCAAGTGGAGCAGAAAAAAAGTTATTACTGCATCTCATTTGTAAGGTAGGACTTTTTTAGATCTCAGAGTTCCTATCAATACCCACAGCTGTGTGCAGCTCTATTCAATTGTCATCTAAATTCCAATTGAGCATAGATGGATGTTAAATTAAAGCCCAAACAGTCAACTAAAAAAGTCACAAAGTGACAGAATTTTACTCTGACAAAAGATGAGTTCACACTATCAGCATCTACAAAATCCCTTATGAATAAAAAAAAGGTTGTGTTCAAGCAGTTTCATAATGGATCTTTTTCCAGGGCTGAATGCAGCTGTGACACTGAAGGTGAAAAAGATAAAGTGAGAAGACTCAGCTCACTTGCAAAACCAGGAATCTGTCATCCCTGGACTTCTTTGGGGGATCTACTCTGCATCCTTTATTTTTCCTTTCTAAGCCACATTACTTCTGATGACCTGTAAAAATGTCATGTAAAATAACACCTTTTACACATATGAAATAGGTTCATGTGTATGCAAAAAATGTAGATTTACTCCTGCAAGTACTCATACAAGCATGTGATTTTCAGGCAGAATCTAGGAACCAAGTTCTGAAAATTTGCTTCTCCATGTCCACTGTATTTTCTTCAACCCATAAAGACCATTATCCTAACAAACAAAGAAATCAAATTGCCTCAGAAGAGTTTGGATTTTCAGTGAATCCACATCATATTTAGTTTTTCAAACAGGTATTGAACTTAAAAATAATATTCTTATTACATCTCCTACTTCCTCTCTAAAAAGGTACCCAATACCTAATTTTTCACTTTTCTGACCTCGCCACGCTGCGCTCCTAAAACAAATATATTCACAGCTACTTCCCAGCAGCAGTCATCAGACTGCTAGCATGGAAATGTGGATTCTCAGTGGTTCATGCACAAATAAAGCTGTTTACAGGCTTGCCAGACAAACAGCAACACCGATCCCTACAGCGTGCTTGTCCAAACGTGAGAAACAGATGCGCTTCCCCATCTCGCTGCTTGTTTGTTGCACTCTTTAAACGCTTTTCCCTATGTCTTCCCACTTAGGGCAAGGCAAGAAAAAGTAAGAAAAAGGAAAGGAAACCCCCTCTAAAAATTAAAGCAGTGGAAATGACCGTGGAAAATCACAGTTATTGTGCACAGGAAAAGATCCAAAGCAAGAATAATTGCCTGTGCTCTGCAGGGCAAGGAGTTCCTTGGGCAGAGGCACGCAGAGAGGAGAAGATTTGCTGTGCACAGACCCAGGATCAGGCACACACTCAATTCTCCAGCTCCTGACTGTCACAGCAAGGAGGTTTTGTGCATTGGAGAGCAGCATTTATTCATAATGAATAGAATTTTGCCTATCAAAAATAAATAAATTCAGTGCCTTTGAAAATTTTAACTGCAAACATCTCCATGCTTCCCAGAGGGACTCGTGTCCCTAAGTGGCTAAATTGCTTTTGGCATAGGATTTAAATTGATGGGACAAAAGGCATTTTGGAATTTTAAACCAGCATAGCACACTAATCTTAAAAATTACTCTAAAGTTTCAAGCAAGTTTTCTGCTAGGTTTTTCAGACTTCTTCATACTCCACTGGTAGGAACACAGAAAATGGTATCTCATCATTTAAAAAGAAAAATCTCCACAGATGGTATATGCACAGCACACATAAGCACTGCCAAAACTGACCTAAATGAATAAATATAGCAGCAGTCTGAGATAGCTCAGATACACGAGACTTCTATGCATTCCAGTCAGAAGTGGCAAATACAGATTTTTACAGCCATTAGAGGAAAAGAAGCAGTTGAAATTCTATATTTTAAAGACTAATTAAAAGTATAATTTTCTTTCAAATAAAACTCACTAATTTTTTCTAACTTTTTCCAATTACTTTCCTGCACTGTAGCTGGAAAGAGCTCGAGAGTTATTTAAGATAAAAGGCATTATGTAAACTCAAGGATGGGCACAATTTTTAATCAGTATTTTGTACAGTGACAGACAATTTTTTTCCAAGACCACAGTTACACAAACAGCTTGAAGCAAATAGTGTTCAATAGCTATCACCTGTGCTTTAAAATTAAAAGAACACATATTTCACTTCCTTATATTATTTCCATAAAAATTGATTAAAATAATGTAATTTATAGGCTTTACTGGGCCACAGCCAAGTTTTATTTGCTGTATTTATATATTCCTTTCTAATCTGGCTTTCTGAACCATCCATTTCCTTTCTATTGCTGCAGTAATGCTCTGTAAGTGTTCTTCTCCTTGAGCAGGAGCTGCAAGAGGAATATATTCAGAAGAAGAACGTGAACCCGTCGTGAGTGCAAGATAAAAATACCTTTCAGAAGTTATGCAATAAACACTGAGCAGTTGAATCATCAGAAGTGGTTTACTCAAGATCATAAAGAACCTACTATTATGAGTAAAAGCACATCAGTGTCTTGCTCTCCCTAAGTTACATTTTAATTAGCACACACATTGAAGTTTTATTTCAGGTGTAGGAGGTTTATTGTAAGATTTATTTACCAAACAGGGGTGATGAATCTGAAGCGGCCAACTTGAGGTATGAGGAAATAAATCTGAGCATTTCAAATACAGCAAATATGGGAATGCTCTAGTAGACTTTTTAGAAAAGAAAAACAAAAAATTCCATTAGGTTTCTCAGCATTAGTAGATGGTGGCCCTTCAACTCATTCTCTGTTTCTGCTGAGCAATTTTGCACAAATCTGTGCAGACATCAGAGCTGTGGCCTGTCCCAGGGATAAAACCCTGAATATGAGTCAGGAGCTTCACCGTGGCAGGATATCCACAGAGTTTTAACTCTTTGACCACAAAACTGTATTATTCACAAAGGAACAACTTTTTACCGTGCACACGTAACTTGTTTATTCATGCCAATAAAAAAATTTGTTTCAAAAATTTTGTTTTGTACAACTTTTTTTAATCCAGCATGATGATGTTTTCTTCTTAGACAAAGAACTCCAATTTACTGGAGCTAATTTCTTGGGTTTTACTTCTGTGCCTTTTTACTTCAAGTGGGTGCAAAAATCACAAATTGAATTTATAAACCTATTAATGAAGGGATCAGACAGCTCACAAATTTATATCCGATCTGTATTAGAAATCACGTAGGCTAATTTTAAAAGCAAAAATGCAGGCAGGTCTCATTTTTTAAAAAATTAATCAAGTGTCCCATTCAAAAAAGCTCTTATTGATGTTTATGCAAATGGAAAACAATTATGTCCATCATCACAGCTGTGATAAAACTACCCAAATAATTTCCAGAAATGAGATGTAACTAAACAAATAAAAAATGAAAGAAATGTCTTCCATCATATTGACTGTACCAAAGTGTAATTTCTCTCCCTCTTTTTATTTTTTTTTTTGAAAGTTGTCTCAAGACAGTGAAGACTTCTTGTTTAAAACATCTTTTCAAATATTTATGTTAGACATCAGCAGAAAATGTTGTGTTACAAATCCTGGCATACAGAATTGGGCCTTTATGATCCCAACTAGATCAAAATACACAATAAATATTTACATGCACTTTTTTTTATTCCTTTGAAAAATAATCAAAGGATTGTGAGGCACTTCTTGTCCTGGTATAAACACATGAACATTTTTCTCTTCTAGGTCATTTATTCTCATCTAATTCAGGGGTGTGGATAATAACTAGAAGTTAGACTGTGCTTTGTGTCAGCATTGTGGTAGTTTATTTTAAATAAATGGATGGTCCAATTCATAAACATTGAACAACTGTTCAAGAAGAAAGGGATTCTTTCCCCCTTTCCAATCCACCTTGCTTAGACACCAGCTCTTTGGGTAAGAGCCCAGCTTTTTTATCCTCTCTGTCCTACCTAACATGATAAAATCATGATTTATCCACGAAATATGTTGATGGTGGTGGAAATACTTTCTATAAAAATGATACCTTTTCATCAGTGAGGATGAAAATGCCTGAGTGTATGTAGAAAACATTGCAGAGCTAACAAGGGGGCTACTCTAGAACACAATCATTATTCCAGAATGTCTACCTGTATAAACACTGTTATTTCATGCAGGAAATTGTGCCCTTATGTAGTTTATTTTAACCTGCTTTCAAAGGAGATTAAGCTTTGCCAAAGTAATTTTTTTAGAGCAAAATAAGCATTTCTACATAAAAAGTTCAGGTGTCATGACTGGTTTTGTATATTGAAAAAATCCAAACCTTTTAATAGGAAGAAAAATTATTCTGTCGCTAATGTCAGTATGAAACTTCAGGAAAGCTCTAAAGCATTATAAAATCATTGCCCATCAAGAGTGAACCAGAAATTATATTTAAAAAAAATGAAAGCTATTTCTTGTTAATTATAGACCAAAATACTCCTGAGGTGGATTTAATGGTGCTGTTTCCACTGCCATCACCTCAGGACCTTGTTCAAAGTATTATAAACAGAGCAGAATCAGACTGATAAGGTATTCATTGTGGAGATAGTCTCTGTTATATCTCCTACAGAATCTGGTCCAACAGAGTTTGAATCTTGGATTAGGGGTTTTGGTAAGTATAGGAATATTATTTATAAAAATAATGACTAATATAACCACCACTGAAAGAAAAAAAATGCTATAGATGGTTAGAATTGAAAACATAGGAATTCTTTAAAAGCTACATTTAATTTTCCTCACCAGTGTTATTTCACTTATTTTATTTTTTCCAGTGAAGTTCAGAATTTCTTTCATGTTTTATGAACATTCAAGTCATTATGAAAATTTCTTAACTGTCTGCAGTTAGCAACACTGAAGAAATGCACTGTTCAAACCACATGGATGAACAACAAGTAGTAAGTGTTAGTTGCACAGTAAGAAAAATATGTAAGTTTGGAGAATCCTGGAGTCACTCCATGAGGAAGCTATTTTCAAAAATCTGATCTAATCATAACTTCATAATTTTTACTCATAGCAATTACCTAAAACTTACAGAAATATATTCTTCAAAATATATTATTTAAGCACATAGAAATCTACTTACATTACATTTCATTCAGAATAATACATAGAATATGAATGTTTATGTGGAAATTGGTGTATGAGTAAGTCCAATGGCTTAAGTGAAAATTCCATGATGGAACAAAAAGAAAATATGAGATTTGTATACTTATCTACATAACAATTTTTAGTAACAGCTGATGTTTTCACTTGACCAAGAAAGTCAAGTGAAATGTCCTAAACCTCCAACCACAAAAAACCAAATATCCGAATGCCCTAAACCTCCAACCACAAAGAACCAAATATCCAAATCCCCACTATATGGAGCCTCCAGCTTCAACCACGCTGCACAAGTTCAACACGTTACTGCAATTTATGTCCAATTGGTACCATTTTGTCAAATGTGTGTGATTTATGTGTATTTTATCAAATGTGTAGGGTGTGTTATCAAATGTGGACGATCAGCTCACGACCCTGGTGCCCTCCAGCTGTTTCTCTGCCTTGCTGCTCTTGGCTGTCGAGCCCAGCAAACAAAAGCACGCAGTTTACTTTCCCCACGCCTCCTTCACTCCCCATCCCTATCACAGCTAGCCTACATTAATTAGCAGCAAGCCTTTGATATGACTTTGCACAGAGTTATTTCCAGCATTGTTGCTGCTGTGCCATGTGTTTCTATGGAATGAATAGACTGTCTGGAGGAACACAGTGACACGAGCTGTGTAGGGGTTTTGTAGCACTTTTTTTTCCAGTGTGTTTTCAATTCAATTCCCCTTTTTACAACCTGGTGTTGTATTTCCTTCTTGCTGGCTTTGTGCATTGTGGGAAACTTCTCAGGGAACTATTCCATAGTCTTTTTTTTTTTTTATTCCTAAGGATGAATTCAAATTTTTCATGCTAACATGCACCACCTTCTTGATCTTTTTGAAGGTGCTGCACTGAATGCACACATTGGAAGAATCCCAGAGCAGACACACTCCTGTGGCATCATGAAAATGACATCTGCAGACACTGCCCCCTTTTTCTGGGTGCTGTTTCTAGATAATTAATTTTTTTTAAGTCCATGGATTTCTGTATTAATGCCTGGGGGGACTCTGCTTTTGCTGAAATGTTCCCTTTATCCTCATGATTTTTTCCTCTTAGGCACAGAGTCTGGTAAGGCTTTCACCTATGACAACACTTGATTATTTTAGGAGCTTCCTCTAATACACAGAAGCTGTGCTAAAGGGTTTTTTCTGACAGTTCAAATACACTCTATTGATCAATTCTCACACTGTCAAAATTGTAATAGATTGACAATCTTCCTGCATCACTTTCCTGGTCAGATGCCAGATACCTTGTTCCCAAAACCCCTAAATTACAAATGTATGTCCTATGTTGAGGCTTCTCATTGGTCTCTAATTCACAATGTTTTCTAACACATTTTTAAGTGACAAACACAACTCCTGACATTTTTTTGGTTACTAGCTCTTGTTAGAAGCTGAAAATTAACAAAACACATAATCAACTGACTCTTTTCTAACTGTTTTAGTCAATTTTTTCAACAACATCCTCTTCCATTTTTCACACATTTATTTAAAATGGTTACCTGGGATGGGTGCTATGCCTGCCTTTCTCTGTCCCTCCCTGGGTAAATACAAATACAAAGTTTAGAATCTCTGCCACATCCTTGTCCTCACTAACTGCACCTCAAGAGACTCACCAATTCTACCCGACCCTACTACACCTGGTATTTTGAAGTTATCTATATTGTTTGCATCCCTTTGGCTATTTTGCTCTAAGGTGTCCCTTTTATTTTCACTAATTACTATCCTCAACGTCACTAGCTAGAATTTCTGCTTTTTTCTGATCACTTGTCGAGAATCTTTTTTTTTTTTTTGTTAAGACACCTTTTAAATTCAAATAGTTTTGCATTCTGCAATACACCTTTTATTCTTTGCTGCTCATTTTCCATGTGGACATTTTCAAACATGCTTCAACTTTTTGTACAGTGTTTTTGCTTAATATGAAGGTTCTGTTTCACACATTTTGATTATTTCTTTTAAAAAGTCATTCTGCAGACAAACTGATTTTGACATGGTCTTCTATGATAAGAAGTTGAATTTAATTTTTTTTAAGTGCAATTACCCAGTGAATCAACTAAGGTTCCTTCCAAAATCAACTTCCTTTTATATACTTTTCTTACCTCATTCATTTAATACATTATTAATAATAAAACATTTACTCATTTCTACAATTAGTGCTCACTTTGTTTTTGTTGTTCCTGTTCTTTGCTATAAAATTATAATCGAAAACACAGAAAAAGAAAAAAAAAAAAACACAAAACAAAACCAAAAAAAGCCCTCATCAAAATAAGGGAAAACAAACCAGAGAAGCATTACTCTTGTTTTATAGAAATTTTAGTTTTGAGGTTCAAGAAAAAAAAGGCAAAACTAAATCTGGATTCTCAAGCGTGGATTATGTAATAACACTCATTTATATTGGTTACTTCTGATATTTTACTTCCAATTGTTTATGCCCTTGTGCCAGGAAAGTGCAAGATGTAGATCAATGCCTCTATGTAAAGACATTGTTCAACAAAACTACTTATGTTAGTGTAACAAAATTTAAAATCCCCAAACTATCAATTAAATAAGTATGTCATTGCTATTTGAAATTAAACTCCCAGGCCTAAAACAAAGCAGAGCAGAACTACCATTGTGGTGTCACCAGATAACAATCATCACTGCAACACCCATCCTGCACCAGCACCATCTAAAGATGCTACCAAACTTGTTACATTAAAATTAGATTTTTAACTGAGGTCACAGTGATGAAATCAATGCTGCTAGATTGTGCCTTAGTGTTGAAGAATATTTTGTAGAAATAAATCATGAAAGATCAGTTCAGCAAAGACTGAAATTTGTTAGGCTGTACTGAAATTTCACACCGGTCTTTAGAATATGACTGGATAATTGGCACGTCCCATCTTAGCCCAAAATAAGTAATTCAGCCATAAAATGAGCTGATTGTCTCAGGACAGGTTTTTAGGAATGGCCTTCACAGATCAGAACTGATAGCCAAATTTAAAGTTGTCAGTAAAGTGAATGTAAGGAGAAGAGTGGTAAAAAGACTTCTCCTAAATGAATGAAAGTACCAGGACAGCCAATTTAGAAGGGAGGACTGTGCTAAGAATGATCTGTGCCAAAGATCTTCACATGTCAGGACTGCCAGCACACCACCCCTCAGAACAACTAAATGCTTCAGGAAATTAAATAAATTAATACCATTCAGAGAGAATCTTTTCTCTTTTACCCCCAATCTGCTATCCTAAAAGATCTCTGTTGCTTTAAAACAGGGTGAATATTGCAGTGTTAATGTCTTTGGCTTATTTGGGTGAGATAAACATCATAAATTCTCAAAGTCAAGGAAATTACAGTCTCTAATAAAACACAGAATGCATCAAATAGAATGAAAAAGACATATTAGATCAAAGTGCTATTCAAGGGTTCTACAGCTGGCTCAGACTCCAAAAGGAATTACGAAGGTCTCTGAGATCTATCACACTCTTTAATGCCACATAACCATATTCAAAAGGTGACTAAAGAAAGAGGCAAGATTTTGGAATGAGACAGAAGGTACAGAGGAGCACTGACAAGAGTCAATACTATGTAGGCTGAAAGATGATCAGACTGAGGGCTATTCCTTCCAAACTACGTAAACATCTACTTCAAAATAATATACATACTGTTTATTCACAAGATACTTCTCAGTTATAGAAAGAAGATCCCAGAAGCTCTCTCAATTTAACTCTAGTCTTAGAAAACATTAGCCTGGCAACACCAATGTTTAAATCATTTACTGAGGAAAATTTTGGAAATAATCCAGCAGCAGAAAACAAAATTGAGCGACTCCCCTGTGGCATTCAAATTCTCTGAAAAAATCCCTTTGCCCAGGATTTTTCTCCTGGGAAGCTGAAAGGACTCAGAGAAAAGGAAAACAATTCTTATCTCATTTGCTTCTTCTGTGTTGTGCTAATGTGGAATGTGTTTGGAGATTGTTTACCCACAGGTGATTGTTTCATTGGATTCTGCTGTGAGTTGTTTTGACTCTAGCAAAAGTCACGAGTTTTCATTATTATCTTTTTAGCACTGAGTAAGTATCCTTTCTGTATTCTTTAGTATAGTTAGTATACTATTCTTTAATATAATTTAGTATAATAAAGTAATAAAATAGCCTTCTGAGAACATGGAGCCAGATTCATCATTCCTGCCTTCATCAGGGCAACCCTGCAAACACAGTAACTCCCCCACTAATATTAGCTAACACTTTTGTTGCTGACAATGATGTCACACTAAAAACAAGTAAGATTTTGTCTTTTATTAAAAAAAGCCCTGAACAATGCCTTCTTCACTGGTACCTGAATCCAATAGAAGCCATCTCCCCCCCACCATTCCTAAGATTGTGCCTGTATTATTCCTAGCATGAAAAGCAGAAAGAGCTGATTTTTGCTCCTGCAAAGGGAACTCTTCCAGAGAGCTTTTTGAGTAGTACTTACTCAAATATGGTGGTTTGTAAGGCGCTCGTGTATTAGACAGCAGTCCATCGAACTCCTTCCTCTCCAGACTGTTGTGAAGGGCCTTCTCTTTGCCAAAGGTGGAGAAGGACCTTTCTGCCCCGGGCTGGGCTTCTGGTGTTTCAAACACTTCAGTGTCTGGAACGGAGTCCATGCCAGGTACGTGCAGATTGCTGCGGTAATCCGCAGCTTGGCGTCCATCGGATGGAACAAAGGAAGGCATCCAGCACCGATCCGAGTGGCCCAGTGCTTTACATTCCTCTGTGCAGTTGGAGAAGAGATCCATGCCTGCAAGCATGAAAGGAAAAGAGACTACAGATATAAGCTTCGGCATCGTGAGCAGCTGCTGACAGATAAGAGAGATTATGCCAAGGAAAGAGGAGCGGAAAGAGAAATGCCATAAGAGCTTCTTCTGCTAGTTTCATCTCCTCAACAACAACACAAAAAAAATCTAGCTGTCCAGTCTTCAGAAGTCAAAGACACCCTATAACATGAATAACTAAATGCCAGAATGTCTCACACACAAAAATACCACAAGAAGAACAGCATCAGAGGTTCTGTCTCATAAAATCCCACCACTTAGAACCCATTCATACAAGGTTTGATTCTGCTTGTAGGTTGATGTCTGTGGTTCACTGGTTGAAAAATACCTGCTTAAGAACACACAGGAATTGTTTCTACATAAATGGGTCTCTGACCAAAGAAATTGAAAGTCTGGACTTAGAAATCACAGATTTCAGTTATGAAATGAAAGCTTAATGAGTCCTATAAAAGAACTGTCTGTGCGTACATCGGTATACAGATGGAGCCCATTGATATTAAAAGCAGATGTTACAAAGTAGGAACTGAGCTTTCAAGCGATCAGGAGAGCTTATTCAATCATTACATCACTTTTTCAGAGACAGTTTTCATTGCTGCTGCAGTAGACCTTGCTATTAACAAGTCAACCAAGAAATGGGACAGAACCCTGTAATAAAATACTGTAATTAGCAGTACAAAGGCAACTGCAGTCCAGTGTGATGTGGCTGTGGATACTATTGAAAAAATTGTTAATGCTTTCCCTACATAAGCAAACAATTATCCATATCAACACCAAACTGTTTGCTTACAAATCCTTTAATGCTATTAAGATCTCAAATGACAAGCTATGCTGCTTTTGACTACTTTCAGAGCAGCCTTCCAAAGGAATACTTCCTGGCTGAGAGTCACGAAGTCATTGGATTATACTGGAGAGGAATGGCGTATGAAATCATAGGAGCAGAGTTAAAATAAACACCAGCATCTGCAAATTGGTTTGTCCTGCTTTTGGGTGGGACAGAGTTCATTTTCTCCCTCGTGGTTTGGTACAGTGCCACGTTTTGGATTTAATATGAAAATAATGTTGGTAACACATTAATTTTTTGGTAGTTGCTCAGTAGTGCTTACACTAAACCAGTGACATTTCAGTGTCCCATGCTCTGCCAGTGAGGAAATGCACAAGAAGCTGAGAGGGAGCATGGCCAGGACAGCTATTCAAAGGGCTATTCCATACCAGAGAATACCATGCCGACTATATAAACTGAGAGGTGGCCAACCATTGCTCAGGGCTGGGCTGAGCATCAATCAGTGCCTGGTGAGCAAGTGTAGTGTCCATCATTTCTCTGCCTTCAATTCCTCTCTCTTTGTCCATTTTGTTATTATTATATTTCAATTATTAAGCTAGTCCTATCTCAGCCCACAAATTCACTTTTTTCTGATTCTCCTTCCCATCCCAGGAGAATGAGCAAGCAACTGTGTGGGGCTTAGATTCTGTTTGGGTTAAATCAATACAATCTTCAATATCACACTAAAAAAAAAAAGCTCCTTTTCTTGTATTTATAAAGAGAACTGAGCATCTCAGCTGCGTATCAAAACTGAACTAAATCTGTTATAAACACTGCACTTACAAGCACTTCATTAGAATTACAAAAAAAATAACGTTCCTTGTAACAGAAACAGGAAAAAAATTTGAACAGCTGTAATATAGAAAAGAACACAGCCTTAAGCTGTGCCAGGGGAGGTCTGGGTTGGACATCAGGAGGAATTCCCACTCAGAAATGGAACAGGGAGGTGTTTAAGGAAAGACTCAAGGATGTGCCTTGAACTTTAGGGATGTGGCACTCAGTGCCATGGTCTGGTTGACAAGGTGGTGTTAGGGCACAGGTTGGATTTCAATGATTTCAAAGATTTTCCAACCTAGCTGATTCTTGTAATAAGATTCATGTAATGTAGCTCATTTACCAGGGAACATTGTAAAGAACTGGATTAGCTTGATCTCCAGTGTGAGGATTAGTATTAAGAATTCTACCACAATTTTAAACTCTAATTTGAATTATATTAATAATATTTATGTAATATCTCCTACTACAAAAAAAAAAAAACAATCTCCTCAGAAAGGAACAATGATTACGAGCTATCAACAAGTGCTTGAATAAGAAAGGCAATCATTTAGACAGAAAAAAAAATCAAGAGGAAATGAGAAATAAAAGGTTTTTGTCTCTGATTAATCTCACTTTATAATGACTTTCTAATTTTAAATTAAGCAATATACAATGCCAGGTCCAGTTTCGATTAGAAACTTGCCTTGATAATTGGCATGCAGAAGCCTGAAAATAAATTTCTGATCAGTGAACTGTTGAAGAATGCAAATGTGAACTGCAGAACTGCTTAAGGAATCAGATGAAGATCATCAGGCAAAGAGAAAAATAGTGCAAATGTAAATTCTGTACTGGTAGTAGCTATCAAAGACTGAAAAGAAATATTTAGATGCAGGCTTCCCAGAAAGAAATTAGTATCTAACAATGTTTATAAAACCGTGCATGTATCTTATGTATTGAAATATCTGAAGAAAAATATGTTTTGCCTTTCCAAAGACTTAAGGGACAATAAACAAAAAAAGTTATTTCAATTTGCAGACTTCTTGGCAAAGCTACATGTAAAAAACAAATAGCCCTACATTTAACAAGAAAATAATTACAGTTCCATTTTGCTGATATTGTATCAGTGACCATATTAATTGAACATTTCTTGAAAGACAGGAGGAGAAAGAAAAACTTAAAGGTAAATATTAAATTATATTCTTTAGTCTATGGGAAGGGAAAGATTAGAAAAATATTGTTTTAAATATAAACATTCAGGTATATACCCTTTTCTTCCCTTCATGGATCTTTATTCCACCTGGAAAATTACCCTCCATTTTACTATTTTGTTCTCACATCAGCTGCTAAACTGCAAAATGTCTCTATACAAATATTTTTTTTGTTCCCTTTTGAATACTGCTTGTCTACTGCAGTGCACTGAATAGTATTATATAACAGCTTATTATAAAAGAGATGTTATAGCCACTATAAATCAGTATTCTTAATAAACAAAGTAATGAATGCAGGGGATATAAAATGTGAGCTTGTACTGAAAACTTTTTCTCTCTTTGAGAGGAGAACTTGTAAAAAGAAAAAAACCCAAATTATATACATTGGAATTTAAATATACCCTGCTGGAGCACATAGCTAAATGTAAATGCTTGTTTAGAATGGGAACAAAATGTTCAGAGAGGCAAGGGTTAGGAATTGTTCCAGCCTGAAGCAGTCACAACAGCCCCTAAGAGTTTAACAGGTGCAGAACCAAGCCCTTGGGTTCAGCATTTTGACAGAAAAGAAATTCAAATTAGCAGCTTATTTTCAAAATCCCTGGGCAGCCATGCAATTTACACTGCCTGTGGTATGAATGCTGGCTATTCTTCCCCACCTTTTTCCTGTGGGTCATGGTATAGAATTTTCTGGCTCTAATTGAAAAACATTTAACACACGGTTGGGGAAAAGCAAGGGCTATTTGTGGCTTTCCAAGAAGGAAGGACATAGCATGGTGAAGAAGGGAGACACTCAGCAGAGAACTCCTCCATAGCCCAGGAATCATGCTCTTGATTTATAACAAAATGTGCAGTAGTTTAACACCTCCATCTCCTCTCCCTCATAAATCTGGTTTTATGTATATATATATATATATATATATATATATATATGATCCTTCTGTACTAAACTATCCATCATAATTACACATCCACATTAAAGAAAAACCCTTTGTATTTTGATTTTTCCCTTAGTTACGCTGTTCAACCTTGCACACACAGACAAACTGAGATTTTAAAGGTGACTCTGAATGAGGAATTTCAAATGTCCTTTGTGGATACAAACAGACAGGACAGTGCACAGAAATTCTGACAGGGATCAGCATTGCACTATTCCAAATGCAGCATGCACAGAACAACTCATGGCAAAGGCCACCAGCTCACTCCTATTTTATTACCAGAGGGGCCAGTGGAAAATATGAACTCTCCCACAACCCTGAATTTGCAGATTTTAAAGGAAAACAAACCCCTGTCCCTCCCTCAAAAGCTGCCAAAAACTAGGAAAGGTGTTATTTAGGTTTGATGTCTGAAGTACCTGAGCTCAGGTGCTTTGAACCACACACTTGGCAGCACTGCATTCTGGAAGCGCATTCCCAATTTGCTTCCTTTTCATATTTCAAAAGGAGAAAAAGCAAAATTTCTCTGTGAGTTTTAATTGGTTTGAAAGACTGTTTTGTCAAGGCAAAAATTTAGGCCTAAATTAATTTTTAAATAATGCGTCCTTTCTCAAATTAACTAAGGGAGAAGAACCATACACCAAGACCAACAAGTGAACACTTTCATGTGCATTACTCAGTAAAAGATGTAACAAAAATTAAAAATACAAATTAAATGCTGACAAAGTATTTGTTGCAATACAATTATTGAGAGGGCTTTCTTCCCAATGTGTGCAAGTTTTTTTTCAGAACCTTTCCTTTTACCTGGAAAGAAATTACATTTCTGTTTCTCCTGTGCTAGTTAAATGTGAGATAGGTGTGATGTAGGGAACCGGAACTTCTCAGAGCTCCCATTCCCAGAACAACTATCCATTTGGTCAGATTATCAACGAGTAAGTATCTCATTTCCCATGATTCATGTTTTGTATTGGTAAATAAGGATAAGGATGCTAACCTACTCGGTAGTCATCTACTTTAGAATCGGACTTTAAGAAACAAAGTTATTATCACTGATTCTTGCTAAGTAATTGGTGTGCTGCCTTGGATAAAACTGGCTTCATCTGCATCAGAACATGAATAAAGACTCAAATATCTTGAATATTCAGCTCTTCTAAATCTCAGCTTCAAAGGCCTGTCTGGACCACTGAGATGTCAACATTATGAAGCTTGCAGGCCAAGGAAGAAGAGGGGAAAAAAACTCCTCAAAAAAATAAAAAGAAATAGAAATAGCACTTAGCTTCAGCCAAAGCACTTTTTTAAGCCATTTTCATGTACACTCTCACTTTATCTGAGATAGACTTTTTGCCCAAGTGATCTTCACAACAGGATTTAGCTGTCAGTCTGCATAGGCTCAGAGGAAATACTGATTTTCTCTGTCCCTTTATCACTGAAATTCTTCTTCTGACCTCTCTTACTCTTCTCCTTATGGACACTGAAATATTGCAGCTCTTTTGCCATAATGAACCCTCTTGGCATTCAGCTGATCTGCACTGAAAAGGTGTGAGCCAGTGTTTCACCCTGTGCCTCTGCATTAAACCCTTACCAGTTCCCTTCAAAAAATCCAACAGGAAAAGCCTAATTTCAGGTTTCAGCCAGTCCCCAATGTAAACTGTCCAAAAACAGATCAAAAAAATGCATTTTATAGGATATACAAGGCAGGATATTTTAATGCATTTTACAGGATATACAAGGCAGTGCATCTACTTGGCTCCTCATCTTGGGCCTTCCTCCCTGAAATGCCTCTGAGATACTGTGCCAATTTCATGAAAAAAAAAAAAGGGTAAAACACTCTGAAGGACTCTGCTTGGGAAAGTAGCTAGTGAGCAACCACACGAAATAAATTGATGGCACGAGTCCAAATCTTACAGGACAGGTGTCTAATCATACAATTTAAATGTACACACATGCAGAGCATTAATTGGCACCCAAGCTGGCAGTTTCACAAGGGAGGCCAAGAAATTAATCAACCATGGGAAATAAACTAACCTCGTGCTTGAGAATCACTCCTACAGAGCATGGCTGAAATGCAGTGTGTTAGTAAGAGGTAGAAGTGTTGTGTGAGTTGTGTTTGCTCTAAAACAAGTAGCAGCTTTTCTCTCAAACATTTTCAAGGAAGAGCACAGGTCATTAGAACCTAGAGGTTGAGAAACCTCTCCTTTGTTTGCCAAAATCCTCCAGCACTTCTTCACCTTTGTGAAGTCATTTATTTCAAAAAGCTCAGATTATTAACCCAGTCAATGAAATAAGTACTCAATCCACAAAAAGTCTGGATCTTGAGCATCTCTCTCCTGCCAAAAGCAGATGCCAGTCCTTTAGAATTTTGTCAGTGTAAAGGCAGGTAATAATGTGGATAATTATGAGCCATTTATATGTTACTTTAATGGGAAAAATATGATTCCCTTACATGCATTTCAGCACATTTAAACCATGATTAAATCACTTTTAAGAAAACATATTTTGTGAAAAGGCAAACTATGATCCAATATCAAAACCCAAGAAAACATTTTATGATACATAGAGCAGCATAGTTCAGATTTTTCACTAAATTCTACAAGATAAAGCTGTGGCAGCATGATGGGTTTTCATCCTACATGTTTTCCTTCCCAATTAATAACTGACCATGGCACCACAGTTTGGATAGCAATGGACTGCTACAGAATAGTTACTTGTGTGCCCCAGGACTGCTCACCAGTGACACAGGTCCTGTGCTGAACAGCAAAATGATGTTTTGCTGCTGACTGAAACTGCTGGGGAATGAGTTTTGTCTGCCAGTGTGAATTACCTACTCAATATTTTTCAGGTGCTTTTGAAAACAAATATGATGCTGCATAGTATCAGGTAACATCTTGGGGAAAAAATAAGACAGCCCAAACTGCTGCCACACAATCAATGTGTTTTCCTTCAGTAATTTAGAAATAATTGATTATAGAGCATCAGAATGACCAATGCAATTAAAAAGGCATTCCCTCTATACTTCCTGTAGCCATTTGAGATCAAACAAGATTTATGCTCCTTTTTCCCCCATAAAATTCATCCCCAAAAGCTCGCAGCAAGAGTGAAGATTTATGTCAAAATATCTTGTCATCACTGAGGTAAAAGGGCACACTCTTTGCATTTAGGCAGCATGATTCAGCCTAAAACTTACAGGAAAAGTAGATAATATGTGTGAAGAAGATTAAAGCAGTTTCTACAGAGATCTGTATTGAAATATTTATCTGGGACTAGCATTAAAAAATGGTGCATGCAAATTATTCTCAAATCTCAGTAGCAATATATGAAATAGGTGTATTCTGAGTTTTCAGTTCAAACTACTAATTGTGAGTAGACCAAGACTAATTGTCAGCTTTCATTACTGACTATGTGATCACCACTGAAGACACAGAAGTTCACATCAGATTCTTAAATGATTTGAAATTATTTAAAAGTTATTATTTAAAACAGAACAGTTTTTCTCCACTATTTGATAAAATGCAAGTAAAGAAGAATTTACCCCACTAAGGATCAATGCCAAACATGACAAGAATTCATAGTCTACTTTTAAAATGGAGGGAAAGCATAAAGAACAGAGGCACAGCAATACCAGCACAGAATGCATCTAAAAGAAAATAGCTTTCAGTTGATGTGCAACTATGTGATTATGTTCCCACCATCAGTCAAAGCCAGCCCCTTCTGCAGATGTTTATTCTTTTCTCTCCTGTTTGGTTATTATGGTTCATTATGTTGAGGGACTAAGCTGATTGAAATGTTCATGGAGATGACTGCTGCAGTAAAATGCGTAAAAGAGGAGGAAAAAAATAAAAAAAAAAAAAGGAATGCAGGGAGGGCAGAAGGAGAGAGAACTTTTTATAACTCAGTAGCCCTGATTGCTGCATCAGAAACAGTGCAAAAGAAAGGCTGGGGGAAGGCTAAATACATGGCTTTTTCGAACAATAATAAATCATACACCATATATAGGCCAAAAATGAAAGAGGCTCTGTGTTCAGATGTAAACTTCTGGCAAGACCTGGTTTGTTGTCAGGTTCCCAGACACAAAATAGACACTCTGTTCACTAAGCATGAAGCCCTGCAAGGAGCAGGGAGCTCCAGAGAGACTCTTGGCTCTTCTCAAGTCTCATTAGGTCTGCATATTAATGACTTGCAGCAATAGAAAGAGGCCCTGTGGCAGCCTCCTCTTCCCCTGGTGCCTGGGTTTCCCATCCTTAAGGGCACAGCAACTGCAGCAGCAAGAAAATAGGGGACATTACCAGAGCAGGAGGGTGAGGCAGCACTGCTGTGACAGCACTGGGTCCCCTGCCCTGCTGCAGGGGTGGGGGGAGTAAAAAAAAGCAGAATTGAGAGTGTTTTGTATGACACGGTTGTAGCAAATCTTTATATGTGACAGAGCACAAAGGAAACAAGGGGAAAGGCACAAAGATGTACCAGACCTGGGGAGGCTGTGGTAGGAAAGAAAGCCCAGCATTTGTAGCTAAAATGCAGTGAGAGGGTGAGTGTGAATTCTAATGCACAGGCTCTGAACAAATGTTCCTTTCAGAGGCAAACTGACAGTATGGGAACTGAGACAGCAAGCCCTACATATGGGCATAACACTGCAATGTGTGTATTTCCTAAGTGATTCATAGGCTTGTAAAGCCTTTCTTTCCTCTGTCAGGAAAAATGTATTTAATATCTTATTAACATGGAGACCACTTGCACTATATGATGCCTCAATTTGAATTAACAGACAATCCTCCAAAATTCGAAGGTATTACACATTCAGAGCACCCAACGTGTCTCCACTGATGCCCTGGAAAAGAAACCCTCACAGTCTGGCTGTCATTCAATCACTGGGTTCATTCTTTCCCTTGGGAACTCCTCCTTCACTTCTCACTGCTGTGCCAGCTGAAGTGCCTACTAAACAGAACTGCTTAATGCTTTGAGATTCTCTAAATCTGCCATAGGAGAAAGTGTACTATCAAATGTACCAGTAACTTTGCTTTAATGTGCAGGAAGTCATGCTACAGTGAATGATGCAGTATAACACACCAATTCCCATCCCTAACCACATGAATAAAATAAATTCTGCCCTGTGACCAAAAGAGGTTCAAAACTGCCTCCTCGTCCAGGCAACTGTAGCAGCAAGCTGATGTAAACCCAGCCTCCCAAAAGATGAATATGCTCACCTTGTATTATATAAATATAACACAAGATTTATGCCTCTCTTGTATTATATTCCTATAAGTAACTGCTCCTTCTAGTGTCCCTACTCAAAGATCCAATATTCCCATTCTCTTATCAGACTTACCAGAGGATTGACCTCGATTAGTGGCATCATGATCACTGTCTCCTTGCTCACTGTCTCCATGACCACTGTCCTTAGAGCTCACTATGTCTGCTTCCTGGAATGCAGAGCTAGACACAGAAACATCTTTGCATTAGGATGAACGCGAAAAGAGGAGCTCGTAAAACATTCTTCCGCCATCACATGGCCAAACACGGCGCTGCATTCCCCCCCCCATCCCTTCCGCAGGAATTCCACCGAGGTGCCCTGCCCATCCCGAGTAAAACCAGCAATTTTCAGATCTTGCAAGGGCCAGCAAGGGTTATCGCCCCTCCTGAGGTCTGTAAAAGTAATTTGGTAGCATTTCCTTAAGCTGGTGAGCTGAACTTTAGCTCAGTGAGACAGTGTTTGCTGGGAGACCCTACAGAAGCACGTTTTTAAGTATTTGAAGCACGTTTTAGACTCGTACAAACCGAGATTTTGTTCTCTTCTCAGTCAGTTTGGAAACCACTTTAGAAAAACCTTAATTCGAACTTTATTTGGTGCATCTACATCCATTTGACTTCCCAGTGCTTTACTACCCAGTTACACCTGTAGTAAATACATTTCTGCACAGCACTCAGACTTGCTAAAGCATGCATGAGGAAAGCAAGGCTGCAGAGCTCCTACCTGTTTACTCGTCGGGGTCTGTCAACTAGATAACTGAGCTCAGCACGCTGATGCTTGGTCTAGGAGAAAACAAATTATTGGGAGACATTGTAACTCTTGACATTTCTGTAACCAGCAGCAGGAAATATACAAGGGAGCAGCTCACTAGATATTCACTATAAATGGCAATGCTTAGCTGCAAGCAGGCCTGCAAAATCTGTTTCTAGAATGTAAGGGGGGAAAGAATCAGCTCTTAGTCACACAGATGGGAAGGCACAAGGGGATTTTTTCTGGAGTTTTTTGAGACAAGACTCTGACGTTTTCTCACAGTGCACACTGTTGAGCATCACAAGGACTCCCACAAAAAATTAGCATAACTATTTCTAGAGTTGTGGACTGCTTAGATGGCACTGGTATTGCACCACAAAAAAAAAAAAACAAAAAAAAAACCAAAAAAACATACTTTGAGATACCCTCAAGTCATTAAAAAGGCAGCAAAAGTCAAGGGTTTCATAGACATTTTGAAGCAAGGGCAGTACTACAAAGCAATATTAGAAATTTCACTGCAGAACTTAAATGCCTTAGAATACACCATTCAAACCACCTTTGTGAGGCTGGACAGCACTCAGGTTTCAGGGTGGGAGAGAAGGTGAGGTTTTCACTCGTGCACAGGCAGAGAGGTGCTGACAATATATGAGCAAACCCAGCACAAAATGATTAATGGGGGAGTGATACGGCATGGTAAATGCTTTAGTAAAAATACTCTTCACACCAGGCAACACAAGACTGCAGGGGACATTAAGTCTCAGCACACAATTTTACAGAAACTCTTTCTTGCTGCTCTTTGCAAACTTTGGGGTTATAAAGAGCTGTGCAGACAGAGCCAAGAGAAGTCAAAAACCCTAATTCACAAATTAATTAAAGCTCCTGCTAACTACAGTGATTGTCACAGTCCCAAAGGGGGTTTCCCCCAAAGCTTTACTCGCGCATGAAAAGATTTCAGGACTGAAAACCACACGGCTTTAAAGCCTTCCTTCAGAGCATCCTGTGCTTACACCCCACGTCACTCCAGCCTTGTCAAGCGGAGAGATGCTGCAAAGAGCTGTAACCCCCCCTCCCCTTCATCTCCCAACCCACCGGCAATCCACTCCCAGCTCCCGCAGCCTCGGGGGCATCTCTGCGTCCCGACGCTGCCCAGATTCCTTCAGAGGCACCGGAGGGGGTGCGAGGGGGACTCGGGGGGGACACGCTTGGCTGCAACAGCTGCTCAGCCCGAGCGGGAGGCAGCCAGCGGTGTGCGTGTGTTGTGTGCGTGTTTCTACGCCACAATGGCCTCTGAGACCCCCGCCCGTCGCTAAAACCCTCCAAAGATGAGAGGGCAAAGCGGGGAGAGGCAGCGGACGGATTAAAGGAGAAACGAGCAGGATTAGGAATGCAAAACGCCTTTCGCGACGGGAGAGGAGGAGGAGCGGGAGCTTGGGGAAGGATGCTCGGGGATGAAGTCTGCGCGGGCTGGGGGGGTGCCGGTGCTTACCTCGCTGGACAAAATGCTCCCGTTGGAGATGATGTCGGGCTGCTGGTCGGCGTAGCCGGTGACGATGGCCCCGCAGGGGTTGTGCTCGGCGTCGGTGCTGCGAGAGGGGCTGCAGGGCTTGAGGAACATCAGGTCGGTCTTGGCGGACTCGGGGGTGAGGCAGACTTGGTAGCAGTAGTTCTGGTTGTGGTGGTGCGAGCCGAAGCTGCCCGACTCCTCCACCGGCACCTGCGCGGGGTTGCTGGGCACGTTGGAGCTCTGCACCAGCATGATGTCCGACTTGCTGAGCTTCTTCTTGCGGGCCCGCGCCTGCCGGCTGCAGCAGGGGCAGCAGCAGCAGCAGCCCAGGCAGCAGTCGCTGGCCAGGCAGGTGTAGATATTGAGCTTCTTCTCCTTCTGGCAGCGCACCGCCAGCACGATCATGGCCAGCAGGAAGATGAAGGAGACGGAGCCCAGGGCGATGATGAGGATGAGCGTGAGGTCCAGCGAGTTATCCCCGCCGGAGCGGCTGGGGCGATGCTCGCCGGAGCCCCCGGAGCCTCCCCCCGCGCCGGTGCCCGCGGCCGCGCCGCCGCCGCCCCCGGAGCGCTCTCCCGCGCCGTCCACCAGCACCACCTGCACGGCGGCCGTGGAGGAGAGCGGCGGCTGCCCGTGGTCGCGCACCTCGATCACCAGCTCGTAGGGGCGCTGCGGGTCGCGCTTGGCCGGCACCCTGCGCGCCGTGCGCAGCTCCCCGGAGCGCCAGTCCATGCGGAAGAGCCCGGCCTCGTTGCCCCGCGCGATGCTGTAGGTGAGGCGGGCGTTCTCGCCGTCGTCGGCGTCCACGGCCGCCACCCGGCTGACCAGGTATCCCGGCTCGGCGCCGCGGGGCAGCGCCTCCCGCGCCGGGGTCCCGTTGCGGCCGGGCACGGGGCTGACGATGGCGGGCGCGTTGTCGTTCTGGTCCACCACGATGATGTGCACGGTGGCGTTGCCGGCCAGCGGCTGTGGCTCCTCGCCCGCGTCGCGGGCCTCCACCTGGAAGCTGAACTCTTTGAGCTGCTCGTAGTCGAAGGAGCGCAGGGCGTAGAGGAAGCCGTTCTCGGAGTTGATGGAGACGTAGGTGAAGACGGACATGCCCTGGATCTGGCTCTCCAGGATGGAGTAGGCGAGGCGGGCGTTGGCGCCCTGGTCGCGGTCGGTGGCGCTCACGGCGTAGATGTAGGCGCCGGGCACGTTGTTCTCGCTCACGTACACCTGGTACACGGGCTGGCTGAAGCGCGGCGCGTTGTCGTTCACGTCGCTCACCCGCACCTGGATGGACTTGCTGGTGCTGAGCGGCGGCTCGCCGCGGTCCCGGGCCACCACGGTCAGCGTGTAGGCGTCGCCGCCCGGCTGCTCGCGGTCCAGCGGCCCCTCGGTGACGATGGTGTAGTAGTTCTTGAAGGAGCTCTTGAGGCGGAAGGGCGCGTCGCCCTGCAGCAGCTCGCACTGCACCTGCCCGTTCTCCTCCGAGTCGCGGTCCGACACGCTGAACAGGGCCACCACGGTGCCCGGCGCCGCCGCCTCGCTCACCGCCTCCTTCACGGTGGAGAAGCTGATCTCGGGCGCGTTGTCGTTGGCGTCCAGCACCCGCACCAGCACCTTGCAGTGCGCGGGCACGGCGTTTGGCCCCAGGTCCTTGGCTTGCACGTACACCTGGTACACGCTGCTCTCCTCGTAGTCCAGCTCGCCGCTCACCTCCAGGCGCCCGGTGCGCGGCGCGATGCCGAAGAGCTCCCGGGCGCGGGCCGAGATGTGGCTGCTGAAGGAGTAGATGATCTCGCCGTTCTGCCCCTCGTCGGGGTCCGTGGCGTTCAGCTGCAGCACCAGCGTGCCCGGCGGCGAGTTCTCCGGCAGCGACACGGTGTACACGGGCTGCTCGAAGGCGGGCACGTTGTCGTTGGAGTCCAGCACCCTGACGGTGAGCAGGGCGGTGCCGGTGCGCTGCTGGGGCTGCCCGCCGTCCACCGCCGTCAGCACGTAGCGGTGCACCGCCTGCTGCTCCCGGTCCAGCGGCTGGTCCAGCACCAGCTCGGCGAAGCGGTTCCCGTCGCCCTGGGTCTGCACGTCGAGGGAGAAGTAGCTGTTGGGGGTGATCTCGTAGGTGCGCAGCGAGTTGGTGCCCACGTCGGGGTCGAAGGCGCTCTCCAGCGGGAAGCGGGTGCCCGGCGTGGCGCTCTCCGAGATCTCCACGGTCAGGTCGGGCTCCGGGAAGGAGGGCGGGTTGTCGTTGATGTCCAGCACCTCGATCTCCACGCGGAACAGCTCCAGGGGGTTCTCCAGGAAGACCTCCAGGTGCAGCAGGCAGGAGGGGCTCTGCTTGCAGATCTGCTCGCGGTCGATCTTCTCGTTCACGTAGAGCACCCCGGTCTCTAGGTTAAGCTCCAGGTAAGGGCTGCGGGAGTTGGGCGCCGTCTGGAAGCGCCGAGCCGAAAGTTTTGTAATGTCCAAGCCCAGGTCCTCGGCGATATTCCCCACGAACGTGCCATGCTCCTGCTCTTCCTGCACCGTGTAATGGAGCTGGCAAAAAGCCCCCTCCAGCATCCAGAGCGAGGCAAAGAGGAATAGCACAACCATCTCCAGACGGGGAAAGAGATTCCCCCCTCCCCGACACCACCGCTGCCTCCTCTTCCAAAAGCCACCTCCTCCTCCGAAAATACACAGTACAGTGTGTGTGCGTGTCTGTGTGTCTGGGTGCGCGCGTCTGTGTGTCTGTGTGTGCGCGCGCGCGCGTGCCCGCGCCTGCAAGCGTGTGCAGAGAGAGAGAGAGAGAGAGGGGGATCGGGGGAAGGGGAGGGGGTGAGGTTGGTTTGGGGGGGCTGGGGGGTGCTAGATACTATTTCTTCTGATTCATGTTAGGATTTTTTTTCTCCCCCATCTCCCTCCTTTTTGTTACGGGGATTATTGTTTCACACGCTGAGCCAACGAAGAAGACAGGCGTCCCCGCTTCATCTGTGGTCTTCGAGATGCGCCGGCCAACTAAAATAGCTATTAGCCGGCTGTAGCTAGAGACACACACTGACACTGTAGCCCTCTTTTATTTATTCCGAGAGTCTTGGCACTGCACCGCGGCAGCAGCAGTGGCGGCGGAGACAGCAGCAGTAGCAAATTCCAAGGAGGAAATTTTTGTATTTCAAGATTGTCCTCTGTTTGTCTTCCTGGTGGGAGTTGGAGGGTAGATGCTGCTGGAACAGCCGGTGGGCATGCCCTCTTTGGATGCAAGGAAAAGGCAGAAAACCGCGAAATTAAAAAAAAAAAAAAAAATTACCCGCAAAAAGATTTCATATGCATATAAAAAAAAGAAAAAAAAAAAGGCAGAGAGCAGCTTAGCTACACAAAACTTTCATTCCCCGATGTCCCTGGTATTTCCTTTTTTTTTTTTTTTTTAATTTAAAGATTTTAGATTTCTCTCTTCTCTGTCAAAGGTCTTTTCTTCTCTTATTGCTACGAGTACGGTCATCATCACTCTGCTTTTACGGCGGTGCCGATCGCGGTGGGGATTATTATTTTTTTTCCTCTCTCTTGCTGCTTTCTCGCCTAGCCCCTGTGTCTGTGTGTGCGGTGCCGCCGCCGCTGCGCTCCCGTCCCGGCTCCGCTCCCGGCGCGGCTGCCGCGATCTCTGCCAGCAGTTTCTGAGCGGGCAGCGCTCCGCTCCGATGTTTTTGCGCAGCGCCCGGCTCCTGCCAACCAATCGGCGCCCAGCACCGCCCCAGGGGGCGGAGTCCCATTGGTCGCGTCGCGGTGCGTCACGGCGGGGCGGGGCCGAGCCTCGCCTCGCGCGGGCTGGGCGGGCAGAGCGCGCGCCGGCCGCCTCAGCGCCTCAGCCCCTCAGAGGTCCCTGCCCGCTTCCCTCCTTCCGTGCCCGCTTCCCTCCCTCCTTCCTTCCCTCCTTTCCTCCATCCCTTCTTCCTTCCCTCAATCCCCGCTTCCTTCCCCCCTTCCCTGCCTCCTCCCCTGCCTTTCTCCCCTCCCCGAGTGATGGTTCCCCCGCCGCGGCCGCTGGATCGCCGCTCGTCCCTGGCACACACACACACGCGCCCGGGTAAACGTCAACAAGCCCCGCTCCTTGGAGAGGGATTTTCCACCCAGCCGCCACCAACTTTCCTTTCCAGTGGAGCTTTTTTGAAAAAAAAAAAAAAAAAAAACCAAAAAAACCCCACGTAAACAAAGGGAAACTTGCGGGGGTTGTTGTTGTTGTTCCATTCCCCTTCCCCGCCCCTCGGTGTGTTCCACAGTGGAGAGAGCGCAACTTTCCGTCATTTATTTACCCGGGCGGGGTTTGCAGCTCCGGCCAATTTAAAGCACGGCGAGCCTGCGCCGGTGTTTTCCTATTTCCATTTTGGAATTTCCGCTGGTGCAACAGGAGACCGTGAGGAAAAGGAGGAATACTGCCTGTCATCACTGGGTGCTCAGGGTGGTGGGGCGGATATCCCTGGAGTGGGATATTCCCTCAGGGATAACCAGAGGAATCCAAGGGAAACGCTCCGGTACCGGCTGAGAGATCCACGTCCCTAAGGCTACCGAATGAATAACTTAAAATAATACAATACTTATAATTCCTGTGGAGGGTTCCCCTAAATGTTATTTTATCTGAACACCAGCACAGAGCAGGGACGTGCACCTCCTGCTCTAACCCCATCACTAATCCATCACACAGCAGCGGCTCCGTCCGCGCATCCCAATGAACTACAGGCGCGTTTTTCCTGCGGGAACGCAGGAATCCACATTAGGATGGAGAGAGGCTCCGGCACAGCTCTCCCCGAGAAGCTGAGGATGCCCCATCCTAGGAAGTATTCAAGGCCAGACTGGACGGGGCTCACAGCAACCCGGTTTGGTGCAGGACGTCCCTATCCGTGGCAGGTGGGGCTGGAACCAGCCGGCCTTGAAGCTCCCGTGCAATTCCCAGCAATTCAGCGATGTCCAGAGCCGGGCTCCAGCGCCCGGAGCCGCGGGCGCGACCCCGCCCCGTCCCTCCCCCGGCGGCGCGGCCTCTGTGGCGGGCGGCGGGCGCCCCCCAGCGCCGCCAGCGCCGCACTGCGCCCGCCAGCGCCGCCGCCGCCGCCGCCCCGCGGGGCACTCAGCGCTCCCCGCTCCGCTCCTCTCCGCTCCGGGACCCGGCCCCGGCCCTGCCGCCGCTCTCCGCCCGGCCCCGCGCTCCCCTGACCGCCTGTGAGGCCGCGGCAAGCGTCGCTGCCTCGGCGCGGCCGGCAGGGAGATGCCCACTGCCCCCCAAACTCCATCCTGTTCTCCCCTTCTGCATGGCTCCCTACCCACCCCCGGGCTCTGTGGCGGCGTGATTCCGGTGGGTGCTTTGCAGACAAATTGAAAAATTTTTTTCAGAATGGCCCGGCTGCTGGCGCTGCCCGTGGGATGCGGACGGGGAGCTCGCTGTGCAGAAGCGCCGCCGCTCACCTGCCCGCTCGCATCCCCGGGCGCGGCCAGCGGGGATCGCGCCTCTCCTGCCTGCCTGCCTGGGGGAACGACCCCGTGGATGCCCATGGGGAATGCCCTGAACGCGGGGCAGTGCTAGCCCTTCTCTCCCCGCCGCCGGAGCGGCCACCTCTGCTGCCTTCGAGGAACGCGGGCGAAACCCGGGAGACCGAGCCCGTGTCCATGTCCGTGCCCGTGTCGGTGTCCGTGTCCGTGCCCGTGCCCGTGTCCGTGCCAGAGGAAGCCCGGAGGTAGGGCTGGGATGGGGGAACACATCCCCGGGCTCAGGGCGCTCCCGAGACGCGGCACCCACGCGAGGCTCCCGCGGAGATGCGGGGGGCAGCAGCAGCAGCAGCCACGGGGGAACACACACATATTTATATCCCCACACGTGTATCGGCGGGGGAGAGCCGCCTCCCGCCCTCCCGCATCCCCGGGATCCGATGTGCCCCCGCGGTTCCAAGCGCAGCCGGGTCTCCATTTTGGGAATGAAGCGGCGGGGATGCGCGGCCGCCCTCCCGCTAATGCCGAGTGACAAATCGCACTTAGGCGATACATGAACGAGAAAATGATTTATGGATTTTCGCGACGGGCCGAGCCGATGAAGGCGACGTGAATTATCCATCCTAATGTGCAATGTATCATTTTCTAATAACGCCGGGTTGGCCCTAACGCTGCGCGCTGCTCCCTTCGATAGCAGGTATCGATTCGGCACCGGACACGCACCTCCTGCAGCACCAGCTGAGAGCTGTGTATTTACCTCTTCCCAAAGCCCAGGGCTATGGACAGACCCCTGACACCGTGGCCTTTAGTTTTTCCATCTGGCATCGTTTAATTTGGCAATCACTTTGCCGAATGAAGGCTAATCTTTCGTATCACCGTGTTTCACTCAGTGCTGTGGTTTGGAGATGGAGAGGGAGGATGCCAGGTTTGTAAATGCTCCGTGCTGATGGGGATGGCACCTGGGTGAGTCAAACCTTTTCCCCCTGCCAAATCCTCCTTGGCACCAAGAGTACAACGGGGCACTTTCTAACAAGGAGAACAGATGCTAAATCATCCTTCTGCTCACACAGAGCTTCCCTGGCACCTCCATTTACCAAACCTCAAGGATCATTTTAAAGACAAAATCTTTGCTTTTAACTCACACACAGCAGGAAGGTGAATCATGCACACCCAAAACTGAATTCATGTGCATAAGAAGGAGAAGATTTGCTCAACCCCAGCCTGTGCTGTGCCCCAAGGCCAGGGCATCCCCCCTGCCCCAGCCAAGTTCTTTTGCCCTTCATCACAGAACTGCAGTGAAGTCATGGTGACATAAACTATGAACAATCCCAATTATTTATCTAAATGGTTCCAAGTCTAAAATATCACTTTCACATTGAGAAGGACGAGAAAGTTCTGGCCTTCCACGAGACAAAAAAGCAGAGATGGGGAAGATGGAGATAAAGCATTAATGCATTCGTTTGAAGTAGGACATTAAATTACTGGGGAAAGGGTGAGGAAATGCTTCATTTCTCATTAGCCAAGTACAGTTTTTCCATTGCTCAGGCACAAAAGGAGTCACATGCATAAGAAAACATCCAAATGCTGTGTTCTGGAATAAACAATTGCTATCCTAACCTGCACAATCATATTTTAGGTTGTAGAAAGTTAATCCACACAGTTTAGTTGAGTCACCAAAATGGATGTTCGGCTTCTATTTTAGGTTCAGTCTTAGTTTCAGGCTGGGGAACACTGTGGCCTCTTTACTATCTGGATGTTAAAAACACATCAAGAATTGCCCTGCCCTGTCCCTCAAAGATCCTAGATTGTTATTCCTTGTTTTAATATGAATTATCTTGGTTAAAAAAAAAAAAAAAAAAAAAAAAAAAAAAAAAAAAAAAAAAGGCAAAAATCCACCCAGGTTTTCCCTCAAGGAAATGACAGCTCAGGGTGCAGGAAGGATTACTGGAATCAATGATAGAATTTAGATTATAAATAAGAAACAAAAGGTGCTATGGTTAGAAAAAGCCTGCTTCCTAAGAGGAAGATGTATATGTAATACTGATGGGGCCATAGGATGAAATCCTGCTTCAAAGCAAGGTCGATACAGAACAATTTCTCAAATTAACTAAGAGGCCTGGTTAAAGTATCAGAGGGGAAGGTTCACTGCCACCACTCCCTCAATGGATTTCTCTCTTAATTGCCAATGAGGAGACAAAACAGGAAGGCTAGACAATCTGGCTAATCAATAAAAAAAGCCTGTCTTCATGTTTGCCTCAGGAGCACTCTGGATGTCAGATCGATGTGGAAGCCACCAAAGTTCTTGCAGGGGTCACCAGTGATTAAGACATTTTCTGATGGTTTTTTAAGAGCCCCAGAGACAAGCACCTGCCACAAGGTTGGAGACAGAAGCAGAACTAGAGATACAACGTTAATCATCCCCTTGACACTTCTGGGAGTGCTCCTGAAAACAGTTTTTTGTATTTATGACCTCAGCCAGCTGTTTTAATAAGTGATGATCCAATATGACTTCATTTCATGCTCTGTGCTCCACCAGCCATCAGATCTGATGGAGCCTCTCCAGGAGGTGCCAGGAGTCTAGAACAGAATGGATGCATCCTACAGGAGTTTCTCAAGGCCAGCTTCTGCCTCCTTTTCTTTGCCTGCCCCCAAACATTCAATGCACATTTCAGGGAGGCTAAACTCAAGCAGCGAGAAGCTGTTCAGTGTGAAGCAGTGGATTGGTACAGCCTGCTGCTATTATCCTGCCTTCTTCAGCTTTCAGAGTCTATCATAATGTTTATCACAAAGAGAAAAAAAAAAAAAACAGTCTGTTTCAATGAGTTGTGGTTTTAGCTGATTCAAGTCTGCATTGAAATAAATGGAATAAATTTTTTTTTCCACAGTTGAGCTCTGAATGTTTTCTATCAGTCAGGGTTTTTACAGTGTCCTGATCAGAGCAGCCAAGGTCCTGGTCACTTTAAGTTGTTTCTATATGCATGGCTTTACACTAACAATTGGCCTGATTCCTATAATCTTGTCCCATGTCCCATAATTATTAATGTAATAGCCACAAACTTGGCAATTTTTAACTCCACTTTTATTGTCATCCTATAGATACATTATAAACAAATTAAAATGACTTTATACAAGGTGATCAGTCAAAAATACTGAGTTTTATCTGTTTACTTGCAGAAAAGAGGTGACATATATATCTAACATCACAGAAGATATTTCTTAACAAAAGATTTTCCAATAAGGTAAATTTCTTACCATCTAGCAAGAATTTTCAGAAAGATAGTTTAATCCATATATAGAAACCTGGTACTGAATCAGATGAAAAGCAAAATATGATCACATTGATCAGGACAGGCATCATATTTTTTTGCTCTATAATTTTCTGGTTTTATGGTATTGCTCAATCAGCTGCACCCATTTCCTTGAACTTCATCAAAATACAGTTGACCTGTATCTGAATTCAACCAATGTTGCTAAGCTTGAATGATTACCAGAGCAAATGAGGACAAAAACTACAGTGGAAAACTCCAGTTGCTTGAGACTCTGTTAAGCTTCTTATAATACACTCAAAGCCATAGGTAGATGTAGTTGCTCATGATAAAGAAAATTGCACTGTTGATTTTCTTTTCAGCAGCAAGTTCAAACCTTGAACTAAAGCACAATTTGTTTTGAGGTTCAGCTTAAAAGCAGTAGTTCAAATACAAAACTTCTATTCTTAGACATAACACTGTAGTGCTCGACAGAATAAATACCAAAAAGCCCTAAACTTTAGATTGTTTGCCCAGAAGAATTTGCATTCTTGGGCCTCAGTGTTCAATGTATATATAATTTCCAGCATAATTCTATCATCTGAGTCATCGTGCCAACTATGCAGCAGATAACAATAGCATCAACTAGGAAGGAAAAGGAACAAGATGACAAAAGTGTTGTTATAATTATGTAGGCACTTAGGAAGAGTGTGCACATCTGTATTTTTGTACCTATCCTAGGTGGAGCTATTTGCACTACGAATATTCAAGACTG
Organism: Melospiza georgiana; assembly: GCF_028018845.1. NCBI lineage: Eukaryota > Metazoa > Chordata > Aves > Passeriformes > Passerellidae > Melospiza > Melospiza georgiana. The sequence continues at coordinate 39,392,940 of NC_080434.1, read as the reverse complement.
TGTTTTTTGAGGCTTCCCTTGGTAAGATCATATGCTCAGGTGCTTGCTTGCTTTTTCTCCTAAAATTGCATCTGTCTAGGGAAAACTTTTCCATAGTCTTATCCATCTCTATTTCAGAGGAAGTTCCACTTGGGAAGCAGTTGAGTCTCTTATGAGGCAATGATCACAATTTTTTTTTTTTTTTTGGTCTATGCTAAAAATATTGCAATACTCAATTCAAAATCTTACCACCTCCACATTTTGGAATAGTGACTTTAGCAGATGGAGGTCTCAGGAGTACTTGTTGCCATTCTCAGGAAGAGATACCAAAGGGATAAGTCCTCAAAACTTCTTCCACAGAAGCTGTTCCTTGAAACACTTCCACACTCTCAGAAATTTATAGGTTGGTCTTTGAAAAATCTGTGCTAGACACCTCCTCTCTCATAACTTCTTGGTGGCTGGACTGTGTGACAGAAACTGGGCAGGTTCATGTGTTCCACACAACTGCTGTGGAGGATGAACAGAGTTTTTCTCAGAGTCATTATTTCCAGGGTTCTGCAGAGCTGGATGTAGATCTGAAGCATGTGCACACTTACCCATACTCCAGCTTCTCTCAGTGGTGCTAAGGAAGCAGGAGAAAGTGGAAAAGGAAAAGCATCACCATAGAACAACAGAGAATAGCAGAAAAAGATGATCACAGTTACTAAAGGGTGGGGAAATGGTTATAAAAGTGTAACTGCAGCAAAACCAATGGTAAGAGAGAAAAAAGAAACAAAAACAAAGCAAAGCAAAACAAAGCAAAAAAACCCCAAAAAACAAAAAACAACCAGCCAACCAAACAAAACCCCCCACAAAGCTAAATACCCTCCCAGACTTTTCAGCAGCTTCCTAAGTTCCTGCAGCCTAACAACAACAAAAGTTAGTTTCCTTTCTCTTTTCATTAGCATGCTTTGCATATGCATATGGAAAAGCTCCTAACTGTGAGCTGTTACTTAATTAGGTGAAGCAGGAGTCACCTGTGCTATAGATTTCAGTGGTCCACACTCTATTCATTATGCAAGTTGGGGCCTGGCGTTGCTACAATTACAGTTTTTCAGTTAAAAATCAAACCAGAAGATTGTGTCCCTCACCAGAAGTGTGTGCAGCAGTGGGATCTCCAGAGGCTGAGCCAGCCTGGCTGCTGCTGCCTCACCGAGCTGCAAGGTTGCTCTGCTCAGCAGGATCTCACAGCTACAGGGCACAGGGACAATACACCTCGCTCAGCAAAACCTTGGAAACATGATTAGCAAAGTGTGCAAGTTACATAAGCAGGCTTGGGAAATGTTGGATTTCAAAGTTCCTGATGTTGTTGTTTCTAGTGACCCTGTAAATCACGGTGATCTGTCACTAAAAGATCCTTCTTTGCTACCTGTCAGTCCTGCAGTTTGTGCATTGGAATGAGGAACTCAAAAGGCACCCAGCTTGGGTTCTGGGATGAGATCTTTCCCAAAAAATCTTCTCTTGCACACCATGAGCAGTGGTGCTGAATCAGAGCTGGTTCATACCTGCAGCTCTCTGGCTTCTGGTACAGCATCCAGTGCAGAAGGGAAAGGGAAAGGGAAAAGGGGAAAAGAGAAAAGGGAAAAGGGAAAAGGAAGATCCTGCAGCTGAGGATGTTGAATGCCCTGTGCTTAACATGTGTGTTACCATGTGTAACACGTGTCCCAGTTCATTGGTTTTAAGACAGGCTGTAACAGAGTTGCCAAATGTATTTTGTTGTGAGTGTTTGAATACTTGGGAAGAACTTGGGCACGCTGAGAAGAGCTCCGGAGGTGATTATGATTTTAGAGGAAGTGGAAGGTTGGCACAAAATGCTCTGAAGAAGTCTGCAGCCACATGTGACTGTCTCCTCACATGCCCACAACAAGCTGCTGAATCACACCTCCTTCCCTTCCTTTAATACTGGTGTTTTCTCATTTTGCAGGCTTTGCTACGCAAATCTTTTTGAAGTAACACAAGCATATACAATCCTATGCATATGCTTACATGTAATTACATGAACCTTTGTAGCCCCACAAAAAAAAAAAAAAAGCAAGGCCCAATTCTTCCCAAGAATATTTCTGGGATTCACATTCTCTGAACCTCAGAGAAAGGAAAAAAAATTCTTATCATTTGCTGTGCCTATGTTTGTGCCAAAGTAGAATGCAATATGGAGATTGTTTACCCAAAGTGATGCGGTTTTGTTTCCTTGGCCTATCAGGGCCAAATGTGTGTGTGGGTTGGGATTGTTGGGTGAGAGTCACGAGTTTCAGTGCAGTGTGAGCAGTGGTGTGCAGGGTTGAGTGCTTGGCAGATTCAGTTTTAGATGTATAGAATAATATAGCATAATAAAGTAATTCTTTAGTCTTCTGATATCCCTGGAGACAGATGTATTATTGTAGGGGGATACAATATGGGTAAAAGAAGGTGGTACAGAATGTAACCTTATCCCCCAATGAGTTGTAGCTGAACCAATTACTAAAGATTAGGAGCAGGCCTGATGTTAACAGGCCACACCTGTAGCCAATAAGAACAGTGGTATAAAAGAGTGGATTGGTGGGATCTGGAGTCAGATGGCTGCTGCAAGGACCAGGGACAGTCAGTGCTTAGAGGAGAGGCCTACAAGAAACATCAAGGAGCTATGGAACTCTGCTGATGTGGAATCCTTGCACTATAATGATAAGAGAACTCTTGGATATATAAAACAACATATCGTTCTCTCTCCCCTTTGTCAGAGTCACCTTTGATTTGCAATAAGCCTTGATGTCAAACTTGGAGAGAAATGATGGTTCTGCAAGTGTGGGGACAGGTGAATGTAGCTGCAACCAAGTTCATTGGGAGCAATGGCCAGCACAAACCCATCCTCCTTCTAGTGAGAGTCTTTCCAAAGCACTTCTGAGCGCTGGGGAGAGGCTGATCAACTCAGAGACAGCAAAATGTTACCCCTCCTCACAGAGCTGGATCGTGGCTGCTCCTCCTGGCTGCCAAGGAGTGGTGCAGGGCATGGGGAGGAGGGAGAGCATCATTTCCCCAGGAGCTCATGGGAAGCTGTAGCAGCTGCTGCTTAGGAAGGGATGGTCTGGCAAATCCTGCAGCTGTGGGAGGCAGCAGCTGCATTGTAAACAAGCAAAAAGAGGAGCTGTGCTTATTACAAATCAAAGTGGAGGTATGTCACAGATGCATTTTGTGAAAAATCCTTTCCTTAGGATTTTTTCCTCCTGAGAAGCATGGAGGCCTCAGGAACAAAATGCAAACATTGATTATCTGCTGCTGTGGAATGCAACAGGTGCATCTGTGATTGGCCCATGTTGGATGTTTGTATTTAATGGCCAATCACAGCCCAGTTGGCTCAGACAGAGCCGAGCCACAAACCTTTGTTATCATTCTTTGCTATTCTATTCTTAGCCAGCCTTCTGATGAAATCCTTTCTTCTATTTTTTTAGAATAGTTTCAATGTAATATATATCATGAAATAATAAATCAAGCCTTCTGAAACATGGAGTCAGATCTTCGTCTCTTCCCTATCCTAAGACCCCTGTGAACACGGTTACAGCTGTGGGAGGCAGCAGCTGGATTGCAAACAAGCAAAAAGAAGAGCTGTGCTTATTACAAATCCAAGTGGAGGTGCAGTGTGCTCCTGCTGTGCAGTCAGGAGGGGAGTGTCTGTCTCCAGGAAGGATGAGAGCTGACTTCAAGAAGTGATCAGTTGGGGAAAAAAAATATCATATGGGTGCTGTGAAAACTCTGTGTGAGCTAAGCATGAAAGTAATGAGATTTGCAGGAAAGGGAGGGGAAAGGAAGTGAGGACAGGAAGGACTCAAGTTGTGGGAAGTGTTAAATAGAAGAATGAGCCATGTAAATGTGATTTAGGGTAGAGTGGGAAGATGTCAGAAGTGTTGTAGGAAGGCTTGGATTTTCTTAGCTCTGAAGAGCATTTGAGAGTTTGCTGGCTTTCAGTGCTTCTCAGAGATTTCCCTGTAATTGGGCAAGACTTGGTGAAAGAGGATCAGTGCTTCCTGTAAAAGGCAGTGTCAAGAGCAGAATGGGAATATTTTGGAAGAACTTACTGCTTTTACTTGTTGGGCTCTACTGCTGCCTTTAATTGGAAAAGCTTCTGGAAGGATGTATTAGCAAGTTGTCTGCAGCTCTCCCTTGCTGCTGTAATGCTGGGCAGCAGGGATCTGGGGAGCACTTGTGTCCCCCAGTTTCCACCCCTGTGTAGTTTCCAAGAACCTGGAGCTGACCAGAAAATGAGGTTGTAACATTCAATTTACTGGAAAGAAAGCATCTAGGCATTAGACCCTTTGCAGTGTTTTGCTCAGCACAGAAAGGAACAAAAGCACAATTAGGAAGGAAGAAATAGCTTTTATGGCATGACCATGGTGCTGATAAATAGCTTTGGAAATGCAGTTCTTATTGCAAGTCAAGATAGAAAATCCAAATAATAATTGTATACATTGATTTAACAATGTAGCCGTATGGTCTTACAGGATAGCATTGAAGAATATTAACTGAAAATCCTCGAGCAGAATTCAGAAAATTATAGCATCATCAGAAGTCCTTTATCTACAGGACTTTACTATGTAAAACTGTAAATTTTAGTGCCCCTTTTTAGAATTTTCAGCAGGTAATAAATAACCACCTTGTGTTGTGGTCTTGGCAGGAAGAAGGAGAATAACACTTGATTGGCACTCTGATCTCTGAGAAATCACAAAAAATAGGGCTAGGAAAAAAGATGTATATAACTGCTTTTTTTTTTTTTTTTTTTTTTTTTTCTCCCCAAATGATCTTTCTGGGTAATAAAGTGATACTGCAAATTTCTAGAAGTGATTGCAGTAATAAAATGGTTTCCAGAGTTTATGTGCTTTTAGGGAATGGCAGAAATTGTCATTTGATGTAGTACCAATGTTAGACAGGAGTGTGCTCTTGCTTTGCTAGTGGTGGTGACTTGGAAGAACTGCCTCAGTCCTTATATGTGTATAATGGGCATAATATTTCTCCCCTGTGGAAAAAAAAAAAAAAAAAAAGTGAATTAAGGCCATAAGAAAAAAGATTCCATACAGGAATTGGACTTCATTATTGCACATGAGCCTACTCTGAGAAGGTTTCTCTTTAAGCCTCCCTGCTGAAATAGGATAGAAGCAGAAATGTGTGCTTTGGGCATCCTAACAGCAGAAGTTTGGGAGATTTTTGTAGTAACTTGGTGTTGTTTGGCAGTATGAAAAATGCAGTGTTAGAGCTTCGAGTGCCACATCAAAAATGCTGTGGCCATGCCAAAATGCAGCCTGGTATAAACACATTTGGCTTCTTCAAATGTCTTCAGAATAGAGAGAGAAATTAATTTTGTAGTGGCAGTTGCACTGCTTGTCCCCTGTATGCTGGATTGCAGCTGCCATCTGTCCTTAGGTGGAAGAAATCAGTAGATGTTCCATATTGCTTGGTTTGTCTAATCTAAGACTGGGACTGTCTGATAATCTGGAACCTGATGCAGCTTGTCCAGTTTGTTTTTGCTCGGTGATGAGATAGCATGTCTATATCTATCCATGTATAGAAGATGCTGAGCATATTTTAGCAATCTAAAAAGCCTAGCATAAGTTTATTGAAATACTCATGAAATTAGAATAGAGGTTTCCTTTGTACCATTTGGGTGCCAAGTGGTAGCATTAAGCAATAATAGCTCTCAGTCTATGACAGTGTTAAAAAAAATTCCAGTGTGGTTTAACCTTTTTGGCTATAAAAGCATTGAGACTCTGGCATACATTCTAGTCCCACTGAAATCACTGGAGTTTTTGAATCTTTTTTTTTGTTTTTTTGGGGTATGATGAGCTCCTGCTTGTAGCCATGGCTTCATTTGTCCTACAAATCTGTGTGTGTTTGTCAGCCATTTGACAACTGTTCTTTGATCATGGCTTTTTGGGTTTTGTTTTTAATTTTTCTCATGCAGGGACAAAAAAATGTATTTTCTCTGTCACTCATGGCAAAACAACAGAAGCCTTGCCTGAAATTAGGAATGATCAGTATCCAACCAACATATATTTTAGTTAAAATATTCTGGAATCGTGTTTCTTATTTTTAATGTTTGCTGCTATATTCATTTTTTGGCCTTGGTCTACAGTATAGATGCATGAACACACATACAAATATGCACAAGTGGGACTAAAACTCTCAGTTACAGAAGTCTGATCTTGCATTTTGTGAACCTGTGAAATAATAAGTCCATAGGTAACTGGGACATGGACAAAACTGACAGTACAGAGAGCATTTTCTGGAAAGAAAAAGTGTGTCCCATTCTCACCCCAATTTTTGGCAAATAATTTTTATTCAGCATGAAACTGAGGGATAAAATGGTAGTTATTTTCACTGTGAATAATGATAAATCTCAGCACTGGAAACAACTTCTATGCCATATTTTCATTTCACTTCTTCAAACTAAATTAATTTGATTACATTGTGGAGCAAAATGCTGAAAATGTCCTTTTTTAAAATATATGGGAAGTAAAGTAAATAGAAAGCAAGCATGTGTTCCTTTTTATTGTATTTTTATGGAGGTTATAACCAGAGTTATTTTCCTCCAGATTTAATCTGAGTCCTTATAAGCAGTTACTCTTATGGAATCAGTATGGAGCAGATCCAAAGTTGTTCAAGTAAAATAGAAGATTTCCACTGATTTCATTATTGTTTTGATCAGGCCCTTAATCTTTTAGAAAATATTAAGCTTGATAGGACTTTTGTGTAAATGGTGCTGATGGAATTCTCTTTTGCGCCTAAAGGAGAAGGTGGAGATTTACTAAGGGGTTGTCTGTAAGTATTGTTTTACTTCTTTGTCATTCTGTTCCCTTTCCAGCTGTTTTTGCATATAAAAAGCTAAAGTAAATCCCTTTTTAGAGGTTCACTGTTGTGTTAAGGTACTTAAAGTTTGATGTCTTTGTGTCAAAGAGCTTTTATGAAAGAAAATTGGTCCAGGCATATCCTGTAATAAACATCTGGAAACTGCAGGGATTGGCCTATGGTGGCTGTATAGCAAGAGTACAGTTCAATTAGCTGGCTTTACATCAGCATTAATTTCCCCCCACTTTTTTTTTTTTTTTTGATTGGTTTGTTTGTTTGTTTGTTTGTTTGTTTTAATTTTGCCTATTCACTTAGTATTTAATCTGAATCTATATGTCCTATCTTGGTAAAATGATCTTTTCTGATTGGTAGACAGCAGAAAACTCCTCATCTGGGATTGATGCTGAGAGGGCTGTCTGAAACCAGATTATATCTATGCATGGCATTCACTGATTAATTGTTTGAAGAGCAAAGTTTCTCATCTTGAAATTTCCTTTAGTACAAAATGTATAGGAAAATGAGTATGTCTCATAGATTAGTCAAAAGAAAAGACTGCCACAGAGGTAATAGGCATCATTTGTATGTGGGCCAGAAGTTTAATTAGGATTTAGCAAAACAAAAAACTAGAGCTTTAGCCCATCTGATACAAACCAGAAGTGAAAGCCCTTAAACAGTTCAGGGGGGAAGGGAATTTCAGGTTTTTTGCAAAATGAAAAGGGAAAGACAATGAATAGTTTCAGTACTAATAATGAAGATGGGAATAAACTGCAGAAAATACCATAAAAGAATAAAGCAACAAAAATTTGCAAAAGTCTGAGGGAAAATTAGGTAAGGAAAGTTCTAGCAAATAAGAACTAGAATATGAAAAAGTAATTCCTTTGGTACATTTATAGTCCTGTGAATGAACAAGCAAAACCAAAATCCATATTTTGGATGTGATGATGCTGAACAGTAATGATCTGTAATGGCAAGAGTCCACATCAAAGTTCTCAGATGACAATAGGAGGCTTTGGAAAATAATTTTAAGTGTATGACTTAATCAGTAATTCTTGGAGAATTATTATCACTGACAGTCCAGGAACAGATTAATTGAGTGGACATGCAGAAGCAGAGTTATCATCTGCCCAATTTAGCTGCACTTACCTAAAGTGCAGCTTGACTCTTGCAGACAAAATGAGGCTAGGTCAGTCAGGGTGGAAGGGAGAGGAGTGAGTCAGCCCTTGGCCAGAGGCACAAACCTGGGTTCCCACACAGAATCACGGGGTTGGAAGAGAGCTTTAAGATCGTGGAGTCCAACCCATGCCCTAAAACCACCACAACTAAACCATGGCATCACATCCAGTCTCTTTTTAAACACATCCAGGGGTGGTGACTCCACCACCTCCCTGGGCAGACCATTCCACAACTTTATCACCCTTTCTCTAAAAAACTTTTTCCTAATATCCAACCTATATTTTCCTTGGCGCAGCTTAAGACTGACTGAGTCCTCTTGCTCTGTCACTTGCTGCCCAATGGAAACAGCATTTCCATGTGCCAGCAGTGCTTGCTGAAACCAAGAAATCTTTACTAGCAGCACAGCACCACCAGGAGTAGTGTGGAGAAGATGCTGAGGAAATAAATACCCAGGGGAAGCTGGTTCACCTCAGCACCTCATTGTCTCCCAGAACTCCCTGTGACTATTCCCCACAGGCCTCCCAGCAAAAGAAAGATTTTAATTGCTATGAGGAAGAAGGAGAAAAAGCAAGATGGAAATGAGAAATGCAAGTGTTTACAGATACATTGAATACCTGCAAGTAAGTGCCTTTGTTCAAAAAGTCCCCAGCCCTGTTTCAGTCTGAAGGAGGAACAAATTTGCTTCTGACACATTTAAAACTATTTTTGTTCTCATTTGTGTGAGAAGATAAATTGCAATTCTTATGAAATGATTTCATTTTAATTGTGTGTGTTAAAATATGTTCAGCATACAGGATGGTTAGATTTAGTCCTTGGAAGTTTTATTTTATTGCTCTGTGTATTTCACCTGTACTCCCAATCTGTATAACACGCATATTACGAAGCTGCAAACAAAAGTCTCATTGTATTTCTCTGCTGTCTCACCTCTGCTTTTTCTGAAGAGTCTTGCCTTAAGAGGCCACACTTTCTAAGCCCATAGAGTTACTAGCCCAAACTGCTAATAAAAAGCCAACTAATATTAATGACGGAGTCCCTGTGTGGTTCACATTGGGAGCAGCAGGATTGCTCTCAGAACCAGAGTGGATGCAGTCTGTTGCAGCAGTATGAGCAGGGAGTGGGTCTTCCCAAACAGAGGTCATCTATAAATAACATTTCTCAGACCAGAACCATGCAGACTTAGGCATTTTGAAGTTAATCAGTGCTCACATGGAGCCTCTCCTCCCATCATCAATCTTCTAACAGAAAAGAGTTCAGGAAAAACCCATGCACAGGCATCATCTAAGTTTGGCTAGTGTTTACCCTGTCCAACCTATGAACTCATGATTTTATTTATCTCCAGAGTCCATAGTGGGAGAAGACTGCAAAAGGCATTAACAATGCCCTTTTTCCTTTTTCCCAGCATAATTCAGATGGGATTATGGCAGTGCTCAGGTGAGTTCACTGCTCTGAGCATGTGGGGAGCTGTGATCCCTGGTATCTCCTCTTCTGTTTTACTGATGTCCTTCTAAGGCATTTTCTTTTTCTTTCCAGCTTTCCAAATGTGAATTTTATTATGTACAGAGGCGACTTCAGACTTAGGTGGGTTGTGTTCTCCTCTTCTTGTTGGCTTGACAGGTTATATGGAACCCACTTGTCCACACAAATGCTTAAATCAAGTGGGGAATAGGTCTTGAGTCCTCTACCACAGACTTTCAGGTGCTAGACCAGACATAATACATCCCTCAGGTTTGATGACTCTAAGTATTTTAATTACATGGATATATGCTGTAGGATCAAATTCTTCAGAGAATTTCATACGTGAAATCAATTGATTCAGACAACTATTTTCATTAAGGAAAAAAACCTCTAAAATACCTGTTTGAAACTGGCTGAAATGAAGTTTAGTTCTGTTTTCTACAGTTCCTGCAGTTATGTGAAATAGTGGAGTTCAGTTTAATTGAACATGCAGAATGTGTTTCCACGTTGCTAATTTCAAAATCCAAGGCTTAATGTAAAAGTTAGAATTTGAATGACCTAAACTGACAAATACAAATTTTTTATATACACTAAAATTTTCAATTGCTATGTTGCTAATGCTTAGATACCTTATTTAATGATAGTTAATACAGTGATACTGATTTTGTCCCTGCTGTGTTCATTATTAACCCCAGAAGGCAATGGAAATTTTATTAAACTCAGTATTGGATATTAATACTGTGCCTGACTATGTTGTGAAAAAAAATAAGAAGGAGCCTGCAAATATTTGTAAGTTAATTGACTGACTTGGAAACCACTAATGTGCATGAATAACATTTACTCACAGATATTGTCTCAGTAAATTCAAGACCTGTCCAATGAGTGGTTGTCAAATAAGGCCATAAATCACACCTTTATAGAAAGTTTGGGAAATCTTAATGACAAGGCACGCCTAAGGTATTATGGAAATTTGAGAAGTTTTCATGAACAGTATTTTAAAGTCATGTACCATTAAATAAAGGAACTGGTCAAAGTTTAAAAATAAAGAACTGGAAGTTAAGGTTAGTTTGCCTATATTAAAAAAAATAAATCGGGAGCAGCCATCAGCTCATGGTAGCTATTTATATTTTACTTGACAACAACAGCCACAATGTCCATGTTCCTTCAAACCTGGGACACCATTCTCAGGGGCTGTATTATACATGCCCACACATGGGTTTTCACTTATTTTTGTGTCTGGCCAGTGTTGGAGCAGAATCAATGGGTGGGCAATCCCCTGAGCCACGAAGGAGCCTGGCACTCAGCTTTCACATGGGAAACAATGTGGGGACAAATGTTCTTATGGCCAGATGAAAATGGTCCTCCAGGGTTCCAGCCTTTTTTTCCTCAACAGTGAGTTGGGATAATGTCACTAGAGTGAGTAGGAGAAAGTTACAATCTGATGGCCAAACAAAATTCCTGTTTCAGAGAAGGTGATTCCCTGCATCACCTGCAGGTGGTTATCAGTCCCTGTCTAGGATGGTTAATTGGGGTGCATATAGCCAGGTACAAAGAATCTCTGCAAATTCAGTGGGAAGCCAATGGTTAAACCCAAGGAAGTCTTCCAGAAGGGTGACTGAGCACTGGAGGATGCAGCTGCAAGGCACACAGTGTGTTTGCAGCAGCCTATGTGCAGTTAGCAGTCCCCTGTGGATCCACTGAAAGAGGTACATCCCAGTGGCCCTAGGGAGTAGGAGGGAGTGAATGTTGTCCTTTAAGCAGGGTTAATGTCTCTTGTGGCCTGAGGTGGACCTCTCCTGAGGTCCAGGGGGGTCTCCAGCCCTATTCTGAGTGCTCAAAGCCTTTCAGCACTAATTTCAGCACCCTCTGTGTGGCCATCCAGGGAGGATGAGTTGAGATGTGCAGGCAGAATCCTCAGTGCAGCAGCCTGGGGTGCCCAGTGGGGCTGCCCTGGTGAGGCTGGCTGGTGGCAGGTTCCATGCAGGCCAGTGCCCCATGGCATGATGTCACAGCAGGGCACCCACAGCAACGGCCCCTGCCCCATACACCGTCCCTGGGTAGGCCTGGGCTGACACCAGGACTGCTGCCACCGGCCTTCTGCCACTCAGCAGCTGTCCTGCTGCCAGGAGGTGAAAGGAGGCTGTGGAGTGGCGAGGGGGAGGAGAGGAGCAGAGTTTTTGTAGCAGGAAAAGCACCTTTAGCCCAGCGGGGCAAAGATGCACAAGTATCTACTCTATAATCCTGTGGAGCCAGAGGAGCTCCCAACCCTCAAGGAGCTCAACACTGTCGGTAAGGCCCCAGGGGTCCCTTGCAGGAGAAAGATGCTCCAGGATCACATGGAGACAAGGTGTGGAAAGCCTGAGGCTGGGGCCATAGATCTGGAGGGTACAGACTGCTGGAAGGAGAGCCCTGCTTTGTTGTGCCTTGGAGCTCTAAGGTGCCTTTGGTAGTTGTGGTGTCCCACCCATAAGGAGAAGGGAGCACCCAAGATTCATACATTCCTAAAGATCACTTGCTTTTCATGTATTTTTTCATATGTTCATAGGTCTATAGATTACTACTTCATACTTGTATAGCTCCCAGTATTTTTCCTACCCTTAGAGTTATAAATTAACCATATAACAGATTCATGAAATACTGTTCAGTCTTATTTTCAAGAAGACAACCTAGAAGTACATTTTGCTTTCCAATCAGAATCGGAGAAGACACCACAAGTGGAGCAAAGAAGCCCTGGACCAACTCCGATGAGGCAGTATCCAAGGAAAAATTACATAACCTAATTACATAATTACACAATTCTTCTAATTGGACAAAGTTTGTTATATGTGATGATTTGCCAAACTTCTAAAATGGTAGAAATCTGATGCCAGGTGTGTCTGTGACCACTGGGGCACCTGGAAGCCTCCAAATAAAGGCCTGCTTTTTATTTTACTATTTTAACAGTGTTGCAAGAGTTTTTCTTATAATGTCAGGCAACTGCAGGGGACAACAAAAATCAGACGGTCCATACAAATGCAAAAGGTTTTATTTTAAAAATTACGCAGTTGGCATGGATTTTTCTATTTAGTCCCTGACTTACTGCTAAATAAGCACATGGATATAAGTCCAGGGTCCTGGGGGCTCTGACCAGGCTTGGTAGAGGTACCTTTTCAGAGATGGCTTTCTTGCTCTCTGCACAAATTAGTTATCATGTGCAGTCTGTTCTTTCACATCTCTTTAAAAATAGGTCAGAGGACTTTGGGGGTCTTTGGTGGCCTTGATTCCCCCTATAGTCCATGCCCATTTCTTGGGCTCTTTCTAGCTCTTGTGCTGTACTGTGTTGTGCTTATCTCCAGGATCTACTACAAGATGTTTGTCCCAGGAAAGTGCTGCTCTATTTACACATGGCCCCCTTCCTCCAGGCCTGTGACCATGTTCACAGGGGTCTCAGGTTGAGGGAAGAGATGAGGATCTGACTCCATGTTTCACAAGGCTTGATTTATTATTTCATGATATATATTACATTAAAACTATACTAAAAGAAGAAAGGATTTCATCAGCAGGCTAGCTAAGAATAGAATAGGAAAGAATGATAACAAAGGTTTGTGGCTCGGCTCTGTCTGAGCCAGCTGACTGTGATTGGCCATTAATTACAAACATCCAACATGGGCCAATCACAGATGCACCTGTTGCATTCCACAGCAGCAGATAATCAATGTTTGCATTTTGTTCCTGAGGCCTCCCAGCTTCTCAGGAGGAAAAATCCTAAGGAAAGGATTTTTCATAAAAGATGTCTGCGACACAGACAGCTTTTGTCCTTTCCCTCTGAGTGTTAATACCAACAACCCTCTGCAGCTATGCAGCTGTGGGTGTTTCAGACATACACATTACATCCATCTACAGTAGCCCAGGCCTCCAGGTGCTGGCAGTGTCTAAAAGTGGAAATCACCTTTGCAAATACAGCCTGCCTTAGCTCTCCAGGCCTGTCTTGGACACAGGGCAGGCTTTGGTGCTGGGTGCAGTCTGGAACAGAGCTGGGCAGCCCCAGTCAGTGAGAATGCTTGTTCAAGGTGAGGGGGAACTTGAGAGCACTCCACTGTCACCTGCATGGGTAGGGGCATGGGGGATGGTGGCCTGTGCTGACTTCAGAGCATGATATGGATTCCACTTGCTTTCCAGAAATCTGCAAAGTCTGGTCTGGAATGTCTCGGCACATCTACAGACAGCTCTTGAAGAAGAAGGTGAGTCTTGCCTCCTGCATGGGCCTCATCCTGCCCCTCTGGAGCAAGGTCCAAAGTGCCATTCCCGTAGCCATGCAGGTCACCTGGCAGCTCCTTACATTGGGGCAGCCCTTCCAACACTTCCTCTTGCTTGTGTTTTTAGGCAGTGGATATTGGATTTGGGAGTTTTGCGGTTATCCCAGCGCACGCCAATGTGGCAGAGGGCAAGGTTTTGCCTGTTGAGAGACCTGTGTTCATTATGAACAAGACTCTGAAGATGTTTTACAACCTTGAGGCTGATGAGACCAAAATTCCTGGTAAGAAGATGGGATCCTTTCCTTACCCAGGCCTTGCATTTTGGCTTGGTGCCAACCCCTCTAATATAGCGAATATCAATTCTTCCAACGTGCTAAGTGCAGAGTGTGGGCACCGATGTGACAGCCCAGCACCCTGCTCCTCCCTGAGGAGCCATCCTCCTCTGCTCAGCTCCCTGTGCTCCATCTGGCTGCTCACAGCAGGAGGCAGAGGTTTCCCTGCCCTTTCCTGTCCGCTGTGTCCATCCTGGACATGTGGATGAAGCTAGAAGGGGGGACACTGGCAGTGTTGCCTGGGAGCTGGGTGCTGATGATCTCTAGTTTCTGAACTGTGGTGAGAGAGGCACTGTCATTTTGTGCTTGTTCACTAGAGGACATCCCTGTGGTTCAGCCAGACTTTGAGGACATCGCTGCACACATCCACTTTCGCCACGAAATTGTGGAGCAGTGCGTACAGGAGACCCTGCTTTACTTTGCTGGGACCCTCCGAGAAAACAAGGAGGTGGAGTTCAGCTTCAGGACCATCGGTATCCTTGCTGTGCGTAAAAAAGTGGTCACCATGACCTTCTTTGATAGCTGTGTGCTGGAGATGGATACAACAGGGAACATGCTGACAGCCCTTCTCGAGGTGAGCTTGTCCTTTCTGTGGGGTTCCTCCTCATGGCTTTGTGGCAGTGTGCTGTCAAAACATTCCAGCTGCCTTGTCTGGGCTGTTGTCACCTTCCTCACCTCCCAGCCTAGGCACACTGCCAATGAGCTAGTCCAAATCTCAGGAGTGCCTCATCCCCTTTGTGGGAAGGGCTAATGACATCAAGGGAGAAAGTGTGTGAGGGCTTCCTGTTTCAGAAATCCAGCACATGTTCTGGGTTTCTGCTGATGTTCTGCTGTTCCCTTCCAGGACCCTGACATGATGAGTGTCGTTGCCTTTCCGGGCCAAAACAATTTTAGTCGGGTCAGTCAAGACGAGGTTGTCATACTGCCAAGGTGAGCCCCCAGCTTGTCAGCCACTGTTTTGGGGGTACCCTCCTGCCAAGGCTCCTTTCCAGCCAAACTTGGGCAAGAGCAGCCACTTCATAGGAACACTTTTCTTTCCACTGCTCACTCCCCCCTGGCTTTGGAGATTGCAGATGAAGTGGCTATCCTGCTTTCAAGAGGGGCAAGAGGGTGTAGGGGGATATATATTCTTATATAGAATATAAAAAAATAAAGATACTGTAGAAAGTAATCTTACCCCTATGGAGTAGCAGCTGGGCCAATTATAAAAGATTAGGAACAAGCCTGACTTTACAGGCCACAGCTTTGACTAGTGAGAAGAAGAGTGCAGTAAAAGAGTGGGGTGGCTGGGTGAGAAGGGAACTGGA
Organism: Melospiza georgiana; assembly: GCF_028018845.1. Taxonomy (NCBI): domain Eukaryota; kingdom Metazoa; phylum Chordata; class Aves; order Passeriformes; family Passerellidae; genus Melospiza; species Melospiza georgiana. Next base: position 39,377,613 of record NC_080434.1, on the reverse strand, counting down.
GTCAATTGGCTGCTTTGTGAAGAAGAAAGAGCTGGTGCTTTGAGAAGCTCCCCATGAGAAACACCAAGAAAGTGTGAAACTTTTGTGATAGACAGCTACGGAACTATGGAACCCCTGCAATAAGATGACAAGAGGGTCTGTGCAGGCAGCAAGGACAGCATGAGTCCTGTCCTCCAAGGACCAGGCAGTGTGCCTCAAATATATGTGCCAGCCTCCAAGAGAGCCTGCTGCCCCAGGTTTACCCAGCTGGTGCCTTCTTGTTTGCAGCTTTGTGGCCGAGGCCCCACACCAGCCATCGGACCGACTGGTGTCCCTGAAGCCCAGGAGAGAGTCAGCACCGTGGGGTGGGGGCTGCCGCAGAGGTATGTCCCAGCTGGCAGGGACTGTCTGTGCTCTTGTCCTCATGAGGGAAAAAAAGTGTGGGGGAACCTTTTCTGAAGAGGCTTTGAGCTGTGAGGAGCCTCTACAATTCAATTTCCCCAGTGGGCTCCTGGGATCCCTCAGTGCCTCCCAGCTCTTCTCACTGGTGGGTCCCTGCTGCTGGCAAGGTGTAAGAGGGAGACGAGAAAAACCATGTCCAGGGGTGGTGGGTGACTGGGTGGGAATTCAGCTCTGGAGCAAATCTATTGCCAGCCGGGGCTATTTACAAATCACAAACGAGACGGGGTGGCTGTGGAACTTCCTTGAGCTGTTTTATTTTCCAGCATCAGTCTCATTACGTGGTTATGACAATGGGAAGATGCCAGCAGCTCACATTCCAGGGGACAGACTAAGAATTTAATGTTACAACTCACTTTATAAGTTTTCTGACCAATCACACAAAGGAAAAGCACATTGACAGTAGTTCTGTCCAACCACTATAAGCACAGGTACCTTTGGTTAAAACAATGCTTGCTTATTTTGAATACAATACCTGCTTGTAAGCCTCAAAACACAATGCACAGAGCTCCATTATTAAGCTTCAACCTTCCTAATATCTTGCTAGATAAACTCTTCTGTAGCTTAGAGAGTTATTCTAGACAAGTGTTAATACACAGACCATTGCTCTATTTGTCCTTTTCTACTTTTTAAATAATTTTTCTGCTGACCAATCTCATGGCTGCTGCTCAGCTCTGATCACAGTTCTGCTGCCTCTGAGGCCTACCTTTTGCAGTTCTCCCAAAACCCTCTGGGTTTGTGGATTCCCACACAAATCCAGTGTGGACAAAAGAAAAGGGCCTGTCTGGGCGTCCTAGGAATGGCAAGGATAGTCAGTGAGCCTTGTGTAGCATGACTGCACAGATCTGCCACCTGTGCTGTCCCACATGATCTCAAAGATTGTGCGCTCTTCTCTCTCCTCCTGCTTGCAGTGAGTGTGCTGGATCCCGTGTTCCTGGCTCGGAAGAGGGTTTCTCAGGCCAGTCAGCAGTCGGCGGAAACGGATCACGGTAGAGACAAGGAAGCTATCCTGGGGTGAGCCTTGTAGGGTAGTGGTGTGGCTGAGGGCACACTCTCACCATCACTTGTGATAATGGGTGATGCTTCCCTTGTGCTGATGCCCAACAGCCCTGGAGACACTGTCCTGCTGGACATGTGGTCCACCTACTGAGCTGCTGGGTGGTGCCAGAGGACAGGCTGCTGCTGTCCCACAGATAGAAATTCACACTTGGCTCCCACCAGCTCAGACTGCTGTTTGTTTTTTTCAGGTACCTGCCTGCAATCCTGGAGAGGACCCATGCGATGAAGCGCCCCACTTCTCCAACTCAGCAGGGCCTGAAGGTCTCTGCAAGGGCTGCCCAACGCTCAAAAGAGGTAGGTCCATGCTGGGGTTCTGCTAGTCCTGCACATGGTCCCAGCCCTCCTGCCCTGCCCAAGCTTGAGGTGGTTAATTCTGTACATGGCCTTCAGGGGAAGCACCCCATCTTTACTGAGAAAGAAGAAAGAGAGCTGCAGCTGCTGCTGGCGTCCAAGCGCCATGAGGTGGAGGCAGACGTGTATCGCAAATACTTCGGCAACCGAGCAGTCACTGAGCGAGGAAAGGTATGACACAGCCCCCAGGAAAAGGGCCTTTTACCTTTCTGCTTGGTGGCAGGGGAGCAGGGAAGGTGTCCTAGCACATCAGTGGTGCCATGGCTGGGGGCTGGACAGGGCTCTTCTACCCTGCCCCCTGTCCCTGAGGCTCTGGGTGTCTCTATAGAGCATGACACGGTACAGTAATACACAGCTCTATCAGAAGGGTGCAAAAGAGAAAATTTATTAAACCAATGTAGCTTTTATAGTTCTTCCAGATATTGACACCCTTCTAACACATATACAGTGCCCATTGGCCATAAAAGAGAAACAAAGTTCCCAGCAGGCGACCAGGGAGCCACGTCACTCTGCAAGCCAGCGAGAGTCCATATCTCCCAACTTTCTCTCCTTCCTCTGGCCTCCATGGTAACGACCTTGGTGTTCCTTCAGGAGAGATATAGGGCTTCTCCTATCTTCAGGAGGCCTTGTGAGCTCACAGGGACAGCACAGAATGTCTTTCCCACATTCGGGCTGGCGTGTGCAGCTGGCTGCGACACAGGCTCCTTGCTTTGTGCCCTCTCTGGGCCCTGAGCCAGGCCTTGCAAGGCAAACACCTTGGCTGAAGGCTTGGGAGCAGCCCCAGCTGCTGGTGGCAGTGCTTCAGGAGACCTCCTCTGCCTTTGCAGACCTCCTGCCCCTACGTGTTTGAGGATCCCTATCACCCTCCCCATGTCCTGAGGAAGGCCTACGCTGAGAAGCTGAAGGAGATGGGGCAGCAGCAGGAGGAGGAGTCTCAGCTCTCTGGGAAAGTTCTGGAAGAGTAAGTGAGGTGGAGGGAGGGCCCACAACAGGCTCTTTAGAGCGGGGAGATGGAGTCAGCAGCACTGTCAGGCCTGGGGCATGGGGAGCCCTTCTGCCCGGCCACAGAACTGAGGCCCTTTCTCCTGCTTCCTTCAGCAAGGGTGTGCAGACGGGTCTGTTGGAACGCTGAGGAGAAGGCCCAGCGACTGCCAGCCCTGCCAGCAAGCTGCAAGCAGCCCTGCAGAGACAATTGTCACAGAATTCCTCCTTTCCAACTGGACAGCTGCCAGGAATGGGCGGCAGGGGCAAGGACTGCCTTAGCTAAGGAGAATGTGCCAAATAAAGGTTGCTGGTACCTGAACTCCACTAGAGTAAGCCTGCTGATGCCTTCATTGCCCTTTTTTGAAGCCAAGGGGATGGGAGAGCCTCCTGAAGGCCGTGGTCAAAGAGCAAATGGGCTGGAGGGACCTGGCCCTGCCAAGCAGTTGTGACGGGCCGTGGGACTGAAAAGTGGTGTCCTTTCCAGGGTAAGGGCATGGGGGCTGCAGAGCACAGCTTCTCTGCATCCAAACACCGCTCTGTAGGGATAACCAGAGGCCTGGGGGGGGGCTGGTCATAGCACTGTGAGGGTAGGTTTGATCTGGCAAAAGCCAACAGTAGGCTTGATGCTGCTTGGAGAGCTACACTTGCACAGAGAAATGTACTTCATTGAAGACACTCCTTAATTTAGTCCATGGCTGACCCTCAGGAACCATTGAGTGGCCTCCTTGGGAGAGAGCCTCTTCATTTCAGGAAGAAAGAAACTTTTGAAAGTGGAAAACATTTCTTTTTGCAAGGTTAACTTACAGCATGAACAAGAAAGCTGCAACTTGGAAAGGTAAAAGAGCACCAGCAGCAGCATAGTCTGGCAACTATGCCAGACCCTGTCAGACCCTGGGGTCTCCACTGGGACTGCTGCTGCTGAATATCACCTTCCTTAATGCCATAGCTAGTGAGATTGAGTGCAGCCTCAGCACATTTGCAGGTCTCTGTCACAGGCATTTTTTATGAAAAATCCTTTCCTTAGGATTTTTCCTTCTGAGAAGCTGAGAAGCCTCTGGAACAAAATGCAAACATTGATTATCTGCTGTTGTGGAATGCAACAGGTGCATCTGTGACTGGCCCATGTTGGATGTTTGTAATTAATGGCCAATCACAGCTCAGCTGGCTTGGACAGAGAGCTGAGCCACAAACCTTTGTTATCATTCCTTGTTTTTCTATTCTTAGCCAGACTTCTGATGAAATCCTTTCTTCTATTCTTTTAGTATAGTTTTAATGTAATATATATCATGAAATAATAAATTAAGCCTTCTTAAACATGGAATCAGATTCTCATCTCTTCCCTCAACTTAAGACCCCTGTGAACATGGTCACAGGTTTCTTGGGAGCAGGAGCCAGGTGGGCAGTTTTAGAGGTAGATCTTCACTCAGTGGACTTTATTACAGGACTTATCCAGGCACTGAGCAGACACAAAACCTTTTTTGCTTCCTCTCCAGGTTCCAAGGCCTCCCAAAACATGATTTCCTGACTCTGCTGCTGCCTGGCAGCATATCCACAGTAGCTGGTCTGTAGCCAGCAGTCTCTAGTGGCATCAGCAGCTGGCTTGACAGGGACAGAGGTGACACAGGGTTGTGGGGGCAGGCTTAGGTATTTGAAGTCACATTGTGTTTTGATTGCAAACTGAGGTGATTAATTGGTTACGTGTGTCTGTGGTGTTGAGAGGTCCCCAGGATGAGGTGAGAGATGAGAATTTGACTCCATGTTCTCAGAAGGCTGATTTAATATTTTATGATATTATATTAAAATAAAATAAACGATATACTAAAACTATACTAAAGAAAGAGAAAGGATACAGCCAGAAGGCTAGAAAAGAATGAATAATACAAACCTGTGACTCCTCAGAGAGTCTGACACAGCTGGCTGTGATTAGTCATTAGGAAAACACAATTCACATGGAACCAATGAAAGAATCCCCTACCAAGAATCATCCAAAACAGCAAGGAGAAGCAATCAGATTATTATTATTATTTACATTTTTCTCTGAGGCTTCTCAACATCCCAGGAGAAGAAATCTTGGTGAAGGAATTTTTCAGAAAATATCACAGTGTCGTGTGTAATTTTTCTTTTTTTTTTTTTTTTTTTTTTTTTTTTTTTAATTACCTGGAGCACCATTTCTGTTGAGAGGCTGAGGGGAGCAGGAGGTGTTGAGCAGAGGTGAACTGCTCGAGCAAACAGAAGCTCAGAAGTGAAGCAGCGGGACTGGGGAGGGTGGGGCATTTCCCTAAACCTTCCTTGCCTTGCAGAGGGGGCTTGGCCAGGTGCCATTCGTGAACCTCCATCAGCTATGTGGTCTTGTGTGCCAGTCACAGCTGGTTTACAATGGTGTGAAAAACTAACAGCTTTGTGTTCAGCTAAAGTGATGGACGAGGTGTAAGGGCTGGCCATTTGCCTGCTGCTGCCAGTGGGTGTGCTTTGTAGAGTTTTAAAGCGTGAAGATGGCCAGATTTGTCAGTTTTCTAAACCTTTTTAGCATAGTGCACCCAAATTCCTCAAGTGATATGTTGATATGTATTGTGTGTATGTGATATGTATTAATTTTCAGCACAGAGGAGCAGCCAGAAGGAGCAGAAGAAAGCTAGTATATTTTGTTATTTTCACTCTTGTACCTTGAAGAGGAAATCTGTAGGACCATAAGAGTGTCATAGCCAGCTTTTGCTTGAAGATGCTGGGGATGATTTAAAGTAAGATAAAGGTCTGATGATTGACTGTCCTATTAAGGGCAAATGCTTCAGCATTGTAGTTTAAAAGTGACACCTGCTCCCACAAAACTGAGACAGGGCTTTAAAATGAGATGTGTGTTTAGCCAGAAGCCCAAGAAGGACTAATAGCCTCTGGAATGCCTTGGGAAGGTACAACTCCAACTTTGATGGAAATTAGTGTAGCAACTTGCTGGTGAAACTGGTTTTGCTTTGATTAGCATTTTGCTTCTGATGATCAGCTCCTTGCTAGTGAGCACAGAGTCTCAGACCTTGGCCTGTAAAATGTTGGACTGGCCTTTCAGAAAGGTGCATGCTCACATGTTATTCTGCTTTCAAACAGCTAATGTATAATTAGCATGCTGACATTATTGGCTGCTGGCTTTTCGTGTCGAGTGACTGAATTATTGCCTGAGAATGTTACGTGCTCACATAGAAGCTTTGTACAGTGAAAAGGCAGGAATGCTTTCAAGATGTGATTGCATTAAAAAAAAACAAAACAGGTAGTTCATTACCAATAGGATATGGAGCAGTAACCCTTGCTCCTAAACATAGACAGTAATCTAACCAGAGCTGTAAAAACTGACTTCTTGAACAACTGGTGAAACTTCTAATCCTTCTGGGGAAATAATTGTGTGTTAATTAAGAGCCAGGATTCCATGAGGCTTATTAGCTGTCTAGCTGGATCTGAGAAGCAGAAGGTTGAGCAGAGTTTAACTAAAATTTAGAACTGTTAATTAGTCTGCTTTCTTCCTAGTCTCCTTTCTATTTTCCTGTTTTTGGTTTGTGTAGCACACTTTGAATGACCCGTGAGAAGCTACTGCTACTGTGCTTCTGACATGATAGCTCCCAATTGTAAATGCTGTATTTTTCTAGCTGTGAAAGAATAAAGCTTTAAAAGAGCTTGGCTGCCCTTAGCTACAAGCTGGCTTGTTATGGATGAAGAAATGACAGAAAGTGGAAAAAGCAGGCTGGCTAATCTTGTTAAATTGGCTGAGTAATGTTGCATTCACAATATGTGAACTCCATGCTGCAAGGCACAGATGCTTTAATAAACTTTAGATGACCTGTCTTACTTTAGAACTCTTTACAGGGCTCAGAAAATATTTGATAGGTGCATGGAAACCTAAAAATCAGTCTGCCTTCCTTACAGACCTCTGTTTTGGTAGTTAGGGATATGGGAATTTGTGACTGTGTGAAGGTTGTGCTTCCCTGAGGCATGCCTGGGCAAGATAAGGGAGGGAGAGGTAAAACCTGAAAGCTCTTTTATTAGGTTCAAAAGTTTTTTAAACAGCAATTGGAACTGTTTCCTGATTTTTTATTTTTTTTCACTTGGATATTATTGGATTTCACTTGGATTCAGTTTACTTTTTGGTGGGGTGGGGTGAGGAGTATCCTAGCATGCAGTGCAAAACTTCCAGGGATTCTGATATGATGTGAGATGCACTGAACAAAATAGCTGCTATTTAACCTCAATAGCTCCCGAGAGCCCCAGTGAAACCATTTTGAGCCTGATGAGTAGGAATGGTTTGAAGGTCTATTGTAAAAGAATTCTACTGGAATTCTCTTTGTTAATTCGTTAATTAACACTTGTCAGAGTCTGCTTTGTATTTCTTACAATGACTACCACTTCATTCTAGGGGTGTAGTTAAGCCCTTGAGCTAATTTGACTTCTGCCTTCAGTCCCCTTAGATTTAATGCCCCACTTTTAGATGTTTTCTTGTTCTGCTCATTACAATGTTTATATCCTGCTTTCAGTTTGTAGTACGTCTCCACTAGGACATTTGCATCAATATAAATGCATTTGCTTAATACAGATGCACTGGAAACAGGAATATGCATCAGAATGACTAATCCTGGTAATTTCAATGGGTTCACACCTGTAAGGTGTGCCTGTATTTTAGTTCAGAAGTTTGGTGGGTGGGGCCAAGTGGAAAAGGGCATTAGTGTGATGTAGATAGCCCTCCAGTTATAAATGGAAAGATTACTTGGATCTGTAAAAATGTCCTAATCATGCAGATTAGAGTAGTTGTGCTTTATGATTAGAGCCCTATTGTACCAAGCATTTGAGGGTGATGGGGTTTTTTTCTCATGTCCTTAGTTATTTCCCTGCTCCTTTAAAATGCATGCTTGTTTTTTATTAATAGTAGCCTAAGAATATCCCTTAAATCTAAATTTGAGGAGCCCCTGAAACAATCAGATGCCTGATCCTAAATGTGAGAGTATAGGTATGCATTAGTAAGAATCCCAAAAGCTGTTACAGAGAGCACTTATTGTGTCATTCTTTTGGCAGTCTTTGAATTCTTCCACTACCAAATCGTGGGTTTGTTTCTTTTTACTACAGTAGCTTTTCTGTCAAATACACTGCACAGCATTCTGATCTGACACCTGCTTGGCAAGAGTTGCTCGCTTGGAGCTCAACTACATACCTTGAGTTTAATTTTGAAGTTAAAGGTTTGTTTTATAAAGGCTGATCCTCAGTCATATGCAGATAAGTGTTTTAAGTGTTGTTTTGGACACTAAACCCTCTAGTCTTTAACAGAAGAAGAAAACTGCCTTTTAAAAATATAAGTGGACTTATAAGTCCAAACATCTTTTAGTGATTGTGATTTGGAGAGTATACCTGGATAGAAAGAGTTCAGCTCTAAGGCACCTCACCTAATCCTGTTTGCTTGACAAATATTTGTGCAAGTATGCCTTGTTGCTTACTTTGCAGGACCTTTTTTTGCTAACTTCCTGTTCTGTATAACCCTCTAAATACTGACGCTGACCTTTTTGATCTCAGGAGTTTCTCTGCATTGTTGGGATATAATTCATTCCCATTTCCCAGTTCCAGGCTCGTTTATACAAAGTGTAACTGCAGGCAAAGGTACTGCATTGTTTAGAACAGATGCAGTGAGAACAGCACGTTGGTAGGGGCAGTGCACACTGACAAAGGTAGTTTTAAGATGACAGCTGGGTCAACAAATAAAGCTACAATAAATTTTAATGTTTTGAAGAAATACCTTTATAGTGGTAACAACTAAGCTGTAGATCTTGGCAGGAAGCAGCTGGTTAGTTTAAAAGATGGCAACAAAAGATTATTTTAACACTGCAGGGGGAAAAAAATTTCTTTTTGAGAAAAATACTAATAATATGAGTAAGGCACCATTTCAAATGTGAACACTTTCTTACCAGAATTTAACAGAAGGAGATGTACAGGTACAGACCTGAATGTGGAACAAGTCTCTAAAACCTTTGGGGTAATCTTGAGAAAGACAAAGTAAGTCAGTGTCCTGTTGTTCTGTTATTTTATAGTCCGCAACATTGCAGGATAAGCTTGGCAGCTCCTTTGGGTGGTAGCTGATGTACTTAGTGAGGAGTTGTAGAAAACCAGGCACATCTCTACACATGGAGATACTGTTTCTGTAACCACAGAATCACATGGTAGGATGGTTTGGGTTGGAAGGGGCCCTAAATATCTTGTAGTTCCAACCTGCAGCATGTGCAGGGACAGCTGGCATTAGACCAGGTTTCTCAGAGCCCAATCCAACATGTCTTTGAATACTTTGATAGATGAGGCATCCACAGCTTTCCTGGGCATCCTGTTAAGGGCCTCACCAACCTCACAGTGAAGAATTTCTTCTTAATAATTAATCTTAACCTACCCTCTTCCAGTTTAAAGCCATTCCCCCTTGTGTAGGGGGATACAGTATAGGTAAATGAAGGTGGTACAGAATGTAATCTTATCCCACAATGAGTTGCAGCTGAACCAATTACTAAAGATGAGGAGCAGGCCTGATGTTAACAGGCCACCCCTGTAGCCAATAAGAACAGTGGTGTAAAAGAGTGGGCTGCTGAGAGGAGTTACTGCAAGGTTCAGGAAGAGTCAGTGCTCGGAGGAGCTGCCTATGAGAAACATCAAGGAGGTACGAAGCTCTGGCTATAAAATATTAAATCCCTGCACTATAATGATATTAGAACTCTTGATATATAAGACAACACACTTGTCCTCCCACTGCATGCCCTTGCAAAAAGTCCTTCCAGCTCTCTTAGCCCCTTTGGGTACAGGAAGGTGCTCTGAGATCTCCCCAGAGCCTTCTTTTCTCCAGGCTGAAAACCCACAACTGACTTCATTGGAGGGGTGCTCTGGCCTTGTGAGCATCTTGCTGTTGCAGACTTCCACTCTGCATTATTGCCTCCCATCCCCTTCTGCATGTGCTTGGGAGGAGTTTGTACCTGTTTGGCTGTAGGTCCAGCTGCAGGCTGTGCTTTGAACCACCCAATTGTCTCTCAGTGTCCCTGAGGTTCTACTGCCTTCTCATTGTCCCATGCAGCTCAACCACCTGCAGGTTCTCCACCTGGGCCCAGCTCTGCAGGCAAGTTTGCTGCCTGTGCCTGACCCGGGAAAAGGGTCTCAGTGGGGTCTGCTCTGTAGCATCTGTTCTCTACAGCTCTCTCTGGGTGCAGGCATTGACCACAGGAAGGGTATATGGTGCTTCAGCCACTCTGGGTCTGGAATTGGTGTTCCCCCTGCTCAAGGAAGCCTCTATGTGCCCCCATCCCTGCCCTACTGTGGGACAGCCCTGCCCCAGAGCAGGGACCAAACTCTGACTCAGCTCAAGGCCGAGCTTCCTTCAAGCACCTGCAAGGAACTGTATCAGAAGAACAGTATAAAACCAAGCTCCTCTAACTTAAAGTGCGTGAAGAAACATGAGGCTTGCTCTCCACACCTCTCTTACCCACTTTAACTAACTGCAGTGGGAAAAAGTGTACCTTCAAAGAGCGTATTAGCACAAGAATCTAGACTGACTGTGAGTGTCCTATTCAAAAACCTGCCAAAGACACTGTGACCTTATTTCCGTAGCCCTGGTGTGTTATTAATTTGCTTGGGATTGTACCCTGTAATTCTCTCTGCTGAAGCAAGCTGAATTTCTGACTCTTTCCCAGGAAATTGAAAGTGCCCTTTCAGGATGTTAGGTAAGGACTGACCCTGTCTGCTTTTCAGGCAGAAAAGAGAAAGGCAAGTTTCATGATGTAGCTTTTGGGTTTGGGTTGCAGCATTACCCAAATGAAAACCCCATATTCATCTGAAGAGATGGCCTCAGATTTCCCAGTGTGGGACATAACAGTGGTGGGCCCCTCTGTCACACAGGGACTATTTTAGGGGTGAAATCTCTCTGCTAAAAGAAGGAGATTAGGATATGGAAGCACACCTTTGTGTACAGCTCTGTGGGGTGTAATCCAGCTTCCTGGAAAGAAAGCAGACAAGTCCTTACAGGTTTGGTATACAGAATAACTGAACCTGGGTGATCTGACACTTTTTTAACTCTTGCAAGCTGAAATCAAATGAATCATAAAACTAGAAATCCTGGTAAACTGTTTGCTTTGTATTGGTTAAATGGCTTAAAGGTTTTTGAAAAATCAGGAATTTGTGAAGTACGAGGCATCAGTGTTTTATACTGTAGTGAAAAAATGCTATATCTCTATCCCAGTTCAGATGAGATGACAGATACATTTAGCCTTTGTGACTTAAAGATACAGCATATGAATGTGTATATAATAGTCAAAATATGTGTTCAATAAAAATTGGATTTCACTTAATATCTGCATCAAAATAATGGATTCATGATTGATAAATTGTTCGTCTTTCTTTTTTGTCCTAGGAGATGTACAGAAGAGAGCCAGTGATGATATGTTGTCAAGGTAAAATGACTTTGCTCGGAAAAGGGGAATATTGGGAGTTCCTGTTTCAATGAATAACATCACTGGAATGTTCACCCCATCAGGCAGCTCTGGAAAACAAGCTTTCAGAAGGTCAGCAGCTCGTGCTTGTAACCTTGCTGCCATTTGTCTGGTAGGATCTCTCTTCATTGTAAACCTGAATGCATTTATTAGGATTGCAAGGAAGAGAAAGTCTGAAGAGAATATTAAAATAGTTGCTGTTGTGCCAGGAAGGAATTGTTTGTTTCGGCAAATAGTGGAGTCCACAGAGCTGTTGAAATGAAAGGTCATTTTCAGACTGTGCAAGAAAATAGGATATTCTTGTTCAAGGAAAGAGGAGAGATGTGTGTGTGGGGAAGTGAACATTGTTTCTGTTGTCCTAGCAAAGAATCAAAACGTTTAGAAGTTAACTTTCAATTAATTTTTTTAACCTATAATGACCAAATACTGTGTTCAAGCAATCCTCCAGACAGACACAAATGGGGTTTCTTTAGCTGCAGTTTTGTTTTTTTTTTTTAGCTGAGTTTGGAGAAAGAGGCAGCATGAATGTAAATGCTCTTGTTTAATCTGTCAAGTTGATATGAAGTTCACTAAGGCTATTTTTGACTGTGAGGGACTTCTTGAATTGAAGAAGATAAGACACCCCACTTGCACTCTGTTTTAGGACTAGAACTTAAAATTGCAGTGGAGAAAGCAGATATAACTGTTGTGCCCAATTTACTTTAATAGGACTGTGAAGTTGTAGAAGTCTGGTCTTTTGCTGTCAGTGGCAGGAAAAAATCTCAAAAATTTTCTTTGGAAAATATTAAGTTTCCAAGAAGGAAATAAAGCTTGGTTATCCTTTTGGTTTACTTATTTTTTTCATATCTATTTATATGTTATTTTTAAGAGTGCAGGAAAAGATTTACAGATAAGAATTGGTGATTATAAATAGATGGCTTTCAGAGTGGGGAAAATAAATTAGTGCCCCCCTTTTTCCCCATATAGGTGTATGAGGTGTGCCTGCCCATGGCAGGGGATTTGGGACAAGATGACCTTTAAGGCCCCCTCCAACCCAAACTGTTCAATGCTATCTGACAGAAACAACCATGGTTCTACAGAGAATATCTCACATATGTTTGTTCTCCTTAACAAACCCTTTCAGACCTAATTTCTTGTAATCTGCTTTTTATCAGTGAACAAGGAAGAAACCTGCCAGGAAACTGAACCAAAGCAAATTTCTTTCTCAACTTGGCAATGAACATCAGATTTAACAAAAGAATGGCCAAATGCTCTTCTTGAGTATATCACCTTTTTACACAATAGCAATTTAACCCCATTAGAAAACTTTTCTTAAGCTTATCTGAGGGGGCAGGGGGTTGTCCCTAAAAAAGGGTTCAAGATAGTAAAATTTGGCATTTAGGCACCAAATATTTCCTCTGGGAACTTTGGTCATACACAGTGTTAGGGGATATGTTGACATCTGGTGTTGTAGATGTATTCAAATTCAAAAGAACATGGACAGAAGTCAACAATGAGACTGTTGGTTTCATTGTATTAATAGCACCTGCAGGACAAAAATAAAATCAATGAATCAAAATGAATGCTAGTTGAAGCACTTCACTTTGTTTATTCATCTGCAGGTGAACAACCTGCTGTTATATCTATTTCCTAGATGCAGTTGCCCTGGATTTATTGATACTCTCACAAAGGGGTGTACCAGAAACCTTGTAATACTGTAACAGTTTACTTTTATGCTTGAGGCAAGTTCTAAATTGGTAAATGTGAGTGTTTGGGGTGAGAGAGACAAGGCTTGAGTTTCAGAGCAGTGCTGGGAAGGGTGGGCACTAAAGGTGCTGGCATTGCCTCCATGGATATGGGTCATGCAGAATTAGGCAGGCTCACCCATACTTTAAGGAAGATCATCAGCAAGCTTCATTCTTTTCTTTGAAATGTAAATCATCAGTGTCTCAACCACCTGAATACTAAACCCAGCAGATCAAATGAGTGTAATGCTGGATTCTTTTTAACTAACCTGCCTTTTGAAGAGTGCTGTTTTGTTTTATTTTCCTCACCATATACTACTCTTTCTGCTGTATCTTGATTTATTCTTTCCAACCTTGTGTTGGTGAATCCTGACAGACCTGAAAAAGTTTTATTTTGTTAGTAGGTTTTTGTGGGCACACTATACATAAAGGTCACTCAAACACGGAGTTTGCTGTTCTGCATTTCAGCTTGACACTGTGTGGGTTCCAGATTTCTTATGTAAATGGTGTTAGGATAGTATATTTGTTTCCAGCAAAAAGACAGCACAATCAATTTTAAAAAGCAAATGGTGCTGCACTGGATCACACATTTTCCTGGCTAAAAATAGCAAGTACAATGCTGGGAGTTGCTGAATGCTTTCAATCCTCACTCTAAGGTAAAATTTCAAATTAGGAGTGTTTCCTAATTTCGATTTAACAGTCTACTACTTTCTGGGTTTAAGTCTTTTGTTATATGATAAAATAGTTAAATCACAACCCTCTGGAAACATTGGCTGAATATTTCTGAAATTAGCAATGTATTTCAGAAAAGAATTATAAGGTAAGATCGCAGGAGTTCTTGTTCTTTCTGTTTTTCATTTTTTTTTCTTTCCCCCAGAAATGTGTTTTTGTAACACCTGCTGAGCAAAACAGGATCTCTAGGTCTGTAATAGCCTTTAAACTCCAACCTTTTGGTATGTAAGAGAACCACCTGGCTAATCTAAAGACATTCTAGAATAAATAATGCTTTTTCTCCTGTGGATTAACAGCAACCTTTATAGAAGTTGCATGCATTCTTTCTCTTGAAGGGTATGATGCTAATTTAATTTTTACATTCTTTTCCTCATACTATAAGCACACATAATAATCCCATTTATTTTGTTTATTTTAAAAATACTGAAATGCTAACCACAATATACATTGCTTCCATCAGCTTCATTCTGTGTGCTAATGACAATGAATTTCAAGTTACTCATGCCAACTTTTCTTGGCTGCATACTGCTAATAGAAACAAAGCAGTGGAAACAGCATTGGTATTGCCTTGGAAGTAAAAGAACTGTAAGTGCTAGGGAGAAAGAAACATTACATAGACTGATTTTTTTTTTCTCCTTAAATTAATATTATTTTTCTTTTATTAGGCTTTCCTTTTAGAAATGAGCTGTGTTATCAGTAATGTGAATCTTAATTGAGTATTCTTTTGTCTGCCATGATAATTTTTAGCGTGCTGCAATAGTGGCTATACTGTTCTGAAGGTTGTTCTGACTTCAAGTCCTAAGTAAAAGAACTTCTTACAGAGGGCAAGAAAACCTTCACATGTACCATAATTGTCCTTGGATTTCCATACACCTTAAAATACTCACTAAAGTAAGATTTTCTTTCCATCTGTCATTTTCACGAGGTTCTGTCAATTTAAAACTTAAAAAATGATTTTTTTTTTATTATTTTTAAGTCTGCAAAAGAAAGCTCATGAAATGATTGCACAGGTCCAGACGCACAGGCCTTTCTTGTTTGGCCCCTGTAGCCTCCATCCTGAATCACTTGCCTGCCACCTTCTCTAGTAAAGCTTTTTTTTTGGAGCTGGTCCTTATCTTATTCTTCTGTATTGTGGATGAATTGGAAAATCTCTTGTGTAATGTTGTGGGTCTACACCAAAGACTGTTGTATTTTCTGAGACCCCAATGAAGGGAGGAGATTATGAATCTGACCCCATGTTCTTAGAAAGCTAATTTATTATTTTATGATCTATATTATATAAAAGAATAATACACTAAACTATGCTAAAGAATAGAGAAAGGATACAGACAGAAGGCTAAAAGATAATGATGAAAACTTGTGACTCTCTCCAGAGTCTGACGCAGCTTGGCCCTGATTGGCCAATTAGTAAAAACAATTCACATGAAACCAATCAAACAATCACCTGTTGGATAAGCAATCTCCAAACCACATTCCAAAGCAACAAGTCACAGGAGAAGCAAATTAGGTAACATTGTTTTCATTTTTCTCTGAGGCTCCTCAGCTTCCCAGGAGAGAAATCCTGGCAAAGGGAATTTCCCAGAAAGTGTGACGGTGATAAAAGAGCTGTTCAAGATGGAATTTGAGCTCTGATGCTACACACTCTGTTCCCTTGAGATCTTCCAAGAGGTAAACAAGATACTGAACTTTCAAGGTTAATTTTTCTATTTATTTGATTCTTAATATACTCCTAATATCACCTTTTCAGAAAATCCGTGCACTTTCTTTCCCACCTTGTGTTCACATATTAGTCTGAAACTTGCTTAACAATTCTAAGAGAAAACAGTAAAGGGAAGCAAAGCATAACATGGTGTTTGAATTGGGATGGCAAACACAAATCTCCATGAACATTCATGTGAAGGAGACTTAGTCCTTTTCCATTTGATGTTTTTATTTTGCTTTTTTCTTAATTTGACAGTGTGTTGCTTATGAAATTATCAGAATAAGTACAAAACCTTGTATTTATATGTATTTCAAGTAAACTTGGGATGAAAATCTTATTTAAAATAATGTCAGGTACAACAATAGCAAAATTAAAGTGTGGAACTCTGATTATGCCAGTTAAACAAAAGGTTTTTACCCTTTATTTATTTATTTTTTAACCAACAGCACAATAGTGGCTCCTATTGATTTGTAGTCTGGTGCCAGACATTATTACTGCTAAAATATAGTCCATGTAAAAATCAATGCATGCATACTATAGTACATTAATTACTCTATAGTTTTTGCTTCCCAGCTAGGTACTTACTGATTCAATATTAGGTCTTCACATGATAGAGATCTAATGAACCTTTCTTCTGTAATCCATTATATAGTACTGCTGCAGATGTAGAACTGATTTGCTCACAAATCTGTGAGCAAACTTCAAAAGTTTTGTGATATTGTTGCCTCCCAGATTTTGAAATTTTTCAGCTTGTTTAAAGACAAAATCTAAAATTCCAGCAAATAATCGCTACAGGATCAGATGAGCAAGTAGAATGTACATGTGGCTGAAATGAGGAGCTACTAAAATTTATCATTAAGAAAAATATATTTGTTTGTATATTAAACTGTGGATATGCTTTTTTCTGTATCCATGCTTTGTTATTAACTCCACCAGAATAGAGTAGACAGATACACAATTTACAGGTTTTGCTTTTAAGTGAATGGCCTGCTTTTACAGAGTTCTCTTTAGAGAAATCATCTTGCATTAATGCTTGTTTTTTTGCATGAATCTGTAATACTTTTGAAGAAGTTTGTAGTGTTTCAGATGGGCATAAAAAGCAATTCATGAATGTACACAAACTGAAAACATGTATTAAAGAAGCAAAATTTCTTGCTTTCCTGTAAATAGCTGCCCTCTCAAGAAGTCAGAAAATGTGTTGCTTAGGATTACAGCTGGAGTTAAAACAAGTAATCAAAACATATTTCCCTTTTCTGAAATAAATGTAGATGGAGGTGATTTTGACTTGGAAATAACTGCAACTTAAAAACACTATGCTGCACAGACCCTAAACCTGACGTGTTTAAATCTTGTTAAGCCCATTTTTTTCTGATGTGAGTGCTTTGAAGCTCAACTTATACATTTTAAATTTGTTTGACTTAACTCTTTGAGCACCTGGATCGCTTGCACATTTCACTGTGACATAAAAATAGTTTGAATGATACAGCACAGTTCATAATGTTGTTTGTGTGCCCTGATGTGATTATTCAAGAACTACATATTGAAAATGTTTTGTGAAGCCTTACTAAAGGAAGATGCTTACTATAAAAAAATTGATATCAAATTTTTTAGGAAATAGAAAACATGGATTTCATTTTAAGGAGTTTCACAGCCGTACTTATTGCAGAATCCCAATATACAACCAGTGTGATGTGCTCAGTTTGAGCACTACCAGCATCAAACACTGAGTATTTCTGTTGTTGAATTACTTCTCTGCACCTTATGTTTTAGCTTTCTGGTCCAGCTAATCTTGCTGAGGTATATTTGTAGTAGATTTTGCTCGTGTTTTCTCTAATTGATGGCTTAGGGTTAATATAAGTATGTTGGAGTTTTTGGGCTTTGGCTTTGGGTTTTGTGGTTTTTTAAGTCCTGTCATAGTTTTTATTATGTTCTGGCGGTTTTTTTGCCACTGGCTATAGCTGAAATTCCCTACACTTGAATGATCAGCAAGTTGCTAATCAAGTCTTCATTAGGTTATCTTTTTTCTTTTGGAGTTTTTGTACTAAGTTTAGAAAGAGTAGAAAAGCAATTTCTAATGAAGAAAACTGACCTAGCATGACACTGAGTAAGACCTAGGTACTGCATATGTGATTCATCAGCACATTATATAATTTTTCTTCTAGAGGTGTCTGCACTTGTGCATTCCTTCTCTCAAAGTCAGCAGCATTCTAAGTAATGCCTTTACTGCAAGCAACTTGTTAGCATCTTCCCATTGAAAGAGTTGTGCTCTTAAACAGTTCTTAATTCTAAAAACTCATTTCAGAATTTTCAGAATTAAGTGCTGTAGGTGATGACCAGTTATGTCCCTAAATTAGATGTGTAACTACTGTGTTGTCATATGACATAGAAGTAACAGATGTATTTTTTCAGGAGTAAAATTCAAACTACTTTCCTTGTATTTCAGTCCTTTCAAGCTGTAAAGGAATCAGAATTAATTTGCAAGGAGCATTTTCTCTGAAAAGTTCTTGGGGCCTAAAATCCTTCAGTCCATATTTGCTCACCAGGAAGCATTGTATGAACAGGTTTCTTCACACAAGGCCTTGAGTTTGGTCTTGGCAAAGAGGACAGGATGCTAATTCCCATTTTATTAGATTAAGTCTGTCATTAAGTCACATGAGGAAGGAATATGTGCTGTCAAGTTCTCTTGAAGATATTAAAAGAAGAGTGGGAATTTCTGAAAGGCATCACATTAGTCCTTCCTTATTGGGCACGTAATGAGATGAAACTCTTCTTTGAAAAGTAATAAAGAGGAGAAGAGGGTTTAAAGTACAGCTTTTAAAAATATATAATGATGTCTATATTTTTCTTTTTGATCTATGGCTGATATAATCAAGTATATTCCCATACAAAGAAGACTAGAAACTCACTTGAAACTGGACAATAATATTTTTTTTCAGATAACAGGCCCTAAAAGGTTAAATTTTGAGTTTTTAAAAATAACAATTAGAAAAAAATAAACCAAATCATTTCAAGAAAGGTTTGCAGGTGAAATAATTTTTTATGCTTCATATAATGGAAGACAGGTGGGAGGAGTTGTGGTCATCTGAATTGGGATTTCTCTGCAGTGCAGTTGTGTGTCCTCATAACAAGATCACAGATTCAGAATGTGAAATTATAGATTAGTTATGCATATTTGAAATCTGTTTAAGAGACTTGCTAAGCTCTAAATTGTGGTGGAGTTGTTTCAGCAATAATTCAGAATTAATTTGCAGAGTTTATGAAAGCTGAAGTTGACACAGACACCATGAAAACAAAGTGTAAATATCACAGTGTAGGACATTTTTAGTTAGAGAGTTTATAATTTTGACAGTGGATTTAGAATTTAAATCTACATTTTTCAGTGGTTTTCCATGGGTGTGTTTGTTCATCTCTACCTCAAATAAATATAGTCACTAAGTAGAGGTGAATTTATTCTAGGAGTAAGAATGAATTACAGCTCTTTTTTCATCAATGGCAAATAGCAATTGGGTTTTGTTTTTTTTAAGAGGAGAATGAATTTCAAGACACTTCTATTATCTGATAAGAGTATAGTTTTGTGAATGGTATTAATCTTCCCCCAGGTTCAATATTTGTCTTTTGAGTCCATGAAGACTCTTTATGTGTTTTGAATGACGGATCACATTGATTGCATGAAACTGAATAAAATGACATCCTCAGTATTGTGCCTATCTCCTCCCTCTACCTTTCACCGACTCTACAAGTTTCAATTAAGTTGCAGTCTGATATAATATTTTTAAAGCTCCCTTTTAGATATTGCCATAGTGAACTGGATCATTCCTTCTTGTTGAGCAAGGAAAACGTTAATCTGTGAAGAGAGATTTTTTAAAATATGTATTATTTGAGTAAAACAGACATTGTCTAGCCATATTACAGGCACTCACAAATGTTTAATTTTTATTATCTTTGCTTTCAATTCACCTATTTTTCTTTTAAATTGAAGTTCAATTGTTCGGAGATTTGAACATATAATTAGATTTCTCTCACAAAAGAAAAACTGGATTATATTTCTTGATGGTAGGCTCTCCATGGAACTATATCACAGAATTACAAGGTTGGAAAAGACCTTTAAGATCATGAACTCCAACCCATGCCCCAGCACCTCAAATAAATCATGGTACTGAGTGCCACATCCAGTCTTTTTTTTAAACACATCCAGAGATGGTGACTGCACCACCTCCCTGGGCAGACCATTCCAGGACTGTTATCACTCTTTCCATAAAAAACTTTTCCCTACATCCAACCTATATTTCCCTTGATATATTTTACATTCCATTGCATAATTGTACGTATAATTTAGTGTAAAGTCTGAAGTCTGTCATATAATGCCAACATGCCCACAGCCTCTGCTGGCTTGATCAGACTGCATGTCTGATCTAAGCAGTCACACCTGAGACAGCACTGTAGAAAATTACTACAAAAGGGAAGAAATAGAAAAAAAAGGGTTTGACAAACCATTGTGTAGGCTTTTGTAGTACCTCCCTTCTTAAACTTTTCCAAAATTCAAAATAATCCACTTATTTTTATCCTAAATTATTTCTTCCCATGTGTTCTTTTTCCTTTCTCCCTGTCAACACTTCTGCTTTGATATCACTTGATGCATGGAGTTTTGGAAGTGTTTTTTTTTGTGTCATTGTGGCCCATTTTGTTTACTGCATCAATGGCTTTGCTGTTAATGAAGTGGTGCGGCTGGGGGGGAGTTCTTGAATGCTGATTATTCCAACAGGCATCTACACATAGTGAAATAATAAAGCATCTGGGAAGTTTCAGCTCTAACTGGCATTTTAGAATTTATTGATGTTTGTACTCTGTTACTTGCTTGGAAGATGAAAGAACTGTTAATTTCTAAAGGGTTAGATCTTTTTGTGGTTAATTAAAGCAGAATAATTGAGTTCAGTTGATATGAAATTGTTCAGTTTAGTTGGTGGTCTGAACAGCTCATTCAGGATTTTATGGCCTGGTACTTGGAGTGTAAGAAAACAACAAACAGGAATTTGCTGGGTCAAAAAGCATGTGGAAATAGAGGTATAAATTCTGAAGTATATGAGCAAGTACTTCTCAGTTCTCAAAGTAGTCCCTAGAAAGAGCATGTTACAAAACTTTTTGTGTTTTATGAGTCCTGGGGTGAGGATTATTTCTACTTCTTATTTCAGATATTTACAAAATTTTATACAGTTTCCTCAGTTTTTTAAGCTTTTTTTTTTTTGGTTACCCCCCTCCCCTTCTGATCTCATGGCTAACATGTTTATCCCTTGCTGTGTTGGCAAATAACCGCTCAGCAGGCAAATGCCTAATGCAAGAATGCTGCAGAAATTCAGGCTGATGACTCAGGTCTCCACAGGACAGCACTTTCTCCCCTGTCACTGCTCAGTGACAATTGATAGGCTGCCCTCAGAGAAGGATTACACTCTCCTGTATCATTGCTGGACGATGGAGGGTTTGGTTTTAATGGGATTCTGTTGTGGTGGGAGAATGGTCATCTGTAACTCTTAGCAAAAAAAGGAAAATAAGGATTTCCTCATCAGTTTTCTTACTACAAAGTGGGGATGCTGGACAGCTTTTGTTTCTCATTTTGAGATAAACCCTCAGGGGTTGTGGAAATTTAAAAAAAAAAACATCCTATAGATGCATAATGGTTTGGGGTTTTTTTTATCTCCGTATTGCACTATTTTTGACTGAGGACAGAAGATTGACTTATGAGGGACAGAGCAGTAAACATTGTTTATACATCCTGCTGAGACTGAAAGATTCCTCTTTGATCACTTCAGAAGGAAAGAGTGATTGAGAGAGGCCTCCCCATGTTGGGGTGGAGTTTTCATGTCTTCCACATTTTGCTCTGGAACTTTAAGAGGGTAATGGAGTAGCAAATTAGCCTGTATTTATCTTGGATTTACGTATTTTACATGCTAATATATACCTCAGAATATCATAGTCCTCTATTGGAGTATGTCTTGCTATGAGCAATTAGTATTATCAATGTCAGGATTTTGTTACTAATACAGTCTTGTTGCATTTGGTCATTGAGACATAAAAATATTTCCAAACTCATGTTATGATTTGATTTATCCCTGTTCTTGGATTGCAGGCTTTTACCAGTGGTGCCTGAGGCTTGCTGGGTTAAATGATGTCTGAGGAAGGCTTTAGCATTTCACTGCTTGACTGCTTTATTTGGAATTAAATGAGCTTAATGATACACTATTATGGGTAGTGATGAGCAAAATAGAACTACAGTGTACAACACTGATTAAATTACTGTATTTTTCTTAAGCTGAAGTTCTACATCAAGATTTATAAGTTGATTAATGTTAGTCATGCATGAAAGCCTGTCTGAATTAGATTCTCAATGCTGCTATAGGTTATGCTTAGAGAATTCTGATATGTGTATAATCTTTGAGGTCATCTTCAGTAAGATCTGATGCAAGTAAATTAATAGGGAAGAGGTTTGAATTCCACTTTTTTCCCCACTCCAAAACATTTAGGAAGGGTGCAAATATTGCCACTGTCAAAGTTATACATGTGTTATAAAATATGCACTATTGATGCTCTCAAAATGCCAGGTGTGGCTGGTTTGTGTGGTTCAGGAGTTGTAGCAAGGATATTAAGATCATTCAGGTTCTGTATGTTCATGACCTTAATAAACACATGACAGCTTTTATTATCTGAGATTTCAAACCCCAGTGTGAAGAGGGGAGGGATGGTGCTAAGTGAGGCAGAAACTGGAAGAGGTTGAGCTATTGCTTGTTTGCTTTGCTCTTTTGTTACAACACTACTCAAGCATAACTTTCTTCATGACCTTTTAAATTATTTGGTACTTGATGATGTACTTCATTTGAGAGTGTGTCTCTAGCCTTGAGATTAAAGTGGTCATTGCAAAGGAATTTTGATGTGCAGGCAGTTAATAGATTTTGATTCTGTGGAAATGCTGTGGGGCAGCTCAGTCATTTGGTTTTTGACACTGGCTGCATTGTGACACTCAAGTTTTACTGGATTAAAGCAGCTGAAACTTGCTATGTGTTGACTGCTATTTCCTTTTTTGTGTTACTCCTACTGAACAACAGGTTTTAATTCTGTTAATGCATGGCAATACTGTATTTTGGATTTGTAAATCACTTTCTTGGATCTATAGAAAATCTATTTTTTTTTCCTGCCTATGAATCTTTTGTGGGTTGAGTCTGACTTTTAAACTTCACTTCAAATTTTCTTTGAATATACCTATATAAGATATAATTCTTGATTATATCTTACTTGCATGTAATTTATTTCAGACATTCCCATTATTAGCATAGGTACAGATAATTATGAGCCACCTAACTCAAAGAAAGGAATGGATATGTGATAATTTACCTTTCAAAAAAGTCTTCTATTCTTCTCCTAAAGCTTGCACTAATAATTTGCTCTTTCAGGAAGGGAGAATTATTTTTTCTTTGTAGCTTTTTTTTTCTTATTAAGAAACAATTTCCAATTCTATAGCTTATGGAGTTCCCATTAGTATATGAGCTACTAAAATAGGTATTGTTTCTTTTCAGTTGTAGTGTCATTTCTGTAATCAGCTATGCATTCCCACCTAATGGCTATTTTTTTTGAAGATCACATGAGAAAGATTTGTTGAGTGGAGGATCTGTTTGTGAAGTCCCAGCTGAGACTGAAATTTCAGTAGAGTTTCCGGAATACAGAGATCTATTAGGAAAATGCTGACCAATATATTGCAAATATAGTTCCCTAGTAAAATGCTGAAAATATCCTACATGCTGCTGCACGCTCTTGTTGGCATTTGTACAAGTACAGTATACAAGGGGGAAAAGGAATCTGTCATTTTAAGATATTACTTCCAAGAAATGCAATAACTAACCTTTTTCAACACTTGGGAAGAAATGCAGATAGCAGTTAAGTCATCTCAACTGTGGTAACAACTGAGACACACCTGAAAAATAAATCTCATTCAACTCTAAGGTGCCTAATTTTGACATTATAGTTTCAGAGCATCACATGGAGAACAGCACAGGGCTTAATTTAATTGCCTTGTGTTGGAAAAGGCTGCTACAAGATACTCTGGAGCAGATTGCCCAACAGCCTTAAATACAGCATAATTCCTCTCACAGAGTGGGTGGGAAATGCCATCAGTGCTGACATGATTGTGTTTTACACTTGGTTTGCACATATGCAGGTGCTGACATAAGGTCCAGAGCAAAATAAAGGATGGTGTCCTGAAAAGTAGTATAAAGAGAAATAAAATGCTCAGCATGTATCAGGTAATTGCAGGGCTAGGAGTGTAGGACAGGTAGCTTCTCTGGTTGAATATGAAGTCTGACTTTGTTTATAACATAACAAAGCTCATCAGTTTTTCAATATTAATTTAGTGTGCACAAGTAAAAACATGTAGTTCACATGACAACTGATTTTTGTTAATGTTTTCTTTAGGGAGGACAGAAGAGATCTGGATTCATACTGGTTCTCTACTATAAATCAGATTAGTCTTGCTCTAATTGTTTTCTTTTTAATGTGCCTTTCTTGAGGTCATCTGACTTCTGCTGTTTTAAAATCACTGAGAGGGTGAACTGCCTTCTGTCTTGATCTCTCAGTTTCTCTTTGTAATGGAAACCTTATAGAAAACACAGTTATCTCTTCATTTGGCTCTTAAAATTCTGTTAACTTTGAAAATATAACATTTAAATATCAGAAATGGGAGTGAAACTTTGAACTGGTACGGTGTGGCTTTAACTTTTTAATTAAAAGTATACTTTCACCAAGTTTAAAACAGTAGCTAAAACAGTACTTAATAAACTGGGAGGCCAAAACTGCTATTGGAAAAAAAAAAAGCATAACAAAAAGATTATTTTTTTTTCTTTGAGGGTTTCAAATTCAGATTATTTGCCAGTAAATGTTGATCAAGTCAGCCACAGCAGATTGCTTAGGCTTTAAGCAAGCCTTCCCAGGCCAGCATCTTGGCACTCAATAGTCTCAGGTCTGGTGATCACCAACTCACATCCCCCACACCAAAAAAAACCCCACCTTGCACAAAACCATTTTTTATGTATGTCTTGCTTCCTCAGTGGTGAGAAGACCATGCAGAAGGTGTAATCAAGCAAGCTGGGACAAAAAAAGGGGTAGCAAACAATCCTGAGTCAGAGTTCAGCATTCTGTTGCCTTTCAAAGAGACCAAGGGAAAGAACAACCAAACATTGAAAGAAACTTCAGATCACAAGTTCATTAATTATGAAAGCTAAAGAATAGATAGCACACACTTCAGTGAAGGTGCAATGATCAGTGCACCCCATGACGTGTGCACAATGCAAATTGCCTTGAACCCTGTGTGAGAAGTAGTGAGCTGTTTTTGAAGAAAAATAATGAATACACTTTAGAAAGGTAGTGACATGCCTATACATCACTGAAACAGGAGGCAGAACACAAAACAAATTAATGATTATTTGTAAACCTAATAAGGAAATGTCAAGGACAGCTAGTGCACCTGAGAGTATATGAATGGGAATGGAAGAAAAGGGAAATCCAACTAAGAAAACTACAGGAGAATTACTAGTAATGATTACTAATCATTATAACTGTATATAAAAAGAATTTAGGATTAACAGAAAGACTAACAACTCCCAGTTTGGTAATATTCAGGATGTTTGTCAAAAACTTATATGTTGTAATTTGCAACTGTCCAAAAAGGACCTTTCAGAGAGCGAACGTATGGAAAGAGAAAAAAATCCTTTGTGAACCTTGGTTGCTTGTGTGGATGTGGGAATGGGACCACCCAACCTTGTGCAAAAATATTTATTGTGGAAAAAAAATAATTCTCAAATGCTAACCTTAAGGTAAGCCTACTTTATGAAGGTTTTTTATTTTTTGGCCAATGGCCGAGGCACTGTTTTAAAATGTAAAAAAACCCTTGCAAAACAATAGTCATGGCTTTTCTTCTTTGGAGGAAATGCTGTGTGTTCTGCTACTGCACATGGTAGAGTATCTCTGATCTCTCATGTCTCAGGCTTCTTGGGAGAAGAAGAGAACAAGGAATAGTTGCCAAGACTGGAAATCCATATACACTTCCTCTCTTGTGTTTCTTAAAAATCCTTATTTTACTGTGGAGCCTTGCTTTTGGGAGGGGACCCAAAAGAAATGTTTTTGCATTGGGAAAACTACATTTCTTTGCAAGTGTAACCTTCTCAGGGAATAGACCAAGTTTTGCAGTCTTCTAAAATAATATTAAAAAGAAAATGGTATTTTAAGACTGCTTCATTTTGTCCTCACCAGAGAACATTTTCTTCCCCATTTAAAATCACAAAATTTGTAAACTTTATCTTTTCTGCTGTAATATAAATCTTTAATAATGAGGTGAGAGAATTTTTGCAATTTGTCTGTTTTCAGCCCCAAATTTCAACTGGCTCTGCTTATAGCCTAATGAAATTCAAATAGCTGGACTGAAGGTTAGAAGGGCGATGACACAAGAAGCCGATATTAATAATGTATGTGGGCAAATAGACTTGCAGTAGCAGTTCCAACAGTGTGGAACAAGTTACAAAGAGAGGTCTGTCTCAATATGACCTGCGCTAGAAAACAGGATTGAAACTCAAGGTCTGCAAGTTCCAAAACACAGCTTTCCTGTCTGCTGAGCTCCTGTCTAGTAAAAGCCATCCCCCGCTGCGCAGCAAATGCCCACATCATTTCATGACAATCTGGCCAAATAAGCAGTTACAGATTTTCCCCCTTCTGAAGCTGTCAGCCTTACCAAGTGTGATGTGGGACTGAATCAGTATCTGTGCTTGGTCACAGCATAAATAACCAGTTTTTGTACTGGTTTGGTGACAAAGCAATAGTAAAATATGCAAGCTAAATTAGCCCATGCTCCACCTCATGTTTTATGCTTCCTTAGCACAAAAGGATTTGCAGTTCCATTAACTGAGCATGGATTTCCACCTGGCTAAATGATCGTGAAATACAATCCCAAGACCTGCATGCTGCTTTAAGTCCTTTATTAATAATAATACTCATTTCTTTTCAGATAAGGATTTCCAGCTTCCTGTTTTGTTTATTCTAGAATCTGTCAATGACCTGAAAGGAGGATAATGTTGTCTGTCGTCTTCTCTCAAAAGTCCAAGAAAATTGAATACATCAGATAAAGCTCATGTCTTACATGATTATTTTTGTGTCAAGTTTTGGATACACCCATGCCATTTTTTGGATATTTTCAGCTGAGGATTCATTGGTAAGATTGTCTTCAAGTCCTCTTAAACTCCCATCCTGCTTGTGCTGCCCACTCCTCCGCCCCTCAGGATTTGTTTATGTCAATTTCTTCCAAACACCTGACAAGTGTCTTATATAGTGAATTAAGATAAAATGGTAATTTTGAAAGACCTGAATTATTTAGCATACTTTGCATTTTGATAAAGTGCTTCAGAGATTATGAAAAAGTTGGCATTTACTGGGGCAAGCCTGGAAATTAAGTGATGATCTTTATTGGTGGGCAACCATTTATCAGCCAGCTTCGATGGTTTCCAGAGTTTATCAAGTGACAAATCGAGCCAATTCTTGCACAGATAACACTTGAGCAGAGTATTTAGTCACTGTTGTCAACTTTGATCCATCAGATTTTGATGCAGGTTGTTGATCTGATGGTAAGTGCAGCCTGTCTTTTGTTTATAGGCAAAAAGATATTATAGTCATCCATGGCAGCTTTCTCCCAAAAGCTTTATTGGTTCTGTTTGTTGTTCAGTGGATTTACGAGGTCTCTCTTGCTACATCATCCTCCTGACTCAGCAGAATCTGCTGTGAAGATGAATGATGTTGCACCAGAATAGACTCTGACCTCAGAACAGCCTTGCATTGTGTGCCACCAAAAGAGCAAGTGTAGTCTCTGAATGCTTTTAGCTATGCAATTTCTTCAACAGTACTCTGTGCCCCTGGAAAGGACTGGAAGAAGATTATCTGCCTTTCACAGAAGAAAGCATTACAAGTATCAAATTTGTGCTGTTCTCTTGGTGATGTTATTTGGCTGTTCAACCCTGACTGCGAGATGCCTGCTCCTGTGGATGTAAGTAATCTTTTTCAAACAGTCAAAGTTACATCACCAATTTCCCTGCACTCTTCTAAGTGGTTTATCACCAAGTAAAATTTTCTGGAGTGTTAACAGCATCTTATAAAAAGTAACTTGTTCTGGTATGTGTGCTGCTACTCTCATGCTAGACAGTTCTTTGGTAGCTAAGCCACCATTAAGGAGAGGAGACAAGTCACTCTTAATCTCATCCCTGAGTTTATAGTTAATTTAATCCAGGAAAGATGCTTGCTTATTTGCCCAAAGGCAAAAGGCAAGCAGGGACAAGCATGTGGATTTGCTCAGGCCATTAACAAGCAGTCCCCATTTAAAAAAAGGTACACATGTCCTCCTGGTCTGTCTTTGTTGTCCTCTCCTAACAGACTTCAGCACATTTCCTGCCCTCTGGGGCACTGACTGGGCAGATATGTCATTGCATTTAGCATGGTGCTGTGCTGAGATCATAAATCCTGCTGAGAGGAGCCTTCAAAGCTCAGGTGAAGCAATTCACTCAGTATCACTACCCAGAATTTGGGGATCTTGCTGGCCTGCATTTCAGCCCAGTGCATGGACAGAGGGAGTGTATTAGAGGCATGCTTTCAGCTTTTCTTGCATAAGAGAGCTGTTGCAGGGGTTTTCTGGAAGTAGCTCTGGTTCAGCAGTAGCTCCTCAGGTTTAGGTGCCATTTGCAGGGAAGGGGTGAGAAGCAATACTTGCTTGGGATGTGGAAAACACAGGAACCATTAGCTTTCAGTGGTTTCTGAACCATTCTGCCCTTCACTAGTCATTCTTGATGTTGTTTTCTTATTTATCTTTGTTAACTTGCTTCATTACTCTTGTATTTTTTCACTGCCAGTCGTTTAAAGATGCTTTCATTCACGGAAAACGAAAATAAATTCTGAATTCTTAATGTAACCTTTCCTAAACTAAGGAGCCAGTCATGGGATGCAGCTCTCAAAGCATCTTTAAATATTTCTCTCCTGCAGCCCTGCTGCTGTCCTTGCTCTGATGTTTATTCTGTTGGTGAGGTTGAAGCCTCATTATCACTAAAGAGTGAATATCAGAGTTTATGATAAATAATTTTGTGGAAACCTCAGGGCAGCAATAAACAAAAAAGAAAGCAGAATATTAGGGCTTGTTGAGAAACAAACAAACAACAAAAGAGTACATCATTTACTAATCCCAGGTTTGCCTGCATTTTATTGGATACCATATGTAGCATTGGTTCCTGCTGATTTGAAAAGGATGCAGCAATAGCTTCAGAGAGGGGCAGCAATAAACTGTAAAACTATCCTCCAGTTTCTGTTTAAGGAACAACCAAATGTGGAAAAACAGTTTCACAGTTGTAGAGAGATGATAGACAAAAATTGCATATGGGTTCAGAGCATATTTTTTGAATCCACATGCATTTTTTCTTTTCTTTTGTTGAGGGTCATTGAAGGATAATATTTTTTCACATGTAATGAAAAAATTCCTTACTATGAGGGTGGTGAGGCCTCATCCTGTAAATATTCAAGGGCTAGTTGAACAGGACTTTGAGAAACCTGGTCTAGTCGAAGGTGTACCTGTCTATGATGGCAGGGCTAGAACTAGAAGATCCTTAAGGTCCCTTTTAACCCAAACTATTCCATGATTCTGTGATTTTTTTTTTTTTTTTTTTATCTGAGAGAGAAAAAATCTGGAACTCTCAATGATTATTTTTCATTCCTTTGATGATGTTTTGTTACATACAGGGAAGTCTGATAGAACAGAAAAAAACCCCTGTCAATTTAAAAATTAAAATACTAACCAATTACATATTGGCAAAACTAGCAAAATTTAAATTGGGTAGCTAGTTGCTATAGCCTCAGGCTGGTGCATCAAGTAGTTTGATAATTATTTTCCTGCTTGTCAGAAATGGAGAAGTGCTAAAGGCAAGCTCTGTACCGTGTAACACACATGCATGAGTTCCACATTTGTACTGGCTCACATGCTGACAGACTGCTCTGGAAAAATTAATGATGCCAAACTCTTACAGTAATTGTATTCTAAACAGGGCTGTTAAATAAGGCAAGTCATGCCTTGAGAGTGATTTGCTTGTTTGGGGAAGGGGGAGTATGGGGGCAGGAATCAACTCTGATTTGGGTTATATTTAAAAATTTTCCTCTGGACTTTGGGGGAACAATGTTAGGAAAGTAGTTTTTCCAGCCTCAGCTTCTCAGTTATAAGTGAATTTTTTCTTTAGTTTCAGAGTGCATACAATAAGCATATCTTGTGTTTACACTTGGAACCAACTAAGCTAGTTTCAACATATCCCAATTCTGTTCATCTCCACCACAAATGCAACCCACGCCATTCTCAAATCTGTCTGGTAGCTTTGATTTCCACAGACATTTCTAAATAAATTAAAATTTAAAAGTCCGTGGGATTTTTTTCTGTTCTAACTTTTTTTGAATATAGATAGTGCTTTGCTTGAAAATAAGTAATTCCCGTTGACATAGAACTGCTGGAATTGCAAAGATGTTCCATATTTTTGGGACAGGAATGTCCCTCCAGCCTTGGATTCCTCCTAAAAGTCCTTATAAAGAAATCCTGTTGCACCACTGAGACTCAGTGCATCAGGTGAGGTTTGTTAACAGGATTTAATGCTTTTAACAAAACCAAAATTACACTGAAATCCCTTGCAGAAAAAATTTGTTCTATTCATGGTGTGCAATGCTGCAGATCGTGTGATGTTGTGCAGTTCCGAGTGTCAAAAGACACCAGCCCTGAGGGCTTTGAGATGCAATAGCAAGACAGAACAGACCTGGGTCTGGGTGTGACTGGCAGCATGCTCCCTGGGAAAAGCTGGGAGCTCTGGAACCTGTGATTCATGTATACTACTTATAAACTATTATTTTTTTGTAATATTACTTAATTCATTCATTACTATAATCGCTTACTTAATAATAGGGTAGTGAAACATGAGCTGTTTATGAAATTGAAAATTGCATGCTATGGCATTCCTGTCTGCAGCTAGGAAATGTTTTACACTGTTTGTGTTATTGGATTTCAAAAATTATTTTATTGAAGTTATGATAATTTAGGTTGTGGCATTAGTTCTTAATAAGGCACTAAAGTAATATTGCTAATTAGAGACTAAGAAAATGGGATTAGAATCCAAAATAGGGATCAGAGTTTAGAATAGGTAATTTGGATCTGGTATGGCCTGAAAATTGATATGCTGTCACTGCAAGACTTTCAGCCCAAAGAGTAGGATATTGAAATTGTCTCTTGGTCAGAAACTCACAAACACTGTGTGTTGAGGAGGAGAAGGGAGGTCGTGTGTGGCTGGTCTGAAATCAAGTTTATGTAGAGAATTCACAAAAGGCGAGCATGGCCGTTCACATGGCCTGCTCTCTGTAAATTCAGGTGAGAGACTCAAACTTGTGTTGTATTTCATCTGTTTCTATTGTGTTTAAGAGCAGGTGTTTAGTGCACAGTTCAAAGATTCTTGCGGACAGCCTGGGTGAAGTTTGGGAAGATTATCTCCACCATTTACTTGTTCAAAGAGGCAAAGTTTGCAAAGAGAGAGACCTGAAAAGATTTTTTAATGAAACAGGTTTAGGGAGAAAAGGAGAAGGAAAATGAAGGGAGATTCAGGAGAAAAACAGGTTTTTTTTATTCCTCAAGCAGGATGTGGCATATTAATGTAGCAATTCAGAAGTGTGTTCAATTAAAATGTGTTGTTGGAACTCAAATGATGTTGGAACAGATGAGTTTTTAAAAAATTATTCCAATACCAAAAGTTTTAATTATCTGGTGTGAATAAAATGCAACTTTTGCTCAGTTACTCTTATAAAGGAAGGAAGTTAAAAAGAAAGTCTTCAAAGGATGTGTAATTTGTTTAAATTAATTGAGAGCTGGGTAGCACAACCCCCCTGCCATGCCTCTATCTTTTTTATGAAAACAGGTATATTTATTTATCCTTTCAAATGTGTAGCTTGTCTAACTTTCCAGGGAAAGAACATGTATCATGCAGTGCATGTACTGAAACAAAAGGGTATTTGATCATTATGTGCAGAAAAAAAATGTCCCTCAAACCATCCACTTAACACCAAATCTCTGGTGGTGTTTGCAGGGGTCCCAGGACAATGGAAGAGATGAGAATCTTGACTCCACGTTTCAGAAGGCTGATTTATGTCATGATATATATTATATTAAAAGAAAATTATTTACTAAGACTATACTACAAGAAAAGAGAAAGGAGACATCAGAATGCTAGCAAAGGAAAGGAATAGAATTATAATAAAATCTTGTGGCTGCTCACAGCCTCGACACAGGTGGCTGTCATTGGTCATCAAGTAAAAATAATTTCACATGCTGAGTAAACTATTCTCCCAATCACATTCAAAAACATGGAGAAGCTTCTCAGCTTCTCAGGAGAAAAGGTTCTGGCAAATGGATTTTTCATAAAATATGTCAGAGACACCAAATCCTGTTCACAAAGTTGCTGAACAATTTCAAGGGGTGATAGTAGATGTGTAAAAGTTGCTCCAATCCATGGTGAACAGGTGCTGGTTTAGGCAGTCATTTTCCAGTGGGAGATCTGGAATTGGATCTCAACTTCCAGTATGATGTAGGTGGAGAATTCGGCACCTCTGCCTGCAGTACTGGGTCAGTTCATGTGATGCTGACCAGGCATTGCTGAACTTACCAGAGGGAAATGCCAACCATGGGAATGGACCTTTAAACTCCTCTAAAGCTAAAATTTAGATCCCTTTCTTCATTCCTCTGAGGGATGCACTTTTGTCTTGTGACTGACAAAACAGTGATTTTCAGGATATTGATGTATAGTATGTTTTTTTTTCTCACTTTGTTTTGTGTCTTTAGTGGATTAGGAGCTTTAGGAATGCAGGCATGTGCTCCCCTTCCTCTTTTCCACCCCTTCCCCTGCTTAATTCACCAAATGTAGATCACAGATTAGCATGCTGTTGCAGGATGTGAAATCGAGGTGCCAGTTTCTTCAGGAAGGGAGTTTGCTGTTGTTTGTTTGTTTGTTTTTAATTTTTTGCCTTCTAAACTATTTTGCTGAGTTAGTCTGTGGTATTTCCTAGCTCTTGAATCTAATTTTGTTACGAACAGCAGAGCAACATCAAAGATTAATTGGGCCAAACACACATTGCTCTCCCTTCCCAGGGAGGTGTCCTGATTATGAAGTATAGGTCTGTTTCCTTCATTTTGTTCTTCAAGGAATACTTATTAATATGACTGAAATTATTTATTCAATATGAAATGAAATGCATGCTTTAAGACACAAACCTACATAGCTACCAAATGATAAAGTGGTTAGAGCTTTCTCCCTCTGGCCCATTGCTTCTTTAGCTATTAGACATTATAATAATTTTAATAATAGGGTTAGGCAGTAATTCTGCCTTAGAGATGTCCATTGTTTAGTTTTTAGGATGACTTCCCAGGCTGAGGGTCATATTTATATTGGTTTCCTCTAGCAGAGGATAATCCTGACGGTACAATACCAGGATGAAAGTGTTCCTTGGTTTTGTTCAGCTGTGTCCTTCACAAAAGGAAAGCATGGGCAATGCATCTGTTGGCAATAATCAGGTTTCTCAAGAGCAAGGTGGAGAAATTAGGCCTGGGTCACGCTTAGCAGAGGAAGAGATCAGAGCTCAGATCAATTAATGAGAAAACATGAGCTTCCTCCTAGAAGGAAAAGCAATTTATAGATATATATTTATTTTTGGGATGGTTCATCTGATCAGGTTTATCAAATAAATGCTTTACTCTTTGCCTCCTTAAGGAGATGACATTATATACTTGAACACCATTACGTTAAAACGTAGCATTATAGAAGGTTACTTGTAATACAGATGACAGTTTTTAGAGTTTTTGTAACTCCTTGCAGTGTTTTTATGGAAGTGACGTTGCTGAGTAATATCTTTCTCTTCAAATGTCACCAAAGAGATAGAAAATCCCCCAAGAAAATTTGCATGAAATTTTAATTCCACCAATGAGATACATTGCCTTTAAAGTCACTGTGATTACAACAGTTAAGTCTGTCCAAATATAGTAATGGTGGAAGTTATGAATCCTGTCTCCTAAATATCTTACTTTGGAAATAAATCAATTTCTGATCCAAAAGACATGCTGTTTTATTAATTAGTGTACAAGGAATTGT
The DNA here is from genome assembly GCF_028018845.1 of Melospiza georgiana. Taxonomy (NCBI): domain Eukaryota; kingdom Metazoa; phylum Chordata; class Aves; order Passeriformes; family Passerellidae; genus Melospiza; species Melospiza georgiana. The sequence goes on along the minus strand of NC_080434.1, from coordinate 39,343,928 downwards.
TAAGTTAGATGATTATGTTCAATTAAGCATAATGAAACTAATTAATATAGCTTCTAGTTTTAGGTGGTTGAGTTAATAATGCCATTAAATGCTTCTGTTGTGATACTGCTTGTTCTAGCAGAGAAAAAAGTTTAAAAGGAAAGAGGCCAAAGTGTTTTTTCTTCAATTCTGTTTCAGTGACCAAAAGAATTTCCCCATCATAGTAAGAAATGCAGAATAGTTTACATTTCTGTTGTAATTGCTAATGCTTATAAGTACACTGTATTAAAATGCATTTTAAAATTTTGCGCCATATCCTTTAAACTATTTAATTATGTTGTGGTTTCAAAGTACCAGTCACAATGAAGGGAGTGTACTTCAAAGTAAGCAAGATATATTTAACCAAACACCTCATGCCCTGTTATGAGGGTCTAGAAAAGAGCCACAACAAATGCTGTTTGCAAAGGAAGTGGTTCCAAGTAAGGATTTCCTCTGGGTGTTACCATGTCTTTCTGGCTTCTGCTGCTTTGTTTTGAGGAGGTGGCATTGGAAAGTTGTTTCTCATGGATTCACACAGAGTACCTTTATGCCTCAGAGCTCCTAAGCCACCAAATAAAGAAGAAACTTGTGATGAACCAGCTTTGGAAGTATTTAATTTCTCTAGTTGTATTCAAATGAGACAAAATGAAATTTTGCAGCATTACCAATTCCTGTCATAACTATTTCTCCAGGGCTTTTTACTGCACAGAATGGAATAGAGGGGTGGTGGAGGTGATGTGCTCACTTCCCTTGGATGAAAGTTGTCCTCCTAAAGTTAATAAGGTGCACTGATCCAACATTTAGCAGATCAGTCTCTTCAGAAAATTCACTAGGCACAGTCTTAGAAAAGGCTTAGCAGAACACATTGCCCTTCCCTATATTCATAAGCAATATATTCCTACTTTAAAAAAATCTGAGCAGCAAAATCTTGATTGAAGGAACATATAAATTTGAATTTCAGGATATAACTACATAGGTATGTAGAAATAAGGTAGAAAAATACACCAGCCAGCAATAAAAAACCAATTTTTTTCTTATGGTGATTAATCCTGCAAGCAACCTGTGTTTTCAGTAAAATGCAGGCCAAATGTCATTTGAGCAATTTCTATTTGTTTGACATTTTAATGAGAAATATTTCAGCCTTTTCTGCTCTACAGCTAATAATACTGCATCTCTTGTCCGTAATACATAAAATCAAACTCTAGATTCTTTAAAATTGAAGATAAAATTGACCTGTTATCCATGCTGCTAGATGAGATTTGTCTTCAACATCTGCTCTAAATATGCACCTGGTAAGAACAGTTGCCTGTGTATTGGCTGAGAAGTGACAATTGACTGGAGCTTTTCCTTTGATGTGCAAGAATGAAATTTCAGCCTCTGCTAGATGGATTTTCCCACAGCTGTTACCAGCTTGCAACACATCTTTCTGTTGTTGCTGCAGCTGTGGATGTCCTGGAGCTGGCTCATGTAGAGCTCAGTGCAAACCACCAGCTCAGTTTTTCTGTGAAAGGACAAGAAGTGCTTGCATGTACTTTCTTTTCTTTGCTTCTGCTACTTGTGGAGGACTTGTGATGACTGAAAAATAAACGTCTCCAAAAGCAAGCCCTATCTCAAGTGAGCTGTTGCTGGAGAAGTTCTGGGGTTTTTTTAGGAATGATCTGTAACATGAGCTAATCACTTTGTTTGTATGAGGTCTTTTCACAGCAAAGCCAAAAAGATAAAGCCCTAAAGCAATTATTGTACGTTTTGCTGCTTCTATTCCCTCTACATCCTTGCTCTCCCAACAGAGACCATATTATGCTCTTTTTCCTTGCTGCTGAGAAGCTCAAAACTATGATTCTGTTCTAACTTTATGAGCTTAAGAAAGTGGCCAAAAGACATGCAAATGAGAGACAGAAAATCTTTTCAGTGTTGCATAAAGTGTACAAAATTATTCTGCTATAATTGGGTAGTTGAACTGAAGGAAGAAAGTGGTGATTCAGAGATAAAAGTGGCAGAGGCACACTCTTGTAGATGCTGCTACTTCCATTTTTCCCCCCCATCTCAGCCAGGGGGAATTGGCAGCAGAGGGATGGATCTCAACTTTGTGCTTCACGTGTGATATTTCTAGGCCATAACAAGATAAAGTGATGCAGAGAAGTCTCTTTTAATGGCAGACATTTCTCTGATGTATCCCAGAATTCATAAACATTGAATTTGCTATCTACTTGGGCATAGTTTGAAATAGTAAGGCTTGAAATCTCTATGAAATGTCTAATTCAGCTTTGGGTTTGGTTTTTCCATTTAACAACACAAAACCTCTGTAATTATAGCAAAGAAACTTTTGTTATTAGGGAAAGATGGCGAGAAACTATTAAGTTATTGTACCAAATGAAGAGACAACAAGAAAAGACACTACTAGAAAACCTACCCAGGCTGTTATGTTGCAGAACTGCTTTTTTGCCCTTGAAAGATATTTGATAAGCTTGTGTGTTTTATGCAACTAAAACATTGCAAATGCAGAATTCTAGTATTGATAATGAAATGCTTAATATCAGATGAATATACTGCTCACTAAAGGAAACAATTTGGTAGGATGCACTGGTGGGATCTTAAATAGATTTTTTTTAAAATGCTGTTATTAAAAAATATAGATCAGTGTCTTTAATCTCTAAGAATTTCATCCTCAAACTCTGAGTGTGTTACAGGATACTAATTTTTTACAAAGAAATATTTTCTCTTGTGTGCACATCATATTAGGAAAACAATTATAAACTCTTCAACTGTTGCTGTCTGCTGAGCCAATCCTTTGAACTTCACAGCTGGCCTTAGCTCCTTATTCTATGCAAAAGTGAAACTCAAACACAGCAGCTGCATTGCAGGTTGTGATGCTGCATGACTCTCTCACCAGCCCCACTCTGAGACCTGCAGTCCTCTCAAACAGAGTTATTTTCTTCTTATTTTTCCATGAGTTATCATATTAATTTTGGTGTGATGTTGTTGGATTGCCACGGAAATTCCCTTCAATGGCCTGTGATGCAGGGATGTGCTTGCATAGCAGTAACATAAAAATAGTGAACCTTGCCTCTGATTTGATCATAAGAGACTCCTAACCATCTCAAGAGATCTGTTTCAGCTGCATGCCACCAAAGCCTGCACCGCTAAGGAGATGCTGCAAAATTAAGTAAAGGAAAAAAACCAGGAAATAAATCAGAAGTACTTCAGTTACCTGAGTGCATGACACTAAGGTGGTGAAAGTAATGTGAAATGCATTAAATGAGGTCAGAGATATTATTTTCTTGAAGCTACTTGGTGTGTCAGAAGTGCTTTAAAGAACTTTCAGTTTGCTTTTGACATTGTTGCAATAATTTAAGAAGAAAAATACCCGAGATTTCTTGTCCTTGTAACTGAATATGGTTTCTGCAGATCTTGTGCGTGGTGGTGTTCATAGGGGTCCCAGGATGAGGGAAGAGATGAGAATCTTGACTGCCTAATTTATTATTTCATTATATATATTAAAATAAAATGATATTTTAAAACTGTACTGAAAGAATAGAAGAAAGGATTTAATCAGAAGACTTGAAAGGAATAGAACGGATGGAATGATAATAAAATCTTGTGGCTGCTCACAGCAATTCCACATGCTGGGTAAAAAATTCTCCCAATCCCATTCCAAAGCAGGAAAACATGGAAAAGCTGAAGCTTCTCAGGAGAAAAGATCCTAATGAAAGGTTTTTACATAAAATATGTCTGTGACACTTGTGAGTTCCTCAGGTGGAGGATCTGTACAATGGGAGTCAAAGGAAGTCCCTGGTGTCTCTTTTGACAACCAGACAAGATCTGTCCAGTACAGATGTTCAGGTAATTGAAATTCATCATGCATCTGTAAAGGTGACAGCACAAATCACTATGCTGGAATCTACAGGTTGCAGCCAAACCCTTTAAAGGTCTCCTCTATCAGCATGAAAGGTTAGTGTGGTGTTCTGCAGGGTTCTATATCTATCTTTTATGGTGTCAACTGCCACAGAACTGAGAAGAGAGAAAAAAAAGAGGAAATTTCATTAGAGGAAGGGATGGGACAGGACATATGGTGAAGGAAGGTGGGAGAATTTTCCATTTGTAGGCAAGGAAACTTTCGAATCAAAGGGTCACTGCAACCTTTAAAAGGGGATTTTTTAATAGCCTAATGTACTCAAAGTTCATGCAGCAAGAGACTTTTCCCAGGTGATCTGCTCCTCCTGGGCCAGGTGTTCTGCAGAACAAGCAAGATCAACTCCAGAAGCTGGACTTAATATACTCATCTCAGGTCTGGCCAGTGATGGTTTTATTTTTTGCAGAGCTGGGTCTGCTCCAGCATCAGAGGCAGCAGCTGTTGGGCGGCTCTGCTGTCACCAGCAGACACCAGAGCAGTGATGTGGAATCACCATCAAATGCCTCAGACAGTGACATGGGCACATCCTTTGTTCCTCCCTGGCAGCTGCCCAGAGGCCATTAGTCCATGATGGAAAGGAGGAGGGCTTGGCAGTGATTTGAGTTGTGTGTTGACAGAAGGCACATAAACAACTCTTTATTTCCAGAGTCTTCTTGGGTAGCTCTGAATATATCCTTCCTGTCATGAAAAATGTAGCTGATTATGATCTTGAATCTAGGGAGAGAGGATGCTGCATATTAATGTTTCTAAGTGCCCCTCTTCCCTGTTTTGCCCTCTTTATCAAAAATAAATGTAATTTAAAATTAAAATGATACATTAGTGAAATTTTATTAAATTTAATTTGATTTAATTTAAAATGAAATTGCTCAAAAGTTAGATTAACATTAAAAAAATGCATAATAAAATATTTAAACTGCAGAAGTCCTTGGGGAGAAGTACTATCATAACCCTCCTTTTCCTTCTACCCATCATTTCCCCAATGACTGTATCTTGTGTACTCAGATTCTTTAAGAAATGATGCACTTGAAAGAGTAACAGGCTTTTCTGAATGCCAATAACTGTAAAAACATGCATTTGAAAATGAGGAAATTGATATGTAAAGGTTCAATGAGTTCTTCAAAGAACAAATTAAGATGGTGTTAGTCATTATGTATCATTGCTTATACCCGTGGAAGTGGGTGTATCTATCATGCTCCTATCCCTAAATAAATGTATAGCTAGACATCTAACAGGAGCAGCTGTAAACGCAATATTTACAGTTTAGGTTTTTTTGGGGGTGAAAATCTGCATATCACAGACTTCCACAACTGTAAGCACAAGATAATCCTTCACCAGAATTAGTCATAATGATTGTGAAGAGATCTGAATTTTTATATTGCTCCTGTCCCTGTTGTGAGTTTCTTATGGATAAGCTGATAGTTTTAGTTTTTAAATGTGTCAGGCCATCATTTTTTATACTGATGAGTAACAGAGGTTGTTCTCTGGCAATAGTTACCTTTATCTTTCAGGGTATATAAAGCAGTAACTAATGTTCTTGAGGTGAAAATTTATTTTGCTGTTGTTTAAAGCTTTGAGTATTTTAAAGAAAATTTTCTAGCGGTCTATTAGAATGAAGAAAAATGCTTGGTCAAGATTGTGGAATACATTTTGATTGCCAGTTATTTTATAATTGCATTAATATTTTTAAATTTTTTAGAGCAGATTTAGGGTTCTGCCTTGAAAATCTTGCTTGTAAAAGAATGTAAATCAGTGTAAGGAAGATCTGGCATGCTTTTGATGTAACTGAGCCTACCACTCATTCTTCCTTGGTTGGCTTAGGATAATTATTTGGATCTAGTTTCACCACAGAACCAAGATGTGCATAAAAGTTCACAACAATGTGTGATAGACTACTTTAGGGCTGTGAGTGAATCTTTCATTCTATGTTTTGATGATCTGAATGCTTCTCTATTCCAAATAAAATCACTTTTAAGCAAAATATAAAGAAATCATGCAGCCAGTAATTAAAATGTTAAAAGTAGTTGTATTATTTAACTAAAATATCTTCTGTTTTGGGTTTTTTTTAATGTCCTTCCTGTTTCATAAATGTTACAAATTTACCTTTAAAGCAACCCAAAGATAAAATATTTGTCAGAGGAGAAAGGACAAGATTTGGAGACTCCAGTACTTAAGACTTGTGATTTAGGAGGAACACTGATTATTAACTTGAAGTCAGGAGTCATTCAAAAGGCATTTAAAAATTCAAGATTCAAGAAGGGATGAGAGTGAGGTTCAAAAATGAGAGCATTATTAATTTCAGTTATATATATATATGTATATATGGTATTTCAATTTTCATGTGGCTGATGTAGAAGCCAAAACATCATAGGCTTAAATCTTAGTTCTTGCTTTTCTACTGAAGCACAGGGCTAAGTTCCTTGCTGGTTCAAACTGAGCAGAGTCCAAATGCACAGATTTTCCAAGGCAATAGAAAGGGAAATCTATGGCATGATGTTTGGTAAAACTGGAATTTTCATCATCTTGATATTAGCTAAAAATCTTCTTTTTTCCTTTTTTTTTTTTTTTTTTTTTTTTTTTTATTACTTGAAATACAGGATTTTGTGGATTATTTTCAAAATATTCAAGTGTTCTTTTAGCTTTTAAGCTTCCTTTGTCCTCCCTGTCCCAGTTATCCTGACAGTAGCATTGTATTCCATTTATTATTTTCATTTTAGGACTTTTTTTTCATAAGGAATAAGTGCAAGGTTTACCAACCATTCTTTATCCCTACATCTATTTCCTTCCTCAAGTGAAGCAACTGGGAAGCTTTACATGCCAAGAAGACAGTTTGAACATAATTGCATCAAAATGTGCCCTTTCATCAAACAAAGTAGTTAAAAAAATTAATCATGTTTAAGAAAATCAGTGTCAAGCTTCATCTTACTTCTGTAACAGAAACAAAACTGAATACTAAAGTTTGTCCATTTATTTTAAGCCATGTTAATGTGATAACTGCTCTGCAAGTGGTCTGGGATATCAGTTTTGTCCTCAGCAGCCTTAATTGTCTACCTTTCTACTTGTTTCTTAGTGTTCAGGCATCACAACACAGATTGCCATCAGTTACTGCCTCATTAATGCCTCCTGGCTGGATACAAAGTGAGGAGAACAGAGGTAGACCTTGCTTTAGATGTGTTATTTATATTCTTGCTTTCTTTGGAGAATTGGTGGATACCGAATTCTTGGCTCTCAAATTGAAAACTCAAACTCTCACTCTGAGGAGGCAAGGCTGGAGCTGAAATGCTTCCTCATGGTCCTGTGCCAAACAGGGGTTTGGCAAAGAAATTAACCTGCAAACACTTTTTTTGGTGAAATAATGCTATTCTGAACCAGGACTTTCTTATATGGTGCTGGAAAGAGTAGCTTGATTTTTACTTTTCGATTTTTTACTTGTCGACTTTTCACTTGTCGACTTTTCACTTTTCTTAGCTGTTCTTGTATTCTTCTGCCTTTCTTTGTGAATTTAGAGAAGAAGATACAAACTTCCACTTACACCAGTCAAGACAAATCAGAGCATGTTGTAGAATCATAGGATGATTTGAGTTGGAAAGGACCCTGAGGATGATCCAGTCCCAACCCCTCTTCCAATGGGCAGGGACACCTTCCACTAGGCCACATCTACTAGAATAGTTTGGAGAAATGTCTAAAAGGTGGTTTTCTTCTTTTCATTTGTTTTACTGGAACTGTTTCATTCTGTTTCTGCTCTACACTAGTGCTTTAAGAATGCTCAAAGCATTTTGAGTCCAGAACAGAGAGATTTTTCCTTCCTGTGCATCAGCTGCTGTTTGAGGTGTAAATGAGCAACTTTCAGCCTTGACTGTTGACAACTTTTCATGTAGGTATAACTTCATGACTGTAAATTCATGAAATACAGGGACCAGACCACAGTCTTCTATTATAAAGGAAAAAAGTTTTTCAGCAAAAACTGAAAACATGTGCTTTTGATTCTTGGAAAACGTTAAAATAGTGGAAGGTACAATTACACTTAAAAGATTTTAGGGGGCTTTTTGAAGAAAATTTCAAAGCTCAAATAGAGACTTGAAAAGTTGCAGTCGTTTTACAGAAAAGGCTTAACATATGCATAGAAAAGTATTCTTTGTTAAACACAGCAAGAACAAAGAAATAAACCATTATCTTGTGCCACTGTGTAAGATGCCATTACATTATGCTTCAAGAAATGACAGCAGATGAATGGAAGGAAAAAATTGGAAGAGCTAGAGATGGCAGTCCATGAAAATTGTGCAAGGGAAAATGGACTGACTGAGTTAAAGAACAGGGAAATAATTTCTTCTCTAAGCTCAAGCATTAAAAGAGAAAAAGAAGATCTGAATTGAAACTCAACTGAAACTTTTCAGATGGCATGCCTCGTTTTACCTTTTTTCAATCTAGACTTCAAATAATAGTTCAAAATGAAACATTTTCAAATGCTGTACTTTACATTTTAGACTAAGGTGAAAGCAAAGGATGGAATTTCTTGCTGTTATCTTGGCAGCTCTGCTTGTTACAGCTCTGTGTTCTCACGTTAGATGACTATTTTGAGATTGCAAAGCAATGTGGAATGAGGAGATAATTTGCCTTTCACATAAAATTTAAGACAGGAACATGAGATAAAATTTGAAAACAACATGTTGAATATTGCAGGCCATTTCAAAATTGGAAGAAAAAAAAATATAAGGGTAATTTTTCATTAGTTTTTCAGAATTACAAATAACCTTTTCATTTCTTTCCTTTTTCTTTAAGGAAATTTTTAAAAATTCAACTTTGCAGTGCTCTTTCAAGTGTATCTTTTTATGCTTTTTGCTTACAGGTCAAAATTGAAATTACATTGAACAAGATATTTTGTCATGAGCTAGTGGCCTGGATAACCTAAATAAGAAGTGGTACAGTTTAATAGAAATAAATGGTCTTTATTCTCCAGTCTGTCTGTTTGGAGGGAATAGAGGTTTTCATTTCAATGCAATTCCTACATAAACTAAAAGTGGAAAAAATAAAGTGGTAAAACTAAACTAAAGGAACTTAAAGTTCACCTTAGAGAAAATATTTGTCAAAGCAGCATCAAAGTCTGCAGTGTCATGAACTGATAGTGAGAGAGATTCTTTCCTGAAGAAAAGCATTATATCTGAGATGTCTTTTCTCTTCCATGCCTTCTTTGAAATACTTTCATAAAAGCTAGAGATCCATATTTCATTTCAGGGACACACAACCTGATGTCCATCAAAAGTTTTCATTTTTTAGATTACAGTGGAAGTTTTGAAGCAGGACACCTGTTTATATTTTCTTCAGTGCCAGCATGGCTTTATTTTTCCTTTAGTTCTGAGAATCACAGAGTCATTAAGATTGGAAAAGACCTTTAAGATCATCAAGTCCAACCATCAACCCAGCACCACCACCATGTTAACCACTAAACAGTGTCTTGAAGTACCATATGCAAGCATTTTTTGAACGTTTCCAGGATTGGTGAATCCACCCCTTCCCTGAGCAGCCTTTGCCAGTGCTTGCCCACGCTTTCCATGAAGAAGTTTTTTAATGCCTAATCAAAACCTCCCCTGCTGCAACTTGACACCATCCTGTACTTTGGTTGTAGGGCATTCTAGAGCAAGGAGCCAGTTTTGTTTCCTGCTTGTACCTTGCTTGGCTAGTGTTGTGTTGTTGTTTTGTTTTTATAAAAGTTTTTAAAAATTTCTTGATGTTTGCGGTTTTGTAATAGAACTTTATACGCATTTTTTGTGTAAATAATGATTGTTTTGTGTCACAGACATCTTTTATGAAAAATCCTTTCCTTATGATTTTTCCTCCTGAGAAGCTGGGAGGCCTCAGGAACAAAATGCAAACATTGATTATCTGCTGCTGTGGAATGCAACAGGTGCATCTGTGATTGGCCCATGCTGGTTGTTTGTAATTAATGGCCAATCACAGCCCAGCTGGCTCGGACAGAGAGCTGAGCCACAAACCTTTGTTATCATTCTTTGCTATTCTATTCTTAGCCAGCCTTCTGCTGAAATCCTTTCTTCTATTCTTGTAGTATAGTTTTAATGTAATATATATCATAAAATAATAAATCAAGCCTTGTGAAACATGGAGTCAGATCCTCATCTCTTCCCTCAACCTGAGACCCCTGTGAATACCGTCACAGTTTTGTATTTGTTTTTTTTTGGAGGAGGAGAGAATTAATGGATTTTTAGTTTGATTAGTGTGGTTGGAGAGGTAGCAATTTCATCCTCCAATCCATGGTCTCTTTTAGAATTCTATAAGTATTGAAGTCCAGAAATAAATGTGCCTTTTTTTTACCTCAGAAAACTCAGGGTGTGAGTGTCGTTCATGTCCTGTCATATTGTGACATTGTGCTGCAAAAGGGACTGGTCCTCACAGTGATGAGGAGGTGCTATCTCAGTGCCTATGTTAGGAGCAGGGTAATTCCAGAAGGCTCTGGAGCAGTGCTGAGAATGGCTTATCTGTTTTTATGGCTTCCAAAGAGATTGTGTGTATGTGTATTTTTATCTGTGTATGTGCATGCAGTGTGAAGATGACTAAAAACGCACTTGCATTTTCTTCAGTACGTACTCAAGAGAAGAGGATGTGAATAACAAAAGTGCCCAGGCTTTTTACAGGCTCTTCTTCGTCACACACGCAGCCTGCAGAGGTGAGCAGCAGCCAAGGCACTGTGTGTCATGTTGTGACGCCAGATTAACCTTTGGTGCTCCTTTATTCATCCTCAGACACATACAGAGAGGTGTCTGCCTCAACACAGGAGGAGAGGAGATGCTTGGTCACAGCTGCAGCTCCTGCTTCTCTCACCTTTCCCAAGGGAGAATGCCCTGCAGCATTGTCCTACCAGAGTTTGTCTGGGCAATACTTTACTCTCTGAGCCATTTATCTTCTCTCATGTCTAAAACAATTTCCAGGTAGAATAATCTCTGACCCTGGTTGCTTGATTTCCTCAGCAGGTCATGCTTTGGACAGCTTGGGAATACCTGCACTTGCAGAAATCTGAATTAAAAGTGGATGTATGCAGCTGAATTCAACAGTTCCAGTGAGTTCCAGTGTCAATCTGAAACACTGTATTTTGGCTTTACATAGAAGAATTGCTTTATTTTAATGTTCACTAAAGCTAAACTGATAAAAGGTCTGGGTGGTATGCTCAGAAAATATAGGCAATATCATAGGGAGAAAGGGAATAAGGCAGTAAAGGTTTTTAGGTCCCTAAAAAAAATAATAGTTTGTAAATGCAGGTTTAAAAGTTTTTGCATGCATAAATTCTCTGAAACACACATTCTTCTTTTTCAACAACATTCTGGCTCATTAGTTTTCTTAATACTTAAATTATTTATTCTGGGAAACTCATAACTAATTTTTCTTATTGCTGTGAACAAGCAGATAGTGAAAGATTGCTAGAATTTCATGACCAGTATAGTGTAGCTTTTCAGACTTAGTATATTTAAATGCCTGAACTTGCATTAAGTTTTTTGGCTCAATTCCATGACACAGTTCTTTTTTTTTTCAGAGTGCCCAAGTTTAGATTTTTAGCTAGAAAGCCAGAAGGCTTTGGAGAACAGGTAAAACTTGTTTCTTGAGCTAAGTAACTTTGCGTGAGTTTGAAAGAGGTTTAAAACCTTTGTGCTTTAACCCAAATCCAGCTTTCAAATTCAAAGTTAGCCCATCTAATTGGGATTTGGATCAGACAGGTGAATTTCTGTCTTTACCATTTTTATTTGGTGAAGACATAAATTGACACTATCTTCCCCTTTATCTTTTTTTTTTTAACTTAAAATTAGTTCTGAATAAAACATTTTTTGCCATATCCTGAGGCTGCATGTTTAAAAAAAAAAAGAATAAACTGACCACCATGATTTCCAGTCAGTTTCTTTAGCTGGAGCTGGTCTGTTAACTTCCAACTCATCAGTGAAAGAAAGTGTTCCAAATCTAGAGCATTATTTTAACATTTCTTTCCTTTCTTTAATACAAGAAGTATCTTGGCATGTTCTGTGCTCACCTCTCCCAAGAAGTCTGTAGCTATGTGATTTACATCTAGACCTAACAGCTGCTTCCTGAAATATGCACAAATAATTTACAGCAGCCTGTGATGACTTGTTGAATGGTGCATTAAACCACCTGAAGAACAGGTATTTATGCAAGCCAGCGATGTAGAGCATGTTGCCAGCTCTGGTTTTAAGGAAATAATTGTTGTGGTTCAACTCATCGCTGTGCCAAGTTTTTCACAGTAATTTTAGAGGCAGATTTAAAGAAGAGAAGGGGTTTGGTACAGTTAAGTGTTTTGCTTGCTGTAGGTATCTACCTGGCCCTTAGTCAATGAACCTCTGCTGGGAATTAATATAGTAAGTACTGGCCTGAATGACTTTCTTTTGTTGAAAGTAGGCTTTGCACCATCACTTCATTTTATCAAATCTGTGTGAGCACTCTTGGCTGACTGACTGGCCTAAGGTGTCAGCTGCTTCTGAAAGACCAAGTGTCTTTGTTGAGCTCTGTGCCCTGCAGAATGTTTCCACTGCAAGACTCCCTTCTCTGGAGGGAAGATGGCAATTTCTCAGAGTTCTGAACCAAGGTGACTCTTGCTGTCTGTGTCTAGATCACCTAGAGCAGTGTGGAGAGTCTTATGGCAGAGCATTCAGAGGTAGTATCAATTTCTAAATTTCATCCTTGCTTCTAAAGACCCTGTGTGCCTCTCAGAGACTTTATAATCACTTATCTACCTTGGACTCCACTCACTGCCTTCAGAATGGTCTTTTCTATTCAAAGGTTTTATAAGATAAGAGCTGAGATAGAGATAAGAAATAGAGAGATGTAAAGGCTTTAATTGGTTGCTACTTTCCAGTGTTCTGTATTTAAATGTGTATTTATAATATATCTCTCCATCTCTTAGTATTTATTAAGAAATATTTACTCTCCTCCTACTACTTCCATTCCATCAGAAAACCAGGTTGTATTCCACCGTAATTCCACACAGTAATTTGATATATTAAATGCTTAGCAATATCTACTCTGCAAATGGTTCAAAACATTTATTTTATCATTACATAATAAATACAGAATACTGGAAAAGAGCTCCAGCTACTGAAGTCACTGAGTCCCCTAACTCTTGGAAAAGGCACTGTCTATTGAAATTTAGATAACTCAAGTTGCTGAGTAACCTCACACTGTGCACAGGGAGGTGCTAAGAGTGTGATACAGAGGCAATAGCAGGGAGGGGAAACGTCTAAAGCTAGCCATTAGGAACTGCTGGGGTGAGAAGTCAGGGTTATACTTCTCAGAATACTGTGCCAGGCTGAACTGGAGGTTTTTTCTAAGCAGAAAGTGCCCCTTGGACTCTATACTACGTTATTGCCCTTTCATGGCAAAAAGAATCATCTGCATCTGTGGCCTAATGTCCCAGTGGAATTTTTATAAATGTCATTCATTTGATGCAGAATTTAGAAATATTTTTGCTTTCACTAAGAATATCCCAACACCACTGTCTGTGCTGTTTTGGGAGCCATCTGCCTTCTTCTAAAGCTGTTTTTAATCTCTAATCAAAGATTAGTAAGGCCAAGCTTTGGGCCTGTGGAGGAGAGAAAAAGAAAGTGCCTGCAGCATTCACCAAAGACATGGGAAAGTGAGGAACAAGCCGGTGCTGTGATTCATAGCTGGGATTCAGCAGCCAGGGATGCTGAGATAAGCCCTGAAACCCCACTCTGAGGCTGTGAACCTGCTGTGTGCCACCTGAAGTGCTTTTCCAAAGAATCACTTCTCACCTCCCAGATGGCATCTCCCTACCTGCACTTGCAGCTACCCAATGCTGCCTTACCTGCCAGTATTTCACTTGGAGGATTGTTCCTTAACTCTTGCATCCCTGAAGGATGTATCAGTGTCCTGGATGTGCCTCCATAGCCCAGTTTGGTTCAGATTTCCCAGGAAGAGGACTCCCCAGGGCTTTTCTCTTTCACCTGGATGTGTATCCAATATTAACGTCCAGTCTGAGGCTGAACTGCTGCTTTAAAATTTAGAATCCACAAGTTATGAGACTAAATAAATGTAAATTTAATTCTGATCGGAGCTGAACAGTCAGGTTCCTCTCTGACTGCTTTCTTCACGCAGAGCTGGGGCTGAGCCTTCAGTGTCCATAACAACAACTTTCCCTGCAAATGGTGTCCTAATTCTGTCTAAAACTGTCCTGGGGGACTTTGACAGCTCCTCTGAGCTCTTTTTGCTATTTCTCTTCATCTGTTCCCCTTTATCCAAAATTCTTTTCATGATGCCAGTCTGTTGGAAATACAGTTTTGATGGGTTATTTGAATATTAGCTACTGTTTGAACAATTCCAGCCCTGTGCTTCTTGGGTTACTGCTGAAGTTGTTGAAGTACTCAAAAAATCATTCAGGCTCTTATATACATATTCAGAGGAGATTTTTATCTTTAGACTATTCTATATAGCTCTCTAACACTTGAGTGATATGAATCATCCGATCATTGGATTGTTTTTAGGTGAATGGAGAATGTATTTCCATTTGCTTTCCCTCCTTCCCTGTCCCCAAACATTCAGAACTGGAGAAACTTGGTTTTCTTAGAGAATGCCCAGAGCCTGAGGGTTGGGCTGTTTTCTTGGGAGTCAGAAATCACTGTCCCAGAGAGAGGAATTCCCAATTTCAGCAGAATTAGAAGCTGATTCTTTAGTATCCAAAGGGTTCTTGAAGCTCTGGAGTTTTAGGACAGCTTTTTTCACCTCCACATTTCCTCCCAGTTTGTGTGGTGAGAAATCCAGTGTGATAAAAAGATATTTTGAGATCACCTATCACATAGATCTGTACTAGGTGGAGGCAAGGTGACAGGTGAATCTTGCTGCCTGTACCCCTGGAGCTGCAATCGTACCAGCCTTGATATCAAGTGGGGTTTTATATCACTTGTGCCAGAAACAGTAATAGCTAAGGAATTTTAAGGCAGCTCATGAAAACTGCCTGTTTTGATATTGCTGAATCTCAGCAGTACTCCTAAAGGGTTCTTTATTTGCCTGAAAGTCCCTTGTTATGTATCTAAAACATTACCTCTGGGTTTATGCTGGATATACTATTTGGATTTGGTTTTGTTCAGTGGTATTTATTTTATTTTATTTTATTTTATTTTATTTTATTTTATTTTATTTTATTTTATTTTATTTTATTTTATTTTATTTTATTTTTTTATTTTATTTTATTTTATTTTATTTTATTTGTTGTGTTCCTTCCTGCAGTTTAATGTTAGCCTTCCTGCGATACCTTGACTGATATGCTTGGTGGATTTCTTTCAACTTGACATTTACATCTGATTTCACACATCAGATTTTTTAAAATTATATAGTTACCTAAGAGAAATTATTAGATGTAATTTCATAGTTTATTGGACTAAATTATTACCTAGCATAAATGCAGGAGTCATTTGCTGCCCGTAATGGTCTGCAACTGAAAACTTGGGCTCCAGTAGAAAAATAAACATGATTTTCTTTCCTTTTTCTTTAATATTGATGACATCTAGGTTCTCTATCATTATTACCTGTTTGGAACATAGGGGAAAACATAACCTCTATTCACCAAGACAAATGCAAAAAGGAGATAAAAGAAACTCTTTTTAGGAATGAAATTATTCTCATCTTTGGCACAAGTAATAAGCAATTGGAGAATATCATCTGCCTAACCATTGTCAAGTTTTGTAAACATCATGACAGAGATAATCTTTAAGAGTAGTGTGAAGAGAAGGGCAGCAGTTGCTTTGTGAATAGTCATTTGTGATTGCTTTTTTTGTAAATGCTACAAATTGTAGCATTACTGAAAACAGAGATGGAATATATCTCTTGGTTGCTTATCCTTTTAGTCCTTTTGTTCTGTCAAGGCCCAAGTCCCCAAAGTATGCTTTTGGGGAACATATGTCATCTGCCAAAAGCCATTTGAAATCTGAAAGCACAGTAATGTTTATCTTTGCTTTGTTTTTCAAAAGTAAAACATTTACATTTAGGGGGAAATGCTCCTTTTAAATACAGCACTAAGTTCTTGGTGTTTTTTTTTCCCCAAAGAAGTTCAGATGTTTTAACATTTGGCTATAAAAGCTCTAATAAAGGCATATTTTCAAGCAATGGAGAATTCTAAAATTACTTAAAAACTAGAATGACTAGAATAGGATCACCAGACCAAGAATTTGGGAAGTGTTTGTGCCTTACAGTAAAAGCAAATTCTTGACAGGGTTTCTTGCTGATCCCTGCAACTCTCTCCTGTCCATGATAGGATAAGGGGGAATGGAATAAAAAGAGGGGAAATGGCTTTAAGAGGAAAGAGAATATGTTTAGATTAGGTATTGGGAAGAAATTTTTTGCTATGAGGCTAGAGAGGCCCTGGCACAGATTGCCCTTGGAAGCTCTGGATGTCCCATCCCTGAAAATTTCCAAGGCTGGATTGGATGAGGCTGTGAGCAACCTGGTCTGGTGGAAAATGTCCCTGTCAATGGCAAGGGGAGTTGAAATAAGGTGGTCTTTAATCTGCCTCTGATGATCACATCAAAATCCCTCCTTCCTTTCTGGATGGAAATAAGATGAACAGTCAGGCAAGCTGTGTGGGCAAGCTGCAGCGAGGAGTATGAAAATGCACCTTCTGCAACCAGAATCTTTCCTAAAGATTAACAAAGTTAAAGTTTAACAAATTGGGTCAATAGTTGCTAATAACATTTGTGTATTTTGCAAGCCCAGAATGTCTTGGGGCAGAGATACTTGCAGTGCAGTGGGAGTACAAAGATATGCTCCTGCCAGCTGCCTTACCCACAAGAGAGATGCAACCCAGCTCTCAGCTAATTGTATAATGCAAAAATTCTTTCAAGATCACTCACCTGAACTGGTAGCTCTAATAGAGCTCTATTTGTGGCTAGAGTATTCCTGATAAATGAGAAGTAGATTTTTTTTTTAAATTTATTCATCTGTCTACATGTAAGACATGCAGTTTTTTCTTGCATACTCCTGTCCTTGGAGCACCTGCTTTGCTTTAAGGAACAAAGCAGAGGCAAAGGTAGTGGGTTATAGCTATTCATTGTCAACTACCATTTGTTATCCACTAGCTTCACCAGAAATGTCACTCCCAAAAGCTCCTTGCCAAAGTTTAATTGTGAAAATAATCTTTCTTGTTTTGTCCCAAGCTTGATGTATGTTTGAGGTTATTTACTAATAACTTCAATAGGAGAAAGATTTCACTTGCTCAGGTTTGTCCTTTTCAGAAAGTGTTTTATATTAAAACATATCTCAGAAAGTGTTTTATATTAAAACATATCTATGTTTGATTCTCTCTATAAGATATATATCTGTCCTTTGCAGAAAGCATGTTAAATTAGGACATATCTAGGTATGAATGTGTATAGAATATCTGTACATAAAACCTTACACATATGGTAATGTGCTTTCTAATACTTTGAGTGAGAGCCTGGCTGTGTGAACCACTTGTGAATATGGCCATGAATTGCTCTGTTGATTATATAAACTGCTTCAGAAAAGGTGTTCAGGCCAAGTGAGAGCACTGACTACTCTCAGTAACTCACAGCACTGTTAGGATGCCAGAGATGTAAAAAGTGCCAATACATCCAAGCTGAGAAGAGCAGCTGCTCATTTTTTAATGATGCACTGCTCAGTCCTGGAGGCAGCCAGCACTCCCATTTTCATTGCAGAGCACATGGCCACAGCACAGCACAGGAAGGTACAAACCCATCAAGGTGTGCAATTAGGGGCAAGAAAAGGGAAATATTTTTTTGAGATTATCTGCAGGGAGTCAGGTGTCCTGCAACAAGATCAGCCAGTTTGTTTCTGTGGTGGGACTGAAGTAATTCCAGTAGTCTTCAATTTTGCCTGAAACTGAGCCTCTCAGATAAGCAGTAAAAGCAATCCAGCATTTAAATTTTCTAGCTCTGGTGCCTCCCCAGCCTGATTATAGCAATCAATCTGAACTCTTGACTTTGTTTAGCTGAATATTTGTTAACAATATAATTTTAAAGTAGTGGATATCTTACTGAGTCTTTCAGCAGATAGATGCTTCAGAGCTTTAAGCACTTGAAATAGTTCAAGTGGTACAAAAATGCCCAGTGCACAAGCTGATGCTGCCCTGATTTTACAAGGTGGTTTAAAGTGCCAACATAGATGCTTATGAAAAAAGTTACTGGAACAATAAGCAGCATTTTAATCACCTGCTATTCATTTGTTAACTCTGGAGTGAAGCTAAACTACAATACAGGCATTACATACAACTACCTCTGAAATATTTAAGTTCAAAATATCTATGCCTTTAGTTTCCTTATGTTCAGAGAAGTCAGATAATGGAAATGGAGAAACTTGAAATAACAATCAGTTACTTTCTGAGAGCTTCTCTCTATCCTCACTGATGAGATTTACAATGTAGTAATGCTGCAATTTCATCATTATTTTGTAATCTTCTTAAATGAGTGTCTCATGTTAGTGCAGGCAATCACAATAACTACTTGAATAGGATTTGCTGCTGAGAAAAGCTGCTTGTGTTGCAAAAGCAACTGGAGGAATGCACAAGCAAAAAAACCCATTGTGCAAAGTGTTTACTTTCCCATCAAGTTTACGGCGAGTCTTGAGAAGGGAATTTAGTGATGACTTCACCCATGCTAGCAAGATGTCAGCAAACTGTCAAAGAAGGGAATAATTCTCTAATAGCAGCTTAAGGCAAGTTCAAAACCGAAGGAAATGGGTAAGCCCAACACTGATTTAATGTGGAAGGCTGTCATATTTCTGTGGAGTGAAAAAGGAAATTCTCTTGGCTTTGCAATGCCTACTGCTCCCGTGGTCTTTTGGCCTAGGAGAGGACTTGAAGGAGAAAAAGCATGGCTGGCAGATACTGATACTCCAGAGCTGTGTCCCAGGGAGATGGGGTTCTGCAGTTTCCCTTCCTCAGAGGTGGCAGCTGAGGTGATGGAGGCAGACAGAATTGTGCCTGTTCACCTTTGGACATACTTCTCTTTAAAATTACACTATTGTCCATTTTTTTTTTTTTTTTTTTTTTAAATAAGGTCTCCTCATCCCCATCCCAAAGCCAGACTGGATGGGTCCCTGAGCAGCCTGATCTCCTGGGTGACGTCCCTGCCCATGGAGGGGAGATTGCAGCTAAGAAGATGTTTGAGGTCCCTTCCAATCCAAGCCTTTCTGCCATTCTTTTTTAAGGTTGTCTCAAGCCCAACCTTTCACTAAGCATTATTTATTCATGCTACAGTGAACTTGTTCCCTTCAGATGAATATTGTATGTTTGGTATATGTTTTATGAAGCGTTTGTTGATATGGGTAAATTTGTCTATGACAGTCTGTAGCTATAAAGTCTGAACATGGAATTAGATCACTAAGGTTCACAGTTATTAGGCATTAAACACCACAGTAGGTTAATTTTTTAAATATTTTCCCCAGAAGAATATAGCAATATTGTCAACACAGTGATGTTGTACCACAGCTTTTAATTTATCTTCCTCTTTAAACTTAGGCTAAGACACTATTGCTACTCATTACGTCTTTGCCTGTATGCAACCTGCTTAATTCTGCTTTTGTTCTTTTTATCAGAGATATTGATTTATGATCTGATGTCCCTGGACTGAGTCATAATTTAGGCTGTTGACCTGGGCTAATTGTGCTTCTGCTTTCAGAACTCTTTGTAAAATCTGCCTGGAGGTGTCTCCCATTTGAAAAACCGAGATCATAGCTGCTGTACAAGTATTAATGTTAATGGCTTAGTACTGATGCCTCTTCTGGTCTATTTGAATTCCAGATTCCTAACAGCAAATATCTTATCCTCATTTTTATTTGCAGATTTCTGAAGTGGTGTGAAGAAAGAGTGAGAACTGTTATAATCCTTATTAACTTCCTTAGAGCCTTATGGATATTCTCTAGCTATTGAAATAAATAACCCCTTCCCACTCAAGTCCTACTCAAGTCACAACTCAAAATTTCTTCTCACTAAAAGATTCTTTTTGGGTCCTTGGTGTTTTTAAGTCAATGATTCTTGAGACTTCATTTTATATTTAATTTTATGTGTGAAATAAGTAAAATGATAAAGAAAAATGACATGTTTTCTCCCAAACCCCATTAAAAATACATTCAATAATTGCATCTTGATTTTTATAAATATGGAAGTATGTGCTGATTTCAGATAGAAATGTGCTAATAACTATTGCATTCAAACATTTTTCTCACATTATGTTTATCAGCCATAATTAATGTTGCAAAATTCATATTGCCTTGGAGCTACAGGGGCTGGAGGGTGATAATGTACCAACATGTGGTGATGGATTTGGAAATGCAGCTGGTCTGCCGCTGTACCTGTGTGGGCAGGTGCTCTGATGGAACAGTGTAAGACAAAGTCAGGATTTCATCACCACAACACACTGTCACTTGCTATGTAAAACTGATTAACTCCTTTTTGGATAAAAAAGGATTCACAGCAGTGGCTCTGGAGGTTTACATCTTAGCACAGTAAAAAAAAAAATTCTTTGAAAGGAACAGGTTTTATTCATTTTCAGCTCTAGGAAGTAAAATTGAATTTTATTTAGAAAACCAATATTTCTGTTACTGACAGCAGTTCCTATCAGTTCCTCAAAGATACCTTAAGCAACAGGTAAAATGAGGGATGATGAACATTTACAGGGAGTTTGCTTACTTTGTAGGCAGTTTTACTTGCTAAAAAATAAACCTAAAATGCAGGTAAAAAATATGCAGGAACCTTTCTTTTATAAATGCAGGGACAGGATAAGGCCTTTAAAGATTTTAGTTATTTGATCACTTCCTGAAAGCACTTTCCTCAGTCAGCCATCGTTTTGCCAGTTAGGAAACACTGTAGACTATTACAATATGTACAATTAGGAAATACTGGGGCAGAGGAAACAAACTTAAAATACCCCCAAAACTAAGCAAACAAAAAGTTTTAAAGCTGAAGTATCAGAAATCTTGCTGCATTTCTAAGTTGGGTATTAAAAGACTTCTTTTTATAAAGGTAGTTACAAATACATCATTGCCTGGGATTTTTGTGTGTTAAAATGCAGCAGTTTTCACAGCTAAACACTCTCACATGGACTTTCTTTAAAAAAATATATGTAGAAAATGAAAGGGGATGAAAATTAAGAGGATGGTTGGTTTTTTTTGTGAGTAATGAATATGAGGACAGTCCATGGGAGAACACAGAGGTGATTGCAGCAGACATCTTTGACCACCAACCCTGAATGAATCCATAAGAAAAGGTGAGAATGTGTTAAAAATGTGATCAATGTATTTTTCAGGCTAATCAGAGGTGGTTTATATTAATCTAGGTATTGAAGATTTGAATATTACCTGCAAAACTAGAAGTTTGTTGAACATTAGAGTTGTTCAGAACTGATCTCTTTCCCCACTTTATCTGGTCCCTTCCTCTTCCCTTCATACTTGTGTTAACATTAAGCTCTCTGCAGCTAGTTACTAAAAAAAAAAAAAAAAAAAAAAAAAAAAAAGTAAAAACCCCTTAATGAGAGTCTGCAGACACACAATATTTAATTTTCACATCTGAAAGTCCTGGAAAATTCAGGAGATAGAGAAGAGGAAGATTGATATTTGTTATTTCACAGCTGGAAATACAGGTTTTCAGAAGGAGCAAGCATTGACAAGAAACAAATTCCAGTCTGATTTGCCTGTGAGGAGGCAATAGGTAATCATTGCTAAATGTAAACTATACTATTATTACTGTTTTTAAGCAGTTGTCTCTCAGTTAATTTTCAGCTTTTGAGATAGAATGGGTGGCAGAATTAAAGAACAGGACACAGACAAAGAAAAAAGGACAGGCTGAAGTCAGTAGCTAAAATTATATTTTGAAATTACTTTTAAAAAACAGCTTGTTGATAGAACATTGATTTTAGCTCAGAGTAGTAATTTCAAACAGCTGGAAAGAGATCTTTTGGATGCACCTTCAGCCCTTGGTTTGACTTAGAACATGCAAATGGTTATGAAATGGTGTCTGCTGTTAAAATATCAGAAAGCTTTGGAAAAATGAAAGCAATTTCCAATAGGACACATAAAAAATATAAGCTGTAAGGTGGCTTTGGAGGTATTTCCAGCTATTAAGCATCTGGAAAGTAAAATAGTCTGTCTTTGTAATACCAAATTTACTAGTCTTTGTTACAAACAATGTTTTAGTGGGGTTTTTTTCAGCTGTTTTTGTTTCTATTGGTGTACTTGCAGCATTTTCATATCAGGACATGTAGGGGGAAAAAGAGATCCTGGTGGAAGGGGGATTCTTGGTTATGCTAAGGTGAAGAACGAAATTCTTCACTGAGAGGAGGAGGTGGGAAACAGGACACAAGACTCAAGCTGTAATAGTCCAGAAGGACTTCAAGATTCACTTCTGTAGCTCAAAAATGTGTTATTTGCACAAGTTATTCTATTATCAGGCCATGGAGACAATGATCTCATTTTCAAACCAAATGAACTATTGCTTTTTATACTCAGGTATAATGCACTTCAGAGGGAAAAAGCTATTTATGCCTGCCACAAAACACAATTGACTTTGAATTAGAGAAGAATCAGAGCTGAAAATAATGTAACTAAAAGCGGAGACTTTAATTCAAATGATATATCCTAATGACAAGGAACAGGTAGTTCAGTCTCTTACACGTCTGTTTCAGTTTTATGGATCAAGTCTGAAGAGAAACTTTCTTTGTACAAGTTTTCCCAGGAACTGGCAGTTTAGGTTAATGGTGTTCATGATTTGTGCAAGAAGCATTTTCACTTGATGTGCAAAAAAATCCCCCCCCAAAAAAAAAAGGAAAAAAACTTCCTTCCATGAGTGAAGAATGAGCCACTAATGAAATACTTAATCATAGCTCAGGCATGTAAATTGGTGTCTTATACTACATACTTTATGCTTTTTTCTTAGTAATATTTTTTTAAAGTGCTGCTTGAAAAGTCTATGAAAGTCAAAATATATGTATGGAGAAGGTATACTTTTATCAGTATCAATTGAGGTAAAAATTAATTCTTGGAAATCAATGAATTTTAGAAAAAAATTAGCTACTTCATTTTTTTTAAGTATGCTGAACTGTCATTGGCAATTTGCTGATTGCAAATCTTGTTTATTTTTTTTTAAAATTTCCCTACAATTTGTATTAATTTATCTGGAAGCTTTCATAAAGAACAAATAGAATGAAAGTCTGAGGCACAGTAAATAACCTCCTTACCATCTGCACAATTATATGGAAGAGCTCTCAAAAGAGTCCTTTACAGTATATGTCACTACACTATTTTACATATTTCCTAGAAGCATTCAATTTTAGCTAATGGTTCAATTCAATCTACAGGTCAAGATGATGCTAAATCTATTCTGATTCAATGCAAAGGAAGACAAAGCAAAAATCCTCTGATCATCAGCTCCTGTAGGGCTGGAAAAGTCTCAAAGTTCAAAAGTCACTGTGTTTCTTGTGGCAGGATAATATAACATAATATAACTGGGAGAGATGAGGTAATGAACTCATACACACCATTATGACAGGTAATGTTTTTGAAAAGATCATCAGATTTGAACTATTACTTGCAAAGGAAGAATATCAGACAAAGTCATTTTGGTGGCAAACTGGTTGACATAGATAATGAGTTTTAACAAAATGAAAAGAGCAGAAAACTGTTGCTTGTTTTTTTTTTTTTTTTTTTTTTAAGGGAAAAATCCTTATTTTCAGTGAAATTAAGAGCTAAAAGGAGTGAAAGAAAACAGATACTAGAGAGGAAAAAAAGAGTAAATGAAAGTGCACGTTGAAAAATGGGTAGACAAGCATAAACACTAATTTCTTGATTACAAAATGGCATTTAATATTTTGCTTTATTAAAGTTCTTGATGGATATCTTGATTGTAGGGCTGGATATGTCACATGGGATGTCTTTTCTCTCATGACAGGGGAGCAGGGATGATTGGATGTCTTTCAATCCCAGTGTCATCAGTATATAATTTAAACTTAAATTTAACTTTTAACTTAAAGAATAAGTTTTTGACTCAGAGGAATTTGTGCGTAGGGATAAAGTGCTTATACCATGAATTTAAAGTCATAATACTTCATATCAACCTTTTTTTTTCTCATCATTTACATGGACATTATTAATTTAGATTTTTTTAAAGTCATAATGCTTCATATCAAGCTATTTTTTTTTTCCTCATCAGTTACATGGACATTATTAATGTAGGGGTTTGGATTTTTTTTTTTAGGAAAAGCTTCTGCTTTTTGTAAAAGCACCTGATTTTCCTTGGGGATTTCTTGATCTCATCTGCATTTTGGAAGCATTTAACAACCCCTTCTTTGCTTTGTTTGCTGTGTAGTGTTTAGATTTGTAATTTCTCTGGAGCTTTCTCAGTCCAGTGGCAGGCTCTGTCATATTCTTGACAGCCTCGGCTTTTCTTTCTCGTGTCTTGTGGTTTTGTCACATTTCTTGCTTCATTCTGCTCCCCAGGGGTCTAGCTGGCTGTTTCACTCTTGTTTCTGGGGATGGTGAGAAGGAATGAATGCAGGTCCTGCATCATTCCTGTCAGGATCACCGTGGCTGGCAGATGTCTGGCTGTCTTAGCCCAGGACCTGCAGCTCAACAGCATCATCCTGAGCACACAGCCCAGAGTTTCTGCCGCAGGTTTGAGCTTTTATATTTTTTTCAGAGTCTGTTCTGCTCTAGTGTGTAGTTCTGAGCTTCATATTAAGGGATGGTGAGCTCTCTTCACAGAGTAGGAAGACAAAATTCCTTCTCTAGCTGGGGACTAAGGAAACTGATCCAGATCTCAGGCCCAAGAGCACAAACAATGGCAGAATGAAGAGAGAAGAACAAGAAGGATGTGACTTCATAACCTAAAGCTGTAATTGGACAATTAACTCCTATAGGAATATGCCCCCCGTTGACAGAGTGACAAAACTGTCTTTGTCCCCTTAAAAAGCAAATAAGCCCAGAAGTTTCTCTCCTCAATTAGGTGAAAAAGACATCTCATAGGCCTGGGGGACTTCACCTCAACCTTAAGGGTATCTACTTGGACCGGAGCCAAAAAAGTCCCACCTGGGCAATTTACTAGAAAAAGAACAAAGAAATTAATGGCTTTTGAGAGGTGTTTCACCAGGGGCAGGAGGGCCTCTTGCACCTGAATTGTTTTTTCTCTGTAAGGAGTTTTGTTATTTTGCCTTTTATTAAAACCTTTTAGTTTCCAACACTGCCACAGAAGCCATCCTGCTGATTTTATGCCTCCAAAGGTAGCTGAGCTATCTTGGGTGTGAAATAGACCTCCAAGAGCTTATGAGACCTAGCTCAAGGAGACTCCTATTTCAAACTCCAATATACAAATGGACCAGAACTTATAAAATTGTGATGCCACACAACCAGTTGTCCATTTTTTTGTGGCCATTTTGGGTTCATCTTGGCTGGGCTCTTGTGCTACCCAAGGTGGATCTATTGAAGCCTCCTAATTCATCCCTACTTTATTCTTTAGCTCTGTCTAGTATCTGTTCTAGCTCAGCCTTCACAAGGCACCACTGAATGCACGTGGAGACAAATTTAGGCATTTTTATAACATCAAAATCCACCTGGTTATTGTTTTTTGAGGCAGCATGTGTTTTTAGTACATAATACTGCATGTGTGTGTTACTGCCTGTATGTTATTGCCCTGCTGGTGGGTTTAACCCTAATTGTACATCCAGATGTGCTGCTGATAAAGGGAAATTGAGCATTAGATCCTGTCAGGCTGTTCACACTTGGTTTTCAGGCCGTGTCCAACACTTCATAAGAGTATATTTATTCCTTACATGGGTGAATCATGCTACAGTGTCCTCCCTACTGCCACCAGGGTTTTCCTGGCAATCATCCATACCTCTCTGCAGCTCTGATAGCATATTTTTTTTCTCTTTGGAGGACTTTTAGTTTCCTATGTTTTCTTTCCATTTTTGTCTAGTTTTTGAAACTATTTTCTCCCCCCTATCCCTCCTCCTTTTTAGTTTTTGTTTTTTTTTTTTTTTTTTTTTGATAGAATTCTTAGTAGTAGTAGTAGTAGTACACTTACGGAATATTAGAAATAGAAAGTAAGGACCATATGTCTTGACCCTACCTCCTCTTGGAATTTCTATCAGCTGAACACCACTGGAACCAGGACTGGTAGCTATATTTGTTCTTTTCTATATCTTTTCTGTCCTTCTCTCTTTCTTCTTCTAATTTATTCTCCTCAGAATTTTTAAGTAACTTAAAATTAAATGGGCTTAGAATTTGCTGAGTCGAATGGGTCAAGTTAATGCTTTGAGAAATGTTTTATGTAGATTGAATGCTGCTCTTTTCGAGCAACTTTTTGCCAAAGTTTTCTGATTTTCTAAAGTTGCCACTAAAGTTTTTATTGTTGTTTTGACCTCTTGAGAATATCTTGTCAGTATTTTTCCCGTGCCTCTAACTCAGTGTACATGAACAATTGTAAAGCCCTTTGAAAAGTCTCCCAGTGTAAGTTTTGGGGCCTTACAGGACTCTATGTAACTTCTGTGTGCATGTTGCAAATCAGATTTTCTCCCAGCAATTAACAGCCATTTCCCTTTTTGTGTTTCTTTGAGAGAGATTAAGAAACGGTGATAAATTAAAGGAGAAAACAATATATGTGTGTAGATAGACATTTACCCTGAAACAGCATAAAGAAACCTTTATATTAGGAAGCATTTTACTGAGGTAAAAACTTGCTGGAGAGATAAAGCAGTGGTTGGGGATGTGGAATACTGGAACACTTTCATCAGATGTGTTCAGGGCTGGGCGTGTTATTGGGGAAACAAACGGCTTTCAAGTCAGGCTCCTCAGAAATGTGTGAAATCAATTATACTTGAAAAGGTAATAACAGGAGGGAAGAAAAAGTGAGAATGTATTGTTGGTGTCTCTGTTGTGCTGGAGAAGCAAAATTTTTTTTCTTAATGATAGGCCTTGTCACTTCAAACAAAAGGGTGCAGCCGATTTAAGCCCTGAAGGTGTTTTCTTGCTTGTTTAGTCACAGCCATTCCATATTCCCACTTTAAGACCTGGATCATTCCTTTGAAATTTTTTACAAGAGCTGTTTTCAAAGCACTAAAGATCTTATCATCCATCCACTGAAGGTGATGTTCACATTTCTTGAAGATTTGGAACTGGCTCAAAATAAAATCAAATCAGTTTCTTTCTTTAACAGACAGTTTAATTGTTTATTTTATACTAATTAATCCAGTCACAATATAATGCACAAAATCAATTTGTCAGTTTGTATAATAGCCTGTGTAATATTTACTAATTTGGCTTTATACTTTAATTATTTTTTATAGTCTAGGAGTGCCACTTCAAATAAGTAAATAATATTTAAGATGGAATAGCATTTTTGCTTATCATTAAATGCATTTAAAATTTTATTAAAACTATAAAATATTATAATTAAATATTCCACATGAAGTTCAGTTTTGCATAATATTACATATGGCAAAATTCATGTGTTTTTTCCAGTTCAAATAACCATGTCTTTTTTAGGAGAGCTTAGCACCTAGATGTTGAAAGAATGAAGGTATGAAATAGCCTGCAACTATTGAGATATTTATAAGTACTCTTTTCCTTTTTTTTTTTTTTTAATTTGTATTCTTGTTATTTCACTTGGAGTGTCTGTGCCTATTATTCTTATGCATTAAAAATTCCTGAAAATATTAACAGAAGAAAGTTTTTATTCCTAGTCATCCCACAGGTCAAAAGTTTATGAACTGGCCTGGGTTTTTTTTGAAATATCCAAGCTGCAAATATTCTTGGTGATATCCACATTTAAAAGAAATAGCCGTAAAAAGGTTTATGGTTCACTGTTTTTCTGCAAATTAAAGGAAACTGCATTGCTTATAGTCTGAACTGATGTTATAGGTACTATTTTCAGCATATGCATATTTTCTAATTTCTAGTTTCTTTTTGCCACTCTACAAACCCAGATGGAAGCTAATAATGATAATAAGTGAAAAAGCAAGGAGAGGCAGTTTAGGCTCTTCCTGTGGCCATTAAAAGGTGTGATGCTAAGAGCAAGTGGGTCAGTGTGAATAAAACATGCAGGGTTTGTATAACCCACTGCAACAGCAGTTTAGATGGGAGGCGAAACCTCAAAAACTAAGACAAACTGAGCAGGAGGAGAAAATCTGAAATGTCACCAGGGAAATTGCTTGGACCAGGCAGTATTCTACTGGTTTTATCCCTTCACCTTGCACCAGGGATAACAACTCCAAGGCATCTTAGTCTCTGGGTCCTGCCATGGCAGTGAAACTTCCATAAGAAAACCAAATTGTATCTCTGGGTCACTGCAGTCTCTTAGGAATTAACATGGCAGCTGGAAAACTGATTACTGATTGTATTCAGCCCACTTCTTCCAGCTGCTGGAAAACTGTACCAATATCAGCTTGAAAGCCACTGAAGTCTGTGTCCTACACTTGTATCCTGGTGAAGATACTCAAATTTGTCAAAGCACCAAAAAAAGTACCTGGTGCATGTGAACACAGTGGTAGCAACTGAACTGGGGACAGGGGAGGTGTGCAAACTCCTAGCATGGTGAATGTTATTGCTTCAGTTTCTGTGCAGCTTCATCAAGAGAAACAGCGTGAGAGAATGCCATCAATCAACATCAAGATTTTAATGCTTGATGGATTGAGCAGCAGCAGTTTAAAATGTAAAATTACGGCTCATTTTCAAGCTGCTGCTAATTGTAAATCAAACTCTGAAGTGTTCTGTTGGAACTGTAACTGTGGATGAGCATCGTTATTGTTTTCAATTTGCCACTTTAATTTTGATAGGAAAATACATCATAAAGCTTTGATTTTTAATTTATTTTTTTTACCAAATGTTTATTATCATGTTTGTCATTTTGACTCGAGCATCCTGGGAGAGAATTTTATTTTTAATGGTTATTTAGTAAAAGAGATTAAATCAACCTTAAGAGTGTATTTTACTTAATTTCAATCATGGTTTATTGCTCAGAATATATTTAAAAATATATGTGTGATTATATGAATCATTAGAAATTATGTTACCAAGCAAATGACTCAGTGAACCTTTTCTTCAATACATATTTGCTTTAAAATATTACCAAATGGAGGCCAGAGGACCCAAGTATGAGATGACTCAATTAAGTAGGAACTTTTCTGAAGAATAATGCAAATGTTGTGTTTTTTTTTAAATACCTAGAAATCAAGACCACTCTTTAATGAAACTTGGGCTTTAATGACAACAACAAGCTGTGAACTCTCTGAAGGAAAAATAATTGCACTTTTCAGGCACTGGTGAGTAATGCTGCAATGCTGAAAATTTTTAGCCTTTCAAACAAACACACTTTTAGCTTAAATAGGTTGAACCTCTGCTATACTAAAAGATATTGGAATACATCTGAATGACACCTTGTTGTCTTTAAGCAATATTTTATTTTAGGTGCATAGGTTGGTATTTAACATCCAATTGAGCCCTTGTGGCTTATGGACAAATCTGAGAAGTTTGAAGTTTGGAAAAGAAGGGAATTTTCAGAAGAAGAAAAAGTGCATAGCACAATATTCAATAGTAGGCAGTGGTTTTGAGCAAATGAAAGAGAATGTAACCACTTTTAAGTACTTTATTACTTCCTTAGGTTCTGCTGAAATGTGTAATATATTATGAAGATTTGTTTGAGTTCATGATTATGACCCCAGTTTACTGTTGGCATAAACTTTAGGCTGAAAAGATATTGATGATTAGTTAATTAGTTGATATTTTCATACAGTCTTATTTTTAAGCATCCCACCCTCAACAACCCCTGCAAGTTAATGCACTGTGAAAAGACCCAACTAAATAAATGAACATTTCCTTCAGATAGTTTTCAAGGGACCTACAGTTTGCAACTATTAGCAGAATGCTGAATTCATGTAGTCAGTGTGGAGAGGTATCAACGTGGCAGCCACATCCAGGAATTTTACTAGACATCAGTGTGACTTCAGTGTGTCCAGGCAGATGAAGAGACTTTGTCATGAATAAAACAACCAGTAACAAAATTTTATTTGAAGGACAGGTGTCTGATGATGTGAACACAAACCAAAATGAATTGTGGAAAATATGGTACCAGCATATCCTGAAAACACCAAGGGTCAGTGTTACAAGAAGTGGAAAAGCACAGGAATTTTGTGTTTGGCCCAAAATGTGCTGAGGGTTTTCCTTCTAAAGCTGAGCAAGGACATTTCAAAATGAAAGTGCTAACTCAGCCTGGATTATACACGACTTAAATTACTCCTCTGCACAATATTTTATTTATTCATGAACAATTTGTTTAACATGTTATTTTCCTTGTGGTCCTTTTAAAGGAGTAGTCTCTATTTTTTTTTAAGTTGGTTTATTTTAACATCAGCTGGACAGACTGGCTAAATGTCATCAAGTCTGTTCTGCTCTCAGAAATATCACCCCATCCTTTTTATAAAAAGATCAAAGATCCTCTGAATATTATTCCATCCTGTTGAAGAACTTCGCTGCTGCAAGAATTAAAGACATTCCTCTTACAGGCAATTATCTTCATATTTATTTTTTTTCCATAGGGTGATTTTTTTTTTCTGGTTTCAGAAGTATTTCTTCCTCCTCATGTTTCAGTCTTCCAAATTATTTATGAAGGACAAATACGTGCCTTCACAGACTGTGTTTGGAAAGGGAAACATAATTTTAAAAAAAACTCATTTTTGTTTTTTATCAGCATTGCTATTTTAGGCCTGAGTTTTATGAACTTCTATTGATATATGCTGAATACTTAAATGTAGGTTACAGGTCCATGCTACTCAAGGAACATCTTAAAGAAAATCATTCTGTATGCAGTTAGATCTGTGGTGAAACAAATTTTTGGTGACAGAATTTAAAGCATTTCAACAACTCTGATAACCCAATATTGTGTCTGATAACACAATAATTGTTCTGTGTGGTTTGAACTTTGTGTCATATGGATTGACATAGCTGTTCTAACAGATTTCATCTGGTGATTCCTGTTTCCCTGTCCTTAGACTGTAACAGGACTCACTGTAAAGGTGTTTGCAGTTCCTTTCAGGGTCTGGCTTGATCTGTGGTTTGTAATTGTTGCAGTTAATGACAGGATTCTTTATGCTGTGGCTCGTGGAGTTAACCTCTACATTAGGGTAGGTGAGATTCTGTCACGAAGAAATTATTATCTGTTTAAGTGCTCTGACTCATATCACTGAGATAATACCTTGGTTGTACTACAATCAGGCAGCTTATCAACAGGTTTGTTATGAAATGAAGCCAAACTCAACAACAAGTTATCACCACCTCGTGTTGCTTTGCCCTGTGTTTGGAGAACTGAGCAAAGGTGTGATGGTGTTCACAAGGGGTCTGAGGATGAGGAAGGAGAGGAGGATCTGACTCCATGTTTCAGAAGGCTTGATTTATTAAGATATATATGACATTAAAACTATATTAAAAGAATAGAAGAAAGGATTTCATCAGAAGGCTGGCTAAGAATAGATTAGCAAAGAATGATAACAAAGGTTTGTGGCTCGGCTCTCTGTCCGAGCCAGCTGGGCTGTGATTGGCCATTAATTACAAAGATCCAACATGGGCCAATCCCAGATGCACCTGTTGCATTCCACAGCAGCAGATAATCAATGTTTGCATTTTGTTCCTGAGGCCTCCCAGCTTCTCAGGAGGAAAAATCCTAAGGAAAGGATTTTTCATAAAAGATGTCTGTGACACAAAGGCACACCAACATTGCTGTTTGGGGAGGCTTCCTCTACTCAGTCCTTTGATCATAGGTATGTTTTGTGCTCAGCTTACCACTCCAATTGCCTGTGTGGAGGTGGGAATTTTTTCCATTTTCCACACGTGGCTGTGTGTTGGTGTGCTCACTCTGAGTGCTCCCTGTGGCTACCTGTGATTGTATGCCAGATATATGTGAGTGGAAATCATTGGAACACTTTCAGGATTGTACTTCTCATTTTAATTAGTCGCTGTCATTTTTCACACTGCTAGTAAATCACTTCAAATATATTGCTTGTAGTTGTGGTTGTGTCTGAGACATAAATCTTTTGTTAATAGATTAGCGAGTCATCTATCCCATGGCCCTCATTGCCACCCATTAGACAGTTATAATAAAGCTTTCTCCACTATAGATCCATGAGTCCAATCTCCTTCAGGGATTGCAGGATAGCCAACTGGTGTCTGAAGCAGCAGGATGACGGGATTGTAGATGGATAATGCAAAGCAATCTCCTTTCTGAGACTTTTTCATGGAAACTTCACAGTACAACTGTCAATTGTGGTGTTCTATTTCAGAGCCAAAAGCAGGACCAGGGGCATGGATGAACACAAATTTTAGTTTTTGATAGGTAGAAAGTATGTTTGAAATCTGTTTTTAGACAAAAAAATTATGATGTTTTCTTATTGGTGACACAGGACCTCTGTGCTCCCTTTTTGTCTTCACAGAGAGCTCATGTAGGATAACATATATTATCCTCTCTGGGATAAAGATTTAACTTGTTCCAAATTGTTGCATCAAGATACTTGACTTCAAATCTCCTGTTTATAAACTCAAAGTCTCTAAGGAAAATTTTTGTTGCAGTGGACTGAATGCATATGCCAACTGTATCTCAAAAAAAATTAATTTCAAAACCAATCAATTTTCAATTCCAATTCCTACAAAATTTCACTACAGAGAAAATTGAAATAAAATATTTAGATTTCACAATAACTGTGAAAAAGTAAGAATTTAGGAAAGAGACACATTTTTATAAATTATTTTTTAAAAACTTTTAAATTGCTATTATTATGCCATGAAATAATTTAGTGAGTACTATACCATATGACTCCCAACACACATTTGAAAGAGAGATGAGATGTGAAATCTGATGGTATCCAAGCTAAGTAAAGTGTAGGAGAGTTTAACCTAACAGAACAGCTCTTCTTAAAAATCTAGCACCATTTCTTATATGCATAAATATACAGAGAGCATGTGTAAACATTGAATCTGATGACCTCTTTAGCTGGTTTCAAGGTTTTCATTAAAAGATTGAAAATATATGCAAACCTCTGTATATATTGAGCTAAATTCTGTTAATCACAGGTTTAAAATCCTTTTTTTTTCCTGGTTGTCTAGAATAGCAGCTTGAAGTGAAACCTGTGGGCACAGAGAGCAAAGGATGAACAAAGGGGATGTACCAGAAGAAAGGAAGTCCCTTTCTTACTACTGCAAATATGACTTTTTTCCTATCAAGCATCAAATTACCTTAAAGGTAACACTTATTTTTATAATCTTCAACATCTCTTAAAGTCTATGGTAGTCATCAAATGATTCTTACTGCTACCTATTTTAAAATATCAAGCAGAAATGTGTTATTGGACTTAATGCTTTGCACTAGTGAGTATGCTTGACCTGTGGATTGATGCTGTGGTCAAACAGGAGCAGAAAACCACAACAGATTTAAATGAAAGTTACTAAAAATATTAGAGTGCTTTTTCCTTGTATATCTTACCAGTGAAAAAGGCAATGTAATCCAAAATATTCTTGATTCTTCATTGAAGAATTTCAATGCTTTACAGTAACAAGTATACTTGGCCTTTAGATTAATGCTGTGGTGAAACAAGAACAGAAAAGCACAACATTAAATAAAAGCTGCTAAAAATGTTAGAATGCTTTTCCTTATACATCTTACTAGTAAAATAAGGTGGAGAAAACCAAAATATTCTTCATTCTTAATTGAAGGTAGTCATGTCCTCAGTTCAGATTGAAGAAATGCAAGAGATTAGGTAGAAAACTTAAGGTGAATGAAACACAAGAAAGTGTTGTTGAGTTCAATGTTTACAAATGCTCTCTGCATATTTATGCAGAGAATAAATGGTGATAGTATATATATATATATATATATTAAAATATATATATAAGAACACTTATTATGTTATTATGTAAGGGTATCTAGGAACTGAGACACCTGAGACACTTCCATTTTTGTAAAACCACATGACAACACCAGAGCTCCACAAGCCAGAAAATGCATCCCAATTTAAATAGGCAAGTTCTGTGTAAAAAAACTGCCACCAAAGCAAAATTAAAAATCCTCTGAGTCAAGGAACGTTATGAGATCTGCTGTTCCATGACAAAGATGCAGGAAGACATGATGTATTAGGTGGCAGAACTTCAGGCCTGATAAGGAGAAATAATAATTGAATCTCTCTATAGATGCAGCAGCTCATTCCCTCAAAAAATAGAAAAATAAAAATATTTTGAGCTATCCAGGTAAGTTGCTACAATTCTTCACACAGCATTGCTCCAGAAAAGCTAGCTGCACCTTAGGCTGATCTGTGCAAGGTCATTTTCACCAATTTCAAATCTTCTGGTGTGTGACTCTTCCCAGTAGAGGGATTAAAAAAATAACCAAAGAGTACACTAAGTATTCTGCTCTGTTACAGTCTGTTCTTGAGAGAACTTAGCATAATAAATATGCAAAAAAATAGACAGCAATAAGGAGATCTGATAGAGTAGGAAAAGATGAAATGCTGTCTGCTAGTGCTTGGATTTTGGTCAAAATTCTAGCAGAGATAGAGCCATGAATCCAGTGGAGAAATCTGTAACTCATCTGTTTATCTTATTTTATCAGAAGTGTTATCAGAGTGTGACTCCTAAAGAGGGAGAACATTGTTGATCTGCTCTAAGTAATGACTTTGTTGAAGATCATCTACAAAAATACATGTAGTTCTTCAGCTGTTCTATACAGACTTTACATACAAGAGGAAACACACCAGAAAATAATATTTA
The DNA here is from genome assembly GCF_028018845.1 of Melospiza georgiana. Lineage (NCBI taxonomy): Eukaryota > Metazoa > Chordata > Aves > Passeriformes > Passerellidae > Melospiza > Melospiza georgiana. The sequence goes on along the minus strand of NC_080434.1, from coordinate 39,309,211 downwards.
TTCAGTGTCAGAGTGCTGTTTATGAAGCTCTGTGTTTATGAAGATATCTAATATGCCTAAGTGCCATTGATTTAGGAGTAAAACTCAACTCTCTGGTGTTTTGTGCAGTCTGAAATGTGGCCTTGAAAGCTGAATGGAGTGAAGAGATTGATGGCTATTGACTCTCTGGTGTCCCCTAACATGTGCAATTAAGGAGGTCACAATAAGGGACAACTGCAAGAGGTCATGGCCTTTGCTGAATTCACAGAGGGCTGTGGCCAGGTCGCTCTGTAGGGCCACTTTAAAGTGGAATTCTGTCACAAAAATGAGCTCTAATGCAAAACCATTGATTGATGCTATTAACTGGAAAATTAAGAATATGCCTGATTGCAGAGAAAAGTGAGCACAATGAAAACACAGCCAAGGAACTCTTAGATGATTTTAGAAAACTTCATTGCCTAGAATAAAGATAAACCTTAGGGAATAAATATTAATTTCTAGTGGGAAATGCTTTTAAATGCTTGGACATGGAAGATAGTCTAGCTGCATGAGGATTTTGTTTGGATTTGGGAACAAAACAAGATAAACAATTGATCCTTCAAGAGACTTATGACAGGAGGTATTTGCAGGCCATTGCAGCTAAAATTTCACCTACACATATTCCAGGGGGTTAGGGTATTTAAAAACATTTTTCCTTGAGTTTTCCTTTTCTGGAATCCTGCTGTTCCCTGCCCTGTGCATAGGAACCACGTCTGCTGAATGAAAGTGAGAATAATCGATTCTACTCTGTATAATCTTATTACTAAAATAATTTCTGTATTCCAATTAATATTGCTTTTCATGATTCTTCAACTAATTTTAGTGCTGTCACTTTCTGAATTTCATCTCATGTGTGTTTTGCTGATAATCTTTAGGGAAATCTTTCTTTGTCTCTCTGCTTTTATTTACACCTAGAGATTTAAAGAGATAATTTTCCTTCCTACTTCAATGGTTACCAATGGTACCTCCTGTGTGTACATATGCAGTAGTCACTCCTCTGTCTCATGGGCTTTTCCTCTGCTAACCTTTCAATTATTTAGTTTTAACCCCCAGTAAGGGTTTCTGAGTTTTCCTGTTATTGTCCCAAACAGAACATTTTGATTCACTGGAACATTTTAATTCATGTAGCCTCACACGCTTCTCATTATTTCTCATTATTTCATTTTGCTGAATTTTGCTTTTTATCTTTCTTGCCACTTTCTAGAAACACTCTTAAATTACCTGCCTGCTGAATCCCAGTTTGGTGCCCTCTGTTCTTTCTTTGATGGATACATCTTACTGATTTTCTTGTGTTCTGGCTGCTTCTTTTTGTTTGGTTTTTGTTTTTCCTGTTTCTTCCTGTCCCCTTCCTGAGGACTTTATTCTTTCTTGCCAATTTAAAGTTATTTTGCCCAGAGACATTAGTTTTATCTCTCAGCAAATTGGTGACCATGATCCTCAAAAAAAAAAAAAAATTATCAACACTTTGAAACCTTTGCTTCTTTGTTTCTAAGCCATTCACCTCTTAGCCTCTGATTTACCACCACTATTGTGGGAGTTTTGGGGTTTATTTAACCTTGACAGTGAATCATCTATGATGTTAAGCAGATTACACTGAAATTAATTATGTTGTACTTTGGGAATTAAAACCCCAAGTTCCTCTGGTGGATTCCTAGGGGTTTAATGGAGCAGCAATATTTTCTGCTGGATTCAGGACTGTACTGTGGCATCACTCTTGTAACACCTTAAGGGGGAATGTCAGTGATCTATCCTTGCTCCATGTCTCCCAACTTCCTGCCATTGCTCTTCTGCACTGGCTTCCAACGTTTGCTATGTTATAATAAACATTTGCTATGTCATGTGTTTTAAATAAAGATCATAAAGTACTGCCTGTGCAAAAGGGGTGAGCTGACGTTACTCAGCCAACCTTGATTTTTTTCATTCCCCCCTCCCATTGTCTAACTTGTGAAACTTTTCCTTTGCAGTTCTGTAAATGCTATTTTAATGTAATTTGTGCCTAACATATATATTATAGATAAGTCTATCTAATAAGCAGTTGGGAATAATATATGTAGATTTTTCTATTTTAAATTCTTTTCTGTAAGTCAGCAGAGTGGAATTCATTAACTTGATATGGATCTTTTTCAGTCTTTTCAGTAACCGTTCACTAAAGAATGGACTTAGGAGTGTATTTATATGGTAAATGTACTGATACTGCTTACTTTAATATAAAGTTCATCTTTTTAATGCTTTTCCATATATACACATTTGGTTCTTTTGGAAAGGCACTTGTAATCCAATCTACTTTCTTCTCTTTTTAGCAGAATTATTACTTATAAACTAACATAGATTAGTTGCAAGTATTAAAAGAAGACTATTTATTTGTGTAACACTTGAAAAATACTTGAGCAAACTATTTATTAAAAAGAGTGACATTTACTATAATACTTTAAAGAGTAAAGACTATTGAGTTCTGGTGGGTTTTTTGTTTGGTTGGTTTGGTTTTTTTTATGGGGAAATATTCAAATAGAAATTATGCAATGAATGCATATGAAAAAATCTGTTTGATAGAGAGCTTTAGTAATGCTTAATGGAGTTTTTGCTTTCCTGAGAGTGATAGCACAGCATGTAGTACACAACTAACTAATGGAGATTTGACACTCAAGTAAGTCAATCAAAAATGTAATTTAGCTGGAAACTCTCATGGAAACAGCTATGCCTCTTGTATCTATCCCAATTAAATACAGTGTGATGATGATTGCATATGTATCACTAATAGGGATGTTGGGAGAATTTCTGATAAAGCTTTTGATGGGGATAAAAAGATGTAAGTTTTGAATCCTCTGAATTCAAAAATAAAGCCACTGGCCACATAGGACATTTAAAACAATTTTCAAATGGACAGTATCCTTGCTCAAAATGCTTTTCATTTTGAATATATTTAATCCAGAGTAAGGCAGAGTGGGGTGTGGGGTTTTTTGATCTATTTTCTTTTAAAATCATTCACAAAATCATCACATTCTGAAATAGATTTGATTTTAATTCTAGAACAAATAAGAACATCAACTTAGCAGCTTTACCACCTTCAACTGTCTCTGCAAAGTCCTCAGGATGGTACTGCTGGTGAGTCTCATAAGGGAGAAAGAATAGAATCTACTGTTAGCACGAGCAGTATAAATACCTCAAAAAAAAACCCCTGGCAGTTACTTGAAGCACACCAAGCAACCTTGGCACGATTCCAGCCCTTCTTCTGGCACTGAAGTGGCTCAGTAACCTTGTGTGGAGAGGTGTGTCAGAGGTGAATATCCACCAGGTGATACCAGCCTGAAGAACCTGAGAATGCACAAACTTTGGGCATATCTTCCAAGCATTAGATGTCTCTCAGAGCAAAGCTATCAGAAGTTAATTTTCCTACACTGCTGATGCCTCAGGTTTTAGCTTTTATATTTTTTAGATTCTGTATTGCTGAGCTCCATATGAGGGGATGGTGAGCTCTCTTCACAGAGTAGGGAGACAAAACAATTCCTTCTCTAGCTGGGGACCAAGGACAACAATTGAAATCCCAGGCCCAAGAGCATAAACAATGTGGACTGAAGAGAGAAAAACAAGAAGGATGGTACTTCATAAGCTAAAGCTATAACTGGACAATAAACTCTAAAATGTTAATGGACCAGAATTTACAAAAGTGAGAGACCCTATGACCAGCTGTCCATTTTGTGCCCATTTTGGTTCATCTTGGGTGCAGCCCTGGCTGGGCTGTTGTGCTCCCCAAGGTGGATCCATTGAGTCCTTTTAATAATTCCCTACTTTATTCTTTAACACTGTCTAGACTCTGTTCTAGGTCAGCCTTCACAGGGCTCCACTGCACCAAAAGCCCCCTGCAGAAACTCCATGGACAAAATCAGATATCCACTAATTGCCTTTAATAATTAATTTATAAAGGTAAAACGTGTGCGCTTGCCAGCAGCGCGGTATCTCAGAAAAGGAAAACTGCATTTCTGAACTTTCAGCCCTGATTCTTAAGGAGTAACTATAAAAAAAAAAAAAAAAAAAAAAAAAAAAAAAAAAAAGTATGTTCATAGCTAACATTCACAGCTGTACTTGACATTAAAAACCATCAAGATACTGGCTCCTGGTATCTGGCCTTTCTCTCCAGCTGGAACCTCTGCCTGGCATCTCTGTCCCATCAGACCTACTGAACTTATTAGTGCTTTGCATGTTTCCCTCTGCTCCGCTGCTACTAACCACCATTTTCTTTTGAATTGGATAAATAATTACCACAATAATTCTCAACTTTGAGTTTATAGGTTTTATTTTAGGTCTAAGGAAAGACTTGTATGCCCCAAAAGTTTGTCTGCTGCACCCAGTAAGTGCAACAAAAGAGGAGAGAAGAAGTCCTCACAAAGTTTGACTTATTCTGAAGCATAAATGGAATATGTGTATTTCCACAAAATTGCCTCCTTAAGTGCACTTCTATAAAATGAGTACCGCATATCTTTGAAAGTTCATCACTGTTTCACAGTATTCAGTTAAATACTTTGTACAAAACACAAATCACTTTCTGGTTGAAAAGATTTGAAGATGAAAACTCATTTGATCCTTTTAGGGCAGCAGCAAGTTTATGATATTGCTATTTTTTGTATATCTTCTTTTTGCTGTTGTTTACAGATGAAATAACCTCCCAAGTTACAGCTGAAATGAGCAAAACCATTCCTGACAAGTTTTGACAGAGTAAATACACCTGTGATTGAAGAACTATAAGTGTTCACACATCTCTTTTAATTTTCTAATATCTTTTGTCAATTAGAATGATGTGCATCTTTTAAATACATGGTTGTGAGCTCTGTTTGGTGTTTGCTTTTTTATTGTGTGTCTATATATATATATATATAATGTATATAATGTATATATATTATACATAATATAAATATATAAAATAAAAATATATATTATATGTTTTTATTATATATAATTATATATATTATATATAATAATATATATATTGTATAAGAAGCATAAAGCATGATGACTCTCTATATATTTTTATATATATATATTTATATATATAGAGAGAGAGAGTCATCATGCTTTATGCTTATTATACAAAACTCTTAATTGGAGACAAAAAGAGGAACACAGTCACAGGTGAAGCTGTGAAATTATTATTACTCCAGTTCACGATTTAACAGCATAATAGTCTGATTTATTAGTTACAACAGTATGTATTAATAATTCAAATTAATATAGGAAAAAAATCATAATGCAGTTATACTGCTTTTTGGGGAAAATAAAAAGTCCTTTCTAGAAACCCTCTGGATTCAAAGACTGGTGGCTTCAGCCTTCCTGAAAGAAAGAGATGGACTCAGAATGAGCTATCACTTTTCTTAGGGACTTTCTTCCATTTACTGGGAAAAGGCAGATGATAGTTTTGTCTCCAAAGACTTTAATTTTGGAATTTTTTTGGAGCACAGCTTCGGTGCTCACTTTTGTCCTTAGTTCCTAATCATTCACTTTTTGTTTGGTTTAACTGAACAATGGAAGGCTGAAATCCCATGGTGACCTCTGAGTTACAGCTATGGTTTCTGCCAGATCCCCTGCTCCTCTGGTAGTGTTCTGCACCCATTTGTACATTTGTACTTCATTTCATTCTAGAAACATGAGTAGCTGCTTTTTATCATTGTAAAACCAAAGGAAATCTGGAAAGAAATGTAGTTGGTAGTTAGCTGCCCACCAAATACTATTCTATCACAAACACTATTATTTTTCCTTTTTTTTTAAGGCTAAAATCAGCTCAAATGAAGACAAACCATATAAGTCCTGAGACCCTGAGCTGTCAGGTGAGTGATCTTTAGTAATGGAAAAATTGTTTTGTTTATCATAAAGATGTTGGGAAAGTTCAACCAAGCCAAAGCTAAATAACACTGCAGTGATAAGGTGACCTCCTGTGAACTGCCTGTATAGCAGAGATCAACCTCTGTCCTTGTTCAGGTCTAGTCAATAAAAAAAAAAAATTAAAAAATATGATTTTATCCTATCTTCCATGTAGTTAACTTATCATATTGTGATGCTGATCTCTAGTATACTTTTAATGGGTGTGCAGAAAGTAATTTATAAAACCAAGTTCACTTCTAAATTAAATATAGAAGTTTATGAAGAACTACTCCAACAGTGAGAAAACAGATGCCAGCATGCCTTGGGTAACAAGACATGGGGGTTTTAAACAGTGATTTTACTTGTTGAAAGAAGTTGACAAAAAATTAAAGAAAAAAAAAAAGAAAAAAAGATAAAAACAAAACCCAAAAGACCACCAAGACCTTCTTAACCCAGAAAAACAAATCCTAACCCCAACAGAATTTTCAAGAGGTCAATAGTTGGACTTGATGATCTCACAGCTCTTTTCTGACCTACTTGATTTTGTGATATGGTGACATCAGTGGGCTGAAAGAAGAAAACTTTATTTTAATATTTAGTTATCTGCTACAAGTTGCTGTCTGTAGAACTAACCTGCCATGTATGATGTGGTGCTTAAGAAGTCTTTGTTTCAAAAAAGAGACAGATCTTTAGTGTGGACTTTTACAAGAAATTGCATAATTACTAGGTAGGATGTGAAGAGGGGTTAAGTTTTTAAGCAACCATGGAGTGAATGGGAATGGAAAGCAGATAGTGAAAATTTTAGTCTTTCATGGAAGGAAATTCTTATGGTTTTGATAGCCCAAAGATAACTGTGCTAGATCTTAAATGAATCTTGAGAATAGGAATAGCAATAGCTGCGTGCCCGCAGTTGGAATATTTTCATTATTTTTTACTACCCACAGGTAAAGTGCATTTGAAATAAACCACCTTGAGATTTCAACAGAAAAATACCATTTGTTGTCTCTGGGTCTTCTGCAAATCTGCTGGTATCAAGCTTAGGAGACATGCTGTGCTGACATTCCTTACCCTCTGTCTCATACCATTAGTGACTTAAAAGAATTTCTCTGGCAAAATAAACTGTAATTGCAACTGTTCAGTGCCCACCTGAGAAAATTACTTTTACTATTAAAACTGAATGGCTCAAAAAGGTTCAGCACATTCCTTTTCTACCATGTATCTGAGCAAGACCTACAAAGTAAGGGAACAGGCAGGAATAGCATCTCATGGTACATTTATATTTAAACCTATCTTTTTATTTCCTTTAAATCTATTAATCTCTTCTGTTCTTCTGTACTTTCTTTGTATCTCTCTCCTTTCTCTTCTTCAGTGCTGTTGTGTGGCTTCCATCCAGATTATTTTAATACCAGTTTAACATCAATGAGTCAGAATTCATTTTTATTTCCTTAATAAAGACCTTGTTTTCAAGTGTTCTCAGCATTACAAATTAGTGTCACATTTTCGCAGATGCTGAGATTCTTCAGCTTTCCGTGCCCTGGTTTTGAAAATATTTTAAATGCCTATGTGGTTTGCCTTGGAGTGTAAATCTGTCCCTCAAAGGAGGATCTTAAAATTGAGTATTCCCATTAGTGGCTTTTTCAAGGCCAGCTTTAATGAAGATGTTCCTTTCACAGAGATTTTTTAAAAAGTGCTACAGAAATATGAAGGCTTTCTTCTAATAGCAAAAAAAAAAAAAAAAAAAAAAAAAAAAAAAAAAAAAAATCTAGAAAGTAGCCATGAACTGAAAGATTTTTATTGCTTCCCCCACCACCACCTCCCTTGCTCTAAGAAATGCAGCTATTCCCTGGGAAACTTTGTAGTTGGAGGCCCATTTACAGTAATAGTTTCAGCCAGTCCTAATGATCATTCAGAAAAAGCAGAAGTAATAATGGTTTCCAGGAGGAGACCTGTTTGGGCTCCTAAACTTGCAAATGGATATAGTCCTTTTAGAAAAGCAGGAATCTGGTCTCCTAACATGTTGTCTGAGCATGTGGAAAAACCACAGCAGCTCTAATTTACACTGCCAAAGCAAAAGTCAGGGCAATGAGGGTGAAATAGCTGTATTTTGGGAAAGCCTGATTTCCATACCATTGTAGAAAGAGAAAATGGATACAAAGGATTCGTGTCAGTAGTGGCTGGTTTCCTTTTCCCTTTCTGAGGCAGAGAAAGATCAAAACCCCAGAGGCTGGCCAAAACCCCTGAGGGAAGCCAAAAGCAGATTTCAGCCCTGTTTCGATGTTTCTCATCGTGGTTGGAGGAGAGAGGAGGAGCTGCAGAGATCCAAGACTGTCTTTTTGCTGTGCTTGCTCTTTGGTGTGGCATTTGCCATCCGAGCAGGATAAAATACATGTTTTGGGGATGGTAGGACTGTCCCGGAGCTGCATGTGCCATGATGGTGCATCTTCACTTGGCCTTGCTGGGGACAGGGCAAGACATAGAATCACAGAACGTTTTGGGTTGGAAAGGACCTTCCAAAGGTCAACTATTGACACCCCTGGCATGGCCAAGGACACTTTTCACTAGACTAGGATGCTCAAATCCCTATCCAATATAGCCTTGAACTATCACTGACTGAGTATCAGGGGCAGACAAAGGTGATACAGAGATTCTATTATTAGAATGTATGAAAAAGTTTGAAGGTACTTTATTATTAGAAATCTACAGTTCTTATAGAAACAATAGTGGACTTACGGCTTGATTGGCTTTTAGGAATTTTTTCTCACTTATTGGTCAAGAAGGGACAACTCCTTCTTGTAAACATCTTTGGCAAACAGAGATTGCTTGCTAGATGCAGAGATTGAGATAATAATTGTTGTAATTCTTTCTCTGAGCTTTCTCACAGCTTCCCAGGAAAATCCTGGGAAACCTATGTCTCTTTCTGTTCAGAGGATATGTGATTACCACATTGAACATTTCCAGGGTAGAGCACCCACAGTTTTTCTGAGCAGTGTGTGGAGTTTTCTGAGCAGTTCTAGTAGTGTGGAATTTCTTCCCAATATTTGACATAACTTACCCACTGACATTCCCCCTTGTTCTATCACTGCATGCCCCTGTAAAAAGTCCCTCTGTGCTTCTCTTGTGGTGTCCCTCTTGTGATTCTCTTGCCTTCAGGTATCGATGGATGATCTAAGGTCTCCCCAGAACCTTCTCTTCTCTTCTCTAGGCTGAGCAGACTCAGCCTGTCTTCACAGCTCAGGTGTCCCATCCCTCTGACCATTTCTGTGTCCCTCCTCTGGAGCTGCTTCCACAGGTCCATGTCTTTCCTGTTCTGAGGAGCCTGGAGCTGCAAAGTGCCACCTCTCAGGCTGGCAGGTGTCTTCTGTGTCACCCCAGCCCTGGTTCCATCAGCATGTCAGCCTGGCACAAGCCACAGGATCACTGGGGCTGTGCTTTGTTGTGGATATTTTGCTGTTTGTTGAGGCAGAAATTCTTCCAATGAAACATCTGACTGCTGAGCTGTGCATCCCAGCTGGCAAAAGAAAGTCAACTTCTTATTACCCAGCAATGAACTGTGTTAACATCTTGTTGGGGTTGAGAAATACCCAGATAATTGTATATCCCCAGTTTTCCCTTGCTCTATTAGTTGTTGTGTCATGGCATGAAACGAGACACTTTGTCCCCTGGAGGATCTTGGGCTAGTATTTTTCACATGCATAAAAATGTGCCAGAAAATTACTCTGTCATAGTTTACATAATTCTGAGTGGGTTGGAATCTACTGCCAAAGCCTACGTGCCTTGTGCAACTTTAAGTTGCCCTAGGATGTTGGAAATGTTTTTATGGGGACTGGAAACATGACAAATGAACTGAGGGAGGAGCAGAAGCCTTGTGGAAAGGCAGTGGAGTCCAGGCAGGGTGCCCAAATTGTGTCTGAAATGGAACTACATACTCGGCTTTTGAGAGCTAAATCCCACCCTAGGTGCACACACAAGCAATACACTACAGACACAAGCATTATTGTAAACTTATGTCAGTTCTGATGCAAAACAACAGAAATTAATGTTCCTTATTTTCTGATGCAAGTACCGAGGCACCGAGGGAATTTGCCACATGTAAAATCGCTACAAGACACAGTCCTCACCACACTTTATTTCAGCAGCAAGAGTTGCTTCTCATTGCAGACTCTGAAAAGCTATTATTTCCCAAATGTATCCAAAATAAGTCTGAACATGTTTGCCTGTAATGCAACAAGGTGAGCTTAATTACAGGAAGCTTTAGAAGTGCTCAGCTCATGCGCTGCTGACACAGCAGGGGTGGGTGCGTCTGAAGGGAAGGGGAGCGGCGAGGACAATCCCTCTGTGGGAACCACCTTCAGAAAACAAAACCTGAAACTTCAAAGCAGGGGGGAGAAAAAAAACCCAAACCAACAAAACAAAAATCCCAACACAACAACCAACCCCCTGTAACACTTCCAAAATGTTATAATAAATGGAGTGAAACAACATGCCCATTTACATTTCTTTGTTCTTATTTGCAGATTGACTTAATGTCAGGAGATTGCCAAAGTTTCAGCATCAGCATCTGTGCTTGCCAGCTTCAACAAGATTTAGAAGAAAGAAAAGAAAGAAAAAGCAGTTTATATTTTGTAAGTTACCTGTGCTCATGTGCAGCTTACATACAGGGGCGTTGATGTATGCAATAGAGTTAATTTTAAGCAGAGCTGCTGCTTGAGATGTGTTTCCCAACTTGGAGACCTGGTTTTGGGGCCAAAATTACTGAATGCTTCAGTACTAATCCTTTGTGTCTTGTACAGCACCAAACTCCTAATTAATGTGGTAGCTAAAGAATGAAAATTTGTCCTCCCCCCTAGCTTGTACCACTTTAATAGACATTTCCTATAGTATTAAATAATAATATAGCATTATATACATAATATTATGTACTATATAATACATATACAATAATATCCTATAGTATTAAATAATATTTTTATCAGCAGAGATCAGCAAAATTCCCATGGTACAGAGCCTTTTTAATTTTGATGTATAACCAACTTCTGTAAGAGTGTTTTTACCAGGATTTCCAAATTTCTTTTAAACACAATATTTGAGGTTTAGATTGTTTTATTAGCAGTCAAACATTTTTTATTTGTACTATTTATTATATCAAACAGACAAAGAAGTGTTTTTCACATCCAGCTGTGTTTCAATTCGTTCTTGATTTGATTAAGGGGGTCTGTTGCATTTTGTTAGTATAGAACCATTAACTAAGAACTTTTAAAAAAAGTGCTCTTCACGTAGTCTAATCTACTAAATTCAGATAGTCTTTATAAAAGAGCTGCATTTTATTCCTTTTGTATGATATTCCACTATAAATGAAGATGAAATCTGTTGGTCTGCAGCTCCTTTTCTTAATATTTCTTCACATTTAAAAAACATCTACTCCTTTTTATTTTTATTTTTAAGAATGACATTTATATTAATTTAACTAGGAGGACTTAACATCACCCAGTGCAAAGATATAATGAAAAAATATAATCTTTTGAATTTCAGGGTCATTTTGCTTTGAATTTCAGGGTCATTTTCTTTAAGTATTGTTATATGAATCATCTCCATTTACACTGATAATAAAATGCTTTCTGGTGTTCTCAGACTCAAAAATTTATGAAAATAAAAAACATGATGCAGACACAAAAACACAAGTTTGTGAAACTGGAACATCCTGTATTATTACTTGAGATAAAGTTCCTAGTTAAAATTTAAAATATTGCTGAAATGATTTCCTGAGGAAGTTATTTTGGGATTTTACGGTTAACTACACTTGAATAAAACCTATTCCTGTGAACAGCAATATTTTAAGTATTTTAAAATGCTCCAACTTTAAATAAATTGATGACCAGTGAGATCATCCCTAGACATTCAATAGCAACGGTGTTACAGTAGTGTCACTGAGACAGCGATAATGATATCATCACACTAGCAAGCAAAGTGTATTCTGTATGACTCACTGCTGCTTTTTTATAGAAGTCTTAGCTTCAGAAATGAGTATGTGAGATGATTGGTTTGGTGGATGAGCACAGAAAACAGACAGAAATATAAAAAATATCCATGTAATTTCTAATTTATTTTCTCTAAGTTTCAAAATGCTGCCTGAAATTCAGACTTGCCACAAACCGAACAGGTAACCCAGTAATTTTTCTTGTTCAACTAAGTTTTAAGTCATGTTCATGGGTGGCACAGTTTAACTCAAGAACCTGACATCAAAGGGAATCTGGTAAAGCAGTTGCTTAAAAAGAATTTATATGTTTATAAATGTGTTTATATGTTGTAGTAAATACTTCCCAGCTTTCATATTCTAATTACTACTTCAAACTGCTGCTTGAAAAGCAGTTGGTCATTATTACATTGAGAAATGGTTTTGGTTTGTTTTCCTTCTGGTGCAATCTCTTTCAATTCTACAGGGATATATATATATATATATATATATATATACAAACACATTATATATGCATGAAACATTTCCCTTTAATTTAGATATATATATTATATATGTATGAAATATTTATTTTAATTTTTTGGTTACAATCCTCATGCAAATTATTGTGCTTATTGCATGACCCAGTTCACTGAACTGGAAAGAGAGGTGATTTTGTCATTTGGAGCTGCTCTTGGTTTATTACCTCACCATGCAGAGTGTGCACAAGCACTGTGTGTGGCTTTATGGAGTGGGAAAAGAGTGAACAAGACAGACTATTTGGGTGAGAGCAGAATTTGAGGAATGTACACAGACCTGTCCTCCTTTGCCCTGGGTTAATCTTGAATGCTTTCGACAGTAATGCAGAACAGGCCTGGCTGTGCAGCTCTGATTATGTGGCCCAAAACACTGCTTTTATTTATTTGAATCCCATGTATTGAATTCATCATGAAGCTCTTCTGCTGCAGGGAGAGCTGACAGATAGTATTTCCCCCCCATTTTCTCCCACAGAAACACTCAACAATAATCTTGTACTCGCCTAGGTAATAGTGTGTGATTTTTCCCAGACACTTAAGCTGCTATAAATCAAGTAAGTACATGTGTGTCAGAGGAAGACATAACCCTTTATTTATGAATGTGTTAGAAGAACTGTCAGAAAGGGATATTGATTCTGGTTTTGTACAGGGAACTAGTGAGAACAACCAATCAATGTAACATAGGGAGAACTTAACATTGGTATGAAATATTTCGGTTGTAGGGAAGTATAAAAATTAAGGAAATTTCCAATGGAAAACATCAGCATACTTTTTTTTTTTGCTAAAGAGAAGATGAAAAACAGAGATTGGTGATTAAAAAAAGGTAAAATGAAAGAGGAGAAGAAACTAATATATTGAGAAACTAATGTATCATGAAGACTGTTACATGAAGGCCCTGTCCATTAATATATTTTGATTAGAATATTTTGACTAAGAGAACAATTCTGAGCATCTGTTTACCAAAATGTATTCTATAGTATGCAAGCCTGGACTTTGTTTTACTCAAGCAGTCTTGTGGGCTTAACTGAGAGAAATTAATAAACAATTGCAAAAGTACTTAAATTGGTCATAAAATGTTGTGTAAGTAGAGAAAATACATATTAACATATATGGGTTTAGGAAAACACCAAAGCCAAACACCAAGATCTCAACAATTATTAAAAAAAATCATCTGCAATACTTTTTTTTTTTCCTTGAGTTTTTTCTTACTGTACTAGTGCCCTTTTCAAGCTCAGTTTGTTTGGAGCAAGTGAGGTGTTTTGTTGGATCTAATTGTCTTTTGTTAAGAACTAATTATGTGTACTTGAAATATCTTTATGGTTGATGGCACTGAGGGCAAAAAAATTACCCTATGATATCAATAGCCAACCAAATTAGGCTCATGGCCTACTTGTATTCCACATACTGGAGCATTGGAAGAGCTATCTGCCAAAAAGATGGAGTTCATTGAAGCCCTTCAAAATGAATTAAAATTTGAGTCATGGAGTACTTGAAAATTGTAATTTTTGTGTGTAAATTTTATAATTGATAAAATACTACAATTTAAGTGCATGTGGTGTTTGCTATTACAATTGGCTAACAATTGGCTAACAATTATCTGAAGATTTTGGTGTTGAAGTAGTGGCCTTTCCATATTTCTGAAATTTATGCCCTGAAAGCAGAGTGTACAATCAAGAAATAAAGAGTGTTTTTTCCTAATTTGACTGCAGAGTTCAACATTGTAAAAGAAAGTTTCTGCTTAAATAGCAAAATCATAGAATCAGAGAATGGTTTGGGTTGGAAGGAACCTCAGATTCCACCTGGCTGCCATGGGCTGGGACACCATCCAGTAGACCAGGCTGTTCAAGGTCCCATCCAGACCAGCACTGAACACTTCCAGGGGAAGTCTTCACAGGAGAAATGCCCCAGACCTTTCATCATCTTGGTGACCTCCTCTGGATTTGCTCCATCAGGTCAGTGATGCTTGCTGATGTTTCTACCATCATAGAATGGGTAGGTCAGGAGAGACCACAGTGGGTCATTGTTGCAGACATCTTTTACGAAAATCCTTTCCTTAGGATTTTTCTTCCTGAGAAGCTGAGAGACCTCAGGAAAAAAAATGCAAACATTGATTATCTGCTGCTGTCGAATGCAACAGGTGCATTTGTGATTGGCCCATGTTGGATGTTTGTAATTAATGGCCAATCTCAGCCTGGCTGGCTTGGAGAGAGTCTGAGACAGAGCCTTTGTTATCATTCTTTGGGGATTCTATTCTTAGCTTAGCTAGCCTTCTGTGATGAAACCTTTTACTCTATTCTTTTAGTATAGTTTTAACGTAATATATATCATAAAAAAATTAATCAAGCCTTTTGAAACATGGAGTCAGATCCTCATCTCCTCCCTCATCCTAAGACCTCTGTGAACACGGTCACAGGTCACTGGTCCAACCTCCCTGCTCAAACAGGGTCATCCTAAAGCACATTGTACAGGATTGCACCCAAACATTTCTGGAATATCTGCAGTGGGAATACCTCTCCAGCTTCTCTGGGCAAGCTGTTCCAGTGCAGTCACCCACACAGTAAAGCGGTTCTTCCTCAAGTGGAACTTGCTGTGCATCAGTTTCTGCCCAGTTCCTCCTGTTCCATTGCCTTGCACCACTGAACAGAGCCTGATCCATCCTCTTGGCCTTTCAGATTCCCATAGACACTGGTGAGTCCCCTCTCAGACACCATTTCTTAAGTCAGTCCCAGCTCCCTCAGCCTTTCCTCATAAGAGAGAGATTCCATCCCTCCATCACCTTCCATCTTTGCTGGATCTGCTGCAGGAGCTCCACGTCCCTCTTGGAGTGAGTATCCCAGAGCTGCTCCAGATGCAGCCTCACAAGGGCTGAGCTGCCTCAACCTGCTGTGCTTTTCAAATACTCACAGGGTGATGTTAACCTGGAAGAAACAACATCAAAATTCTGTTTTGCTCTAGTGCTGAACATGATTCTTGTGGCTCAGGTCTGTCACAGGCAGGAAGGAGGAGATGCCCACCATGACGTGTCCTGCTCATACAAAGCATGGCCTTGTTTTTCATCAGAACAAGTTGTTTTGCTCATGTCCTGTTTAACTGAAGCAAACACTTGATTTTAATAGGATTTATATGTGTGTTTAAGTGCTTTGAGCTGAGTTTTATAAACAGTATCTGTACCCAATCTCAGATGCTTCTAGTCAGTCTGCTGCCTGCTTGTCTTCAGCATCTACTGCAAGGGATAATGTATGCTATTAAAATAAAGCTATAGGGAAAAAAAACAGAAGTAAAAAAAGAAAAAAAACCTGAATTTTTTGTCTTTTTACAACACTTCTAAAGTGCAGAAAGGGGAAATTTAAAATATATGTTGAACCAAGAGGGCTGAGTACTGATCTGAAGAGTTTTGTGAGGTACACTAAGGGTCTGATATCTCAAATGTATTATCAGAGTCCATGATCAAGGAAGTTCAGTTTTACTGTCAAAGATAGAGACACAAGATGTTTGCACCAATCATTTTAAGAGGGTTGGTGCAGAGAGGAGGGTAGAAAACTTTCCAAAAGTTGAACTTCAGAATAAATAGCTACAGTCCAAAGGAAATGTGAATTTCCCTGTGGCTCTTTTAGATAGGGCTGGCTTCTTTCAGTAATATTCATCTGGATCAAGAGCTGATTCAACTGAAAATTACTCATAAGTTGTTGTTGATGTTGTTTTAACTAACCTTTGTTAGAAAAGCTTTTTTTTTTTTTTTTTTGCTATTAAAGAAAAAAAAAACATTTTGCAATAAAAATGATAATAAAGCGGATTTAGAAATTTAAATGCAAAATCTCTGGAAATATTCAACCTTAAAGTAAGACTTTGAAAGATAAGAGGTTTAGGCCAAATCTGGATTATCTTTTCCAATTGGAATATCCTTAGGTCTTTTTAAAAACCATGAAGCTTTCCTTCTCTTGCCCTACACTGATGTACAAAAAAGACCATGTTGTGACTTGGAGAAAATAATTTCTGTTAAACAAGATCATTATTAACTGTAATGTTTCACAGTAAATGGTCTTCCTAAAGTGTTGTTCTAGCAGTGCAGTATTTGTTATGCCCTTCATTAATTTGTTAACGTTAATTCTAATGACTGAATTTGTTCTTTAATTTAATAACAGCATTAATGGAAGGGGGAGAGAGATGCATTTTGAAATAATTTGAATAAATCAACGTGAAAGATTATTTGTGATATTAGGTATAGATCTAAGAAAAGAATTCTATTTAAAAATGTATTTCTCACACTATTTTCCATTATTTAATGGAAAATACTAAATGAATGCTAAAATAAAGCAAATGTGGTTTGCTGCCAAAGCTGAAGTTTTAATGTTTTGTATTAACATATAAAAAACAGGTAAAAATATGTTAAAAGAAACATCTGCTATCATAATTCATGAGTAATAGTAGCCTCTATCTTCAGTCATGAGTATCCTCACTATGTACATAGTAAAACTTGATAGAGATTGTCATTGGAAATAGGCTGGAAACTGCAATAACTTCAGAAAAGGAACATGTCAATATCTTTCTTTGTAACAGATGTGATAGCCATCAAAGAGACAAAAACAGATGAAAAAGGAGGAATAGGTTGTGTGTAAGTTACAAGAAACATGCAAATATGAACAAGTCTGCTTCCCATGTCTGAGCTATGGAGAATCTGGATGCTTCTCTTTACATGGGATGTCTGAGCACCCACTGAGGTTTGCCCTGGGATGTCCTTGAGCAATGGTCAAGCATCCAGTTCATCCATGTAACTCTAGGGAGCACTGCAGTGCTGGAAATCTGACATAAGAGAACCTAAAGAGAGGTTCTGGCAGTTCAAAGTTGTTTAAGAGTCCATGAATCTTTAAACACGAACAGCAGTCATTAAAATTAAAACATAAAATCCTAAACTGAGTTATGACATTTTGCTACTTTGCATTTCCCTGTTCTCTTAAAATAATGTGCTGTGATGTTTATTATAATATCCTGCTTTTTTTAGTTCCTTCTTTGCCCCACTAGCTCTATGCTAGTATTGACAGTGAGGAAGAATGGGGGATGAGAAGTGCTCAGGTGCAATTTTCCAGTTGATGGGAGGGCTTGTTGCTTTGTTTTCCTCAAATTTATTTTCAGAGATCTTAAAGGTGGCCTTAAAAATGTTTTTGGTTTAGTAATCTGGGAATATGCTGATACTAAACTTCAAAGTAAAATACCAGACACTATATATGTAATTCCTAATATTTATTATACTCAGGCCCATTTTGTGACAAAAAATTAAAGGGAAAAATTACTAATGCTACGGCCCACAGTTACTGAAACAATACAAATTGTAAATTTGTGAATTGATTTACCTGTTTATTATGTCTGAATTTTGATTCTATATATGCTCTGTTTCTTTGAATGTGGCAACTAAATACATTCCAAATACTTTGCACAAACTCTTTCATATTCCCTTAGGTCTGATGGTGGTCAGGGTGGCTCAGTGACCTATGACTGGCTTTATTTCAATCTCAGAAACATAGAGTACCATGTCCAAAGAAGACCTCTAGGATTATCTGGTCCAGCTCCTTCTCCTTGTCCTCCTCCTCCTCCTCTTCCTCCTCCTTTTTCCTTTCCTTTTCCTTTTCCTTTACCTTTTCCTTTTCTTTTCCTTTTCTTTCCTTTTCCTTTTTTCTTCCTCTCTTCTCTTTCTCTTCTCTTCTCTTCTCTTCTCTTCTCTCTTCTCTTCTTTCTCTTCTCTTCTCTTCTCTTCTCTTTCTCTTCTCTTCTCTTCTCTTCACTTCTCTTCTCTTTTCTTCTCTTCTCTTCTCTTCTCTTCTCTTCTCTTCTCTTCTCTTCTCTTCTCTTCTCTTCTCTTCTTCTCTTCTCTTCTCTTCTCTTCTCTTCTCTCTTCTCTTCTCTTCTCTTCTCTTCTCTCTTCTCTTCTCTCTCTTCTCTTCTCTTCTCTTCTCTTCTCTTCTCTTCTCTTCTCTTTCTCTCTTCTCTTCTCTTCTCTTCTCTTCTCTTCTCTTCTTCCTTCTCTTCTCTTCTCTTCTCTTCTCTTCTCTTCTCTTCTCTTCTCTTCTCTTCTCTTCT
The DNA here is from genome assembly GCF_028018845.1 of Melospiza georgiana. Taxonomy (NCBI): domain Eukaryota; kingdom Metazoa; phylum Chordata; class Aves; order Passeriformes; family Passerellidae; genus Melospiza; species Melospiza georgiana. The sequence goes on along the minus strand of NC_080434.1, from coordinate 39,290,785 downwards.
CTTCTCTTCTCTTCTCTTCTCCTTCTCTTCTTCTCTTCTCTTCTCTTCTCTTCTCTTCTCTTCTCTTCTCTTCTCTTCTCTTCTCTTCTCTCTCTCCTCTCCTCTCCTCTCCTCTCCTCTCCTCTCCTCTCTCTCTCCTCTCCTCTCCTCTCCTCTCTCTCCTCTCCTCTCCTCTCTCTCCTCTCCTCTCCTCTCCTCTCCTCTCCTCTCCTCTCCTCTCCTCTCCTCTCCTCTCCTCATCCTCTCCTCTCCTCTCCTCTCCTCTCCTCTCCTCTCCTCTCCTCTCTCTCCTCTCCTCTCCTCTCCTCTCCTCTCCTCTCATTTTTGCTTTTATTTTCCTTTTCTTTTTCTTTCCTTTGATATAATTGATTTCTTTTCCAGCATTGCACTTACAATTTGATATTAAGGGAGTAGAGCCCACATAGACTTGCTGGAAAGGTTTCTCTGGAGGAGTGGAGAGTTCTAGTGCTGCAAGGCTTTTAAGGGCTTGGTGGAGAAATGTTGTTATGTTTGTGCTGACCCTGCTAACTTGGCTTGACCCCTTTGGACTGCTGGAGCCTTGGATGGACAGCAACAGCCTTGAGGAGAGACACCCTGTTACCTCTCAAAATGTTTTTCACTCCATTCTCTGGAGGGAGTTTGTGCTGTAAAACCACAAGCTTTTCTCCCCAGCAGCAGGAGGGAAAGGCATCAGCAGGTTCACTCTCTGTTTCAGAGAGAAACTCAAATTATTGTCACAGACCAGTATCACTGAGGTAAAGATGAGTCTGGGGAATCCAGATAAATCTGTTCAATCCTAACTGGAATTTCAGCTCAGCCTATGGGATATAAACTGTCAAATGCAATGGATCAGGCCTGTCACTTCTTCCATCAAAACCAAAATAAAAACACTTTTTTTTTGTCCATTATTTAGTTTCAAACTGTTTCTCACAGTGTGAAGAAAAATCAGAAAGCAAAGGTTTTATTATAATACATTTGAGGTGTAACTGATTGAGTAATCAATGTATTTGAGTTCTTTGTCACATAACAACAAAAAAAAATCTAATGAACTTCTTAAAAATTGTATTTCTTGAAAGGCTGAAAGTATGTAATTAGAATTGATTAGGTGTAGCTAATGAGATTAAACTGAGGGCTTAAAATGTAATGGTTGAAATTAGTTTTTAGGCTACCCAGTCATCACAAAATAAGAGAAAATTATACACACAGTCTTAGTTTGCACAGCAGCCCTTTGATGGCTCAGGAGGGAAAGAAAACATGTAAAGTCCAATGCGTTAATAGCAATCAAAGTCCAGCACTTCCCATGAAGCCTTCTGGTGGAATAATAATTGTAAATATAAACAAAAGCTGTGAAATGGGCCATACCTTCCATTGCCTGTTGTATATTCTGCTGGAGCATTACTCTCAGTTCTCTGGTCTCTCTAGGATTTCTATGCCTCAAGAATTCTGAAATAGCCTCATAGATCTAGTTTCTGTATTCCTGTCAATGGAAGAAATTACTAGGTTATTAAAGAGATTGCCTCTTATTTTGCATGTTTAGGGGGAAATTGCTAATATTTAAGTGATATATGATTTTTATTACCAGTTTGATTGCAGTTTCTTAAATAAGAGACCTTTCTTAAGATTTTTTTAAGAGAGATTTAGAGGGAAAATATTATGTCTTTGTAAAAGAAAATGCAGTCTTAACTTCTTTGGGTTAGAGATATCTTTAATCCTTTTTCCACTGCCGAAAAGGTCATTAAAAAAGCTAACAAGAGAAAAAAAATCCTTAATTATCTTAAATGTGAAAATGTTCTTATATTTTGTTTGAAAAATATGGGGTGATAAACTTAGATTCTCTGTGAGAACCAGAGCAGATTGGATTTTACTGTAAAAGCAATGGATTTTTTTTTTTTTTTGTTCCTCCTGCCTTGCTGAGGATGAGTATGTCAGCAGATCATTTTGACCACTCAAAGCTGATTCTTATATGAAATTCTGCATAAACATGTGCAAGTTAAGATGCAATATTAAATTAGATGCTTGAAGAAAACTGATGCAGAAGAAGGGGTTGAGCTTTATATTTAGCACCTAACATTTGTGAGTCTTCATGCTTGATGAACTTACATGAGCTTTGAAATGTAGCAAATCTCTTCCAAAATTAAGTTATGCTTTTATAAATGTGATTCTAGCAAGGAGCAAAAGCAACTAACACAATTTATTTTCCATATTTCATCACAGGAGAAGATTTTTCTTCATTGAATTTTATCTGTGCTAAAAGAGCTTTCTTTCTTTAAGTGACTCAGTACCCCAGTTTTATTTTGCAGGTAAAGGAGTTTGGTTTGTGCAGCAAAAGCATTATTCATTTTATTTTACAGGTAATTTTAAAATATGGGCTGTATATTAATATAGCCTATTCATTCTAAATGACACATAAAGCAGCTTATCTT